>NW_026526843.1:59195615-59912916 GCF_024362965.1 Panthera pardus
GGAGGCAAACCACAAGAGACTCTTAAATACAGAGAACAAACTGAGGGTGGATGGGGGTGGGGGAGAAGGGAAAATGGGTAATGGGTATTGAGGGTATTGAGGAAGGCACTTGTTGGGATCAGCACTGGGTGTTGTATGTAAGCCAATTTGATAATAAATTATGTTCA
Organism: Panthera pardus; assembly: GCF_024362965.1. Classification (NCBI taxonomy): domain Eukaryota; kingdom Metazoa; phylum Chordata; class Mammalia; order Carnivora; family Felidae; genus Panthera; species Panthera pardus. The sequence continues at coordinate 59,195,783 of NW_026526843.1, forward strand.
TAAAAAAAGAAGGATAGTAGGGTAAGAAGTTATCAGAAAAATAAAAGAAAGTATCTTTCTTTAGGGAATGAAGAGGACCCATATGGCAAATTACTTCAATGCTGATAAGAAACTTCCTGACTGATCAGTTGAGACTACATTTCTGGGGGAGGTTGAAACTGCAATTATGTTAGGTATTAAGCCCAGGTTTGGTGACTTGGCTTAAGTGACTACATTTTGGGACTATTTTTAACGATTCTTTTTTTATTACAAGTCTCACTTAAATGAGAAATAACAGAGATATAATAAAAATTTAAGGCATTTAGCACCACTATCAGCTAACTCTCTGAAGTTCTTGAAGTTTTATTGTTCCTTTGTGTGGTATCCATAGGTCCTGACATTTTTGCTTCACTTCTGTGATATTCACAAAGTACAGCTTCAGGTTCACATTCTTTAAGTTAGTCATTTTATTTGCTTCTCTGGTGCTCTAGTTTCATGGAGATCATCTGCTTCATAGTTAGTGGCTGCAGGCATGCATTCAAAGCTTTGATAGAATACAGCACACCAGAGAGATTATAAGCAGGATACTTCTCAATGTTCAGATTGCACTTCAGAGCCATAATCACCAAGACCCAAACCAACCAAAATCAAATAAGTCATGAAAGATTCCATTGAAGGTGTCTCCCCTTCAAGTCAAATGGCTTCCTGAGGAATCTTATGTAACTGAGTTTCAACTTTGCCTGAAGTTTTGACCCAGGAAGTGGCATTGGCAATAGGACAGTTGCCTTCTTACTCAGCTAAAATATAGTCAAGGGATATGCCTTTTAAGAACAGCTTTCACTAGAGAGTCTAAGGATATTTTCTGGGCCACTATTGCTTTAGCAGCACATTATGTAATAATTTCAAGAATTAAGAAGTTCCTGATTATAGCCTCATTGACATGTATTCTTAACCAGGGAAATAGGGACTCTGCCAAAAGGAGTGAATCCTGAATCATAAAAGCTTCTTGCTTGGTCCTTTCCAACTTGATATAAATTCAGGAGTCAGCTAATAGAATGTAGTTAGATTTTCTCCTACCTTAAAATAAAAGGTTGTTCTAGATCCCAGAGATTACTTCCCTTATGAATTGCCTGGAAGATATACATGAGGATATTCTAGGCCAATGCCAGAATAAAGGAAAGCAAAAGAAGGAGAAAAGGATTCATGTTTATTTGAAGCATAAAATCCTGATCCATTGTCTTGTGTGGAAGCAGTCTATCTTGATTTCAACTACATCTCTTCCTCACGTATTTGATTCAGATGTCTCTAGGACAGGGCCAGATGTCAGCTGAAGCCTGCTTCAGTTGTGTTATATGTACACAAGGTTTAATACCATCTAATGTAGTAACAGTGTCCTTCAGGAGCACTTAGTAAGGTCCTTCCAATGGGGCTCAAGAGCTGTCTTTCTCTGATGATGTTTCCAGAATATCCAATCACCAGGCTTTGGACTGTGAACAACAGAATCTTTTAAATTGGAATCCTGGAAGACTTCTTTAACCTCTCGATGATAAGCTTGAGCATAAGACATTACAGACTTACAGTAACTGATCATACTAGCATGAGTCAACAAAGGATTAGCAGGAGGTTATTTATCAATATACATTAGTCTGCCAGTGACTAGTCTCCTATGGACTATGTAATGGAGCTTACATTTTCCACAGGGAGTACTGTAAACAATCAGCAAGAGCAAAGACCACAGACCTATAGGCCACATAAATCCAGTAGTTTCAGCAAGTTTAGAAATTTTAAGTTTGAGGATTCCATTAGTTCTCTCAATCTTGCCTACTGGTTGGGGATAATAGGGACAGTGATAATGCTAATGAATTTGCAAGATTTTCCTTTAGAGTTCCTCGATCATTGGAGGAAACATATTTTCTGACACTTTCCATGCCAATGTAACCATATCAGCATTGCACCAGAGGAAAGCTTCAACCAATAAAAAATAGGTAATAAAAAGTAAATATTAATAACCTGTACTGTCACTTGAATGAAGTCCAACTGCAGGTGTTCAAACGTCCAGATCTGTGGACGCTGAGAGCAAAAATAGTTTTCCAAAAGTTTTTGGACCTGATATGTCAGACATTGCTGGTAGATTTAGCAATTTTATAAAAATTTTCCCCAACAATGTTTATTCATAATTTGAGTCTCTTAAATGCTGTATGGTAAGTGAATAAACACAAAATGTAAAAAAATATATATACATATATCACATCTTTTTAATCCATTGTCAGTTGATGGGCATTTGGGCTCTTTCCATAATTTGTCTATTGGTGATAGCACTGCTATAAACATTGGGGTGCCCCTTCATTGTATCTGTTGGATAAATTCCTAGTAGTAAAATTGCTGGATAGCAGGGTGGTTCTATTTTTAATTTTTTGAGGAACCTCCACACTTTTCCAGCATGGCTGCACCAGTTTTCATTCCCACCAACAGTGCAGTAGTATTCCCCTTTCTCCACATCCTTGCCAGCATCTGTTGTTAACTGATTTGTTAATTTTAGCCATTCTGAATGGTGCAAGGTAATATCTCACTGTGGTTTTGACTTGTATTTCCCTGATTATGAATGATGTTAAGCATCTTTTCATGTATCGGTTGGCCATCTGGACGTCTTCTTTGGAAAAGTGTCTATTCATGTCTTCTGCCCAATTATTCACTGGATTTTGTGTATTTTTAAATAAACATACCATAAAATATAATTGTTTCTAAATAATTTATTTATAAAATCTTATTACACATATCTAAATCATTTGCTCTCTATAATTATGTTTAGATTACCTATAAAATCATTATGAGATATTACACAAAAATAAGATATTTTAAGTTATTTTTGGTGACAATTGCAACAGATTTGACATAAACTGAATTAGTAAATTAATAGAATAAAAGTTGTTTTATGTGCATATTCAATGTTGGCAACTCTAAAGACATATCTGTTTTAATTAAATCAACAAACTTAAACCAGCTTTATTTTCTGAAGATTATCCCAAATGACATGGACTTGAAAAATATTTGCATTAGTTTCTCTTATATCTCTGAGAATTTTTTCTAATTTTTGAAATGTTTATTTATTTTTGAGAGAGAGAGAGAGAGCATGAGCAAGGGAGGGTCAGAGAGAGAAGGAGACACATAATCCAAAGCAGGCTCCAGGCTCTGAGCTGTCAGCACAGAGCTTGACACAAGGCTCGAATTCATGAACTGTGAGATCATGACATGAGCCAAAGTCTGATGCTTAATTGACTGAGCCACCCTGGCACCCCTCTCTAAGAATTTTTATGTGTCATAATTTATATAAGCATTGATTGAACCAATTCAGCAGAGCTCTTTTACATTTTAAAGTGGCAATACCATCTGGAAGTAGAAAATACCACACTTATAAAACATGTACATCACATACATACATATATACACATACAGACAAATGCAGAGACCTTAAAGCTTCTGTTTAAAAATTACTGCCATGAATTATGTATGAAACACAGTTATAAATTAATTTGAATCTAAGTTGTCTTTTTTTGATAGATGAAAAAATTAAGGTTACCTGTTCAGATAACTAGGTCATTTTTTAATATATGTGAAGACACTTAAAATTTGTATTTCTCCTTAACAGCTCAATTTCCAAATGACCTTTCTTGATCTTGTTTATTTTTTAATAATAATTACCCTCCTAAAATTGTCATATTAAAGAGTTGATCTAGATAATAGTTTTGGAGAAGACCACTACAACATTTATATTTCAAAGGCACACACACACAAAAAGCTCCTAGGACATTTTGTTCCTTTAAGGCCTGAATTTCCACAATACTTACAAGCTTTTTGAGAAAAATAGAGGAAGTTTTGGGACTGGTAAAATGATTTATGGACTTTGAATTGTTTCTGAAACCACATCCAAAGGCCTGTAAAGACTAGATTTATGAAACTCAGTCAGCTGTTTTTAATTCCTCGGCATTAGGATACTGCTTAAATCATGTCAAAGGACTGACACACCCATGCACATGTGTTACAATGCATTTTTATCCCTCTGGGTATATTTAGTTTAAGAGAAAAGACCCAAAAAATCCTATCAGGCTCTAAATATCAGCTTTCAATTTGACAAAATATATGATAATAGATTTATTAAATCCTTTCAAATATCTTGTTCTGGTTTTAGCCAGACACAATAAGTATGTATTAGCAGTATTGCAAACACTTTTTGGATTTAAGAGGTTTCCTTGAAGAATGTTCAAAAGATACTATCTTTATAAGATCTGGAGTCACTCCTTAAGATAGCCAAAGAGTGAACCAACAACCTGAATGTCCCAGGAAGGAGAAACCCAAGCCCAGTTCTTAGAATTCAAAAGATAACAGCAGGAAGGCAATATCTATTCACAGGAAAGTAAGGTCAATAAACAAGAGTTCTGGATTTGGAAAGAGACAATGTGAAATTTTATTTGCTTTTCTTGAATTGCTTTAGGAAGTAATCTATTTACAAAAACTTTTGAGGATCATCCCGGGGTTTAAAACATTTTTAAACTATGGCCCTTAGTTCAGTCTTTCACCAAATAGTGAAAGATACCTGAAGAGGATCACCTGTAGCCATAGGTGATCATATTTTAAAAGATAACACCTGACTAGTAGGTTAAGATCACAGAGTATTAGGAGGAGCCTATGCCTGCCTTATCTGTTGAGCACAGCTGGGTAAATATAAAATCATTCTGAACACCAAATAAATCAATCTGAGGACTGAGAGAATGAGCTGCACAACTAGAAGGAGAGAAGAGACCACATTTTGGAAGGTAGGAGGTACAGAGACATGATATTAGGGGGAAAAAATCATAGGTGCTGCAGAATGGAGGAAGCCCTGATCATGGAGAGAAGAGAGAGAGAGAGACCCGTGCACATGTGATTGCACAAGAAAAACACTTACCCAAAAGCTGATGAAACAAGAGTGGATGATTATTGTGAGTTTTTACAACTAGTGGAGCTCAAACAATGGAGTTTTAGAACTCCATGCCATAGTTGGCTTAGAACCTGTTGGGCACAGTGATGCTTCCATGGAGAAGAAGGGGAGAGTCCCATGAGCAGAATGGATGATCTGAGGATCCCCTGGGATGCACTGGAAGACACAGTTTTCCCTTACTGAAGTGCATCTGGTAGATAGGGAATTACTTCTCAGGGGACAAAAGAGCCAGTGGGTATCATTGTGCTGCCCCGTTCCTTAGCATAGGGACAGAGGTACTCCATGTGCACCAAGTCTACTAACTATAGAGTTCTGAAAAGCTTCAGCTCTAGTGGAAATAGGATCTGACCTCTTTTAACAAGCAGAGTATAGCAAGCCTAGTTAAAAATTACTGCACTCTCAACAAAGTCCAAACACTCCCTATTGCAGGCAAAGAGAAATTTTGCAGAGGACTGACCTGAAGGAAAAAGAAGCCGAAACACAGCAACAGAGTGAACACAGCATACACCAGAAACACATCCTGAAGCACCAGGCCCTGGAAAGTATATGACCTCTTCTTCATAAAGCCATTCCTCTCAGGAGTTGAAAACATAGCAGGCTTCCCCAACAAACAGAAGAGACCTAGTCAAAATGCCAAGACAGAAGAATTCATCCCCAAAGAAGGAGCAAGAAAAGGTCAGTCAAGGATCTAATTAAAAATGATAAGAGTAATCTGCTTGATCAAAAATTTAAAACAAAAATACTAGCTGGGATTGAGAAAAGCATAGAAGATATGAGGGAGTCCCTTACAACAGAGATAAAAGACCTAAGAGCAAGTCAGATCAAAATTTAAAAAATGCTATAACTGAGATGTGAAACTGACTGATGTAATGACAACAAGGATGGAAGAAGCAGAGCAATGAATATGTGATGTAGAAGATAAAACTATGGAAAATAATGAAGCTTAAAAGAAGAGGGAAAGAAAAATAAAGGCTCACAGATGTAGACTTAGGGAACTCATAAACTCCATAAAGCATAATAATATTCATACAATAGGAGTCCCAGAAGAAGAATAGAAGGAAAAGCAGGCATAAGGATTATTTCCACAAATTATACCTGAAAATGTCCCTAATCTGAAGAAGGAAACAGAATTCATGAGGCATATAGAATTCCCATCAAAATCAACAAAAGCAGGCCAATATCAAGACATATTGCAGCAAAATTTGGAAAATACAGAAATAAGGAAAATATACTGAAAGGAGCAAGGGAAAAGAAATACCTAACTTACAAGGGAAGACAAATAAGGTTAGCAGATCTATCCACAGAAACTTGACAAGTAAAAAGGTAGTGGAATGATATATTCAATGTGCTGAATGGGAAAATATGCAGCCAAGAATATTTTATCCAGCAAGACTTTCATTCAGAATAGAAAGACAGATAAAGAGTTTCCCAGATAAACAGAAACTAAAAGAGTTCATGACTACTAAAACAGTTCTGCAAGAAATATTAAAGGGGTCTCTTTGAGAGGGTAAGAAAGGTCAAAAGTGACAAAGACTAGAAAAGAACAGATAAAATCTCCAGAAACAATGTTTTAACAGGTAACATATTGGCACTAAATTCATATCTATAAATAATCACTCTGAAAGAAAATGGACAGACTACTCCAATTGAGAGACATGGGGTATCAGAATGGATTAAAAAAAAGCAACAACAACCAGACAAGACCCATCTATGTTTTGCCTACAAGACACTCACTTTAGACCTAAAGAGACGTGCAGATTGAAAATGAGAGGATGAAGAAACATGTATTATGCAAATGGATGTCAAAAGAAAGTCATGGTAGCAAGAATTACATCAGATAAACTACATTTTAAATCAGACTTTAACACAAGGTGAAGAAAGGCACAATATCATAATAAAGAGGACTATCCAACAGTAAGATCTAACAGTTGCAAATATTCATGCCCCTAACTTGAAAACACCAAAATGTATAACAATGAATAACAATTACAAAGGACCTAATTGATAATAATACAATAATAGTAGGGGACTTTAACACCCTACTTACATCAATGGACAGATCACCTAAGGAAAAAAAAATCAACAAGGAAACAATGGCTTTGAATGACACACTAGACCAGATGGGCTTAACAGATATATTCAGAACATTCCATCCTAAAGCAGCACAATACACATTCTTTTCAAGTGCACTTGGGACATTCTCTAGAATAGATCACAGACTAGGTCACAAATAAGGCCTCAAAGAATACAAAAAGACTGAGGTCATAGCATGCATCTTTTCTGACCACAACACTCTTAAAGTTGAAGTCAATCACATGAAAAAACTGGAATGAACACAAATACATGGACATTAAAAAAACACATTGTAGTAAAGAATTAATAAATCAACCAGGAAATTAAAGAAGAAATTTAAAAAAAAAAACAAGCAAATGAAAATACAAACATGATAGTTCAAAACCTTTGGGAAGGTTTTGCAAAAGCAGTCTTAAGAGGGAAATGTAGAGCAATCAGGCCTAGCTCAAGAAGCAAGAAAAATCTCAATTGCACAACCTAACCTTACACCTAAAGAAGCTAGAAAATGAACAGAAAATTGATCCTAAAGCCAGCAGAAGGGAAATGATAAATATTAGAGTAGAAATAAATGATACAGAAACAAAAGAATTCAGTAGAACAGATCAATAAAACTAGGAGCTTGTTCATTGAAAGAATTAATAAAATTGAAAAACCTCTAGCCAGATTTATCAAAAAGAAAATATAAAGGACTCAAATAAATAAAGTCACAAATGAAAAAGAAGAGATCACAGCCAACACCACAGAACTACAATTATAAGAGAATATGATAAAAAAATTATATGCCAAAAAATGGCCAATATGGAAGAAACAGACAAATTCTAGAAACATATAAACTACCAATCCTGAAACACGAAGAAATAGAAAATTTGAACAGATTCAAAACCAGCAAAGAAATTGAATGACTAATAAAAAATCTCCCAACAAACAGAAGTCAGAGGCCAGACGGCTTCCAAGAGGAATTCTACCAAACATTTTAAAAACAATTAATGCCTATTTTTCTCAGTTCCAAAAATTTGAAATGGAAGGAAAAATTCCAAACCCATTCTATGAGGCCAGCATTATTTTGATTTCAATATCAAACAAAGACCCCGGGTAATAGAATTATAGGCCAATATCTCTGATGAACATTGTTGCAAAAATTCTAGATAAGATACAAGAAAATCAAATCCAAAAGTACATAGAAAGAATCATTTTCCACAATCAAGTGTGATTTATTCTGCAAGAATATTTCAATAATCTTAAATTAATCAACATGATATACCACATTAATAAGGGAAGGATAAAAGCCATATGATCCTCTCAATAGATTTACAAAAAGTATTTGACAAAGTCCAGTATCCATTCTTGATAAAAAACCCTCAACAAAGTAGTTATGGGGAAACATTTAAACATCATAAATAACGGCCATATATGAAGGACCCACAGCTAATGTCATCCTCAATGAGGAAAGACTGAGAGCTTTTCTTCTGTGGTCCAGAACAAAACAGGAATGTTCACTCTCTCCATTATTATTTAACATAGTACTGGTAGTCCTAGCCTCAGTATTCAGACAACAAAAAGAAATAAAAGGCATCCAAATTGGCAAGGAAGAAGTCAAACTCTTAGTATTCTCAAATGACATGATACTCTATGTAGAATACCTGAAATATTCCACCAAAAAGTACTAGAACTGAGACACAAATTAAGTAATGTTGCAGTATACAAAATCAATGTACAAAAAAATATGTTATATTTGTATACACAAAAAAAGGAAGCAACAGAAAGAGAAATCAAGGAATTGATCCCATTTGCAGTTGCACCAAACACCACAAGATACCTAGGAATAAACCTCACCAAAGAAGTAAAAGATATGTACTCTAAAAACTATAAAACACTTATGAAAGAAATTAAAGAGGACACAATGAAATGGGGGAAAAAAAAACTTTTCATCCTCATGGATTCGAAGAACCAACATTGAAATTTTGAGACAGATGATCAGTTTTAGCTGCCTGAAAAAAGGCAGCCGCGGTCAATCAGAGGACATCTTTATGTTGTAAGGGTTAAATTGTAGTGTAGGGCTAATGCTTAGCTTGAAAAATAACAGCTTTGTGTTGACATTGAAGGTTAAGAGATAACAGCCTTGCTTTACTCTTATAAATTACGCCTCATACTCTTGTAAATTAGGCTTCACCAATTAAGGAAGCAAAAGTTCAAAGAAAAGAGCATCAGAGGCAGGGTCAAGGAGATCCACTGGTTGCAACTTAGAGGCAGAAAGTCTAAAGTAAACACCGCATTAGGCAACTGTTTCTAACTCATCTGGAAATTGTTTCTTTGTTCTGTTCCCAGGTGATGATAAAACGATGTGATCGGTTATAAAAACTCTGTACCCCGGCTGTTCGGGGCCGCACTCTTATCAAGAGTGTTGGTCCCGATTGGTCGGCCTTGCCTCTCATTGTAATAAACTTTGTTGTGACTGTCACTGGTGCCTGTAGCATTCTGTTTCAGGAGTCGTGTGGATGCAACATTTGGTGCGTTGGCCGGGAAAGTTAAAGGTCTGAAACAGGGCCCTTTCTTGGATTGTTCCGCGGGAAAGTTAAAGGTCTGAAACAGGGCCCTTTCCTCGGATTGTTCCGCCAGAAAGTTAAAGGTCTGAAACAGGGCCCTTTCTGCGGATTGCTCCGCCGACCCCTGGGAAGAAGCTCGGGATTGGGAGAGGTAAGGAATTCTTGGGGCGCGCCATTTGGATGACTCAGGAGGGTCTGCTGGACGCGGCTATAGACCCAGAGTCAGGGATCCTACCGGGACGCTGGTGGACCCCATTTGGTTTGGTTTTTGTCAAGAAGGATCCTATTTTCAGGTGGCTGCCACGGCCTACTGGCCTAGAGATCTCAAATTTGTGTTTTCTTCGTGTCTTAATTGTCTTCTTCCTGTTGACTGTCTGTGCGTCCTTGTCAGTTCTGCCTATCTTTGTCATGGGTCAAAATCAGAGTACCCCCACCCCTCTGAGTCTCATACTAACCCATTTCCAGGACTATAGGAGAGCTGCCTCAGTTTTCGGCCTCCACATTAAGAAGTCAGTCCTTCGAACTCTCTGCGAGGTGGAATGGACCAGCTTTCAGGTGGAATGGCCTCCACAGGGGACCTTTGACCTTACATTGATATATAAGGTTCATGATATTGTCTTTTCTAGGCACGAAGACCAAATCCCATATATTGGGGCATGGAGGACCCTCATCGAAAACCCTCCAGATTGGTTAAAACTTCTCCTTCCCCTTTCCCCTTGTCTCCCTAAAGTACAGGCTTTACCACTCAAAGGCAGCCCATCTGAAGCTCAAAATAAGAATCTTGACGGGACTAAGTGGCTGCCCCCTCTATCACCTGCACCAGAGGAAGAAGAAGAAACTTACCGCCCGCCGCCCTATAGTTCTCGCTCAAAAAATACAAGTCAGGATGCTTCAGATCAGGAGGCAAGCTCGAGTCAGGACACTTCCCTGAGCCCATCTCATACCCGGTCAGGGACTCCCTTTCATCCCCCTCCCACTGCCCTACCCCTTCGTCCAGGGCCACCCCTGCAGGGTGAAGTCCGACCCTTTATGACTTACGTACCCTTCTCCACTAGCGACCTTTATAATTGGAAGCTTCAAAACCCCTCGTTCTCAGAGAAACCCCAAACATTAATTTCTCTTCTTGAAACTATATTTGTGACCCATCAGCCAACCTGGGATGACTGCCAGCAGCTCTTGCAGGTTCTCTTCACCACTGAGGAGCGAGATAAGATCCGTCGTGAGGCCCAGAAATTAGTGATGGGGCCAAATGGGCAACCCACCGTGGATCCTGCTGTGCTGGAGGAAGTTTTTCCTTCCTCGCATCCTGAGAATTGGGACCCAAACACCCCTCACGGTAGGCAATCATTAACCCTATTTCGCCAGACTCTACTGGGAGGTCTCCGAGCGGCCGCCCGCCGGCCCACAAACATGTCTAAGGTAACAGAAGTAATTCAGGGAGCTGGGGAAAGCCCCTCGGCCTTCTTAGAAAGGCTCGTGGAGGCGTACCGCACCTTTACCCCTATTGACCCTGAGGCACCTGAAAATAGAAGGGCATTAAATCTGGCTTTTGTCTCACAGGCAGCCCCAGACATTCGGAAAAAGTTACAAAAATTAGATGGGTTTGAAGGAAAAAATTTATCTGAGTTAGTTGAAATAGCCCAAAAGGTTTTCAACAATAGGGATTCTCAGGAAGAAAGACAGACAAAAAAATTAAGCAGGGTCGTGGCAGCCGTCCTGGATGCCCGTGAGGGAAGAGGACCCAGAGCGCCCAAAGAATTCTGGTCTGAACAAAAGAAAAAAGATAAACAAAGGGTTAAAGTGTCACTGGGAAAAAATCAGTGTGCATATTGCAAACAAGAGGGACACTGGAAAAAGGATTGCCCCAACTTAGCCCAACGCAAAACTGGGCCACCCCAGGTATCTGTGATGGGAGTCGATTTCGACTGACGGGGCTGCTGCTCGGTGGCCCCTTCTGAGCCGTTGGTTACTGTTAATATAGGGGGGCAACCTAAGACCTTCTTGGTGGACACTGGGGCAACCTTTTCAGTTTTAAAACAAGATCCTGGCCCCACCAGGCAAGGGGCAACCCTGGTGCAAGGAGAAACTGGGTCCCAGACTTGTAAATGGACCACTGAACGACAAGTAGATTTAGGCCGTAAAACTGTTACACATTCTTTCCTAATCATGCCTGAATGCCCCTACCCTGGATTACTAGGTAGAGACCTACTGCATAAACTAACGGCTTCTTTGAAATTCACTGAAGGGGGTATGCATATTAAAGTCGGCCAGGATGGCCCAACAATGGTAATGGTGACTGTGCCACTTGGGGAAGAGGGCCTGCTCACTCCAGTGCCTAATGAAAATGTTCATGCAGTCGATCCCCTCCTTAAAAGCCTCCAGGCGGATTTTCCCCAGGTATGGGCTGAAATTAATCCACCTGGGCTGGCAATTCATCAAGCTCCCATAATAGTGGAACTTAAGGCATCCACACTTCCGGTAAGACTAAAACAATATCCCATGTCCCGGGAGGCTAGGCGGGGAATCGCTATTCACATCAAGCGTTTGCGCGACTCTGGCATTTTGATCCCATGCAAGTCGCCATGGAATACTCCGTTTCTTCCTGTCCGGAAGCCTAATTCATCCGATTTCCGGCCAGTTCAAGACCTAAGAGCAGTAAACGCCAGGGTAATGGACATTCATCCCACTGTACCCAACCCTTATACTCTCCTTAGTCTGCTTCCCCCTTCTCAGGTGTATTATACAGTTCTGGACTTAAAAGATGCCTTCTTTGCCATCCCGCTGGCCCCACAAAGCCAGCCACTATTTGCATTTGAATGGACTGATCCTGAAGAGGGAAAAGCCGGACAGCTCACCTGGACGCGACTCCCCCAGGGATTTAAAAATTCTCCTACTCTTTTTAATGAAGCCCTGCACCAAGATTTAGAGCCATTTCGGATTTCCAACCCACAGGTAACTCTATTGCAATATGTTGATGATATCTTGCTGGCGGCCCCTTCTCATTTAGAATGCCTGAATGCCACCAAAGGACTCTTGAGTCTTCTACAAAAACTGGGGTACCGAGTGTCAGCCAGAAAAGCACAGGTCTGTCGTACTGCAGTGACCTATCTAGGTTACAACCTTAAAAAAGGTAAGCGCTACCTTGGTGAACAAAGAATTCGGGCCATACTCGATATTCCTCAGCCTAAAACTCGCAAACAAGTCCGCGAGTTCCTTGGGGCGGCAGGCTACTGCAGACTATGGATACCTGGCTTTGCTGAACTGGCAGCCCCTTTGTATGCCACCCTCAAAGGGTCTCCAGAATCCTTCATGTGGGGAGAGACTCAAACCAAAGCCTTCCAAGCCTTACGAGATGCTCTCATGACCCCACCAGCCTTGGCCCTGCCAGATCCCACCAAGCCATTCCATTTGTTTGTAGCCGAAAAAGGGGGGGTAGCCAAGGGAGTTCTGACACAGCGCCTAGGACCTTGGCGCCGACCAGTGGCTTATTTATCAAAACGGCTGGATCCAGTTGCTTCCGGGTGGCCCCCATGCATTCGACAAATTGCTGCCACTGCGCTTCTAGTTAAAGATGCAGACAAACTAACCTTAGGGCAAGCATTGTCTGTCACGGGGCCCCATGAAGTGGAAACTTTACTGCAGGCTCCCCCAGAGCGATGGCTGTCAAATGCTCGGATTACCCGATATCAAGCATTGCTACTTGACCAGCCTCGAATACGTTTTTGTGCTCCCACAACCTTAAACCCAGCCACTTTGCTGCCTGAAGGACAGAATCCCCCTCTACACTCTTGCCCAGAAACCTTGGCAACGATCTCGTCCCTCCGCTCTGATCTTACGGACATTCCTTTACATGACCCTGATATCAGCATGTTTTCAGACGGCAGTAGTTTTGTGTTTCAAGGGCAAAGGTATGCCGGTGCTGCAGTGACGACAGACCGTGAAGTTTTATGGCAACAGACCCTTCCCCCAGGAACTTCAGCCCAACGCGCAGAGCTCATCGCACTAACAAAAGCCCTAAAACTTGGAAGAAACAAGTCAGTTAACATTTATACGGACAGCCGCTATGCTTTTGCAACCGCGCATGTACACGGATCCATTTATCAAGAGCGTGGTCTCCTCACAGCAGAAGGCAAGGCCATCAAAAATAAAGCTGAAATTTTAGATCTTCTAGCAGCCATCTGGGAACCTGCGAGGCTGGCAATCATTCACTGCCCGGGACATCAAAAAGGCAACTCCCTAGAGGCAGTCGGAAACCGCCTGGCTGATGCAGCAGCCCAAGAAGCTGCCCTAACTAAAAGTGAAAGTGCCTTGGAGCTACCGATCTTGACAGAGCCCCTGCTTCCACTGGAGCCCAGTTACACTCCTAAAGATTTGGAGTGGATTTCCAGAAAAGGGGGAAGTAAGATGCCGAGACAAAAGTGGTTTCAGGATCCTGAAGGTAAGATCCTCTTACCCGCGGCACTCGGGCGGCGCATGGTGGGTCAGCTCCACCAAGGGACTCATCTGGGAAAAACGAAGATGGCGGAATTAGTGCGGAGAAAGTTCAGGGCGCAAGGGCTGGGAAAAGAGATTGAAGAGGTGGTTGAAAGATGTGTAAGCTGTGCCCAAGTAAATCAGGGTGCAAATAGGAAGGTTTCAGAAGCTAAAAGAGATAGAGGAATTGAGCCAGGCCGCATTTGGGAAGTAGATTTTACTGAGATTAAACCAGGGAAATACGGATATAAATATTTGCTTGTTTTTGTAGACACCTTCTCCGGGTGGGTCGAGGCATTCCCCACTAAATCAGAAACGGCTCAGGCGACAGTTAAGAAATTATTAAATGAAATAATCCCTAGATTCGGGCTGCCTCTGAGCATAGGATCGGACAATGGCCCGGCCTTCACGGCGCAGGTGTCCCAGGGTCTGGCCCAGGCATTGGGAATAGATTGGAAATTACACTGTGCATATAGACCCCAGAGCTCGGGTCAAGTAGAAAGGATGAATAGGACCCTAAAAGAGACCTTAACCAAATTGTCCCTTGAGACAGGCGAAAATTGGGTTGATGTCCTGCCTTTTGCCCTTTTGCGAGCGCGTTGTACTCCATTTGTCAAGGGATTTTCCCCTTATGAAATTTTATTCGGCAGACCTCCACCTATCCTGCCGAGGCTAGGAGACAATGTAATGGAACAGTTGGAACAGGACCATTTGCTGGCTTCGCTCATGGCCCTGCAACATGTACAGAAGGAAATAACCAGGGCCTTGAGAGAAGCCTTCACTCATCCTCCTGTTCTTCCCCACCCCTTTCAACCAGGAGACTTAGTCTGGGTCAAAAGGCACGAGCCTAAAACCCTGGAGCCGCGCTGGAAAGGACCACACACCGTGATTCTGACTACATCCACGGCCGTGAAGGTAGATGGTGTCCGAACCTGGATTCATCACTCTCAGGTTAAGAAAAACTGCGTGAAGGCGGGAACAACCCAGACTGATGCAGAACCAGATAACAAAGAGCAATGGAAGGTTCAAAAGCATCCAGAAGATCCTTTAAAGCTAAGACTGATGCGGGAATAATAATTTTCTGGGTTTGTATGGTGATAAGTGTGGGGGACTGTATGGAATTGCATCCCCTATCTTTTTGGCCATACCAATGGGAACTCAGGGACACTGTCACGGGAAAGGTGATAACATCTAATACCTCTTCCACTGTGCCTTGTTTTTTGTTTGATTTATGCGACTTGGTGGGGGACTCATGGGGGACTCTAGTTACTAATTATAAACAGCCAACGGGCTTCGCTCCTCCGGTCCCCGAAAACCCCTATATGGTTACCTATGGATGTGGACACAGGGATCAAGAACAAAAATTGGCTAACATACCAGGGTTATACAGTTGCCTGCAAATAGAAAGGTCGAATGTGAAGGAAAAGGCCAATACCATTGTGCAAAATGGGGTTGTGAAACGCTGGCCCCCTGGCTGGCAGGACAGGGCCATGATCCCTTAATCACCCTCCTTAGAACTCCAGATCCCAAATGTAAGACTCAAGGAAAATGTAACCCAACAAAAATATGTTTAAAAAAGGTTTCTAGTTCCAGTACCTTTTCCTCTTCCTGGGACACTGGACACACTTGGGGTCTCAGGATGTATGCTCCAGGAGTTGACAAGGGCATTTCCTTTACTATACAACGGGTTAAAAGAAAAACTCCACCCAATCCGGTAGGGCCAAACAAGGATATGATTTTACACCCCCCACTCTTTCCGACTGTCCCTTCCCAACCTACCCCGCAATCGTGTGCCCCCACAAAGTTGGAATTACCAACTACAGGTCATATCCAGAACCCGTTCTCCCCTGAGACGCATTGTAGATGTAGTAGATTCTATGTATGCTTGGCTAAATTCATCTCACACCGAGATTGTACAAGATTGTTGGCTGTGCTTAAACCCTAAACCTCCATATTATGTGGGAGTGGCTACAAATGCTAGCATTGGACAAGACATAGAAAAGCATGTTGTGAAATTGCTAAATCCAAGCACGACATTGTGCCCTTGGGGTTCACGACCAATTTTAACCCTAGGAGACCTCCAAGGGCAGGGTTGGTGTATAGTGTCCCAAGAATATAATTGGCAGAACTCCCCTTACAAAAACTCTTGTGCAGAAGTGTATATTCCAAGTAGTTCAGATACTGATAGCGCCCAAAATATAGCATACCGAGCCCTTACTGGAGCCTGGTTTGCTTGCTCATCAGGAATTACCCCCTGCATTGCAGCCGCATACTTTGGGGTCGGCACCCAAGAGATTTGTATCCTAGTTCATATTCTCCCACAAATATACCTATATAGCGGAGAAGCAGGGAGAGAACACTTACGTCTATTTGAAGGACATTCCAGGGTAAAAAGGGCAGCACCAGTCCTCATTCCACTCCTAGTGGGACTGGGAATTGCAGGATCCACAGCTATTGGAACTGCTGGACTCATTGTGGGGGACCAAAATTTCAAAACTGTAAGCAAGCAAGTGGACCGAGACCTAGGCTACTTGGAAACTTCAATTTCTCGGCTAGAACACCAAGTAGACTCTTTAGCTGAGGTTGTATTACAAAACAGAAGAGGGCTTGATTTACTCTTCATGAAGGAGGGGGGCCTCTGCGTGGCCCTCGGAGAAACATGCTGTTTTTATGCGAACAATTCCGGAGTAATCCGAGACACTCTCAGTTTGGTCAGGGATAATCTTAGGGCCAGGGAACGTGCCAGGGAAGCCAGCAATAATTGGTATCAGAGTTTATTCTCTTGGTCCCCCTGGCTCACATCATTGCTTACAGCCGTAGCTGGGCCACTGCTATTGTTACTTCTCGGGTTAACTATTGGCCCGTGCATTATCAATTGGTTAGTACAATATGTCAAGAAGCGAGTTAGTGAAATAAAAATTATGATGATCAGGTCCAATTATATCCCCTTAGTTCCTAATGATGAATCAAGGGATTGATTCACTGACAAGAAAAGGGGGAAATGTAAGGGTTAAATTGTAGTGTAGGGCTAATGCTTAGCTTGAAAAATAACAGCTTTGTGTTGACATTGAAGGTTAAGAGATAACAGCCTTGCTTTACTCTTATAAATTACGCCTCATACTCTTGTAAATTAGGCTTCACCAATTAAGGAAGCAAAAGTTCAAAGAAAAGAGCATCAGAGGCAGGGTCAAGGAGATCCACTGGTTGCAACTTAGAGGCAGAAAGTCTAAAGTAAACACCTCATTAGGCAACTGTTTCTAACTCATCTGGAAATTGTTTCTTTGTTCTGTTCCCAGGTGATGATAAAACGATGTGATCGGTTATAAAAACTCTGTACCCCGGCTGTTCGGGGCCGCACTCTTATCAAGAGTGTTGGTCCCGATCGGTCGGCCTTGCCTCTCATTGTAATAAACTTTGTTGTGACTGTCACTGGTGCCTGTAGCATTCTGTTTCAGGAGTCGTGTGGATGCAACAATGTCAGTTACAATATAGGTGGCTAAGAAGAGAGTGAGACTTGTTTTGAGGAGTACTAGGTGTTGTATGGAAGTGTTGAATCACTAAATTCTACATCTTAAACTAAGTACACTGTATGTTAACCAAGTAGAATTTAAATGAAAACTTCAGAAAAAAACATGAAGACACTGAGAAAAAAGGTAAAAAAATACACAGAAAGAAAAATGATAGGGGACACAAATATAACTTAACAGTTATGGGCACAGTATTATCATGTTTAAAGCAAGTTTTATGTTTTGTTGTTTTATTACTATGATACAACCTGTCTTCTTTCTCTAAGGTTTAAAGTTAGTAGGATGAGTAGATGATATTACCTTTATCTACAAATCACTGAATATCACTTGAGCCCTCTTGAACATCAGCTAAACAAGTAAAACACATATAGGGGGATACATACTTTTTTACTGCAATCATTTTTTAAGAAACAATCAAATCATAACTTTGGTAAGTAGTTTTCAGTAGGGTTTTAATCAAACCGGATCTTTTTCATTAATTATTTGATACTATCCTATATAGAGACTTAAAAATAAATGGAAAGTAAAGAGGTAGGAAAAATATTAGTTTCTAAAAAAAGTGATTCAATTACCGGTAAATAGCAGTGCTAAAACATATCTAAAATTATCATGTATGAAATATTCCAACATTTCTGTTTATTATATATGGTAAAATAACACATTAAAATCTGTTGGTATGAGAAATATTATAAATTGTGTCTTCATATATTAATTAATGGTAAAACTAAGTCTAGTAAAGTGATAGTAATTTATAACAATCAAACACAAGTACTTTGGAATAGATGCATATTATTGTCCTTTGATAACTCCCCCTTTGAATGATGGATGAAGTCCCCAAATCCACATAATACTAGTACTTGTGGAAAACACAGATTATTATTTTTTATTCAAGTTATTGCAGATTTCTGATTTTAATATTAGTTATTCTTTAAGCATTATTCACAATGTCTGAATTAATATTACCAATATTCTGGTGCTAAGTGTCGGATAATATTGCCTTTGACTAGAAGCTTAAAGCCATTTTGAAAATATCCATCCTGTATGCTTGTGTATTAAGGTCCAAAAGGACCTCAATGATAACAAAGTTCTTGAAACTTAAGGAAGGTGGCCAGACTCCAAGATTTGATTCTTTGGTTATGGTGGATGTTTTGTCAGATGTTGTGATGATTATGCCTCTGTTACACTACAAAAAATGTTTTGCATAATGGACGTAAACATCTCTTCAAGAGCCATCTGAGAGGCAAGAAAAATGGTCTTTGTCAAGGAACTACAAACAGAAAGGCATTAAACGACAGCTCAGAGTAGAAGAAAGAACACCATTTTAAATATAGGTTTGGGGAAATATTAATAAAAATATGATTTACATCATTTGGGACCATCTTTGTATTAAAAAACATGGAAGAAATTTTAGTCTTGGAGGGCTTAGAAGCAAATAATAATAATATTATATAATAATGATAATAATAATAATAATATTTTTAACTGACCTTCCAGAGGAATATTTAGAGGGCTTTTCCTCCTCAGGCAGTGAGCACCAAAGTAGTTATTCATCTGGTAATTTACAGCACCGCTACAACTTCCAATTAACAAAACATACATTAAAAGACACTGTAAAGCACTCCAGGAGGTCTGCTGATGGCTGTGATTAATGGCTATACATCTACAGAGATTGCACATAGGTCTTAACAGAGCTACTTGTAAATGGTCAACACAAACTCATGCAGCCTCAGGGTGTCAATCAGGAAGGTATGCATTGGAGTTGGTTAATATTAGCACCTCTTCTATGGCACCAATATATATATATAATATTTCTCAGTAACTGGAAACTTCCAAAGACAAGAAATGAAGCTAATTTGAAAGCACAATCTTACAAATGGATGTATACTTGTTTCTTTATGCTTATTAGGTCTCACAAAAAGAAGCATGGATCTCATTTCAGTGTATTAAGTTTGTTCTCATAAAATTTCCATGATGGCCCTTCCTTTGTCATACATGTACTCACAAATGATTTTGTTGCTATAGCAATATTTTTCTATACTGTAGAATCAAATCTAGCAAGAATGGTATTTGTAGAACTCACACATATGTCAACTATAGTCTCAAAGGTGTCTATCACACAAATATGAATCCAAATTTAAATGTTTTGTTTTTCTGTCTCCTTAAGATTAGCTATATTTTGCAATCTTTGGATGATAGACTATTTAAGACCTGAACAGAAACAGCAGTACTTTTATATGCTACAGTGCTTTTTATTTGCCAATGCATTTATATCCATTTTTTTTTTCTTGTGACCTCACAACACCCCAGTAGGCAGGACAGGCATTTAGTTTACAACATATGGTAATAGCATAATTAATAATATAGGAAGGTGCATATAAGTGTTCTGATCACTATGATTACTTACTATACTTACTATCTACATAATATTGCTTGTTTGGTTTTTATTTTAAGAATATTTAAAAGCCCTGTAAAATCATAATTGGCCAATTGCAGTTAGAATCTTTCCTCAGAAATCCATCATAATTGTAATCAGTATTGATTATTTTTCATGAAATCTAAGTTTAGAGATATATAGGAGTGACACTAGAAAAAGTTTTAACATTTGTGAGTCAATAAGCTTCCTTAATAATTCTTAAAATGCTCAAATTGCTTTTCCTAAAAGACTAAGCATAATTTAAAATTTGAAATGTTAAAAGCAATCATTTAAGTTTCAGTTAAGTATCTTTAATCTCATCTAAGCTTCTGTTTAGGGACTTATGCCATCAAATACTTTTGGAATACCAGAGGATACAAAAAAATAAGTTTATGTAAGTTAGAATAAGCACAATAAGTGAAAATAGTTTTTTAATCTTTCGCATCACAAATTAACCACAATAGGAAGTCCTACGCTAGGATTTTTTTGAGACAAATATCATTTAGGCAAACGACTTTTAAAATGTGGTACCCTGTCAAAATGAAGCCCAGCTCAAATTTATATCATAATGAAAATAGAGTAAATATGATAATGAAAAATTTCATTAGATGGTACCCAAGAGGTGGTGCTGTGCAGGACAATTTTGGGGAGAGAAACTAGAACAACAATAAAGTAAATAAAAGTTATCTTGGATTCTTCTCCAACCACTGACTCAAATCTATTACTAAACAACAAATGTGTTCCTGTTACACCAGGCTGCCCTGAGTCCACTCAGCCTCTGAGACCTTATGACTTCGTGAAGTGTTCATTCCCTTCTGCTTTCCCCACATAAAAAAAAAAACAAAAAACTTATCCATATTATAAATTACTCCTTGAGCTTATTAAATCATATAATTAACTATTTTTTAAGTTTATTTTTATTCATTTTTGAGAGAGGAAGTGGGGAAGGGCAGAGAGAGAGAATCCCACGCAGACTCTGCACTGTCAGCACAGAGCCCCATGCAGGGCTTGAACTCACAAAACATGAGATCATGATCTGATCAAATCCAAGAGTTGGACACTTAACCAACTGAGCCACCCAGGTGCCCCATAATTAAGTTTTTAATGCATTTCTTGTGTGTCAAGTATTTGCCTTTTCACACAACTATTTGGATAGAGTTATCAAAGGGGTGATCTAACAATGAGGTGAAATTTACTAGTAAGTTTGGTAGGTTTTTTTGTCTCATGAATTCCACCATCCATCCACGTGCCTGCTATTCCTAAACCCTGTGTTACCCTAATAATTCTGCATTGACTGGGATATAAGAGTGTTCCCACTTTGTTAATAGTGGCAGTCAAATAAAATACACTCTGATTTTGACACCCATTTAGAAATGTAGTTCTGAAATATAAATTGAACACCTGAAACACAGAAAAGTTGCTTTAAAAAAAAAAAATAGCAGCTCTTTCTCACCCAGTAATTTCTCTACTGAGTCTAAGAAGTTGTTATCTAATACTCAGAGCCTGTGTAATATTTAAGATGCTTACAATTTATTTTCTTTCTAAAGTATTCTGATGCCTCTTGCCATTTAGCCCAGCTGATGAAAGGTTTCCCAGATGCTTTTCTCAGTCCCTCCAAAACAAGGCATAACTTCAGGGAGGCTCTGAGACCTAACCTGATTTCCACTCTAGCAAATTTGTAGATTGCTGAGCTTTTAATGAATTATGTAATAGTTCTTCCTTATAATTGACATACGGAAGTATTTTTATTGGACCCTGTAAAGTTCCCTTGCTAAGTTATCCATATGTGTAATAAATGTAAGTTTCACATAAAAGTTGAGAAAATGCTGGAAATGAAAAAGACCTCTCAAAATTCCCCTCAGCTCTTTACCTTAAAGTTCCTGACTTAAGGACCACTAGTGCCCTCTTCTGGTCATAAGAAAGACAAACTTCATTTTATCCAATTATATAGGAGAGCAGTCAACAGAGAATAATCATTTTCATGATATCCAGTCCAAAAATAATCTCACCTGTAGGAACAATTTTAGAAAACATAATTTTTATTAAATTCACCACTTAGAAAAGCAATATTACTACCTACAAATTCTAGACACATATAAGTTACATATCTCCTTTCAAAGATGGCTTTAGCATATTCCAGCACTATAAAATTGTCCAATACTAAAAAATGTATACACATGAAAGTGTTCATGCCATATTATATGTGTCCATGTAGAGAAAAGTTGGTGAGAAAAGATAATATAAAATGTGAAAATCTGCTTGAAAAAAATTTTCATAGAAAATTAATTTCTTTCCAGGCACAGTATCTTTTTTGCATGCAGATAGAATGCTGAGGTGCAAGGAAGAATCCTACAAAACCTAAGGATGTGTAATAAAGAAATTTGAAACACATTTACATATACACATGCAGAAGTCAAATTTTTGTGCCTTCCTCTTCATAGTCATTTTGATAGGCTACACTCATATACTGTGAACTTTCTCAAAACTTCCCTTTGGAAATTACAGTCAGAGCCTAAAAGACATTAACGTTACTTTCTGCTAAACTTATCTTTGACCCATTGCTGTATTACTCAGCTTGAGCTCCCATATAACTTAATATGCAAAATTCTATCCCACGCAGTTGTTTCCAAAAGTTCAAGTCTACTTTTCTAGGAGAAAGATTTATCAACACCAAGGAGAAAGATTTATCAACACCAAGGATATTCAAAAGGATACACCCACTCAGAAGCTAATTTTTAAAAAGGACACAGGTCCAAGGATGTCTCAAACATTTTCTGAAATATGGCAGTAAGTGGAGAAGCTAGCTACATTGACTATTTTGAATGAAATAGGATCTAGATATCTAAATTTTTCAAACACCATCCATCTACTTTTCTGTCACTGCTAAATAAATACATTATTAAGCCTCAAATTAGGGCATGAGACTTGAACCACACAAAGCAAGGGTGGCTGGGCATGTATCCATAGGGATTCAAAGGACAATTAGGTACATCCCTTCTCCTCCATTAGTGTGTTAGGGATACTTATAACCTCTTGAGAGTTTAAGTCTAGGCTTTTAACTTGACTTTTGTTTATGTGGATAGCGTAAGGCCACAGGATGTTTTCTGTGGCAGGTGGCTGAAATAGCATGAATATTACTTTATATTTTATATTTTATTATTCTGTCACTTCATGGTCATTTGACTGGAGAGAGCAAGCTTTTTTTTTTTTTTTGTCTGTTCCTGTTAGTGTTTCCGTTACTGGCTTCTTTATTTTCAATTCTAGGCTACAGGAAGCCAAAAACAAACAAGCAAGCAAACAAACAAACAAAAACTATCTGAACTTATCACCATATAACTTCCTCAAGTCCTGAGGCTGATAGCAGATTTGACACTTTTGTCCACCATGCAGAGTCTCCTTACATTTTTTTTTTTATATATAAGACCCAGGTTGCTTAGTGTCAATTAGTAGGACAAATAGGGGAAAGTATACATGGTCCATATTCCTGATAGTGGAAGGACACATTATTTTTGAGATATGTGAGATATGCAATTGGAAATGCTAAGAAAGTAACTGGATATATGAATCAGAATTTCAGGGCAAAGTCTGGCAAGAAATATAAATCTAGGAGGCATCAGAACATAGATTATATTCAATGAAATTATCCTGGGCATTACTTAGAAAGTATTTGTAAATAGAAAATTCAAGATATACAAAGATTTAAGTTTGTGGTACTCCAATATTTAGAAGTTGGAGAGTTAAGGAGGATCCAGAGAGGGATTCTGAGATGAGGCAATAAGAAAAGTAAGAGGAAACTCAGGAAAGATTAGTTTTCCAGAAGTCAAATAAAAATAGTGTTTCAGGAAGTAGAGGGTGTTTAGCTTTTCCAATTGATAGTGAAAAAATCAAATTAAAAAAAGGATTAAGAATGGACTATGAGACATGGGAATATGGATACTATTTAGTGGTTACTACATGCTGCTTTAATGAATCCATAATGGTATTATTTTTATCAGATGTACTTCCTAATAATCACATTGTCTTAGAGTTAGGAGGATACAAAAGTCATCTATCCAACCATTCAACCAATCTATAAGATCCCTGATGATTATTTGCAGTCTTCACTTAAGCACTTCTAGTTGCAGTTAGCTCACAACTGTATAGTTATTTCTGTTTCTGGAGTTACCCTAACTGTTCCTTGTTTTGAATATGTATTTACTTTTACTTCCTATCCATTATTCACATTTCTTATTTTGAATTCAAACAGTATTATGAAATTTTTCCAGATATTCATAAGACATGTCTGTTATTTTTTTTAAGTTCCAACAGATATAAGTCTTCACAAAAATGACAACCTCAAAAATGTGTATGACTCCACAAGAAGTCAGCACCCAGGTTACAGAGAATAAAGTTTTGCTATTATCTTACCACCCCATTCCCTTGAAGACCCTCTCAAGTGCACATGATTGCTGAGCATTGTTCCCCACTTCCACCTCCAAATTTGTCTCCTTTCCTCTAGGCCACAGTTCTGTCATTAGCTGTCTGTCTCTCATCCTCTCTATATCCACTATATAACCAAGAAGTTTCAAGTCTTTGCTCTGAATCTATCATAGACCATATGTTTATAACTTTGTGATTGATTTACCTGGTCTGAAGCTCTTTACCCATGTACAAAATTGGAACAAACCAGCTACTTCCCAGGTACACCTACCAGTAGTCCTTATAATCAATGTTGTTCCCAGTACTATTCCATATCTACTCTTATCAACTTTCGTGTGGAGTGAGGACATGATGTCATAACATGTAACCACCTCACTGTAAATATTGCCCCAAACTCACTCTAAGGAGCATGATGATGATTTCATTCCAGTTAATAAGCCTACCTGCCATTTGTGGGTGAGACAATTTTGCAATAAGTAAAAGCAGGTATACAGAGAGAGTCAAGACAAGTTGAGTGAATAAAAGTCACTAGATGTCTGATTTCCCACACATTCAGAGAAACAAGATCACTCCTGCACCAAACAACTTTTAGTGTAAACCACCTAACTTTGACCAGGTTGAACAGTAGGCAACAATTCATTTAACCATTTCTATTCCAAATTATTATCTCATATACCGTTTTTATTGTTTGTTTAAATGGCCCCAGGGTAGAATTCATGGTAGAAATAACCAACAAAATCTGAAATGGTTTAGTGCAGAGAAAAGTAATGCATATATGGAATCAATTATTTGTTCTTACCTATTTCCCATTTTCCAGTATTAGCTACTAATTAGCTACTAAAAGAACTTCTTTCATTTAAAAATTATTAAAACATATTTGATGTGTAACATTGTGTAAATTTAAGATATACAACATTTGTAAATGATAGATTTGATACAATGATAAATTGTAATATGATTGCTATTGTAGCAATAATTAGCACCTATATCAGCTACATCATTATCCTTTCCTTTTAGTAATTCTTGATTACAACACAATATTGTTGTCTATATTTACTATACTGTGTATTATATCTTTATAGCTTATTTACTACTCATTGCAAATTTGTACCCTTAAACAACATCTGTTCTATCCCCACTACCCTCTATTCACTAGTAACTACATTTTACTCACTGTATGAGTTTGAGTTTTTAAGTTTTCATATACAAGTGATATCATAAGGTACTTGTATTTAACTTATCTCACTTAGTAAAATATACTCAAGGACTATCAATTATGTTGCAAATGGCAAGATGTCATTTTTTTCTCATAGCTGAATAATGTTCCATTATTAATATATAACTATATTATATAATATCCATGTATAATTATATCGATATACATATGAATACACACACACATACACACACATTACATCTTCTTTATCCATTCATCTGTCAATGGGCATCTATGTTGTTTCCATATCTTGGCTACTGTTAATAATGCTGCAATAAACATGGCAGTACATATATCTCTTAAAAATATTGTTTTTATTTCCTTTGGGGATATATACAGAAGTGGACTTGCTGGAGTGAGGGGAAGAAACTCTTTCAACAACAAACTCTATCAGGTATATATTTGCTTTTTAAACCTTCCTGAGCTTGGAAATGCTTTTCAGTCTATATTATTTACTTCCACAACTCCTTCCCTTAAACTATGAGACTCATGCAGTTGATCAGTCAGCACTTATGTTGCACCCTCTCAACTAGGCCCCATTTCTAGAACTAGAAATCACTCATCCCACCCTAGTTCTATTTATTATTGAACGGTTGGAATTTGCAGGTTTGAATTAAGCAAATGCTAGAGGTTAGCTACCTTATTTTGTTTAAGTTTTTACTTAAAAAAACTTAAACTAACTTAACAGTTAGTTAACATACAGTTTAACAATAGTTTCAAATGTACAATACAGTGATTCAATACTTCTATATAATACAAGGTGCTCACAATAAGTGCATTCCTTAATTCCCATCACCTATTTCACCCATTCCCCCATCCACCTCCCCTCTGGTAATCATGAGTTTGTTTTCTATAGTTAAGAATATGTTTATTGGTTTAGCTCTCTCTTTTATCCCCCTACGATCTTTTGTTGTGTGTCTTAAATTCAACGTATGAGTGAAATCATTAGGTATTTTTGTCTTTCTCGAGTGACTTATTTCGCTTAGCATAATACACTCTAGTTTCATCCACATCATTGGAAATAACAAGATTCCATCATGTGTATGTATATGTACATACTTGCACCAATGGGTTAACAAGGCTTAAGATTAACCATCCGAGATTAGGTAAACAAGGCAAAAGCACCCCCAGGATAGTACAAAAGCATAAGAATGGGAAGTCACAGGATAAAAGCATATATATATACATATATATGTATATATATATGTATGTATATATTCATAAATTGATGGACACTTGAGCTGTTTCCATGAGTTGGCTATTTTAAATAATGTTGCTATAAATATCAGTGTGCATGTGCCCCTTCAAAGCAGTACTTTTGTATCCATTGGGTAAATACCTAGTAGTGCAATTGCTGGATCATAGGGTACTTCCATTTTTAACTTTCTGAGGAAACTCCATACTATTTTGAGAGTGGCAGCACCAGTTTGCTTTCCCACAAATAGTGCAAGAGGTTTCCCCTTTCTCCACATCCTCGCCAACAGCTGTTGTTTCTGTGTAGTGAATATTAGTCACTCAGACGGGTGTGAGGTAATACCTCATTGTAGTTTTGATTTTCGATTACCTTATGAAAACTGATGCTAAGCATTTTTTCATGTGTCTGTTAGCCATCTGTCTATCTTCTTTAGAAAATTTTGTATTCATGACTTTCCTCCATTTTTAACTAGAATATTTGTTTTTAGGTGTACAGTTTTTTAAAAATGTATTTATTTATTTTGAGACCGGGAGAGAAAGAACATGCTAGTGGTTGAAGGGCAGAGAAAGAGGAAGAAAGAGAATCCCAAATGGGCTCTGCGCTAATGTGGGGCTCAATCCCACAACCACGAGATCATGACCTGAGCTAAAATCATGAGCTGGATGCTTAAATGACTGAGCCACCCAGGCACCCATAGGTGTTCATTTTTGTAACTTCTTTATATATATTAGGATAATAACCTTTTATATGTTATGTCATTTGCAAATATCTTCTTCCATAGGTTGCCTTTTAGATTTGTTGATTTTTTTCTTTCACTGTGCAGAAACCTTTTATTTTCATGAAGTCTCAAAGGTTTATTTGCCTTGGGACACATATCTAGAAAGAAGTTTATATGGCTGATGTCAAAGAGGTTATTGCCTGTGTTCTCCTGTAGCATTTTGATGGTTTTCTGTGGGGAATAAGTTTAGGAATTCTCTGAGCTTGCACCAATGGGTTAAACAGGTTCAAGACTAAAGCATCCGATGCATCAGCACTCCTGTATCCCTTGGGTAAATTCCTACCAGTGCTATTGCTGGGTCATAAGGTAGATCTATTTTTAATTTTTTGAGGAACCTATGTTTTCACTCTTATGTAGATCCTGAGAAACTTAACAGAAGACCATAAGGGAGAGGAAGGGAAAAAAGAAGTTAGAGAGGGCCAGAGCCAAACCATAAGAGACTATTAAAATCTGAGAATAAACTGGGGGTTGATGGGGAGTGGGAGGGAGTGATGGGTGGGTGATGGGCATTGAGGAGGGCACCTGTTAGGAGGAGCACTGGGTGTTGTATGGAAACCAATTTGACAATAAATTTCATATTAAAAAAAGAGATCACTTTCTTTGCTTGTCCATAAGAAGAAAATCCTTATATGTTAAAATTTTATCATAAGATTATAGCAATTCAGTCACATCTTCAGGCTCCACTTCTTTTTTAAAAAATTTTAATGTGGGGGCGCCTGGGTGGCTCAATCGGTTAAGCGGCCGATTTCAGCTCAGGTCATGATCTTGCCGTCCGTGAGTTCGAGCCCCGCGTCGGGCTCTGTGCTGACAGCTCAGAGCCTGGAGCCTGTTTCAGATTCTGTGTCTCCCTCTCTCTGACCCTCCGCCATTCGTGCTCTGTCTCTCTCTGTCTCAAAAATAAATAAACATTATAAAAAAAATTTTATAAAAAAATAAAAAAAAATTTAATGTGTTTTTTTTTTTTTTTTGAGAGAGACAGAGTGTGAGCAGGGGAGGGGCAGAAAGAGAGGGAGACACAGAATCTGAAGCAGACTCAGCACAGAGCCTGAGGTGGGGATCAAACTCATTAACCATGAGATCATGACCTGAGCCAAAGTTGGGTGCTCAACTGACTGGGTCACCATTCAGGCCCCACTTCCAATTTTAGTTCTCTTGCTTTGTACCACATCTGCAGTTACTTTCTCCACTGAAGTCTTGAACCTCTCAAAGTCATCCATGAGGTTTGGAATCAACTTCTTCCAAACTCCTGTTAATGTTGGTATTTTTAATCTCTTCCCATGAATTGTACATGATATTATTTTTTTAAGTTTATTTATTTATTGTAAAATAGAGACAGTGTGAGTGGAGGAGGGGCAGATAGAGAGAGGGAGAGAAGGAGAATCCCAAGCAGGCTCTGTGCTGCCAGCACAGAGCCCAATGCTGGGCTTGAACCCACAAAGCTGCTAGATCATGATCTGAGCTGAAACCGAGTTGGACACATAACCGACTGAGCCACCCAAGAGCCCCAAATCATACATGTTCTTATTGGAATCTAGAATGGCAAATTTTTCCCAGAAGGTTTTAAATTTATTTTGCTCAGATGCATCAGAGGAATCACTATGACACCTATAGCCTTACAAAATATACTTCTTAAATAATAAAAATTGAAATTCAAAATTATTCCTTGATCCATGGGCTTCAAAATGGGTCATGTATTTGCAGACACAAAACAGCACGAACCTCATTGTACATCTCCATCAGAGACCTCTTGGGTGACCAGGTGTATGTCAATAAGCAGTTACATTTTGAAAGGAGTAGTTCTCAAAAGAGAGCTTAAAATATTCAATAAACTATTTCATAAACAGAAGTGTTGTCACCCAGGCTTTGTTGTTCTATTTGTAGAGTACAGGAATAGTAGATTTAGCATAATTCCTAAAGTCCCTAGGATTTTGGAAGTGGTAAATGAGCATTACCTTCACCTTAAAGTCACCAGGTAGTTAACCCCTAAAAAGTCAGCCTGTCCTTTGAAGCTTGGAAGCTAGACATTAACTTCTCTTTAGCTACAAAACTCTTAGATGGCATTTTTTTACAATAAACGATTTTTAATCTACATTGAAAATCTGTTGCTTAGTTAGCAACCTTCATTAATTATGTTACTTAGATCTTTTGCATGACATGCTGCAGCTTATACATCAGCACATGTTGCTTCAACTTGAACTTCTTTATTATGGAGATGGCTTCTTTCCTTAAATTTCATGAAACAACCTGTCCTAGCTTCAAACTTTTCTTCTGCAGCTTCCATACCTCCTTCAGCCTTCATATAATTGAGAGTTAGGGTCTTGCCCTAAATTAGGCTTTGGTTTAAGGAAATATTGGGTGGGTGGTTTGATTGAGACCACTAAAACTTTCTTTATATTAACAATAGCCTGTTTCACTTTCTTTCTTTTTTAAAATTTTTTTAACGTTTATTTATTTTTGAGACAGAGAGAGACAGAGCATGAACAGGGGAGGAGCAGAGAGAGAGGGAGACACAGAATCTGAAACAGGCTCCAGGCTCTGAGCTGTCAGCACAGAGCCTGACGCGGGGCTCGAACTCGCAGACCGTGAGATCATGACCTGAGCCGAAGTCAGACGCTTAACCAACCAAGCCACCCAGGTGCCCCTTCTTTCTTTTTTTTTTTTAAAGAAAGAGTATTTAATATGCCAAAACTGTACAAAGAAATACTTATAATGAACTTTTCAAAACATTATGTATGTACCGAGTTCTTAGTACTTGTGAGTACTCTACTAGGTCCTGGGAGAGAACAAGGACAACAGAAGAGTTCCTTGAAAGTAGAGACTTCCTGTGGAGATAAGCAGAAAGACAAGTAAACCTCAATAATAATTTAATCCTTTAGTTCAGGATTAAGAACATTTTATGAGGAAAATTCCCCAAAAGAAGCACTCTGTTAATTTTAAACTGAATTTTTTGAATGATTCAAAAATAAAAGTATATCATAAATGCTTGTTTACCTCTATTACCATTACTAATTTTTTTTAAGACTGGTAATTTTCTTTATTTTTTTTAATTTAAATTCAGGTTAGTTAACATATAATGTAGTATTGGTTTTAAGAGTAGAATTTAGTGATTCATCACTTACAGTGCTCATCCCAAAAAGTGACATCCTTAATTCCCATCACCCATTTAGTCCATGCCCCCCAGCTCCCTCCAGAAACCTTTAGTTTGTTCTCTATAACTAAGAGTCTCCTATAGTCTGCCTCCCTCTCTGTTTTTTCTTATTTTATTTGTCCTTCCCTCCTTTATATTCATCTGTTTTGTTGCTTAAATTCCACATATGCATGAAATCATATGATATTTGTCTTTCTCTGCCTTATTTATCTCAGAATAATACACTCTAGTTTCATCCACATTGTTGCCATATTGTATTCTTTTTGATTACTGAGTAATATTCATATATATATATATATATATATATATATCGCAACTTCTTTACATTTGGAACAATAGTCTGTTTCACTTTCTTATCATTTATGTGTTCACTGGAGTAGCACTTTTAAATTCCTTCAAAACCTTTTTCTTGGCATATACAACTTTACTAATAGTTTGGTGCAAGATGTCTAGTTTTTTACTTAGCTTTTAACATGCCTTCTTCACTAAGTTTAATCATTTCTAGCTTTTGATTTAAAGCAAAAGGTGTTTAATTCTTCCTTTAACTTGAACACTAATAGGCTATTACAGGATTATTAATTGGCTTAATTGAATTACTATTGTGTCTCTGGAAATAGGGAGGCCCAAAGAGAGGGACAGAGATGGATGAAAGACCAGTTGATGGAGTAGTCAGAACACACACAATATTTATTAAGTTTGCCATGTTATATGGGCATTGTTCATGTAAGAAATTACAATAGTTGGGGCGCCTGGGTGGCGCAGTCGGTTAAGCGTCCGACTTCAGCCAGGTCACGATCTCGCGGTCCGTGAGTTCGAGCCCCGCGTAGGGCTCTGGGCTGATGGCTCGGAGCCTGGAGCCTGTTTCCGATTCTGTGTCTCCCTCTCTCTCTGCCCCTCCCCCGTTCATGCTCTGTCTCTCTCTGTCCCAAAAATAAATAAAAAACGTTGAAAAAAAAATTAAAAAAAAAGAAATTACAATAGTTGACATCAGAAATTACTGATCGCAGGTCATGATGAATAATATAATAGTAATGGAAGGGAACAGCATGGAAGGTTTTTGTTTGTTTGGTTTTGCATCTTGCATCCATGAAATACAGCCAGATCAACATTCAACCATCTTGCACACCTAGAAAACTGATTTGAGGATTAACACAACAATCTGAAAAACCTGAACTACAGAACTCAGCAGGTACACGGCGTGGAGAGGTAAGTTGGGGGAGAGAGAAGCTTTGGAGGACAGGGAGCTGTTTTTGCTTGTGGAGAGAGGACAGAGATTGGGGATACATTGGGAAACCTCCCCTCCCCAAAAAGCAGCTGGAGAGAAAGTGGAAAAGTGGAAATAGCCACAGAGACTGAACTAAAAAGGAAGAAAGGAGAAAGGAGAGGGTTTAAATTCCATTAAGACTCTATAAACAGGGGAATCACAGAGTTTGAAATTCTACAGTTCAATACCTGGAGGTGCTCTGGTGAGAAAGGCAAATTCCCAGGACCAGAGTGGGTTCCAGGAGGCTCTCAGGCCACATGGAGAGAAGTGGTTCCACTTCTGGAAGGATATGTGGTAGAGGCTGTGTGGTCACCCAGTCCCAGCAGACCCCAGAGAACAATCTCATTTGCTGGTGCTAAAAGAAGGTCATTAGGGGTGAAGCCTGATGCCAGATGAGTGTTATGATTTTCCATAATCCCTGAAACGCTGCTGCTACACAATCACAGGAAATTTTTCTGGGGTGGGCTGGCATCCAGCGCAGTTTCTGGGTATCAGCAGCAGCATGGTCCAATGAAAGTTCCTGGGTGTGGCTAGCACCTGGCCATTGCTTGGTGAGACCCTACCCCAGAGGATCTGAGCTGGTCTAAGCCACAGTCCCTCAGAAGTGAGGGATTGGGAAAAATAGCTGCATTTGAGATAAAACTCAGGAGAAAGGTGCCACCTGGCAACCTAACAGCTTGGTCACAGTGTAAAAGCAGGGAGTGGATGGCAGCCAGGGACAAAGGACAGGTGCTTGATTGCTGGTCAGGGAGAACACAGAGTTCAGATACTAGAGACTGGGTAGCTGGGTAACACCATTTCACCCCTCCCTCGCATGTGCATCCACACCTACAAGCATGACAACAATCCACCTCAGTAAGCTAAGCAGTGCTATCTAGTGGTGAAAGGAGCCATTACACTAAGCCCTACCCAACTGGGCCAACCTTGCTCTTCAGGAACACCACAAATCTCTTCGCCTGCTTAATTTATGGACTATAAAGTGCTTCATAGTTTGACCTCTAGGGGAAACTAATGTAATTTCAATTGTATTTCAGCCTGTTCACTGGTCCATCTATTAAATTTTCTTTTTTGTTTATTTTCTTTTTTTTTTTGAATACAGGAAGAGAAAAAATTTGTTTACATTTTCAATTATTATTAAAAATATTTTTCTTTTTTCTAATTTTTTTTTACTTTTTTGTAAATTTTTCAAATTCTATTTTACTTCCATCATTTCATTTTATTCTATTTCATTGTATTCATTTTCTCAAATTTTCAAACATTTCCTTTTTTTCACTTTTTGCTATAATATATCAAGTTCCTTTCAATAATCAGACCAAAACGAACCTAGAATTTAGCATCATTTATTTGATTTTGTGTGTGTGTTTATTGATTTTAATTCTTTAATTTTATTTTTTTAACCTTATCAACTCCCTTTCTCCCTTCAAAATGATGAAATGAAGGACGTCACCCCCAAAGAAGGAGAAGGAAGAAACAACAGCCAGAGAATTAATCAACACAGATAGAAGAAAGATGTCTGAACCAAAATTTAGAATCACGATAATAAGGATACTAGCTGGGGTCAAAAAGAGATTACAATTCCTCTCTGCAGAGATAAAAGAAGTAAAAACCAGTCAGGATGAAATTAAAAAATGCTATAACTGAGCTGCAATCTCGAATGGACTCCACGGGGGAAGGATGGATGAGGCAGAACATTGAACAAATGATATAGAGTAAAATCTTATAAGGAATCATGAAGCAGAAAAAAAGAGGGAGCCTAAGGCAAAAAAGCATGATTTAGGAATTAGAGAAATCATTAACTCATTAAAAAGGAACAACATCAGATTCATAGAGGTCCCAGAAGATGAAGAGAGAGAAAAGGATTTGAAGGGTTATGTGAGCAAATCATAGCAGAAAATTTTCCTAACCTGGGGAAAGACACAGACATCAAAACCCAGGAAGCACAGAAGACTCCCATTAGATTCAACAAAAAGCAACCATCAACAAGGCATATCATTGTCAAATTCACAAAATACTCAGGCAAGGAAAGAATCATGAAAGCAGCAAGGGGGAAAAATCCTTAACCTATAAGGGAAGACAAATCAAGTTTGCAGCAGACTTATCCACAGAAACTTGACAGGCCAAGGAGTGGCAGGATATATTCAACGTGCTGAATTGGAAAAATATGCAGCCACGAATTCTTTATCCAGCTAGGCTGTCATTCAAAACAGAAGGAGAGATTAAAAGTTTCCCAGACCAAAAAAATAAAAATAAAATTAAAGGAGTTCATGACCACTAACTAGCCCCATAATACATTTTAAGGCGGACTCTCTGAGGGGAGAAAAAATAAAAAAAAAGAAGGAGAAGAGCAAATTTAGCAAAGACTAGAAAGGACCAGAGAACACCACCAGAAACTCAACTCTACAAGAAACATAATGGCAATAAATTCATACCTTTCAATACTCACTCTAAACAGCAATGAAATAAATTCTCCAATCAGAAGACATAGGGTAACAGAACGGACAATAAAACAAGATACATCTATATGCTGTTTACAAGAGACACACTTTAGACCTAAAGCCACCTTCAGATTGAAGGTAAGTGGATGGAGAATGATCTATCATGCTAATGGTCACCAAAAGAAAGTCAGAGTAACCATACTTATATCAGAAAATTTAGTCTTTAAAATAAGGACTGTAACAAGAGATGAAGAAGAACATTATATCATTATTAAGGGGTCTATCCACCAAGAAGATCTAACAATTGTAAACATTTATGTGCCAAATGTGTGAGCACCCAAGTATATAAATCACTTAATCACAAACAAAGAAACTCATTGATAATAATACCATAATAGTAGGGCACTTCAACACCCCACTTACAACAATGGACAGATCATCAAATCAGAAAATCAACAAGGAAACAATGGGTTTGAATGACACACTGGACCAGATGGACTTAACAGATATATTCAAAACATTTCATCCTAAAGCAGTGGAATATACATTCTTCTCTAGAGCACATGGAACATTCTCCAGAATAGATCACATACTGGGACACAAATCATCCCTCAGCAAGTACAAAAAGATCGAAATCACCGTGCATATTTTCAGACCACAACACTATGAAACTCGAAATCAACCACAAGAAAAAATTTGGAAAGGTAACAAATACTTGGAGACTAAAGAACATCATACTAAAGAATGAATGGGCTAACCAAGAAGTTAAAGAGGACATTAAAAAGTACATTGAAGCAATGAAAATGATAACACCACAACTCAAAACCTCTCAGATGTGGGAATGGCAGTCGTTAGAGGAAAGTATATAGCAATGCAGGCCTTCTTAAAGAAGAAAGAAAGATCTCAGATACCAAACCTAACCTTACACATTAAAGAGCTGGAAAAAGAACAGCAAATAAAACCAACAATCAGCGAAAGACAGAAAATAATAAAGACTAGAACAGAAATCAATGCTATCAAAACAAAAAAAAGTAGAACAGGTCAATGACACCAGAGCTGGTTCTTTGAAAGAATTAACAAAATTGATAAACCACCAGCCAGTTTGAGCAAAAAGAAAAAGGAAAGAACCCAAATAAATAAAATCAAGAATGAAAGAAGAGAGATCACAACCAACACAGCAGAAATGAAAACAATAATAAAATAATATTATGAGCAATTATATGCCAATATAATGGGCAATCTGGAAGAAATGGACACATTCCTAGAAACATATAAACCACCAAAACTGAAACAGGAAGAAATTGAAAATTTGAACAGACACACAACCAGTAGAGAAATCGAATTAGTAATCAAAAATCTCTCCTCCCCCCACCCCCCCCAAAAAAAAAAAAAAAAAAAAAAACAAGAGTCCAGGGCCAGATAGCTTTCCAGGGGAATTCTACCAAACATTTAAGGAAGAGTTAACAACTATTCTCTTGAAGCTGTTCCAGAAAATAGAAATGGAAGGAAAACTTTCAAACTCTTTCTATGAAGCCAGAATTACCTTGAGTGCAAAACCAGACAAAGTCCCCCCTAAAAAGGAGAACAATAGACCAATTTCCTGATGAACATGGAAGCAAAAATCTTCAAGACATTAGTCAACCGGATCCAACAATACATTAAAAAATTATTCACCATGACCAAGTGCGATTTATACCTGGGATACAGGGCTGGTCCAATATCCAGAAAACAATCAATGTGATTCATCACATCAACAAAACAAAGGACAAGAACCACATGATCCTCTCAATAGATGCAGAGAAAGCATTAGACAAAATATAGGATCCTTTTTTGATGAAAACCGTCAAGAAAGTAGGGATAGAAAGATCATACCTTGAGATCATAAAAGCCATGTATGAAAGACCCAATGCTAATATCATCCTCAATGGGGAATAACTGAGGGCTTTCCCCCTATAGTAAGGGACAACACAGGGATGTTCACTCTCACCACTGTTATTCAACATGCTACTGAAAATCTTAGCCTCAGCAATCAGACACAACAAAGAAATAAAATAGGCATCCAAACCGGCCAGGAGTAGGTCAAACTTTTACTCCTCGCAGATGACATGATACTTTATAGGGAAACCCAAAATATTCCAACAAAAAACAGATAGAACTGACCCATGAATTCAGCAAAGTTACAGGATACAAAATCAATGCACAGAAATCGGTTGCATTCCTATACACCAACGATGAAGCAACAGAAAGGGAAATCAAGGACTCTATCCCATTTACAACTGCACCAAAAATCATAAAGTACCTAGGAATAAATCTAAACAAAGAAGTGAAAAATATGTACCTGAAAACTATAGAAATTTTATGAAGAAAATTGGAGAAGTCACAAAAAAATGGAAAAAGATTTCATGCTCCTAGATAGGAAGAACAAATATGTCAAAATGTCAATACTACCCAAAGCAAGGTACATATTCAATGCAATCCCTGTCAAAATAGCACCAGCATTCTTCACAGAGCAAGAACAAACAATCCTAACATTTTTATGCCACCACAAAAGACCCCAAATTGCCAAAGGAATCTTGAAAAAGAAAACCAAAGCAAAAAGCATCACAATCCCAGACTACGAGCTGTATTACAAAGCTGTAATCAAGAAAGTATGGTACTGGCACAAAAAGAGAGAGATCAGTGGAACAGAATAGAAAACCCAGAAATGGACCCACAAACTTATAAACAACTAATCTTTGACAAATTAGGAAAGACTACTCAATGGAATTAAGACAGTCTTTTAAGCAAGCGGTCTGGGAAAACTGGACAGTGACATGCAGAAGAATGAACCTGGACCACTTTCTTACACCATACAGAAAATAAACTTAAAATGGATTAAAGACCTAAATGTAAAAGAGCAAGCCATCAAAATCCTCGCGGAGAAACCAGGCAAAATCCTCTTTGACTTTGGCCGCAGTAACTTCTTACTCAACACTTTTCTGGAGGCAAACGAAACAAAAGCAATAATGAACTATTGGGACCTAATCAAAATAAAAAGCTTCTGCACAGCAAAGGAAACTACCAGCAAAACTAAAAGGCAACCTAAAGAATGGGAGAAGATATTTGCAAACGACATATCAGATAAAGGGTTAGTATCCAAAATCTGTAAAGAACTTATCAAACTGAACAGCCCCCCCAAAAAAATCCAGTGAACAAATGGGCAAAAGACATGAATAGACACTTCTCCAAAGCGGACATCCAGATGGCAAATTGACACATGAAAAAATGCTCCACATCACTCATCATCAGGGAAATACAAATAAAAACCATAATGAAATACCACCTCACCCCTGTCAGAATGGCTAACATTAACAACACAGGCAACAACAGATGTTGGCAAGGATGCAGAGAAAGAGGATCTCTTTTGCACTGCTGGTGGGAATGAAAACTTGTGTAACCACTCTGTTATACAGTATGGAGGTTACTCAAAAAATTAAAAATAGAACTACCTTATGACCCAGCAGTTGCACTACTAGGTATTTAACCAAGGGATACAGGCATGCTGTTTCAAAGGGACACATGCACCCCCATGTTTATAGCAGCCCTATCAACAATAACCAAAGTATGGAAAGAGCCCAAATGTCTGTCAATGGGTGAATGGATAAAGAATATGTGAGATATATATATATATATATATATATATATATATATATATATATATGGAGTATTACTCGGCAATCAAAAAGAATGAAATCTTGCCATTTGCAACTATGTGAATGGAACTAGGGGGTATTATGCTAAGCAAAATTAGTCAGTCAGAGAAAGTCAAATATCATATGGCTTCACTCATATGAGGACTCTAAGACACAGAACAGATGAACATAGGGGAAAGGAAGCAAAAGTAATCTAAAACAGAGAGGGGGACAAACTATAAGAGACTCTTACATATGGAGAACAAACAGAGGGTTACTGGAGGTGTTGTGGGAGGGAATGGGCTAAATGTGTAAGGGGCATTAAGGTATCTACTCCTGAAATCATTGATGCACTATATGCTAACTAACTTGGATGTCAAAAAAATTAATTAATTAAATAAAAATTAAAGATATAATAATGGAAACATTTGAAATATAGTAAGGATTATTATATGTGATAGAGACACAAGAGGTGAGAAAATGCCCTTGGAAAAATTGCACCAGTAGTGTTACTCAATGCAAGGTTTCAACAAACAATTTATAAAAATTGCAACATCTGCAAAGCACAATAGAGTGATGTGTAATAAAGTGAGGTATTCATATATATATATATATATATATATATACACATGTACATATATATGTGTATATATATATATATATATATATATGATTTATTTAAAGGAATTGGCTTGTGCTATTATGGTGTCTCAGAATTTCCTTGATCTACAGATGGTAACCCAGTCTAAGTTTTAGTCTAAGTCTAAAGTCCTGAGAACATGGAGATTTGACAGTGCTACTTGCAGTCCAAGTCAGAGTCTGGAGGTAGGAGAAGATTGATGTTTCACCTCAAAGACATTCTGGGGGCACCTGGGTGACTCACTTGGTTGAGACTCTGACTCTTGATATCACAGTTCATGAGACTGAGCCCCACATTAGGCTCTGTGCTGACAGTGCAGAGCCTGCATGGGGTTCTTTCTCTTCCTTTCTCTATGCCCCTCCACTGTTCATGTGCATGCAGGCTCTCTCCTTCTCTCTCAAAATAAACCCTTAAGAACAAAGACGTTCTGAAAGAAATAATTTTTTTATTCAGTCTTTTTTTAAAATTTCTATTTCTTTTCTTCCAAGTTCTTATTGAAATTCTAGTTAGTTAACTTCTAGTGTAATATTGGTTTCACAAATAGAGTTTAATGATTCATCACTTACATATAACACCTGGTGCTCATCACAACTGCCCTCCTTATTACCCATCAATACTTTAACACATTCCCCAGCCCACCTCTCCACCAGCAATGCCCCATTTGTTCTGTACAGTTGAGAGTCTGTTTTATTGTTTCCTCTTTCTCTCACCCTCTCTTCCCATGTTCATCTGTTTTATTTCTTAAATTCCACATATGGGTAAAATCAAATGGTATCGTCTTTATTGACTTATTCTGTTTAGCATAATACACTCTAGCTCCATCCATATCATTGCAAATTGCAAGATTTTATTCATTTTTCATGGCTGAGTAATATTCCATTGGATATATATACCACTTATTTTTTTTCCCATTCATCAGTTGATGGTCATTTGTGTCAGTCTTTTTGTTTTATCTGGCTGTCAGTGGATTGGATAAGGCCCACTCATATTGGGGAGGGCAATTTGCTTTACTCTTTCTACCAATAAAAATGTTAATTTTATCTAGAAACACTATCACAGACACACTCATAAATAATGTTTAACCAAATATCTGGGACATATCAAACACCAGAGTCATAGTTCAGAAAATATTATTTTCAATTGCATTTGTTTCCTTTCTCTTATACTCCTTAAACGGCTGAAAGAATAAAAAATTTAGCTATCAGGTACTGTCACCAGCTAGACCCCAAGAACTGCCCTTTATGGCCCACCTGATTGTATTCAATTATCTTTGTCCCACATCTTCCCTTAAACTCTTATTCCCAGCTTATATCTTAATTCAGGCATATGGAAACCAAAACCACACCTCAAGTGATAGTGATCGCCTTGACAAGACAAGGCCCAGACCACCCAAACAAGTTTAAACATAATCCCTGCATAGATGGACGATGAAATGACCTCAAAATGAAAGACAACTACATTTACTTCATTATAATACTAAAATCCCCACCCAAGTGTTGGAGCCGGCAGTTTGTTATGTTCTAACAGGATACCTGGAGACCAGCAATAAGGAAGTCATGTCCTTATCAACTACCAACTATTGGGAAAGTTAGAGGCCTGTCTTGGCAGCACTCCACAAGAAACCAGATCAGATCAGACAGGCCAAAGATGATGGCTGTCATGACAGGAAATTCCTGACCAAATAAGGAAGAAAAGACATGGAACCCTGTTTCCATGACCCAATTAATGATTATTCCACCCCCTGTATAACACTGCTGATAAAAAAGAAAAACGTGATCCCCAGGGACACATCTCATGATCTCTGTCACTGTCTGTCTGTCTGTCTGTCTCTCTTTCTCAAGTTCAGCTACTCTCAAATCTGGAGAGCACACTTTATGCTTTAATAAACTTTCCCACTTTTGTCGCTTGTTTGCGTTGTTGCATGTCTGTCCTTGAATTACTTGAATTACATTACTTGAATTACATTACTGTGCCCTCGAAGACAGTGTAGCCACTCTGATTCTCTTGCTCTAAGAATCTTCTTTTAATGCAATTTATTGTCAAGTTAGCTATCATACAGTGTATATGTATACAGTGTGCTCTTGGTTTTGGGGGTAGATTCCCATGATTCATCGCTTACATACAACACCCACTCCTCATCCCAAAAAGTGCCCTCCTTAATCCCCATCACCCATTTCCCCTCTCTCCTGCTCCCCAGCCATCAACCCTCTGTTTGTTCTCTGTATTTAAGAGTCTCTTATGGCTTGCCTCCCTCTGTTTGAAACTATTTTCCCCTTCCCTTCCCCCATGGTCTTCTGTTAAGTTTCTTAAGTTCCATATATGAATGGATAAAGAAGATGTGGTTTATATATACAATGGAATACTACTTGGCAATGAGAAAGAATGGAATCCTACCATTTGCAACAATGTGGATGGAATTGGAAGGTATTATGCTAAGTGAAGTAAGTCAGTCAGAGAAAGACAGTTATCATATGTTTTCACTCATATGTGGATTTTGCTCTAAGAATCTTTACACCCAGTTAAATGGTGCCCATCCTGTGGCATGACTATAAGAGTATTTTCTCTGAGTTGCCTCACAAAACATGGCAGGTCAGTGAGTCATGTAAGAACAGGGCCTCTCTGGTAAACACTCTGGGGAATATAACACTCAATTATAGTTGAGCTTAGATATCCCTGAGTGGCAAAAGCACACAAAACTGATAGGTATGAATTTATTGCCATTTTGTTAATTGTTTTCTGATGATTTCTGTAATTATTCTCTGTTCCTTTCTTCTCCTCTTGCTATTTTCCCTTGTGGTTTTATTGATTTGCTTACTGTTATGCTTGAATTCCTGTGTGTGTGTGTGTGTGTGTGTGTGTGTGTGTGTGTGTGTCTGTGTGTGTGTGTGTGTGTGTCTGTGTGTGTGTGTGTGTGTGTGTGATCTATTATAGGTTTTTGGTTTGTGGTTACCATGGCATTCATGTATCTTATGTGTATGTAGTCTACACTGAGTAGATGGTCCCTTACATTCAAACACATTATAAACACACTAAATATTGACTCACTTCTCCATGTTTTCTTTATATGATGTCATATTTCATATCATTTCACTTTGTGTATCCCTTGAGTAAATTTGTTATATATACTTGTTTTACTACTTTTGTGTTATAACCTTGTTACTAGTTTTTTTATTTGATTGATCTTCTATCTTTACTACGTATTTACCTCTGCCAGTAATTTTTTTCTTTCATAATTTTCTCACTTCTGGGAATGATTTTTTTCTTTTTATTTATAGTTCCCTTTAACTTTCCTTGTAAGGCTGATTCAGTGGTGATGGACTCCTTCAACTTCTGTTTGTCTAAGAAATTCTAGCCCTCCTTCAATTCTGAATGATAATCTTGCTGGGTAGATTATTCCAGGTTGTACAGTTTTATTTTCTTTTTAGCGCTTTTTAAATTTATCGAAGTATAATTAACATATAGTGTTATGTTAATTTCAATTGTACAGTATAATGATTTGACAAATGTTTACATTACTCAGTGCTCATCATGATAAACGTACTCTTAACCCCCTTTACCTATTTCACACATCTATCCATCCATCTCTACACTGGAAACCACCAGTTTGTTTTCTGTATTTAAGAGTCTGTTCCTTGGCAAAATAGAGTCTATCTCCATCCACATCGTTGAAAATAGCAATATTTCATTCTGTTTTTATGGCTGAGTAATATTCCATGGTGTGTGTGTGTGTGTACATATGTGTGTGTGTGTGTATAGTATTAATATATCCATTCATTACTGAAGGTACATTGGGTTCTTTCCATAATTCAGATATTGCTGATAATGCTGCTGTAAACATTGGGGTACATGTATCACTTCAAATCAGTATTTTGCATCCATTGGTTAAATACCGAGTAGTGCAGTA
Organism: Panthera pardus; assembly: GCF_024362965.1. Lineage (NCBI taxonomy): Eukaryota > Metazoa > Chordata > Mammalia > Carnivora > Felidae > Panthera > Panthera pardus. The sequence goes on from NW_026526843.1 coordinate 59,238,436, forward strand.
GTTGGATCATAGAGTAGTTCTATTTTTAACTTTTTTTGAGGACTTTCCATACTGTTTTAAAGAGTGACTGGACTAGATTGCATTCCCACCAATAATGTAAGAGGGCTCCCCTTCCTCCTTTTCTCTGAATTTTCATGAACACCCATTTTTTACTATGATTTTACTTTGAGCTGTTCTGAATGGATGAGGTGATATCTAGTTATAGTTTTGATTTGCATTTCCCTGATGATGAGTGATATTGAGCATCTTTATATGTGTGTGTTAGCCATCTGTTTGTGTTCTTTTCAAAAATGTCTATCCATGCCCATTTTTAACTGGATTATTTGGGTTTGGGTGTTGGCTTTCATAAGTTCATTATATGTTTTGGACAGTAATAATTTATCAGTTATATAATTTGCAAATATCTTCTTCCATTCTGTAGGTTGACTTTTAGTTTTGTTGATTATTTCCTTCACTGTGCAGAAACTCTATTTTGATGAAGTCCCAAAAGTTTATTTTTGCTTTTGTTTCCCTTGCTTCTGGAGACATATATAGTAGGAAGTTGATGCATCTGATGTCAAGGAGTTATTGCCTGTGTGTTCTTCTCTAGGATTTTGATAGTTTCTTGTCTCATATTTTGGTCTTTCATCCATTTTGAATTTATTTTTGTGAATGGTTTAAAAACAATGGTCCCATTTCATTCTTTTGCATGTTGCTGTTCAGTTTTACCAATGCCATTTGTTGAAGAAACTGTATTTTTTTCATTGAATACTCTTTCCTGATTTGCCTATATAGTTGTGGGTTAATTTCTGGATTTTCTATTCTGTTCTATTATTCTGTGTGTCTTTTTGCTAGTACAATACTGTCTCTATCACTACAAATTTTTAATATATCTTGAAGTCCAGAATTGCGATGCTTCCCCCTTTGCTTTGCTTTTCAAGGTTACTTCCACTATTCAGGGTTTTTTGGTTCCATACAAATTTTAGGATTGTTTGCTCTAGCTCTGTAAAACATGCTGCTGTTATTTTGATAGGGATTGCATTAAATGTGTACATTTCTTTAGGTAGTATAACGATCTTAACAATGTTTGTTTTTCCAATCCATGAGCATATGTTTTCCCATTTCTTTGTGTCATCTTCAACTACCAACATCACTGGTTTATAGTTTTCAGAGGACAGATATTTTACCTCTTTAGTTATGTTTTTTCATGCAATTGTAAATGGGATTGATTCCTTGATTTCTCTTTCTGATGTTTTACTATTGGTCTATAGAAATGCTACAGATTTGTAAACATTGATTTTTGGATCCTGTGACTTTACTGAGTTCATGTATCAGTTCTACCAATTTTTTGTTGGTGTCTTTCAGATTTTCTCTATAGAGTATCATGTAATCTGCAAATAATGAAAGTTAGATTTCTTCCTTGGCAATTTGAACCCCTTTTGTTTCTTTTAGTTGTCCAATTGTCATGGCTAGGACTTCCGGTACTTTGTTAAATACTAGTGGTGAGAGTAGACATCCCTGTCTTGTTCCTGACTGTATAGGAACAACTCTCACTTGTGCCCCCTTGAGGATGATATTAGCTGTGGGTTTTTGATATATAGCCTTTATGATGTCTAGGTATTTTCCCCCTATCCCTCCTTTCTGGTAGGTTTTTAACATGAAGGGATATTATAATTTTCAATGATTTTTCTGCATTTATTGAAAATATCATATGAGTATTATCTTTTCTTTTTTTTAATGTGATGTATCACAATGATTTATTTGTGAATACCAAACCACCCTTACAGCTCAGGAATAAATCTCACTTGATTGGGATGAATGTTTCTTTAAAAGTATTGTTGGATTTGATTTGCTAATATTTTGTTGAGAATTTTTGCAACCATGTTCATCAGGAATATTGGCCTGTAATTCTCTTTTTTAGTGGAATCTTTTTGTGGTTTTGGTATCAGGATAATGCACACATAAAATTAATTTGAAATATTCCTTTCCATTTCTATTTTTTGACTAATTTGAGAAAAATAGGTATCAACTTTTTATTTTTTTTAATTTTTAATGTTTATTTATTTTTTTAAGCTTTTTAAAAATATTTATTTTATTTTGAGAGAGAGAGAGAGAGAGAGAGAGACAGAGCGTGAGCAGGGGAGGAGCAGAGAGAGAGGGAGACACAGAATCCAAAGCAGGCTTCAAGCTCTGAGCTGTCAGCACAGAGCCCAGTGCAGGGCTTGAACCCATGAACCATAAGATCACAACCCCACCCAAAGTCGGACGCCCAACTGACTGAGCCACCCAGGTGCCCCTATTTATTTTTGAGAGAAAAAGAGAGGTTCAGAGTGCGAGTGGTGGAAGAACAGAGAGAGAGGGAGACACAGAATCTGAAGCAAGCTCCAAGCTTCCATCTGTCAGCACAGAGTCCAACATGGGGCTTGAACTTGTGAATTTTAAGATAATGACCTGAGCTGAAGTCAGACGTTTAACCGACTGAACCACCCAGGTGCCCTGGTATTAACTTTTCTTTAAATGGTTGGTAGAATTCCCCTGTAAACATATCTGGCCCTGGACTTTTGTTTGTTGGGAGAGTTTTTGATTACTGATTCAATTTCTTTGCTGGTTATTGGTTTGTTCAAGTTTTCTTTCTTTGTTTCAGTTTTGGTAGTTCTATGTTTCTAGTAATTTATCCATTTCTTCCAGGCTGTCCAATTTGTTGGCATATATTTTTTATAATATTCTCTTATAGTTGTTTGTATTTCTGTAGTTTGGTTGACTATTTGGTTTGGTTGTTATTTCTCCTCTTTCATTTGTGATTTTATTTATTTTTGTCCTTTTGATCTGTTATTTTGTTTTGTTCTGTTTCTATGCCATTTATTTCTGTTCTAATCTTTATTATTTTCCTTCTTTTGGTGCCTTTAAAATTCATTTGTTGTTCCTTTTATAGGTCCCTTAGGTGTAAGGTTAAGTTGTTTGAGATTTTTATTTCTTCTTGATATAGGCTTGTATTGCTTTATATACTTGCTTCTTAGGACCACTTTACTGCATCCCAAAGTTTTGGATTGCAGTGTTTTTATTTGTTTCCATGTATATTAAATTTATTCTTTGTTTGTCTGTTTGACCTATTCATTCTTTAGTAGCATGTTGATTAATATTCATGTATTTGTGGACTTTCCTTTTTTTTTCTTGTGGTTGACTTCAAGTTTCATAGTGTTATTATCAGAAAATATGCATAGTGTGTTCTTATTTTTTTTTGTACTTGTTGAGGCTTTATTTGTGATCTAGTATGTGATCTATTCTGTAGAATGTCCCATGTGCACTGAAAATAATGTGTATTCTGCTGCTTTAGAATGGAATGTTCTGAATTTACCTGTTAAGAACTTCTGGTCCAGTGTGTTATTCAAAGCCACTTTTCCATGTTGATTTTCTGCTTAGATCATCTGTCCATTGATGTAAGTAGAGTGTTAAAGTACCCTACTCTGATTGTATTATTATCAGTGAGTTACATTAGGTTTTTTATTAAATGTTTTATATATTTGGGTTCCTTCAAGTTGGGTGTATAAATATTTACAAATGTTACATCTTCTTGTTGAATAGTCCTATTTATTATGACATGGTGCCCTTCTTCATCTCCTGTTAAAGTTTTTGTTTTAACTTATAGTTTGCATGATATAAGCATTACTACTACAACATTCTTTTGGCATTCATTTGGATGTATTTCTCCATCCCTTCACTTTCAATCTTCAAGTGTCTTTAGGTCTAAAATGAATCTCTGTAGACAGCATCTAGATGGGTATTGTTGTTGTTGTTGTTGTTGTTATGCAGTCTGACATCTTCTGCCTTTTGATTGGAGTGTTTAGTTAATTTACATTCAGAGTAATTATTGATACATATGTATTTAGTGTCATTTTATTACTTGATTTGCTGTTATTCCTGGAGAGTTTCTCTGTTCATTTCTAGTCTTTGTCACTTTTAGTCTTTCCTTTCCACTCAAAGAGTCTCCTTTAATATTTCTTAGAGGGCTGGTTTAGTGGTCATGAACTCTTTTAGTTTTTGTTTGTCTAGGAAACTCTTTATTTCTCCTATTCTGAATGATAACCTTGCTGAATAGAGTATTCTTGGCTGCAGATTTTTGCCATCCAGCACACTGAATATTTTGGGAAATCAAACAGCTATGTCCTGGGTTAGGAGATTATAGGGAACACTTTGCAAAGCATAACACTGCTTTTTGGCCTTGCTGAAAACAAGCAACCATGCTTCACTTATCTAGATAATATATACATCTAGGGTTTGGGACCTGCCTGTGCTCATGAATTCCTTAGATCATGGTATCTATGGAATATCTTATCTTTTTTTCCACCCTGCTTTCTATATCTGGTCTTTTGTAACCTTGGGAATGCATTAACTTGTTTTTCTGCATGCATCCTATACTTTCTAACTGGCATGTAGCCCACTGATGTGTTGTTCAATGTTTCCCCAAATGTGTGCTTAATAAATATGGGAGCTTGAAAGCAGCTCAGGGAGACTTCCCTTAACCTCCTTCTCACCTCTCTTGACTTGCAGAGTCTTGAGTAATCCTTTCTGCTGTCCTTGGTTTTGCTAGACAAAGCAAAACCTGAACCACAGAATATATCATGAGTTTCACTTCTGGCTTTCCAAGTTTCTGTTGAGAGATCTGCAGGTAGCCTTATGAGTCTTCCCTTGTAAGTTAGGGACTTTTTTTTCTTGCTGCTTTTAGATTTTGTTTTCTTTATCACTATATTTTGCAAATATAATTACAATGTGTCTTAGTGTTGGCCTGTGTTTGTTGATTTTGATGTTAGTTCTCTGTCCCTCCTGGATCTGGGATGTCTGTTTCCTTCTCCAGATTAGAGTTTTTAGCTATGATTTCCTCAAATATAGTTTCTGTCTCTCTTCCTCTCTCTTCTCTGGGACACTTATGATATAAATGTTGTTACATTTCATAAAGTCACTGAACTGCCTACATCTTTTCTCATGATCCATAATTCTTCATTCTCTCCTTTGCTCAGCTTTATTATTTTTCATTATTTTATCTTTAAAAAATGTTTATTTTTATCTTTGAGAAAGAGAGAGAGAGAGAATGCAAGAGCAAAGAGGGGCAGAGAGAGAGGGAGAGCTGTTAGCACAGAGCTCAATACAGGGCTCGAACTCATGAATTATGAGATCATGACCTGAGCTGAAGTCAAATGCTGAATTTACTGAGCCCCCCATGCGCCCCTCATTATTTTATCATCTATATCACTTATTTATTCTTCTGCTTCTCCCATCCTTGTAGTCATACATCCAGTCTGTTCAAATATAAGTTATTGTATTTTTCTTTTCCAATTGTTTTTTAACTCTTTTATTTCTGTGGAAAGGGTTTCCTTGAAGTCTTCCATAATTTTCTCAAGCCCAGCAAGTACCCTTATGATTGTTGCTTTATATTCTCCATCAGGCCTATTACTTATATCTATTTTGATTATATCTCTAGCAATGATCTTTTGTTGTTGTTGTTGTTGTTGTTGTTGTTGTTGTTGTTTCATTTGGGATTAATTCTCCTGTCGTGGCATTTGTCTAAGTCTCTGTCTTCTCTTTGTTAGAAAAATCTGTTATGTTCATCCCAACTAATGCCCTCCTCAATGTCCATCACCCATTTTCCCTCTCTCCCACTACCCTGTCCACCCTCAGTTTATTCTCTTAAAAAATAAGGCCAAGAAAAAAAAAAAGAAAGGTCTGTTATGTTTTCTGTTCCTAACCATAATGCCTTAATAAGGAAGAGGTCACATAGTGTCCAGGACCTGTCACTTCAGGGAGTGCCTCTTGTGTGTGCTCTGTGCACTCTGCTGCTGTATTTCTTCTGCTCTGTCCTTCAAGGTATTATTTTCAGAGGCTCTCCTTGCTGGAAGTGGGCAGTGTTTGGACCTTGGCCAGAATGTGGTGAGTTTTAACTAGGTATGCTCTGGTATGTTTGTTAAATGAGACCTGATGTTATTTCTTCTAGAACTGAAGCCTTGCAGAACTCTCTGGTCGGAATATGTGGTGTATGAGGTGGTTTCTGCTGGTCTTCTGTGGAAGGGGTCCACTGGACAGGCTCTGAAGAATACCTGCAAGTGAAGGGCAGTACAGGCAGAACACAGGGTTTTATGTAAGCATGTTAGGTGGCCACTGTTGGTGCTGTTACTTACTTTATCTGTTTTATGCTGAGAGGTGGAGGAGGGAAATGGCACCAGCCAGCTCCTTTGTCCCAGGAGTGGGGTCTCTGTGTTTGCTGCTCTCAGGGAAACACTCCAAGGATAATGAATCATCTCCCCTCTGTGCATCCCAGGTGTTTTTCAGATTGCCATTTTCAGGCTGTTTGTCTCCAGGTTGCTTGCCTGCCAGGAGCAGCACAGTGTACTTTGGGCTCTGTCTCAGCCAAGCCTCCTGGCTGCTAAAACTCAAAACTTTAGGGGCTTTGTGTGGTGGAGGCCTGTGTTGGTCTTATAGGGGATGGTCTCAAACACACTTCTAGGGGAAGGACTGATGTATATTTTTCTGAGAAGGGCAGTGGGGCCAGAGCCCAAGAGTGTGGGACTTGAAGCAAGTATTCTAGGCATCTTGTGTCCAGGCTAGCCACCATACCAGGTGGTTCTGTATCTATGGTGAGGAACAGGGGAAGGAAATGGCTCATTTGTCTCCAGAAAGGTACCTCTATGAATGCTGCCTCTGACAGATGCACTCCAAGAAGAGTAAACAATCTCTCCCCTGTGAGCCTTAAGTGTTCCCCATATCTTGCTGCATGCCCCCCCCCCCGCCCCGGGTTGCTTCCCTGCTTTCTCTCAGGAGTAGGACAGGGCCCTCATGCTTCTATCACAGCAAAGCCTACTGAGCTTTAAAACACTATGCTTTAAGCCCTGCTTGTTGCAAAAACTTACAAACACCACCCCTTCTCATTTTCCCTACCATTGGCTTTGGAGAAGTGTTATCCCTTTGCAATTGTGTACTCCTCTCTTTCTTGCCTTTCTCCATGACCAGGGCTCCCTGCCTTCTGCAGCACTCATCATCATTTCTCCCTCAAACCACATCTCTGCACTTCCTACCTTTCTCAGTGCCACTTCTTCTCTCCTTCCACTTATGGAGTTTGTTCTATCAGTCCTCAGATCAATGTCTTGGGTATTCAGATGATTTGATAGTTATTTGTGTTCCAGGGTTGAGATGATCCTAGGATCCTCCTACTATGCTGCCTTTTTAGCTCCTCCCTGTCTTTCTATCTCTGACTTATTTCACTTAGCTTAATGCCCTTGAGGTCTATCTATGTTGTAACAAATAGCAAGATTTCATTATTTATTATGGCATATATATATATATATATATATATTTATATATATACACACACACACACTCACACACACACACACACACACACACACACACACCACAATTTCTTTAGTCATTCATCCATTAATGAACATTTTGATTATTTTCATATATTAGCTATTTTAAGTTGTACTGCAATAAACATGGGAGTGCATATACCCTTTCAGATTAGTATTTTTGTTTTCTTTGGACAAATACCAAGAAGTGGAATTTCTACATCACAGGGCGGTTTTGACATAGTATTGGAAGTCCTAGCCAGAGAAATTAGGCAAGGAAAAAAGGCATCTAAATTGAAAAATAATTAGCAAAAATTATGACTATTTGCAGAAGACATGATATTATATACAGACAATCCAAGAGATTTCATCAACAAACTGTTAGAACTAATAAAATAATTCAATAAAGTTGCAGGATACAAAATCAATACCCAAAAATCTGTTGCATTTTTATACAAAAAAAATAATGAATTACTGGAAAGAGAAATTACTAAAGCAATCCCATTTACTATTGCATCAGAAAGAATAAAATACCTAGAAATAAATTTAACCAAGGAATTGAAAGACCTGTATATTTAAAACTGTAAGAAATTAATGAGATAAATGGAAGAATATTTCATGTTCGTAGACTGGAAGAATTAATAGTTAAAATGTACATATTATCCAAAGCAATATATAGATTCAGTGCAATTTTTATCAAAATTCTGTGTGTGTGTGTGTGTGTGTGTGTGTGTGTGCTATTTTCATCTGGTTCTTAATGCAAATTTCTTGCACTTATATTTTCAGAAAAAAGTGTGTAGGATTAATATTAATTAAAAAAATATTTGGTAGAATTCGTTAGTGAAGCCATATGGACTCAAAATTCCCTTTGTGGGAATTTTTTTAATTTACTAATTCGATCTCTTATTTTTTATAAATCTGTGAATATTTTCTATTGCTTTTTCAATCACTTTTGTCAGTTTATATCTTTGTTTGAATTTAGTGATTTAATATAAATTACCCAATTTTTTGGCAGAATTATTTATATATTTCCATATTAGTGGATGTGTAATATTCCTAATGTTATTTGGTAATTTTAGTTTTCTCTCATTTCTTGGTCATTGTAGGTAAAAGTTTGTCAAGTTTTTTGGAAAGAGTTTAGTGACCAATGTTTCATTTGTTGATTTTTAAATTGTCTTTCTATTTCGTATATTTTTTCTCTGATATTTATTTATTTTTTCTTTTCATCTGCTTAATTAGGTTTAGTTTCCTCTATTTTGTTTAGTTTCTGAAGGTTAGGTTATTGATTTGAAATGTTTCATCTTTTTAAATAAAGGCATTTATAACTATCCATTTCCCTCTAAGCACCAATTTAGCTGCATAATTTAAACATTGGTATGTCGTACTTTATTTTCATTTAACTCAAAGTTTTTTTTTGTAATTTCCTTGTGATTTATTCTTTGACATTATTTAAAACTGTGTTATTTAAATTCCCCAAATTGTGCATTTCTTCAACTTATTCCTTTATTGATTTTTTGATTGATTGTATTGATCGCATTACACTGTGGTTGATAAACATATTTTGCATGATTTCAATTATTTTAAATTCATGGTATCAGGTTCCTGCATTTTAGAATTTCCTGAGAGTTGGTGTGTTCTAGTCAAATTGATACTTTATTTTCTGTGTAACTTTCTCATGGATAAAATTAAAATTAATATTATCATCTTCACATTTTTTAAAAAAATTCAATGATATAATAATGTGTTTAAAAGCACTTTGTTAACTAAAATATAGTATTTGTATGGATTTTCAGTAATTAGAATTAGATTTTTTTTAACTTATGAAGAATGTTTCCCACTCTTCACTTTTATTCAATATAGTAGTAGAAGTCCTTGTCAAAGCATTTGGGCCAGAAAACTAAATACAAGACATTAAAATCAGAACAGAAAAAGAAAATCTGTCTTTATTTTCAGATGACATATTTACATAGAAATTCCTGATACCACCAACACACAAATTGTTTGAAATAATAAATCCATTCAGTGAAGTTGCAAAATACAAAATAAATATACAAAAATCAGTTGTGTTATTATAATGTATTAGCAAACTCTCTGAAAACATTCCCAATTACAGAAGCATCAAAAATAATAAGATTCTTAGGAATAAATTCAAATAAGGAAGTGAAAGATTTATGCAATGAAAACTACATGACTGTGATGAAAGTAATTGAAAACAGATATGAAAAGACACTCAAAGATCATGGATTATGAAAATTAATATTTTTAAATGTCAATATTACCCAAAACCGTTTATAGATTCAATGCAATTTTCATCAAATTTCCAATGTCATTTTTCAAAAAAAAAAATAACTAGAAAAAAATACTAAAATTGTAGAGAGTGGCAAATGAACCCAAATAGCCACACCAATCCTGATAAATATAATCAAAGCTGGAGGCATCACACTGCCAGATTTAAAATTGTTGTACAAAGCTGTAGTATTCAAAACAGTATGGTGCTGGCATAAAACAGGTACATAGACCAATGAAACAAAATACAGCACCCACAGATAAACTCAAGCATATATGATCATCTAATATTTGACAAGGGATCCAAGAATATTTAATGGGGAAAGGACAATCTCTTAAAATAAATGATATTGAAAAACTGTATAAACACATGCAGAAAAAATGAAATTGGACACTTATACCACTCACAAAAATTAACTTGAAGCAGAAGACCCCAAACCATACAACTCTTAGAAAAACATACAAAAAATCTCAGTAACGTTTTTGGCAATGATTTTTTGCATATGATACCAGTAGCACAGACAACAAAAGCAAAAATAAACAAGTGTGACTACATGAAAGTTAAAAAAGAAATCTGCAGTGCCAAAACCACTATCAATAAAATAAACAAATAACCTGTATAGTGGGGGAAAATATTTGAAAGTCATATATCTGATGAGTAAATCAGTATTTCAAATATATAAGGAACTCATAACTTATTAGCAAAAAAAAAAAAAAGAAAAAAACTCAAAAAACATGATTTAAAAATAGAATGAAAATCCAAATAGACATTGTTCCATAAAAGGCATACAAATAGCCAGCAGTTTCATGAAACGATGTTCAATATCTCTAATCAGGGGACTGTAAATCAAAGTCACAATGATTTATCTCTTCACAACTGTTAGAATGGCTATTATAGAAAACACAATGACAACGAGTGTTGTTGGCAAGGATGTAGAAAAATTGGAATACTTTTGATTTTTTAGAAGGCATATGAAATAGTGCAGCTGCTATGGAATAGTGTGGAGGTTCTTCAAAAAATTAAAAACAGAACTATCATATGATCCTGTAATCTAACTTCTAAGTACATATCAGAAAGAAATAAAAATCACCATGGTAATATTTGTACCACCATTTTCATTGCAGCATTATTCACAATAGACAAGAAATGGAAGTAACTTGAGTGCCCACGAATGAATGAATGTATAAAGAATATTATATATATATATGTATATATATTGTATTATATATATGGATATTATATTATATTATATATGGATATATATTATATACATTATATAATACATATGACATATTTATTATGAATCAGTTATATGTTATATATATATAATTAAATACAATAATGTATATAAATAATTATACATAATATATACAATTACTCTATAATGAAGGAAAGAAGTCCTGCTATTTGTGACAACATGGATGTAACTTCATATTATGATAAGTAAAATTTGCCAAATGAAGATAAATTGTATATATAATTTATATGCGGAATCTAAAATAGAAGAACTCACGTGGATGGAACTGGAGAGTGTTATGCTAAGTGAAATCAGTCATACAGAGAAAGACGGATATCATATGTTTTCACTCCTATGTGGATCCTGAGAAACTTAACAAAAGACCATGGTGGAGGGGAAGAAAAAAAAAAGGTTAGAGAGGGACGGAGTCAAAACATAAGAGACTCTTAAAAACTGAGAGCAAAATGAGGGTTGATGTGGGTGGGACGAGGGGAGGGTGGGTGAGGGGTATTGAGGAGGGCACCTGTTGGGATGAGCAGTGGGTGTTGTATGGAAACCAATTTGACAATAAATTTCACATTAAAAAATAAAAATAAAAAAATAAAAAAGAAGGACTCATCCAGAGTAAAATGGTGGTTGCCAGAAGCTAGATATTATGGGGGATAGGGAGATGTTTGTCAAAAGGTACAAATGTCCACTTATAAGATGAATAAATATGGGGAATCTAATGCATAGTGACTATATTTAACAATTCTGTATTATATACCTGAAAGTTACTGAGAGTAGATCATAACGTTATAAATACAAAAAAATTATAAATATATGTGGTGATGGAGATGCTATTTAACTATTATAGTAATAATTTTGCAATATATACATATATCAAATCACATTGTGTACCTTAAACGTACACATGTCAAAGGACAATTATATCTCAATAAAGCTGGATAAAAAATCAGTTATTTAAGTATCATATAATTTTTGTTTTTGAAGCATATCTTATTCATAACAAAGTTAAACTGTGCATCTCCAGAAATATTTTGGGGTATGTTTTCATCAACAGCAATATGCTTTCAGGCAAAATAATCTTAAAAGAATCCAAGTAAAGAAAGCTTTTCTATCCACTGGAAAACCCATTAATTATGTTATGGAACATTAGGGGAAAAATGACACAATAACTTTAATTTTTAAGATTTTTAATCTCAGTAAATATTCAGGATGGTGTTTGTGACAATGGAGATCCAGTTGGTGAAGTAAGTTTGGAAACTATCAATAACAATCAATATGTGAAGTAAAAACAGATAATATATGTGTTTTTATTTTCCCTTAATTTCATTTAAATGTTCATCATTACATTATATGACAGTTCATTTCATCCATGGCTTTCTCTCACTAGAATGTGAGCCCTTTGCTGAGAAGCACCTTGTATCTTCATTTCCTACAATCAATATTGAAAGAATGAATGTGAAGTAACACATTTTACTCATCTATCTTTGAGTGAGAAAATTTCCAAAGGGCTTAGATAGGCCTCTTCATGGAAAGGAAGGAACAGCACAAGGAATTCTCAAGAGCTATTTCTCCAAATTAGAAAAAAAAAAAAAAAATATATATATATATATATATACATATATATATGTATATGTATACATATATGTATACATATATACATATATATGTATAAGTATACATATATATATATGTATAACTAGCATCTCAATATCGCAATATGAAATATCTTATAAAAGCATAGGAAAATTATTTATGATAAGTATTAGAGGAAAATTTGCATGAAATAAAAGACCACTTCTCAATTTATTCTTTCATACCAAAAACCTTACATTTTCAGTGAAGTAAAAAAAAAGATTCCCTCCAATGTGCAATACATGTCTGATTTATTATCAAAAAACTTAAATGGTTTTTAATGTTTGTTTATCATTTACGGTCTAATTATGTTTCCACCTCAATAAATATCATGCAAGTAAGTCTACTATCAACACAAAATCATATATTTAAAGAAACTTTACAATGGGAGGCCTGGGTGGCTCAGTCAGTTATAAGCATCTGACTCTTTATTTTGGTTCAGGTCATGATCTCATAGTTCATGGGATCTAGCTTGGTGTTGGGCTCTGCACTGACAGTAGGGAGCCTGTTTGGGATTCTCTCTCTCCCTCTTTCTATGCCTCTCTCCCACTTGCACTCTTTCTCTCCCAAAATAGATAAATAAACTTAAAAAATAAATTTTACAATGTTCATATAATTGCAAGAAATTGAATTTAAATAGTAATAATAGCAACTCAGTCTAATTTTATTTTTTGACCCAATTTTGTTTGTTTATCCATAATCACTCTTGCTATTATTTGTAGTTTAACATGGCTTGAAGCAGATCATAAAGTAAAAAAAAAAAAGTTTTATTGATACTTGACACAGAAATTTAAGAACACTTCTTTTAATGGCAGTATGTGTATTAATATTTAGAAATATGGCAGAATATAATTTGAAATAATAATTTCTATATATTATGTCTAGGCATAATAAGTCTTAGGCAAGATGGAGAACATTTTCTATCATCTAACATGGCAATATAATAGCAGAATGGTATTATACAGAGACACCTGTAAGATATTGGAGAGGCTAAAAGAAGACCAGACCTAATGCATTGCTTTAATGTACTCCACCCCCATCCAATTTCAGAATTTAGATGCAAATCTGGGGAAATTAGAGAGACTGCAAATTGAGAAAGATAACATTTCTACTGCTAAAAAAATCTATTTAAAAAGTTTAAAATAAAGGAAAAAGATAAGTGCAAAGTAGTTTAATATCATAATTCAAATGTGATACTCAAAGTGCAGGTCTGTAATAAAATAAGAAGCTTGCACTAGAATGCAAATTTTCATATTGTTCCTTCATTGATTTAGTCTGGCTAAAAAGTAAAATGCCAGCCCAACTAAATTATATACTTAGTGGCATAGTTGATTTGTATGTTGCCAAAAGTTCTTTTTCTGTTGCAGATGGTAACGGTTCATGAATTAGCAGCTAATTCACCTACTTTATGTAGCACTGTACTAGATCATTATTTAATAAGTCTGCATAAAGGATGTTTGCTTATTCTCCAAGGTTTGTAACTTTCTTAGACTTTCTATGTCCTATTCAGTAGAGTCCAAATTATGAAATTAGGTGATAACTGTAGAAGACTGATAACTTGGAAATTATTTCATGTGGTAAAAATAAAACTTACTTCTGTTCAACATTGTTTTAAAATCTCCAAACTTCAGTGATGGCAGCAAAATGGAGATGTAAGTCATTCCTCTTTTCTCCCCCTTTTTTAAAACACTAGTCAAGCATTCACAATAAAAAAAAAAATGGTGCTTGTGCACCTTATACCAACGAAGCCAGGAGGATTCTTGCCCCTGTGCATCTGAAAATAAAAAAGACTTTGGTAAGGTCTGTAGAACCAAAGGAATTGGTAAATCTGACCCATCCCTACTTACTAAGAGCAGAGGAAAAAAACCTGGAGAGGACAAACCTGAGCTGACACACTCTGGTGAAAGAGAATTTGTATAAGCTCATCCTGCCTGAGGAGAGATTCTGGCATGCTATCACAGAAGGACAGAAGTGAATTCAAACACCAAGAAGGGTGAGAAACTCAGCAGAGTTACCAGTATTCCCAAGGTCAACACTGTAATGATTTAAATTGTTTGGCAATGGCAGCAACAACCTCTCCCACAGATGAGTTAAAAAGTGAAAGTGGTGAATAAATGCCAGGCTAATCCAGTTGTGTGGGTTGCAGCTAAATAAATCAGCTTCTTTCCACCAGCACCTGTATTTTTGAGGAGGAACCTCTATAAGTGGGGGAATGGAGAAAAAGGGAAAGAAGCAAATAAAAATATCAAAGGTGATTAGGGGAATGTGGTCCCTGCTATCTGCTTCAGGACTTCAGAAAGAAGTCTTCCCACAAGCTTTTGGAATACTTGACATGAAGGTGAGGATATACCCACCAAGCCTGTGGACACCTCCAAAACCCAAAGAACCACACATTCTCCACATCTGCTGCCTGCTCCTTTTGCTTATCCTGAGAATATCTGTAAGGTAAGCTCCAGTAGACACAGAGGGTGCTCAGGTCAAGGTCACTGGGTAAGGGAGAAATCACACATTTGACCCATAGCACATTTTTGTTCTGGAATACAAAAATGTAAATAAAAAGTATTTCATAGTCAGTTATGGAGTTGTAAGAATGAAAGAACAAGTAAAACTTTAGTTAAAAAGGTGTATGATACTTCAAATCTGAAAGTGGAAGTACATACACACAAACACTATGAAAACTCAAGGAATTACGGTATTACAAAAATAAAATAATACTCTAGCAACTTAACACAAGTGCATGGAATATTAGTGTGGGAAATAAGTTTAAGAATTCTGTATGCACCAATGGGTTAACAAGGCTTAGGGCGGAAATCAGCCACAGGCGAAAGCACCCAAAGATAGCCATTAAGTAAAACAAGGCTTAGGGCGAAAATACCCAAGTGAATACCTAGTGAAGAGGGTGCCTTGTTAGCCTTAAGGCAGCATACTCCAGTAATCTTAAACTTTGCAGCGACTAGCTGTAT
This sequence comes from Panthera pardus, assembly GCF_024362965.1. NCBI lineage: Eukaryota > Metazoa > Chordata > Mammalia > Carnivora > Felidae > Panthera > Panthera pardus. The sequence goes on from NW_026526843.1 coordinate 59,253,880, forward strand.
CACCTACAGAGAAACACTGTCCATCTGGCATCTGGTGCAAATATATCATTGTGCTTTAATCTCAACTGCAAACACCACTCATCCCCCAAACCCTTTGCTTCTTACACACACAAATTAGTGGTCACTATCTTATTGTTTTGTTCTGCACGTTCACCACGCATGTAAGACCCTGACAGCTCAATAAATACAGTGAGGAAAACCCTATCCTGGGCTCTTATCTCCTACTGGACATTAGTCTCTCTCATTTTCATTTCTGCATCCACTCTCCTGCTAGATAAGGGAGAACTCCAGACTCATAGATTGAGACATATTAGAATCTAACTGATAAGGAATTCAAAATAGCTGTTATAAAGAAATTAAACACCTACACGAAAACACAGAATGGCAACTCAATTATCACAGAAATGAAATTAATAAAAAGAAATTCTTTACCAAAAGGATTGAAAGCACTAATTAAAAAAGTATGTACACCTCGGTTTATTTCATCCTTTTACATTAGCCAAGATATTGAAGCAACCTGTTTATTGATAATTGAATGGATAAGGGAGATGTGGTCTATCTATCTATTATCTATTTATCTACCTATCCATGTGTGTGTATTACACATATATTTATACAATATAATACACCATATATATACAATGAAATATTATGTAGCCATGAAAAGGATGAGATATACCATTTATGACAACATAGATGGACCTAGAAAGTATTATATAAGTGAAATAAGTCGAACTGGGGAAGATAAATGCCATATGATTTCACTCAAATGTGGAATCTAAAGAACAAAACAAATGAATAAACAAGAAAATGAACACAAAGCAGAACCGGATTTTTAAACACAAAGAACAAACTGATGATTTTTGGGAGGTTTCAGGATGGGCAAAATAGGTGAAGGGGAGTGGGAATTATAGGCTTCCAGTTATGGAATAAATAGCTCACAGAAATAAATAGCACAGCATCATGAATACAGTCAATGATATTGCAATCCATTTTATGGTAATAGATGATAGCTATGCTTGTGATGAACATAGCATAATATACAGATAGTTGCATCACCATGTTGTAAACCTGAAACTAATGTAACATTGCGTGTCACCTGTAATCAAATAAAAAATAATTTTTATTTCGTTTTCGAGAGAGAGTGAGTGGGGGAGGGGCAGAGAGAGAGAGAGCGAGAGGGGAACAGTCATCTGAAGCAAGCTCTGTGCTGACAGTAGAGAGACTGATGTGGGGCTCAAACTCACAAACTGTGAGATCATGACCTGAGCTGAAGTCAGATGTTTAGTGAACTTAGCCACCCAGGAACTGCCCCCCCAAAAAAAAACAACAATTAAAGAACACCAAATAAAATTTAATGTTCAGAACAAAAAATTGAAATTATAAAAATAAACCATCTAAAATAAATTGTGGAACTGAAGATTCAATGAATGAGATGAAAAATGCAATGCAGAGCATCTGTACCAAGGAAGACAGAACGAAAGAAAGAATAAGTGACTTGAAATATTGAAATACAGGAATAATTTAGTTAAAATAGGAGCGGGAACTAATATTTAGAATGGAGAAAGGCTACAAGAGCTAATAGAATTTTCAGAAAGAAAAATATAAGAATAATTTGTGTACCAGTATGAGAAGAGAAAAATAATGGGACAAAAAGTTTATTTAAGGCAATAATAGCTAAAAATAAAAGGCAAAAAATTAATAGCTGAGAACTTTGCAAAGTTGGAGAATGACTTGGAAAAACAAGTATAAGAGGCTAATAAAACACTTTATTATTTCAGCGCAAAAATTTTTTCTCCAAGACACATTATAAAAAAATTGTGAAAAATCAATGATAAAGAAAGAATCTTATAAAGAGTTATGTGGAAAAAAAGTAACCTAAAGTAACCCCATTACTCCATTAGTGGATTTTTCACCAGAAACTCTAGTCCAGGAGAGATTGTAATGATATGTTCAAAGTATTGACAGATAAAAATTCCAGCCATAAATACTTTATCTGGTAAAATTATCCTTCAGATATAATGGATAAATAAAGGATTTTCCAGATAAAAAAAAAAGCTGGGGGATTTTACTTCAACTAGATATGCCTTGAAAAAATGCTGAAAGGAATTATTCAAGTTATTGAATTCAAGTTATTCCAGTTGAAATGAAAATATGCTAATGAGCCACATGAAATATATGAAAGTGCAAAACACTCTGGTAAAGGTGAAAAATAGTAAGAATTTTTAACAGTTATGTCTCTGTATTAGAATGGTGTGTTAGGGGTGCCTGGGGTGACTCAGTCAGTTAAGCACCCACCTGACTTTGACTCAGGTCATGATCTCATGGTTCATGTGTTCAAGCCCCATGTCAGGCTCTGTGCTGACAGATCAGAGCCTGGAGCCTGCTTTGGATTCTGTGTCTCCCTCTCTCTCTGCTCCTCCCCCACGTGTTCTCTCTCTCTCTCTCTCTCTCTCTCTTTCTCTCTCTCTCCCCCTCTCTCTCTTTCTCCCAAAAATAAATAAAACATTTTGGGAGATGCAGGAGAGAAGAATCAAAGGAAAAGACATCAAAAGGGAAGGTGTGGAGAAGGTGCAAGGCCTTAGGACAAGTTTACATAGCTGAACAAGACTGCTGCTCTTAAGGAACGCCTAGAGCCATTAATATTGTCCAGTGCTGGGTCCTCCTTCACACCTGACCCTTCCTAGTGTTATAGAAACCAATTAACTCGAAATTCAATCTTGAAAAGCTAAACCATTAGATTGATTAACACACTTGCTTAGCTGACTTTATGCACATAGTCTTTAGCAATTATCTTAATAAAAAGAAGCGTCATTCTAGAGTTGGGGCCTCATTCTGACTCGAGTATGAGGACCTTCACTTAACTGCATTTTTTTTTTCAACGTTTTTTATTTATTTTTGGGACAGAGAGAGACAGAGCATGAACGGGGGAGGGGCAGAGAGAGAGGGAGACACAGAATCGGAAACAGGCTCCAGGCTCCGAGCCATCAGCCCAGAGCCTGACGCGGGGCTCGAACTCACAGACCGCGAGATCGTGACCTGAGCTGAAGTCAGACGCTTAACCGACTGCGCCACCCAGGCGCCCCGGCTTAACTGCATTTTTATTGTGGACTCATTTTTGTAACTCTGGTCATACTCCCTGCAAAAAAACATTAAAAATTTTTAATAAAAAAATAATGGTGTGTTAACTAAATTATAAAGATAAAAGGAGAAGAGTATTAAAAACAACTATAATTAGTATAATTTGTTAAGGAGTATGTATCATAAAAGGAGGTGAATTGTGACAACAAACAAAATAAGATAAATAAAAGGGTGGAGGCTTTATGGGCATACAAAGATAATTTGCTATCAGCACAAAATGGAGTATTTTATACATGAGATGTTTTTATTAGGTCTCATAACCTAATAAAACAAAACAAAAAGATAGTGTCGATTAGAGTAGATTTATGAAACACAAATATATATAAGGGGAGTCAGAGTTTACCATGATGAATAACCAACAATTTACAAATGTAGGCAGAAAAAGAGGGAAAAAGAAATAATGGAGATACAAAATAATAGGAAGATAAACAAGAAGATGGCAGTAGTCTTTATATATCAATAATCACTCTAACTGGGTTATTTGTGGGTTTTGGGGTGTTGGGTTAGATAAGTTCTTTATGGATTTTAGATACCAACCCTTTATCAGATATGTCATTTGCAAACATCTACTCTCATTCTATTAGTTTCCTTTTAGTTTTGTTGATTGTTTCCTTTGCTGTGCAAAAGCTTTGCATCTGGATGAAGTCCCAAGGAAGTTCATATTTGCTTTTGTTTCCCTTGCCTCCGGTGATATCTAGAAGAGCTTGTTACAACCAAGGTCAAAGAGGTTGATGCTGTGTTCTACTCTAGAATTTTGATGATTTCTTGTCTCACATATAGGTATTTCATCCATTTAAATTTATTTTTGTGTATGGTGTAAGAAAATGGTCCTGTTTAATTCTTCTGCATGTTGCTATCCCATTTTCCCAACAATCATTTGTTGAAGAGACTTTTTCCATTGGATATTCTTTGCTGCTTTGTTGAAGATTAGTTGACCATATAGTTTGGGTCCATTTCTGGGTTTTCTATTCAGTTAATAAATGGGCAGAAAACATGAATAGACACTTTTCCAAAGAAGACATACAGATAGCTAACAGATGCATGAAAAGATGCTCAACATCACTCATCAGGGAAATAAATATCAAAACCATGATGAGATACCACCTCACACCTGTCAGGATGGCTAAAACAATACAAAAAACAGCAGATGTTGGCAAGAATACGGAGAAAAGAAAACCCTCTTGCACTGCTGGTGGGAATGCAAACTGGTGCAGCCAGTATGAAGAACAGTATGGACGCCCCTCAAAAAATTGAACTGACTAGATATTTATCTAGAGAATACAAAAATACCGATTTGAAGGGGTGCATACACCCCGATGTTTATAACAACATTATCAACAATAGCCAAAGTATGTAGAGAGCCCAAATGGCCATTGACTGATGAATGGATAAAGAAGATGTGGTATATATACACAATGGAATATTAGCCAGCAAAAAGAAATGATATCTTGACATTTGCCATGATGTGGATGGAGCTGGAGTATTATCCTGAATGAAATAAGTCAGTCAGAGAAAGAAAAATACCATATGATTTCACTGAAGAATTTAAGGAACAAACAAACAAAAAAAATGAACATATGGAAAGTGGAAAAAAACAGAGAGAAGGAAACAAACCATAAGTGACTTAATGACAGAGAACAAACTGAGGGTTGGAGAGAGTTGGGTGGGGGATGTGTTAAATGAATGATGGGAATTAAAGAGGCTATTTGTGATGAACATTGGGTGTTTGATGTAAGTGATGAATCACTGAATTCTACTCCTGTAAACAATATTGTACTGTATGTTAACTAAAATTTAAATATTTTTTTAAAAAAGGAAAAGTAAATGGATTCAACTTATCAATAAGAAGGCACAAAATAGCTGGATAAATTATTTAAAAATACTGAACTATATGCTGCCTACAAGAGACTCATTTCAGCCTTTAAAAAATATCTGGTTCATAGTGAAGGGGTAGAAGAAGATATGCCATGCAAGTGGAAACCTAAAGAAAGCAAATATAGCCATATTTGTATTAGACAAAATAGATTTTTAGCTAAAAATGGTGACAAAAATTAAAAAGATCATTATATGATGATAAAGGGATCACGACATCAAGAAGATAAAATTGCAAATGGATACACAACCAACTTTGGAGCACCTCAGCAAATATTAACAGATCTTAAGGGAGAAATAGGCAATACAGTAAAGTAGGGAACTTCAGTACTCCCACTTTGACCAATGGATAAAGCATGCAAACAGGAATCAAAAAGGAAATGTTGAAATTAAACCATGCTTTAGACCAAATAGGTTAAATATACATGTATAAAACATTATATCCTACAGCAACAGAATACACCTTCTTCTCAAATGCACAAATACATTCTCCAGAATAGATCATATGATAGGACACAAACAACTATTAGCAAGTTTAAGAAGTTTGAAGTCATATCTTCCTTTCTGACCATAATGGAATGAAATCAGAAGTCAACAATAGGAAATTATATAATCTAACAAATTAGATAACTGAGAACAAACTATAGGGATAGTGCTCTGGATAAATTCCTAGAGCACACAATTAACTGAGGCTCAATCAGGAGGAAACAGAAAATCTGTACAGACAAATAATGAGTAAAAATATTGAAACAATCATCAAAACCTCCCAATACAAGAAACCTCAGGACTATACAGTTTCACTGGAAAACTGTACAAAAACATTTGAGGTTGAGGCATAATTAACACCAATTCTTCCCATTTAATTCCAATGTATTGAAAATGCAGAAGCATTTCCCAATTCATTCTATGAGGCCAGTATGACTCTGATAGCAAAATAAAATAAAAGTACAGTAAAAGAACTATACAAAAATATCTCTGCTGAATATGTGTAAAAATTCACAGCAAATTATTGCAAACTGAATTCAAGAACACAAAGAGTTATACATCATGACTGAGTGAGATCAATTCCTGGGATCCATGGATGGTTCAACATATGCAAATATATAAATGTGATAATTTACAGTAATTGAATAAAAGATAAAACATATATAATCATTGTAATAGATACAAAGAAAGCATTTGACAAATACAACACACTTTTATAATAAAACACCCAACAGGTTGGTTAGAGAAAGAATATAATTTAATATAATGAACACCATATATGTCACACCTGCAGCTAACATTAAACTCAGTGGTAAAAGAATGAATGTTTTCCTTCTAATGAATGTTTTCCTACCACGGATAAGGAAATAGTGTCAACTTTAACAACTCTAGTTCAATATAGAATTGGAAGTCCTAGTTAGATCAACTAGGCAAGACTAAAAAATAAAATCCAAATGGGAAAGTAAGAAATAAAAATGTCATTATTTGCAGATCATATGATGTTTTTATTTAGGAAATCCCAAGACTAAAGCAAAAATACTATTGGAACTGAAAAACACATTCAGTAAAGTTGAAGGCTATAAAATCAACTTACAGATGTTACTTACACTTCTCTACACTAATAACGAACCATTATAAAGAGAAATAAAACTACCACATTAAAATAACATAACAAACAATAAAATATCTAGAAAAAATTTGAACAAAAGAATTAAAAATTCCATAGAATAAAAATGATAACACTTCTTATCAAATCCAAGAACACACAAAGTAATGGAAAATCATCCATGATCTAGGATCATTAGAAATAATATTGTTAAAATGACCATAATACTCAAAGTCATCTACATATTCAATGCAATCCCTATAAATATGATATGACTTTCTTCACAGACACAGAAAAAAAAACAGTTCCAAATTTTTCATAGAGCCACAAAAGATCCTTTATAGTGAAAACAACATTGAAAAATAAAGACAAAGTCAGATGCATCATGCTTCCTGATTTCCTATGATAATAAAAAGATATAGTTATAATGAAGACAAACAGACCAATTTAATAAAATAACACAGAATTATTTTTGCTTTTGTTTCCCTTACTTCAGATGTATCTGGTAAGAAGTTACTATGACCAATGTCAACGAGGTATTGCCTGTGTTCTACTCTAGGATTTTGATGGTTTCCTGTCTCACATTTAGGTCTTTCATGCATTTTGAATTTACTTTTGTGTGTGGTGTAAGAAAGTTGTCCAGGTTCATTCTTTTGCATGTCGCTGTCCACTTTTCCCAGCACCATTTGTTGAAGAGACTATCTTTTTTCCATTAAATATTTTTTTCTGCTTTGTGAAAGATTAGTTGACCATATTGTTGTGGGTTCATTTCTGGGCTTTCTATTCTGTTCCATTGATCTATATGTCTGTTTTTGTGCCATTACTTTACTGTCTTGATGACTACAGCTTTGTAGTATAACTTAAAGTCAGAAATTGTGATGTCTTCAGCTTTGCTTCCCCCCCCCCCCCCGCCAAGGTTGCTTTAGCTATTCAGAGTCTTTTGTGGCATCACGCAAATTTTAGGATTATTTGTTCGACCTCTGTAAAAAAATGCTGGAGATATTTTGATAGAGACGGCATTACATGTATTTATTGCTTTGGTACTATAGACATATTAACAATATTTCTTCTTCCAATCCATGAGCATGGAATGTTTTTTCCATTTCTTTCTGTCTTCAATTTCTTTCAAAAGGTTTTATAGTTTTCAGAGTACAGATCTTTTACTTCTTTGATTAGGTTTATTCCTAGCTATCTTATGGTTTTTGGTGTGATTGATTCCTTGATTTCTCTTTCTGCTGCTTTATTATTGGTTCATAGAGATGCATCAGATTTCTGTACATTATTTTTGAGGATTATCTTAGGTGTAAGTTTTTCCATATATGGAATTTATGACGTTGAGGTATGTTTCCTGTATCTCTACTTTGTTAAGGGTTTTTATTAAGATTGGACATTGTACTTTCTCAAATGCTTTTTTCTCTATTGAGTGGATCATATGGTTCTTATCCTTTCTTTTATAAATGTGGTGTATCACATTGATTGATCTGAGACTTCACAAAGATAAAAAGCTTCTGAACAGCAAAGAAAATAAAAAAACTAAAAGTCACACTTAATAATGGAAAAAGATATTTGCAAATGACACATCTGATAAAGGATTAGTATCCAAAATTTACAAATAACTTATCAAACAAACACCCAAAAATCAAATAATCCAGTGGAAAAATGGGCAGGAGACATGAATAGACATTTTTCCAAAGCAGACAGATGGATAAGAGACACATAAAAATATGTTCAACATCACTCATCATCAGTGAAATAGAATTCAAAACTGCAATGATTCCATCTCTTCCCTCCTCCTATATGTTCATCTGTTTTGTTTCTTAAATTCCACTTATGAGTGAAATCATATGGCATTTGTATTTCTCTGTCTGACTTATTTCCTTTAGCATGACACACTCTAGCTCCATCCAAGTTCTTGTAAATGGCAAGATTTCATTCTTTTTTTTCTTCCAATTTTTTATTTAAATTCAAGTTAGTTAACATATCATGTAGTATTGGTTTCAGGAGTAGAATTTAGTGATTCATCACTTACATATAACACTCAGTGCTCATCCCAACAAGTGTCCTCATTAATATCCATCACCCACTTAGCCCACACACCACCCACCTCCGATACAGCAACTCTCAGTTTGCTCTCTATAGTTGAGAGTCTCTTATGGTTTTCCTCTCTCTCTGTTTTTATCTTATTTTTACCATCCCTTCTCTTATGCTTATCTGTTTTGTTTCTTAAATATGTGGAATATGAGTGAATTCTTATGGTATTTTTCTTTCTCTGACTTATTTAGCTTAGCATATTACATTCTGGTTCCATCCATGTCATTGAAAATGGCAAGGTTTCATTCTTTTTGGTGGATGAGTAATATTCCAGTGTGTGTGTGTGTGTGTGTGTGTGTGCGTGTGTGACCACATCTTCTTTATCCATTCATCAGTTGATGGACATTTGGGCTTTCTCCATAGTTCAGCTATTGCTGATAATGAAACCAATATTACACTGTATGTTAACTAACTAGAATTTAAATGCAATTTTGAAAACATATATATATACAATGGGATACTACCTCACATGTGTCAGAATGACTCTAATTAACACAGGAAATGATAGGTGTTGGCAGGTATGTGGAGAAAGAGGAACCTTCTAATATTGTGGGAATTCAAACTGGTTTAGCCATTCTGGAAAACAGTATGGAGGTTCCTCAAAAAGTTAAAATGTAATTATCATATGATTCAGCAATTAACCTACTAGGTATTTACCCAAAGGATACAAAAATACTGACTTAAAGGGATACATGCACCACTATGTTTATAGCAGCATTATCAGCAGTAGCCAAATTATGGAAAGGACCCAGATGTCCACTAGCTGATGAGTGGATAAGAAGCTGTGATATATGTATATGTATATGTATATGTATATGTATATGTATATGTACATATACATACAATGGACTATTACTCAGCCATCAAAAAGAATGAGATCTTGCCACTTGCAATGATGTTTTGGAGCTAGAGTGTATTATACTAAATCAAATAAGTCAGTCAAAGAAAAACAAATACCATATGATTGCATTCATATGTGGAATTTAAGAAATAAAAATAAAATAGATGAACATAAAGGAAAAAAAGAGAGAGAACAAACCATAAAACAGACTCTTAACTATAGAGAATAAGCTGAAGTGTGCTGGAATGGAGGTGAGCAGTGGTGTGTGTTAAATGGTGATGCACATTAAGAAGGCACTTTTGATGAGCTCAGGGTTTTCTATATAAGTGATGCATCACTAAATCTTACACTTGAAATTAATATTAGACTATATATTAACTAACTGTAATTTAAAGAAAAACTTAGAAGAAAACAAAAATAAATAAAACAAAATGCAGAGATTAAATTCTGTAAATTAAGCACATGTCAACTAATATTTGATAGGGGAGCCAAGAACACAGGGAAAAGGATAGTTTTTTTCCACAAATGTTTGAAAAACTGGAGAAACATATGCAGAACATTAAAGTTGAAACTATCTCACTCCACTCACAAAAATTAACTAGAAATAGATTAAAGACTTAAACATAAGACATAATACCATAAAATTCCAGAACAAAATGTAGGGAAAATTCTTTGACATTGATCTTGGCAAAAATGCTTTGGGTATGACACCAAAGTACAAACAACAAAAGAAAAATTAACAAACAGGACAGCATAAAACTCAAAAGCAACAATGAAAAAAATGAAAAGGCTACCTACAGAATGGGAGAAAAATTTGCAAACCATATATGTGAAAAGGGATTGATATCCAATCCATATAAATAATTCATACAATCAAAAACAATAGCAAAATAGCAAAAAATGATTAACCAGCAAAGGAACTAAATAGACATACCCCCCCCCCCAAAAAAGATCTAACTTTAGGACTTCTGGGAAAATGATGGAGTAGAAGGATTTCAAACTCACCTCTTCCCATGGACACGTCTAGATAACAGTCAAATAAGTGTATCTGACTCAGGAAACGACTTGAAGAGTTGCAGAATAGACTTTCCACAGTTAATATTAGAGAAAAGGACACATAAAAAAGGGTAGGAGGAGTGAAGGCATGTTGGAGAATCAAACTCCACTCAAAACTAAATACAAAAAAGACTGACCCCATAAGTATAGAGAAAGGAGAGGACAAGACCCCACACCAGGAACCCCAGATATGGGGGACTTGCACTGCAAAGAGGAATCCCCAAAGCGTTTGCCTTTGGAATTCAATGGGGCTTAAATTCATGAGTTTCTATAACCAGCTGTACTTAGCTCTATGTACTTTAAAAATTAACAGGCTTGGCTCAGGGAGAGTCAGAAGATCATGGAAAAATTAGTACCCCCCCCCCCCTTAAAGGAAAGCATAACAAAAAATCCTGCTGAGATACAACATAGAAGGAGCAGTTTGAAAAATATCTGGGATATATGTGAAGGAAATTTATTTACTAATTTCAGAACGTGTACTGGAAATACAGGAGTCTTTAGGAAACTTATCTAAAAACAAAAGAGGTGGTGGGATTCTTTTCCCTGCCCTCCTCGAAAGCCTAGATAGCTGGACACCTACAGGAAACAGCTCACTTTCCCCCTAACTTGCTAATAGCACACACCCTGCCCCTGCATTATCTTGTGTATCATCACCATTCAACATAAACCACTCAGCAGGAGTCCCTGATGCTCTTTTCATGTCTCATCCTGCAAGAAGCCCAGACAGGAATTGGTGTCACTCCAAATTGATTCCTACCCTAAGGGAAGGGAAAGATGACCATATGCACCAGTACACTTGTAGTCCCAGCGGGCAAACTTTATAACTGGCAGTGCAGAGAAAGTGCTCTGCCAATTCATGTTACTATAGCCCTGGCAGGCAACTGGCCAGACTTCTGGCTCCACCCACCAACGAAATACTCTAAGGGACAATGCAGGGAGAAAGCCCCGTAGTTCAGTGTGACTATGGTCCATAAACATGGGCTGAAGGCAGGAATCTGGTCTAACTACTGACACCACCCAACTACAAACCCACAGCAGCCCTAGACTGGCCACTTAATACCATAGGGACCAAACCTGACCCACAAAATGCAAAGTGGGCCATTGCTGTCAGAAGAATGAAGGCAAAAAAGGCACAGCAACAACAATAGGGTGTATGCAACCTGCATCACATACACCCCCGAAGCACCTGATTCTGGTGAACAGGGGATATTGCAATACAGGCCACCATAGAAATTACTCTTCATAAGGCCACTATTTTCAAGATCAGGAGACATAGTGAATTCTCTAATACATAGAAACAAACACAAAAGTTACACAAAATGAGAAGGCACAGAAATATGTCTCAAATGAAAGAGTAGGAAAAAACAGCAAAAGAGCTAAACGAAATGAAATTATATGTCTAATGAAGAACTTAAAGTAACAGCAATAAAGATACTGGACTTGAAAAAAGAGTGGAGGTTCTCAGAAATACCTTCAAGAATAAATAGAAAATATAAATAAGAAAAAAATCAGATATGGTACACTCAATAACTAAAACTAAAAACATATTAGAGGGAATCAATAGTAGATTAGAGGAGGAAGAACAATGATTCAGTGAACTGAAAGATAGTATTGGAAAGAAACCAAACTGATTGTCAAAAAGACAAATGAATAACAAAAAATGATAATGGGTTGAGGGGACTCAGTGGCATAATCAAGTATAATAACATTTGCATTATAGGGATCCCATAAAGAGAAGAGATAAAATAAGGCAGAAAATTTATATGAAAAATTATAGCTGAAAACTTCCCATATTTGGGAAAAGAAAAAGACATCCATATTTAGGAGGCAAAGAAAGCCTTCAACAAAACCAACCCAAAAAGTCCACATCAAGACACATTATAATTAAAATGGGGGGAGTAAAGATAACAAGAGAATTTTAAAAGCAGCAACAGGTGAAAACAAACAAAAAACCACCACCAACAACAAAAATACAGTTATATACAAGGGAAACCCAATAAGGCTATCAGGTGATTGTTTGGCAGAAACTTTGCAAGCCATAAGTGAGTAGTATTATATATTGAAAATGCTAAAAGACAAAAAAAAAACAAAACTGCAACAGATAATAATCTATCCAGCAAGACTATCATTCAGAAAAGATGGAGACATAGAGAGATAAAGAGTTCCCAAACAAGGTTGAAGGAGTTTATCACCATTTAATCTGCCTTTCAAGAAATGTTAAAGGAAATTCATTGAATGTAAAAAGGGCCATAATCAGAAGTAAGAAAACTATGAATGGATAAAAACCCCACAGGTAAATATAAACATGATTGAAGTATTAATCACTTATAAAACCAGTGAGGAGGTTAAAGCACAAAAACTGTAAAAACAATTATGTCTATAAAAATCAGTCAAGGGATTCATGAAGTAAAGGATATAAAGTATGATGTCATATACATAAAGAATAGGGTAGGAGAGAGTAAAAAATTAGTGCTTTTAGAATGGGTTCAAACATAAGTGACCATCAACATAGTATAGACTACCATATGCATAGAATGTTGTATATGAGCGTAATGGTAACCATGAATAAAAAGCCTGTAATAGAAATGCAAAGGAATATAAGCATATCTCTTAAGAAAACCATCAAATCAGAAAGAAGAAAGTAAGAGAAGAAAGGGCAAAATATGGACTATGGAAATAACAATAAAACAAGTAACAAAATGGCAATAAGTACATACTTATTGATAACTACTGTGAATGTATGGACTAAATGCTCCAATCAAAAAACTTAAGGAGACTGAATGGATAAAAGAGCAAAACCCATCTACCCATCTACCCATCTACCCATCTACAAGAGGCCCAATTAAGACATCTGTAGACTGAAAATGAAGGGATGGAAAATATATTTGCCATGGCAAAGAAAATTAAAAGAAAGCTGGGAGAGCAATAGTGCTATTAGACAAACAGATTTTAAGGAAACGACTGTAACAAGACATGATAAAGGACACTACATAATGATAAAGGGAACAATCCAACAAAAAATGTATAACAATTGTAAATATACATCCAATGTGGAAGCACCCAAATACACAGAAAACCTGAAATACCACCAAAAACTGCTAGAATTGATAACCAAATTCAGTAAAGTCGCAAGATACAAAATCAACAGATTTTGATATAAAATGCGATACATTTCTATACACCAAAACATAATTTAATTTATACATATAATATACACCAAAATATAAAATACCAAAATATACACCAAATATACACCAAATAATCTATACACCAAAATATAATATAATTTATAGATATAATTTATTGTATAGTTTTTGTGCTTTAACCTCTTCACTGGTTTTATAAGTTACTAATACTTTTATAATGTTTATATTTGATACAAGATGCAACACATTTCTCCACACCAAATGAATTAGCCGAAAATCTACACATTCAATGTAATTTCTATGAAAATAACAACAGCATTTTTCACAGAACTAGAACAAACAATCCTAAATTTTGTATGGCACTTCAAAAAAACTCCAAATAGCAAAAGTAATTGTGGGGGAAAAAATGCAAAGCTGAAGACATCACAATTCTGGACTTCAGGTGTGGTGATTAAGCTTAGGAATCCTCCAGGCTTACACCAATGGGTTAATAAGGCATAAAGAAATATAAAGTCATAAAATGCTCACACCCGAGTTTGGGTAAATCAGATTGGTACCCCCAAAATAGGGGGGTACAAAGACACACTGAGAAGTGTATCAAAGGGAGTGACAAAGGTGCCAAGAATAGGGAGATGCAAATGCACCCCAAAATATAGAGGGGGTGCAGAGCCCCCAAAATAGAAAGGGAGAGGCAAAGACCTAAAATAGAAATGGCGCAAAGGTGCCCAATACAAAGGTATGTGAAATGAATAAGATTAGATGTTCAGGTGGAAGCACTTCCAATTTAGTACTATAGCAGAAAAACTGCTTTCACAGGAGAATAGGGCCAGGTTAGGTAAATTGGTGAATTGGACTATGGACAGCTGTGCTACAGGCAAAGCAGCTCAGAGCAGAGCTGGTTAACAAAAGAAAAGGTGCCTTATTAACTCTGATGTTATTTCCCCCATCTGTCTCATCCCCTATGCTAGCTAAGATAAACAGAGGTGCTGCTTCATGTCTGCCATTAACAACGATCTATCCATCTGCCTGGCGCCAGGATTTTGTTTTATATTGACCCAAACTCCAAACACTGTGTATCTTCAAAGCCCCCTTTTCCCCTCACATCCCCAAGTTAATGTTCACAGTTTCTTTGTCTCTTTGTACATGCCCATCACGTTTGTAAGCCTTCTGATCCTAACAAAAATGGGGCAATGACCCTTATTTGGGGCTCTTGTCTTTTCCCGGACATTAGCCATCTCTCGCTTTAGTCCTGCATCTGCTCTTTTGCGGGAAAGAGAACTTTAGACTTAGAGTCTATGACATTCAGGTTATATTAAAAAGCTGTAGTAATCCAAACAGTATGGTCCTGACACAAAAAATAGATAAATAGATCAATGGAACAGAATAGAAAACCCAGAAATAATCCCACAATTATATGTTCAATTAATCTTTGACAAAGCAGGAAAAAATATCCAAAGGGAAAAAATATCACCTCAAAAAATGGTATTTAGAAAACTGGACAACTACATTCAAAAGACAATTCTCTTATACCATATATCTAAAATACATTAAACATGGATTAAAGATCTAAATGTGAGAACTAAAACCATAAAAATCCTAGAAAAGAGCAAAGGCAGTAACTTGTCTGACATCAGCCATAGCAGCTTTTTTTCTAAATATGCCTCCTGAGGCAAGGGAAACAAAAGAAAAAAATAAACTCTTGGGACTACATCAAAATAAAAAGCTTCTGCAAAGTCAAAAAAAAATCAACAAAACTAACAGGCAACCTTCAGAATGGGAAAAGATATTTGCAAATGAAACATGCAATAAAGGGTTAGTATGCAAAACATATAAAGAACATACAAAGAACTTATAAAACTCAACACTTCCAAAAGAAGTATCCAACTGGATATGTGAGCAGAAGACATGAACAGACATTTCTGCAAAGAAGACATCCACTTGGCCAGCAGACATATGAAAATATGCTCATCATCACTTATCATCAGGGAAATGCAAATCACAACTACAATGCGATATCACTTCACACCTGCCAAAATGGCTAAAATCAACACAAGAAATAACAGGTGTTGGCAAGGATGCAGAAAATGGGGAACTCTCTTGCACTGTTGGTGAAAATGCAAACTGGGGCAGCTATTGTGAAAACAATTACGAATTTTCCTTAAAAAATAGAAAAAAAATAGAACTACCCTGTGATCTAGCAATTTCACTACTGGGCACTTACCCAAAGAATACAAGAACACTAATCCAAAGGGATATATGTACCCCTATGCTTTTTGCAGCATTATTTACAATAGCTGAGATATGGAAGCAACTTAAGTGCCCATAGGTTGATAAATGGATTAAAAAATACGGTTTATATATACAATGGAATATTATTCATCCATAACAAGGAATGAAATATTACCACTGTCCATGATATGGATGGAGCTAGAAGTGTAATGCTAGGTGAAATAAGTGTCTCAGAAAAAGACAAATACCATATGGTTTCATTCATATGTGGAATTAAAAAAAATCAAACAAGCAAAGGAAAAATAGAGACAAACCAAGAAACATACTCTTTATTATATAGAACTGATAGTTACTAGAGGGGTAGTGGTTAGGGAATGGGTTAAATAAATTATGGATATTAAGGAGTGTTCTTGTCTGGATGAGCACCAGGTGATGTATGGAATTGTTTAATCACTCTATTGTACACCTGAAACTAATATAACATGGTATGTTAATTAACTGGAAGTAAAATAAAAACTTAACAAAAGCAACTATAGAGATATAAAGGGAGAAATTAATACAGTAATACAATATTAATACAGGATTTTAACTCCCCACTTAACATCAATAGATAGATCATCCAGCCAGAAAGTCAACAGGGAAACAATAGCATTATATGATACTCTGTATCAGATATAGCTAACAGATATATTCGTAACATCCCAACAAATTACATGGTATATTTATAAAATACATTACATGTTAGGTCACAAAACAAGTCCCAAAAACATTGAAGTCATGTCATGCATCTTATCACACCACAACAGTAAGAACTGGAAATCAATCATGGGAAAAAACCTGGAAATAACACAATACATGGAGCCTAAATAATGTACTACTTAATCAAGCAAAAGAAAAAATGAAAAAGGAAATAAAAGAATACATGGAGGGGCGCCTGGGTGGCTCAGTCGGTTAAGCATCCAACTTCAGCTCAGGTCACGATCTCGCGGTCTGTGAGTTCGAGCCCCGCGTCGGGCTCTGGGTTGATGGCTCAGAGCCTGACGCCTGCTTCCGATTCTGTGTCTCCCTCTCTCTCTGCCCCTCCCCCGTTCATGCTCTGTCTCTCTCTGTCTCAAAAATAAATAAACGTTTAAAAAAAAAAAGAATACATGGAGACAAATGAAAATTAAAACAAAAAGTACCAAAATATTTGGGATGTAGCAAAAAGCTATTCTAAGAGGGAAGATTATAGCAATACAAGCCAAACTCAAGGAGGAAGAAAAATATCAAATAAACAACATAACCTTACACCTAAAGGATCCAGAAAAGAATAACAAATCCCAAAGCCAGTAGAATAAAAGAAATAATGCATATTAGAATATAAATAAATGAAATAGACTGAAAATAAACCAATAGAACAATGATATCACGTGCTAGTTCTTTGAAAAGATCAACAATACTGATAAACCTTTAGCCAGACTCTAAGAAAGAAAGAAAGAAAGAAAGAAAGAAAGAAAGAAAAGAAAAGAAAAGAAAATAGACTCAAATAACATCAAAACTGAAAGGGGAGAAATAACAATACCACAGAAATACAAAAAAAAATATGAGAATATTATGAAAAATTATATGCCAAAAAATTGACAACCTAGAAGATATGGATAGAAGATATGGATAAATTGTCAGAAACATCACCTTCCAAAACTGAATCAAGAAGAAATAGAAAATTTGAACAGGTCAATTACCAGCAATAAATTTAAATCAATAATAAACAAACAAACAAACAAAAGTCCAGGACCAAATGACTTCACAGGTGAATTCTAGCAAACATTTAAATAAGTGTTAAACCTATTCTTGTCAAACTATTCCAAAAATAGAAGAAGAATGAAAGCTTCCAAATGAATTCTAAAGGCCAACATTATGCTGACATCAAAATTACATAAACACACACACACACACACACACACACACACACACACACACAAGGAAAGAAAACTGCAGACCAATATCTCTGATGAACCTAGATGCAAAAATCATCAACAAAAAGTCAGAAAACCACATTCAATAATATATTTAAAAAATCATTCACCACAATCAAGTGGGATATATTTCAGGAAAGCAAGTATGATTCAATATTTGCGAATCAATCAATGTAATCTATCACATTAATAAGCGAAAGGATAAAAAAAAGATCATATCAATAGATACCGAAGAAGAAATTGACAAAGTACAACATTCATTCATGATAGAAACTTCAACAAAGTAGGGTTAGAGGGAACATATCTCAACATTAATAAAGGCCATATATGAAAACCTCACAGCTAATATACTCAGTGGTGAAAAACTGAAAACTTTTCCTCAAAGATCAGGAACAAGACGAAGATGCCCACTCTTACCATTTTTATTCACCATAGTACTGAAAGTCCTAGCCACAGCAATCAGACAAGAAAAAGAAATAAAAGACACCCAAACAGGCAAGGAAGAAGTAAAACTTTTACTATTTGTGTATGGCAAGATACTATATATAGAAAACCCTAAGGACTCCACAAAGAAAACTACTAGAAGTGATTAATTCAGTAAAGTCAAAATTAATATACATAATTCTGTTGCATTTCTATACACAAAGAATGAAATAGCAGAAAGAGAAATTAAGAAAACAATCCAATTTAAATATCACCAGAATGAATAAAATAGCTAGGAATAACCTTAACCAAAGAAATGAAAGATCTTCTTTCCAGGGGCGCCTGGGTGGCTCAGTCGGTTAAGAGGCTGACTTCAGCTCAGGTCATGATCTCGTGGTTTGTGAGTTTGAGCCCCGCATCAGGTTCTTTGCTGACAGCTTGGAGCCTGGAGCCTTCTTTGGGTTCTGTGTCTCCTTCTCTCTACGCCCCTCCCCCACTTGTGCTCTATCTATCAAAAATAAATAAATGTAAAAAAAATCTTAAGAGAAAAAAAGATCTTCACTCTGAAAACTATAAAATATTGATGAAAGAAATTAAAGATGACACAAAGAAATAGAAAGATATTCTATGCTCATTGATTGGAAGAACCAATATTGCTAAAATTGTCATACTATCCAAAAAAATCTACAGATTTACTGCAATCCTAATCAAAATACCAACATTTTTCACAGAACTAGAACAAATAATCTTAAAATTTTTATAAAACCACAAAAGATCTTGAATAGCAAAAGCAATATTGAAAAAGAAGAGCAAAGCTGGAGGTACCACAATCCCAAGTTTCAATGTGTATTACAAATTTGTAGTAATTAAAGCAGTATGGTACTGGCACAAAAATAGACACATAGATAAATAGAACAGAATAGAGAGTCCAGAAACAAAACTAGGATTGTCTGATCTTTCATTCTATGACAAAAATATGAGAATATACAACAGAAAAAAAAAGACAGTTTCTTCAAACAGTGGTTTTGGGAGAACTGGACAGCCACATGAAAAAGAATAAAACTGCACCCCTTCTTACACCTACTCCAAAATAAACCCAAAGTGGATTAAAGACCTGTTTGTGAGACCAGAAACCCTAAAAGTCCTATAAGTAAACATAGGCAGTAATTTCTTTGATCTCAGCCAGAGAACATTTTTCTATATATGTCTTCCAGACAAGGGGAAAAAATAAAAATTAAACTCTTTGTGTTACATCAAAATATTAAAAAAAAATATTGCACAAGGAAACCATCAAGAAAAGGAAAAGGCAGCCTAATGAATTGGAACAGGTATTTCCAATGGGTATATCCAGTAAAGAGTTAATATCCAAAATATATAAATGACTAATATAACTCTACACCTAAAATCCAAATAATCTTATTTAAAAATAATCAGAGAACCTGAGTAAACATAGTTTTCCAAAGAAGACATACATATGGCCAACAGACACATAAAATGATGCTCAACATCACCAATCCAGGTAAATGCAAATTAAAATCACAATGAGATATCACTTTACACTTGTTAAAATGGCTAGAAACAGAAAGACAGAAATAACAAGTGCTTTCAGGGTTCTTCAAGTAGTTAAAATTAGAATTACCATATGATTTAGTAATTCCACTACTGAATATTTACCCAAAGAAAACAAAAACACTAATTCAAAAAGATATATCCACCCCTATGTTTATTGCAGCATCATTTACAATACCGAAGATATCAAAGAAACACAAGTGTCCATTAATAGATGAATGGATAAAGATGATGTGGTTTATATATACAATGGAATACTACTTGGCAATGAGAAAGAATGAAATCCTGCCATTTGCAGCAACGTGGCTGGAACTGGAAGGTATTAGTCAGTCAGAGAAAGACAGATATCATATGTTTTCACTCATATGTGGATCCTGAGAAACATAACAGAAGACTATGGGGGAAGGGAAGAGGAAAAAATAGTTACCAACAGAGAGGGAGGGAGACAAACCACAGGAGACTCTTAAATACAGAAAACAAACTGAGGGCTGATGGAAGGGTGGGGGAGAGGAGAAAATAGGTGATGGGCATTGAGGTGGGCACTTGTTGGGATGAGCACTGGGTGTTGTATATAAGCGATGAATCATGGGAATCTACCTCCAAAACCAAGAGCACACTGTATACATTGCATATTCTCCTACTTGACAATAAGTTATATTAAAAAATAAAAAAAAACCCAGAATCTCATACTGGAATTTCGAACTGCAAATAAAAGAAGTTGTAGTAAGCAATGGAATATCACTCAGTAATAAAAAAGAATTAAATCTTGCCATTTTCAACAACATGGATGGACTTAGAAGGTACAATGCTAAGTGAAATAAGTGAGACAGAGAAAGACAAATACCTTGATTTCACTCATATATGGAATTTAAGAAACAAAAGAAGCAAACAAAAAGAAAAAAGAAACAAATAAATACAGACTGAAATATGGAGAACAAATTAGTGGTTTCCAGAGGAGGATGGTGGGGGAATAGGTAAAATAGATAAAGGGTATTAAGAGTACACTTATTTTAATGAGCACTGGGAAATGCATGGAATTGTTGAATCATTATATTGTACACCTGAAACTTAAATAATATCATATGATAATTATACCTAATTCAAAAAAATGGTTAAAAAAAAAAACAAAACAAACACAAAGAAGACATCCACATGGTACTCAGGTACATGGGAAGATGCTCCACATTAGTAATCAACAGGGAAATTCAACTTAAAGGCATAATTAGAAGTCATCTCACACTTGTTAGAACACCTATCAATAAGAAATGTTTTGGCAAGAATGTGGATGAAAAGGAACCCATGTACACTGTTAGTGTGTATATTAATTGATTCATCCACAATTGAAAACAATAGGGTAGTTTCACAAAAACTGAATGTACTATTACAGTAATATCCAGCAGTTCCACCTCTGTAGGTTTACAGGATGAATAAAAGGTATCCAAGGAGATCTGGTGGTAAGAATAGATGGTGTTTCTAATAAGGTATGCAAAATTTCTAAAGAGATACACCAGAGATGATCCAAAGCTGTAGTTTTCACTCAATGGATCCTGGGACTAAAATTTCTCGAAGGAATTAAGATCAGGAAAAAAAAAAATAAGATCAGGAATATTCTTATCTTGGATAGATATATTCATTATAAGTTTTGTAAAATAAAGTTTACCACACAAATGAGCAAAAAAGACTGCATGAGCATGTCAAAGACCTCAAGAAAAAACTTAGAGGGAAGACTTCCTAAGTACCTTTAAAAAGCTTTCTGCAATGTTTAGTTCAAATGTACTGCCTGAATATGAACCCAAGAGAATACTATAGTGTCTCAACTGAATAGCAGCCTAAGATCCTTTTGATGATGAAATTTCTTCTCATATTTGGCTACTGAAATCACCTAAATCTACCAAATTACTTAATTACTACAAACTTGCTGATTCTCAAATATGGAGCTTTCATGAATCACTTTTTTTCATATTTCTTGAATGTATGATTAAGATCTCAAGAGAATATTACTGAAGCACCAAACTTCTGTAGGTTGGCATACTCCAGAAATAATGAGCTGAGAAAAATAAGGTAAAAAATAACCTGACTTAAAGGCAAGGTATTTTAGTGACTGGGGAATGATTAAATGAAATAGTTGAACCTTAGAGTCAACCTAGATCATGTAAAACTGGAGGACAGAGAAATTGTTGAATTTAAACTAAGAATATTAGTCTAGCAAGAGCCATTGGAGAAATAAATGTATTTGATTGGAAACTAGGTACTTATGAGTAGAAATGTGGAAAAATTGTGATTAAATATTTTGCTGCAATATATATCACTTTATCTTTGTATATGTATAAAATTATAATAATTATATTCTCTATAATTTAATAATCAGTATTCAATTCCAAAGGAAATTTAACTTTGGTGCTTACAAGAAGTTTCTGTAAGCCAAAAGTGAGGGAAGACACTTAATAACTAAACCTGAAGCATTTGGGGTGAAATAATCAGTGTTTTAAATCTTGGCATATATAAAAACCCTACTTTTAAGTAAGAAAAATGTAGGACATAAACACACTTTGTTTATGACATGATCTTACTGGCTACAGAATAAATTCCCATCACTTCATGGATTCTATGGTCCTTTATATTTTGGATCCTACTCTCCTCTCAAAGGTGATTTTTCTCCATATACTTTCATATGATTTATTAACAAAGCACACTAAAGTATTTCTTACTTACAAGACATATAATTGTTTTTCATACCTTTGTGTTTTGCAGATGTCTTCCTCATTCCCTGGAATGTTTTTCCCCCAACTTCCACTTGAATAGTGGGGAAGAAGCAATGTCTTGTTACATGGTAAGAAATTTGGGAAGACTTGGGAATAGAAGAGAAAGAAGTGTTAGATAATGCTAGGAGCATATCTTTACTTCAATATCCCTACCAAATATTGCTGTTGTGACTAACACTGTATGAGTTCAGTACTTAACTGAACCCTCATCTGTAAATAGCAAACCACTTCCAGGAACATAACAAAACCAATTTTGGGGAGAGTAAATTGATCGTGTGAAAGTGCACTATGCGTTGGTGTTTGGTGAAGACCCTGCAGTGATTTAGAAAGCATGCTACAGGCATTGTTGATAACCCTTAAATATGAAAACAGTCCAGCTCCTCAGGATATAACATTATAAAATGGAAAGCTTAAGTGGTTACTCTCATCTTACACTCTGCATATTGGCAAGATACCATAAGGAAATAAAATAAGCTATTCTTCTATTTTACTGAATAAGCATTCAAGAAATGGCCAACTTGTGGCCAGAGACCTATGTTACATGTTCAACCTGACACTAAGCTCTTCAGATAAGAGGTCACTGATATTCAACTGATTTAAAATGAGTAATGCTAGCAAAGATATTCTGTTTTCAAAAGTATTATATTTTGTGTCCCTAAACATTTTGCTAAGGTGTTTTTAAAATTTCCTTTAACTCTCTCTCTCTGCCCCTCCCGCCTCAAAAATAAATAAATAAACATTAAATAAACAATTAAAAATCCCTTTATTTGATAGGCTAGATATGAAACTATCAGGGAGAGTAATGCAACCTAACACTGTGAACAAAATTCACTTACTGAATGTGAATTTGTTCACATAGAGAATTAAAAGTTAGATACAGTGCTATACAATAATAGAGAGAACAAGAACATTTAAGTCAGAGAATTAAAACTCCAAAATGCAGCTCTAAAAGCTTGACAAACAATGTCCATTATTATGGAACTAATAAAAAATGGGTATAATTTATACATTTTATTTTTATAGAAAGAAAACCTTGACTTCCTTTAAAAAGAATACTGCAGGGGCGCCTGGGTGGCGCAGTCGGTTAAGCGTCGGACTTCAGCCAGGTCACGATCTTGCGGTCCGTGAGTTCGAGCCCCGCGTCAGGCTCTGGGCTGATGGATCAGAGCCTGGAGCCTGTTTCCGATTCTGTGTCTCCCTCTCTCTCTGCCCCTCCCCCGTTCATGCTCTGTCTCTCTCTGTCCCAAAAATAAATAAACGTTGAAAAAAAATTAAAAAATAAAATAAAATAAATAAAAAAAATAAAAAGAATACTGCATGTATGTAAATAGATATATAGATGCTCATATAAAATTTTTCTACAAATATAATGTCAAGTAATACAGTATGCTGGTGAAAAATGTTATAGCATGATTCCTAGCTCAATTTAGAATGTCTCCATAGATACAGAGTATTTCTGAAATTATATAGAAGAAAATCTTAATTCAAGTTTCTCATCAAAAGAACTAAAAGTCTGAGTATAATGGCAGCTCACTTTAAGTTATTACCTCTTGAACAGTTCGTATTTTACTGTGTGCATAAATTATTGTTTCAGTATTATTTTTAAAACATCTATGCTACTTATTGTGTAGCATTAGACAAGTATATCAATTCATCTGGACTTAAGTTTCTTAATCTATAATTTGAGGGAAAATGTGTTGTTTTGTATCCTGCAAAATTACTGAATTCATTTATTAGTTCTAGCAATTTTTTGGTAGAATCTCTTCAGTTTTTCATATATAGTATCATGTCATCTGCAAATAGTGAGTTTTACTTCTCTATTGCCATTTTTGATGCTTTTATTTCTTTTGTTGTCTGATTGCTGTGGCTAGGACTGAAAGTACTATGTTAAATAACAGCAGCGAAAGTGGACATCCCTGTCTTCTTCCTGAACGTACAAGAAAAGTTCTTGGTTTTTCCTCATTGAAGATGATATTAGCTGTGGGTTTTTCATATATGGGCTTTACTTCATTGAGGTTTGGTCCCTATAAACATGGATGTTTTACTTGTGAAATGCTTTTTCTGCATCTATTGAAATGACCATACGGTTCTTATCCATCTTTTATTAATATGATGTATCATGTTTATTAATTTGTGACTATTGAATGACCCTTGCAAAACAGGAATAGATCCCTCTTGATCATGGTAAGTGATATTTTTAATGTATTGTTGGATTCTGTTTCATGGTATTTTACTGAGGATTTTGCATCTGTGTTCCTCAGGGATATTGACCTATAATTCTCCTTTTTAGTGGAGTCTTTATTAGGTTTTGGTATCAGAGTAATGCTAGCCTCATAGAATTTGGAAGTTTTTCTTCCTTTCCTGTTTTTTGAATAAGTTTGAGAAGAATAGGTACTAACTTTTCTTTCTTTATTTATTTTTTCTTTCTTCAAAGTTTTAATTTAAATTCCAGTTAGTTAACATACAGTGTAGTATTAGTTTCAGCTGTAGGATTTAGTGATTTACTACTTACACACAACACCTAATACTCATCACAACAAATGCCCTCCTTAATACCTATCATCTATTTTAACCAATCCACCCACCCACCTCCCATCCAGCAGCCCTCAGTTTGTTCTCTACAGTTAATAGTTTGTTTTATAGTTTGCCTCTCTCTTTTTTCCCTATGATTATCTGTTTTGTTTCTTAAATTCCACATGAGTGAAATGATATGGTATTTGTCTTTATCTGACTGACTTATTTCACTTTGCATAATACTCTCTAGCTTCATCCATGTTGTTGCAAATGTCAAGATTTCATTCTCTTTTATGACCAAGTAATATTCCAGTATATAATATAATATATTATATATAATTATACATATAATACACACACACACACACACACACACACACACACACACACAACATCTTTTTATCCACCCATCAGTCTGTGGATATTTGAGCACTTTCCATAATTTAGATACTGTTTATAATGCTGTTATAAACATAGAGGTTCATGTATACCTTTGAATTACTATTTTTGTATCCTTTGTGTTAATACCTAATAGTGAAATTGCTGGATCATAGGGTAGTTCCATTTTTAACTTTTTGAGGAGCCTCCATACTGTTTTCCAGAGTGGCTGCACCAGATTGCATTTCCACCAACAATGTAAGAGGGTTCCCCTTTCTCCACATTCTCATCAACATCAGTTGTATCCTGTATTGTCAATTTTAGTCATTCTGACAGGTGTGAGGTGATATCTCATTGTAGTTTTGATTTATATTTCCCTGATGATCAGTGATGTTGAGCATCTTTTCATGTGTCTGTTCGTCATCTGTATCTCTTCTTTGGAAAATTATCTAGTCATGTGTTCTGCCCATTCTTTAACTGGAATTTCTGTTTTGTTTTTGTTTTTGTTTTTGGGGGTTATTGATTCTGTTAAGGTCTTTATAGATTTTGGATACTAACCTTTTATCCAATATGTCATTTGCAAATAACTTCTCCCATTCCAAAGATTTCCTTTTAGTTTGGATTATTTCCTTCACTGTTAAGAATATTTTATCTTGATGAAGTCCCAACAATTCATTTTTAGAAGTTTATTATTTATTTTGAGAGAGAGAGGGAGCAGGGGAGGGGAAGAGAGAAAGTGTGAGAGAGAATCCCAACCAGGCTCCATGATATCAGCACGGAGACTGATGTGGGGTTCAGTCCTACCAACCGTGAGATCATGACCTCAGCCGAAAACAAGAGTCAGTTGCTTAACCGACTGAGTCACACAGGCACCCTGGAATTAGTTCATTTCTTCCAGGTTGTCCAATTTGTTGGCATATATTTTTCCATGATATTATCTTACTATTCTTTGTATTTCATTGATGTTATTTTTTCTCTCTCATTTGTGATTTTATTACTTTTGGTTCTTTTTCTTTTCTTTTTGATAAGTCTGGTTAGAGTTTTATCAATTTAATTAATTTTTTCCAAAAAATAAAAATAAAACAGCTTCTGGATTCATTGATCTGTTTACTTGTTTTGTTGTTGTTTGTTTTGCTTTTATTTTTTTTTTAATTTTTTTAACGTTTTATTTTATTTTTGAGACAGAGAGAGACACAGTATGAACAGGGGAGGGGCAGAGAGAGAGGGAGACACAGAATCTGAAATGGGCTCCAGGCTCTGAGCTGTCAGCACAGAGCCCGACGCGGGGCTCGAACTCACGGACCGTGAGATCATGACCTGAGCCGAAGTCGGACGCTCAACCGACTGAGCCACCCAGGCGCCCCTGTTTTGCTTTTAATTTGTTTGTTTTAGATTCCATGTCATTTATTGCTGGTCTAATATTTATTATTTCCTTCCTTCTCATGGTTTTAGTCTTTGTTCTTTTTCTACCTCCTACAGGTATAAGCATAGGTTGTTTATTTGAGATTTTCCTTGCTTTTTGAGGTAACCCTGTATTGCTATAAACTTCACTCTTAGGGCTGCTTTTGCTGCATCCCAAATGTTTTGAATCATTATGTTTTCATTTTCATTTGCTTCCATGTATTTTTTTATTTCTTCCATGATTTCTTAGTTGACTTATTAATGAATTAGTAGTATGGTGTTTAAGCTCCATGTATTTGTGGTCTTTCTAAATGATTTCTTTTCCTTGACTTCTAGTTTCATAGTGTTGTGGTCAGTAAGGTGCATGGTATAACTAAATCATTGCAAATGTTGAGGCCTGATTTGTGACCTAGGACATGATCTATTCTGGAGAATGTCCCATGTACACTTGAAAAAAATGTGTATTCTGTTGTTTTAGGATGGAATGTTTAAAATATATTTGTTAATCCCATCTACTTCATGGTATCGTTTAAAGCCATTCTTTCTTTTTTTATTGTCTATTTAGATTATATGTCCATTCATATAAGTGTGGTGTTACAGTCCCCTATTATTGCGTTATTATCCATTAGTTCCTTTATGTTTATTATTAAGAATTTTATATATTTGTGTGCTTTCATGTTGGGTGCATAAATATTTACAATTTTTATATATTCTTTTTTTAATTTAAATTTTAGTTAGTTAACATATAGTGAAATAATTGGTTTCAGGAGTGGAAATAAGTGATTCATCACTTACATACAAAACCAAGTGCTCATCACAGCAAGTGCCTTCTTAATCCCCATCATCCATGTAGCCCATCTTCTACCCACCACCCTCTATCAACCCTCATTTTGTTATCTATCATTAAGGGTCTCTGGTGGTTTGTTTCCCCCTCTTCTCTTCCCCCTTTTTCCATATGTTTATCAGTTTTATTTCTGAAACTCCACATACGAGTGAAATCATATGGTATTTGTCTTTCTCTCATTGACATATTTAACTTAGCATAATATATTCTAGCTCCATCCATGTACTTGCAAATGACAAAATTTTGTCTCACATCTTCTTCATACATTCATCAGTGGATGGACATTTGGGGCTCTCTCCATAGTTTACCTTTTGTTGATAATGTTGCTATAAATATTGGGGTGCAGGTACGTGTTCAAATATGAATTTTTGTATCCCTTGGGTAAATACCTTATAGAGCAGTTGTTGGATCATAGAGCCATCCTATTTTTAGTTTTATGAAGAACCTCAATACTGTTTTCCAGAGTGGCTGCACCAGTTTTCATTCCCACCAGCAGTGCAAGACTGTTCCTCTTTCCCTGTATCTTTACCAACACCTATTGTTTCTTGTGTTGTTAATTTCAGCCATTCTGAAAGGTGTGAGGTTGTATCTCATCATTATTTTGATTTGTATTTTCCTGATGATAAGTTATATTATGTATCTTGTGATGTGTCTGTTATCCATCAGGATGTCATCTTTGGCAAAGTGTCTATTCATGTTTTCTGCCCATTTCTTAACGGGGTTGTTTGCTTTTGGAGTGTTGAATTTAATAAGTTTTTATAAATTTTGGATACTAACCATTTATGTTATGTCATTTGCAAATATCTTCTCCCATTCCATTCGTTGCTTTTTATTTTTGTTTATTGTTTCCTTCAATTTGCAGAAGTTTTTATCTTGATGAAATCCTAATAGCTCATGTTTGCTTTTGTTTCCCTTGACTTTGCCAATGTCTGTAGTAAGAATTTACTGTGACCAAGGTCAAAGAGGTTGCAGCTTGTGATCTCCTCTAGGATTTTGATGATTTCCTGCATCACATTTAAGCTTTTCATTGATTTTGATTTTATTTTTATGTATGGTGTAATAAGTGGTCCAGTTTTATTCTTCTGCTTGCCGTCATCTAGTTTTCCCAATACCATTTGTTGAAGGTAATATCTTGTTTTTCCATTGGATATTCTTTCCTGCTTTGTAGAAGAATAGTTGACCGTATAGGTGTGTTTTCTATATATTATTGCAGATTGTGCCTTTTAAGATAGGTAGTGCCCTTCTTTGTCTCTCTTTATAGTCTTTTTTTTTTTGAAGTCTAATTTGTCCAATGTAAGTATTATACTCTGGCTATCTTTTTACATCCATTTACATGATAAATATTTCTCCATTTCCTCACTTTAAATCTATAGGTGTCTTTAGATATAAATTGAGTGTCTTGTAGGCAACAAGTAGATGGATTTTTTTAATCCATTCTGACACTCTATGTCTTTTGATTGGATACTTTCGTCCATTTGCATTGAATTTAATTATTGATAGATATGTATTTATAAATATTGATAGATATGATTTACATGTTTTGTGGTTGTTTCTGAAGGTTTTCCTGACCCTTTCTACTCTTTGTTATTTGGTTTCTTTTGCACTGAAAAATTAGCCTTTTATATTTCTTACAGTGCTCCCCTTTAGATTTTGTTTCTTTGGGAAACTCTTTATCTGTCTTCTATTCTGAATGATAGCATTGTTGGATAGAGTATTCTTGGCTGCAGATTTTTCCCATTCAGATTTATGAATGTATCATGCCTCTCCCTCCGGATTGCTAAGTTTCTATTGAGACATCTCCTGCAAGTCTTATTTGTTTTTCCCTGGTAAGTTAAGGACATATCTTGTCTTTTTGTTTTTAAGATTTTATCTTTATAATTATATTTTGCAGATTTATTTACAATATACCTTGGCCTGTTTTTGTTGATTTTGATGGGAGTTATCTGGGCATCCTGTATCTGGATGTCTGTTTCTTTCCTCAGATTAGGAAAGTTTACAGCTATTATTTCTTCAAATACATTTTCTGCCCTCTTTTCTCTCTTCTTCTTCTGGGAATGTTATTACATTTGATGGAGTCACTGAATTCCATAAGTCTATTCTTGTTGTGTAAATCTTCTTTCTCTCTTTTGTTCAACTTCATTATTTTCCATTATTATGTCTTCTAGGTCATGAATTTGTTGTGCTTCTCCCAAATTGCTGTTCATTGCATCAACCCTGTTTCCAGTCTTGTTTATTGTACTCTTCATCTCTGATTTATTCCTTTTTAACACTTTTATCTCTGTGGTAAGGGTCTCACTGTGTCTTCTTTTCTCAAGCCCAATGAGTGTCGTTATGATGGTTGCTTAAATTTTCCATTAGGCATGTTACTTATATCTGTTTCATTTAGATCTCTGGCCATGGCATTCTCTTGTTCTTTCATTTTGAGATAAATTCACCTGTCTTTGAATGATGTCCACATATATGCCTTTTTCTGTGTATTAAAAAAGTCAGTTATGTCTCATTATCCTGTAAGTAATGGCCTTATTAATAAGAAGTTATGGAATTCCCAGGGCCTGGTACATCAGAGACTGTCTCAGGTGTGGGCTGCCTGTGCTCTGCTGTTGTATTTTGACAACCTTATCCTTCAGGATATTTGTCTATAAAGGTTCTCCTTGCATGCTCTGGGCAGTGTTTGGTCCCTGGCCTGAATTTGGCTAGTTTTAACTAAGTGTGTTGTGATCTGCTTGTGAAATGAGACCTGAAACCATCTCCACCAGAATTTAGCCCCTGCAGAACTCTTTGGTTGAGATATATGGTGTGGACAGGGATTTGTGCTAGTCTGCTGGGAGAGGGGCCTATTGTGGAGGAATGAGGGAAGGTTGACAGAGAAGGGTATTCTCACCTGTGTGTGTGTTCCAGGGGCCTTGTGTAAGCATGTTAGGCAACCATTGTTGGTGGTGTTCTGCTTCCTGTGGCTGTGTGTTCATGCTGAAGTATAGGGGAGGGAAATGATGCCAGCCTACTCTTTGTTCCCAGAGACGTGTCTCTGTGAACCCTGCTTCTCATGGATGTAGACCAAGAAGAGGAAATAATCCCCCCCATATATTCCAATCATTGCCATTTTCATGTTGTCTGCCCCCATATTCTTTGCCTGCCTTTTCTCCTGGAGCAGCACAATGCCCTCCAGGCTCTATCCTAGCCAAGCCCACTAATGTTTAAATCTCTAGACTTTAAGGCCCACTAGTTTCAAGAATTCACAAATTCAGTCACTCTCATTTTCCAATGCAATGTCTTTGGGGAAACATAATTCTTGTACATTCCCCTGTGTGCTCCTCTCTCTCTCTCTCTTGCCCTTCTCCATGACCATGGCTACCTCCCTTACACAAAACCTATAATGTGTTTCTCCCCTAAGTCATGTCTCTACAAGTCCTACCTCCTTTGCTATGGCCTCTCTCTCTTTAGTTGTGTAGTTTGTTCTTCCAGTCTTCAGGTAAATTTCTGGCATAATTAGGATGATTTTATTGTTATGTAATTGTGTTTGTGAGCCTAGGGTCCTCCCATTCTGTCACCATCTTCCCCTCAAAGAATCTAATGCACTCTTTATATCATTTATGGGGTTCTTTGGCTCCAGGATTTCTGTGTGAGTCTTTTTTAGTATTTCAATAATTTTAATAGAGTGCCCCTTCGTTTATTAATCATATTCTGAAGTTCAATAAATTGCTTTTCTGAGTTTTCTTGTAGCTCAGTGGATTTCTTCATAACAGCTTCTGAATTATTTTATAACTAACACAATATTCATGTCTTTGCATTTGGATCCTAAAAAATTTTCATTTTCTTCTTGTGATAGTATATTACTATGATTTTTTGTGGAAATGTGCTTCTGCTGCCGCATTAGAATTAGTGAAATTTTACTTATTTAGATAAGGTTTTGTTTACTTTGATTCTAAAGATACAAATTGACAATTACCTATTGGGTTAGGCTTATTCCTAGGTATTTTAAGGGTTTGGTGTAATTGTAAATAGGATCTATTGCTTGGTTTCTCTTTCTGAATTCTGAAAACTATAGAAATATAATGAAAGAAAGTGAAAAAGATACAAAGAAATGGAAAAACATTCCATGCTTATGGATTGGAAGAACAAATATTATTAAAATGTCTAGACAAGTCTACCCAAAGCAATCTACACATTCAATGCAATCCCTATCAAAATAACACCAGCATTCTTCACAGAGCTAGAACAAATAATTCTAAAATTTGTACTGAACCAGAAAAGACCCCAAATAGCCAAAGTAATTCTGAAAAAGAAAAACAAAGCTGTAGGCATCACAATCCCAGAATTCAAGCTGTATAACAAAGCTGTAATCATCAGTACAGTTAAGCACTGGCACAACAACAGACGCATAGATCAATGGAACAGAATAGAGAACCCAGAAATTGACTCACAAATGTTTGGCTAAATAATCTTCAACAAAACAAGAAAGAGTTTCCAATAGAAAAAAGACAGTCTCTTTAGCAAATGGTGTTGGGAAAACTGGACAGCCATATGCAAAACAGTGAACCTGGGCCACTTTCTTACACCATACAAAAAATAAACTCAAAATGTATGAAAGACTTAAGTGTGAGACAAGAAACCATCAAAATCCTAGAGTAGAAAACAGGCAACAATATCTTTGACCTTGGCCACAACAACTTATTACTAGACATATCTCTGGAGGCAAGGGAAACAAAAGCAAAAATGAACTATTGTAACTCATCAAAATAAAAAGCTTCTGCACAGTAAAGGAAACAATCAACAAAACTAAAAAGAAATTGATGGAATGGGAGAAGATATTTATAAATGAAATATCAGAAAAAGGGTCAATACCCAAGTCTATAAATTTTTATTAAGCTCAACACCCAAAAAACAAATAACCCAGTGAAGAAATGTGCAGGAGGCATGAATAGGCACATTGCCAAAGAAGGCATCCAGATGGTTAATACACCTGAAAAGATGCTCAACATCACCCATCACTGGGGAAATACATATAAAAACCACAATGAGATACCAACTTACACCTTTCAGAATGGCTGAAATTAACAAATCAGGAAACAACAGATGTTAGTGAGTATGGGGAGAAAGGAGAACACTTTTTCACTGCTGGTGGGAATGCAAACTGCTGCAGCCACTCTGGGAAACAATGGGAATGTTCCTCAAAAAATTAAAAGTAGATCTACTCTATGACCCATCAATTTCACAACTAGGTATTTATCCAAAGAATACAAAAATGCTGATTCAAAGGGGTTCATGCACTCCAATGTTTATGGCAGCACTATTAACAATAGCCTAATGATGGAAAGAGCCCAAATGTCCAACCATTGAAGAATGGAAAAAGATGATGTGGTATATATATATACAATAGAATATTACTTGGCAACCAAAAAGAATGAAAGCTTACAATTTGCAACAATGTGGATGGAATTAGTGTGTATTAACTAAGTGAAATAAGTCAGTCAGAGAAAGATAAATATCATATGATTTTACTCATAGGTGCGTGGAATTTAGGAACCAAAACAGATGAATGTAGGGGAAGGAAAGGAAAAAAATAGCATAAAAACAGAGAAGGAGGCAAACCATAAGAGACTCTTAAGAGACCATTAAGAGAACTCTTAAATACAGAGAAAAAACTGAGGGTTGCTGAAGGGATGTTGGGTGGGAGAATGGGCTGTATAGTTGATGGGTTAAGGAAGGATCTTGTTAGGATGAGTACTGGGTGTTACATGTAAATGATGAATCACTAAATTCTATTACTGAAACAAATACTATACTGTATATTAAGTAAATTGTATTTAAATAAATAAATAAAAGATTTGATCTTTTTTCGCCAGCTGTTGTCCTATCTTTTGGCATTAATTTTGATATGATACCCTCTAATATTCTCTTGAACTTATTCCATTAATGTAATTATTTTTCCAATGTATCCAACCTCCCCCTCTCTAGGTGTTATTTCCCCTTAACAAATTAATCAAGTTTATTTTAATCTCTTTCATTAAAATAAAACAAAATATAATGAAAAACCTCTCATGATTCTACAGTTTTATTTAGCTATCACCTTCATTCAATTAAATATGACTTTGGTTTGCTTTCCCACCACTTCACTGACACCATTCCAAAAATTTAATGTACTCCAAATTGATACATCCAATTATTTCCTTGTGCTATTTAAAAAAAAAAAAATTTTTAAGGTTTATTTGTTTTTGAGACAGAGAGAGACAGAGCATGAACGGGGGAGGGGCAGAGAGAAAGGGAGACACAGAATTGGAAGCAGGCTCCAGGCTCTGAGCCATCAGCCCAGAGCCCGACGCGGAGCTCGAACTCATGGGCCACGAGATCGTGACCTGAGCTGAAGTCGGACACTTAACCGACTGAGGCACCCAGGCGCCCTTTCCTTGTGCTATTTTTGACATCCTCCTGATGTTAAATGAGATCTTCATATGAAACTCTGTTTTCTCAAATGAGAAAAATCACTGCTGGCTCTCCTGCTATCTCCCCATTCCTTATTTACAGATTGATCTATTTTTGACCATTTAAATGTTGATATTTATCCAGGTTCTGTATTTGATTCTATTATCTCCTTATTCAATATGATTCTCATTTTAATCTATTTATTTAATCTATTTTATAAATTACTATTTATTTAATCATTCCATATGATTCTCATGGGGATCTCATTCAATTTAATGGATTTGATCATACTTTACATTGTGATGATTTCTAAATTATCTCTAGTATGAATCTGCTTATTGAGCTCCAGATATATGTTCAATTAATTACCATATCTACCTGGTCCCTACAGAAATCTCAAAGGCAGCATGTCAAATCTAACCTTTCCATCAAATTAACTCCTGTGTCTCATTTCTCCTTCAAAAAACATAACACTATTAATGACCACTCAGTCCTCATAGAGAAACCTGAAAATGACTCCTCATACTCCCTCAATATCACACTCAGTTTCTTACCATTTTTGTTGTTCAATCTGTAATTTCCTGAATCTATCTTCTGTACGACATCTTCATTGCTACCAACAATGCATACTGGGACTGTTATACATATGTTGTTTCAATGCTATTGCTAATTCCATTTTAGTCTGACCTTCACTATCAGTTGAAATTATCACAGTAGTATTTTAATTGGTCTCCTATCCTCAGACTTAGTTCCTCTGCAATTTATCTTCTATGGTATTCCCATAATTGATATTCTACAAAAATACAATCATATTATTCTTCAGCTTTATACCATTCACCGGCTCCCCTTATCCAAATGTTGAAGTCCAAAATCCTTAGCTTAGTTCCTTAAGGGCTTTTTTTTCTGTATTATAATTATTTCCCAAGTTTCATCCCTCATTATATTTGCATACTTTTTTTCTCTCATATTATCTAAGTTAATTGGTTTCCCAGAATTTATCATGCAATTGCACTACTAGGTATTTTTCGAAAGGATACAAAAATGCTGCTTCAAAAAGGAGCATGCATTCTGAAGTTTATAGCATTGCTACCAACAATAGCGAAATTATGGAAAGATCCCAAATGTCTATTGACTAATGAATGGATAAAGATGTGTGGTATGTGTATATATACATATATATATATATTATATATATATAATGGAATATTCTTTGGCAATCAAAAAGAATTACATCTTGCCATTTACAACATTGTGGATGGAACTAGAGGGTATTATAGTGAAGTAAGTCAATCAGAGAAAGACAAATATGATTTGACTCATATGTGGAATTTAAGAAACACAACAGATGAACATAGAGGAAGGGAAGGAAAAATAAAATAGAAACAGAGAGGGAGGCAAACCATAAGAGACTCTTAAATACAGAGAACAAACTGAGGGTTATTGGATAGGAAGTGGGATGGGGAATATTTAAATGGGTGACTGGCATTAAAGAAGGCACTTTTTAGGGATGAACACTTGGTGTCATATATAAGAGATGAATCACTGTGTTCTACTCCTGAAACCAAGACTATACTGTATGTTAGCTGACTTGAATTTAAGTAATATATATATAATATATTAAATATATATTAAATATACATGTTAGTATACATATATTGTGTATTAATATACCTATATTAATATATGTGTATATATATACATGTATTAAATAATATGAACTAAGAACACAGATCTGAATGGGACTTTATCCAAGAAACAAATAAATACTGTGACATTCTACTCTATCATTTATCAGTGGTCCCTATGTATCCCAGTGTTTGAATTGAGCAGGAGAAATGTAAACTGCTAATCAGAAAATGTAGGTTCTAAAATAGTGGCTTTCCTCCTGCTTATTATCATTATCATTGTTAGAGTAACCATCATCATCATCATCATGGCAACAATTATTAAATGCTTGTTATCTGCCAGGAGCTTTGCTAAGTGTTTTTCATGTATTTAATTCTCACAAACCCCTTATGAGGTAGTTACTATCATTATTAAGGTGGGTACTATCATTATTGACCCCCTTATATAGGTAAGAGGCCTTGAGAAATTAACTAAGTTGTACAAAGTCACACAGATAGAATATTGCAGAACTGGGTTTCAAATGCATGATCTCTTCAATTTCAAAACTGATGCCCTTAAACACTATTCTTATTATCTTGCACGGGCAAATCATTTCTTATTTCTGTGACAAAATATCTATCTCTGAAAAATCAGAAGTTGAACATTTTGTGAATGATTTCTTTATACTTGGAAATTATGTAATTTCATTCCAAAGATTTTCCTTTTATAGATTGTGATCCACCTTTAGAAATATGGCTTTCAGGGGGAAAATACTACAGATATACTTTAGAGTTCA
The DNA here is from genome assembly GCF_024362965.1 of Panthera pardus. Classification (NCBI taxonomy): domain Eukaryota; kingdom Metazoa; phylum Chordata; class Mammalia; order Carnivora; family Felidae; genus Panthera; species Panthera pardus. The sequence continues at coordinate 59,290,514 of NW_026526843.1, forward strand.
GCATTTTGACAACTGATATTTGAATTTATTCTAAATTATTGCTGAAGTAAAGATATAAGTCAGTCATGTACACTGTTGAATCACTTCAGGAACAAACGAAATTTAGAGATCTATAAAGAGGAAAGAAGAATTATTTTGTGAACTCATCTCTACTTGTTTTCTTCTGGCTGAGAAAGCAAATAGGTAGCAATGTTAGCATAGACTGGGAGGAAATATATCAATTACTATCCTTCATTTCTTGTGGCCACTCAATGAAGAAGACTAATTGGTTAACCAAGTAGGAAGGAGTAACTTCCTTTTAAAACGTTTTGCCTTGGTTAACAACATGAAAATACTGCCTTAGAGATACACACTAAATGAATATGTATCCAAGTGAAAGGGGGAAGATGCTGCATATATCTTGAATAAAATAACTATATTAACTAACATATGCCATATTTATACATTTTCCATAGTACTTTTATATATTTTACATCATTTGATTCTTATTGCGCTGGGCCACACCTTCTGCTCATTCAACACAAGGTATTGCCATTATACAGATGTGGAAACTTCAGCTCAGAAAGGTTTGGTAATTTCACTGAAGGCCATACACCTAAGAGTGACAGAGCTAGAATTCAAATTCAGCATTCCAGAATATAAAACCCATGTTATCTCCACTCTCAGTTTTTTTTTAACATTGAGCACTCCAGCTGCAATACTTCTTATGTTTACAAATTATTATATTCTAACTTTTCATTTGTAAGCAGATGGCACTAGGACTTACAATGTACATTAGTATATATGCTGTATTATGGTAGTTATATCCCTAGGCTAGCTTAAAATAACCTACTTAATCCACATGTATCATAAAGCATTTAAAAAACTAACCACCGCAACTTCATCTTTAATACAAATCTCCAAATATGTTGTTTATGCCAGTATAGTATTTAATAATATCCTCCTTTGTATTACAGATATGATTATATCTGAAAACAGAAACCATCTCTCTTTTTGACTACACTTGACACAGTGCTTTGTACATGGAAATCATTCAGTATGTGTTGAATTAACTAGTAGATCTTGGAGAAACTCTGCTTTACTTGCTTCTCCTAAAGGACCATTGTTGTTGTTTTTTTTAACTTAAATATGAAATTTATTGCCAAACTGGTTTCCATACAACACCCAGTGCTCATCCCAACAGGTCCCTTCCTCAATGCCCATCACCCACCCCCCATCAACCCTCAGTTTATTCTCTGTTTTTAAGAGTCTCTTATGGTTTGGCTCTCTCCCTCTCTAACTTTTTTTTCCTTCCCCTCCCCCATGGACTTCTGTTAAGTTTCTCAGGATCCACATAAGAGTGAAAACATATGGTATCTGTCTTGCTCTGTATGACTTATTTCAATTAGCGTAACACTCTCCAGTTCTGTCCACGTTGCTACAAAGGGCCATATTTCATTCTTTCTCATTCCCAAGTAGTACTCCATTGTGTATATAAACCACAATTTTTTTATCCATTCAACAGTTGATGGACATTTAGGCTCTTTCCATGATTTAGCTATTGTTGAAAGTGCTGCTATAAACATTGGGGTACAAGTGCCCCTATGCATCAGCAGTCCTGTAGCCCTTGGGTAAATTCCTAGCAGTGCTATTGCTGGGTCATAGGGTAGATCTATTTTTAATTTTTTGAGGAACCTCCACACTGTTTTCCAGAGTGGCTGCACCAGTTTGCATTCCCACAAACAGTACAAGATATATTATACAATTTACTCTTGGACAATGTAGTGGTTAAAAGTGGTGACCCCTGAGTAGCCAAAAATCTATGTTTAACTTTGACTCCCACGAACTTAACTGCTAATAGCTTCTTCTGAGTGGAAGCCATACCAGTACCATAAACAGTCAATTAACACATATTTTGTATCTCATATATGCATACATATATATATATACAATATAGTATGTATATTATATACTGTATTATTGCAATGAAGTTAGATAAAAGAAAATGATATTAAGCAAATAATAAGAAAGAGAAAATACATTTACAATACTCCACTTTTTAAAAATCTTTGTATAAGTATACTCTCACAGTTCAAAACCATGCTATTCAAGATCCAACTGTATATTTATTAAATTTAATAAGTGAATTAAATATTTTATATGGAACTCTCTACAGAGTTCCACTCAGGGACACCAGACAGTTGTCTATCCCTGCTACATTAACATTTGTTTTGTTCTCACAGCTTGCACTTCTGGGAGAGAACACTCTATTAGCTATCTACCTCTCTTTTTTCATATATATCTATAACAAAGTATGAGAATAATAATTATTTATGGAGCAACTACCATGTGCAGCATAGTGCCAGGTACTTTTCACCCATAACCTCATTTAATCTATACTACAACTCTTTAAAGAGATAATGCCATTAACTACACTTTACTGAAAAGGAAACTGATTACCAGCAACTTAGAAACTTTGCCAATGTCAGAGAGTTTGTTCATGGCAGAATCTGGTTTTAACCTGTTTCTTAAATTGTAAAACTTCATGTTCTTTCTACTCCATCAACTGACATGTTCATAGGGGATAATTATAAATCTATGTATGCCTAAATGAATAAAGCAAGATTAACTTTAGATTTCAGAAATAGAGTTCATATTCATAGCTATCCATTTTTTAACATTTTATACCGAGGAGTAGGGTATAAGCTGAAGGGTGGGGATAAAAATTCTCTAAGCAGAGACATATGGTAAATTTCTGGGGGAGAGGTTTGCATTGGTACAAAAGAAACTAGTAAAAATGGCAGAAAAGGAGAGAGTTTTGGGGGCTTTGCTCCCTAATTTCTGTTAGGATGTCCCTGGAAGAGGACGGCCATCTCGCCAGCACACCAGAAGAAACTGAAGAGCAACCTGTCACTGAGTGCCAGCACAACCCAACGGGCGAGCCCCGAGCAGCGCGCTGGAACAAACTGAAGGTCAACCAATCACCTAGCAAAAGCACAACCTGGCACGAAAGAAAGACCCACCCGTACCTAAACCCGGAACTGCTACAGCTTAAAAACCCTACCCCACCATACCCGGGCGGGACTCCCCTGACTCCTCCACTCCCTGAGTCAGGGAACCTCTCCCAGAACCTTAGTTCCCAATAAAGCCTTAAACTGTAAAAAATTCTTTTTGACTCTAACTCCTATCTTTACCCTGCCCAACCCCTGACACTAACAATTTCCATTCTCAAGAGCTACCCTTCCACAGAAAAATATGTCCAGTATTTAGAAGTAGAGCATAGGGTTACACATTAAAAAAAAAAAAAAAAAAAAAAAAAAGAAAAAAAAAGAAAGAAAGAAAGAAAGAAAGACTGGAGGATATCTCCAAATTTCAACTTCTGAAAACAAAAGAGGAATGAGAACTGCTGAAAGATGGCATTTAAAAGTACTATTTTCAAGTACTTAGGAATCACACAGGCCAAGTTTTAATATATGGTTTGCCACTTTTTGGCTGAATTACTTTGGGAAAATTACTTCACTTCTCCAAACCCAATTTATCAATCTGTAAGATATGGAAAATAATAGTACCCACAATATTGGATTATTGTGAAGATTAAATTAGATAGTGAATACAAATAACTTAGAACATGACACAGAATAAACAATAAATGTTAGCCATTACAATGATGTTTACGATGATGATAGTTTCTATTATTGCTAGTTCACTCCATTACAATGGCATCCCAGGATTTGTGGAAGTCATTTATATATATGTAAAGGACACAAAGATAGCATATCCAATATTTGAATTAAGCCTTTATATAAGATTTTTTAATGTTCTTTGAGTACTTAGAATACTGTAAAAATACAAAGACATCCAGGGGGATGAATGGGACCCTAAATTTGTCCACAGATGTTTCACACAGTCAATAATTATTTGACAGAGAATTCATGAGCTCACTTCAGTGTTAGCATCAAATTTCCTAAAAAGGTAAGAAAAGCAGGTTCTAACACTTTCTTTTTTATTTTTTTTAACTTTTATTTATTTTTGAGAGACAGAGAGAGACAGAGAATGAGCAGGGGAGGGGCAGAGAGAGAGGGAGACACAGAATCTGAAGCAGATTCCAGGCTCTGAGCTGTCAGCATGGAGCCCAACACAGGGCTTGAACCCACGAACCGTGAGATTATGACCTGAATCGAGGTCAGTTGCTTAACCGGCTGAGCCACCCAGGTGCCCCTCTAACACTTTTAAAGTACTAAGTATTTCACATACCCAAAGACATGTTGAAAGGATAGGTGCAGCTATTTGAATTAAATACACGTTTACATAAGAAGATGTCAGGAAATGAAGTTTTTCACTGCCAGTGTATGGTCACTTGTTTGCCTTTTACTTCATATATAAACACATTCTGGCATTCTGCTCTTGATATAAATTATAAAATCATCTTGTAATAACTGTCATAAATTATCCTGTAACCATAGTTTTTTTTTACTATGAGAAGCAGCATTTGAGGTTGCTTAGTGTCTAAGACAAATGATAGACAAATCCAGGGAAAACAAGACACTCGAAAGGGCCTACCTATTCAAGATGCCCACCACCTTTTAAATTTAGTGGACTGTTCAGTCAGCTTTTCTTTAAAGGGATACTTTTTTGGAAAAGGGGAGGGATATAGAGAGGAGACTGTTTGATACTGCTCATATATTGTTGCAAAATTACAGTTATTGTTTCCCCTCCACACAGCTTATACTGTCCACATCATAAAACATACTAAGCAAACAACTGACAGATTAGTTAAGAAGTCTTCCATTTTATTTTGACAGTTCATGAAAATGGAATTTAATTGTGGAAAAGCAAATAATTTTATCTGAATGTCATTTGGTTTATTCAAACTGGGAATCAGGGACATTTTTAACAAAGGTTTTGAAACTTCTTTTGAAATCAAGAAGCTGCTGTGCACAGATAAGAGAAGAGGTTTGAGAATTCTCTATCAGAAATTTCAAGGTTTTTTCCTTCTGCTTTTTCACATTAACTGGCAATTATCCAGAAAGGCACATAATAATGCAGAAATGACAGAAGCCAACAAAGGTTTTCCTGAGATATGTAAATTGTCAGTGATCAGCAAGGTGCAACAGAGAGGCTTTCTATAGCACAATTATTTATGCCAGTTCAATTTGCTTTTAGGTTTCAGTGATGGCCTGCTACAGAGAATCTCCTTATCATGGGCCTTGCACATGAGCTTTCAACAGTAAGAAAATATGGGAAAAGATTTCTTTAAAATCCTGGTGATTGCTCCTTATTTAGAAATTGTTTTCTAAAAAACGGTATTTTGATCATCAGGCTGTCACATTAAACAATAAAAATTTATTTTAATTTTCCAGCATGCCACAACTATTAGAGACTTTCTAGTTAATATATACATAACAATTTAATTACACTATGAATGCAGGGTTTATCAGGACCCTATAGATAACCAACCCATGCATCCCATTGATATTTAATGAAGGTTTGGAGGGACTTCTTTAGTGTACACCCCAGAATGGCTTCTTTACAAAGCGTTTTATGTCCCATAAAGATTTTCTAGGGCCTATAATAAGGAATGTCTCCTTCACATATAAGTGAAAGAGTACACTTATCTTGATGAGCACTGAGTAATGTATAGAATTGTTGAAACATTATATTGCACACCTGAAACTAATACAGCACTGTATGTTAACTATACTTTAATAAAATAAATTAAATAAATACACTTCCAAAGGAATGTCTTAGCAAATCTGTCTTATCCAGAGCCCTGACTTTATTCACTTTATACTTGTTTTGATTTCTTAACAGTGCCAAAAGCTTGGCAAACTTTATTACATAAAAGTGCCAAATAATTAATATACCAGTAACATAAAAATAATATTATTGACAACTGTCATAAATTAAGTGTTTATTAATAGCCAAGACATTAACTCATTTAATCCTCAAAAAATAAAACAAAATGAAATTTAAAAAAAAAACTATGAGATGCATATTATTCTCCCAAATTTACAGATGAGGAGACTCAGAAAAACTCCTTAATTTGTCCAAGAAAACACCTTGTAATTACCAAATTAGAGTTTAGATTTTAGTTCTATTCCATTTCTGCAGACAAGTCTCTTAATCACTGGTTGGTAACATTTCTACAATGAATATTGTTTGAATACATAAATGACAGTTTTTTAATCACATCTCTTTCAAGAAGTCCCTTATTTCTACATCTGCTTAGTTTTCCATTTGGGCACCTCATTTACTCTTTACTCCCAGCATTAATTCTGTTTCATGTTTCTATATCTCTCCTCAGGAAAAAAAAAATGATTCTATATCCCACTTTACAAGTGAACCTCTAAACTTGGGACAACCCTGAAGTCTCTCCCCTTGAATCCTTTCCACATGGGTTGCCACAAAGCATTTCCCACTTTTGTATGTAAGATAGACATATTTATTGAAAATATATATGGGGGATGCTGGGAAGATGGTAGAGTGGGAGAACCCTAAACCCACACTATCCCACTTTTATAACTAGATATCACTCACATCCAATAAATAAAGTGGAGAGTGATCTGAAGACAGGCAGAACACATTCCACAACTAAATGTAGAGAGAAGAAACCTCATCAGAGGTTAGGAAGGGCAGAAATGGTGGTCAGGAGATACCCACTGGAGGGAGGGAGCTGTTGGCATGGAACAGAGAAAACACCAGGAAGCCTACATAGGGAGAAAGAATCCCCATAACATCTGGACTTAAAAACCATACAGGCTGAATTCTACGTTTGTATAACCAGCAGGACTTGGAGCCTGGAGCTTTAAAAGTTGGTCAACTCAGCACTGGGCCAACCTGGAAGGTAAGTGATATTCAGGTCCCTGCCCTTAAGGAGAAAACAGCCTGTGGAGAGGCAACATAGAAACAATAGCTAACATAATGAGAGGAAGATATGTTTATATTGATTTTGGAGCATGTTGGGGACTTCTCTGGGAACAAAGGAGCTGACAGTTCCCATTTTCCTCCACCACTCCCCAGAATAAACACAGAGCCACCTGCATGAGACTGTGGTGCACAGACACTTGTTACCTAACCTATGAATACTGCACCCTCCCCATGAATTCATCTGAAGGCTAGCCCACTCCAAGATTGCTGGCTTCCACCCTGGGCTCAGTGTAATTTTTGTTAACACTTTACATGCCCCACCAAGCTGCTGCCTCTGCACACCATGCCTCCACCACTACCACTCTCTAGCCTTGGACTCATAGCTCAGTGAAAATTGTGCTAAGACTGCAGCTTGGACCCAAAGCCCTCCTGCTGTCACATCCCCTGAGAGCCCACCTGCCTGAATCTCATAATATCAAGCCCAGTCCACAACAGGCAAAGTCAGTGCAGACAACTGGACTAGAAGCAAAAGTGACTCAGACAAAACAGCAGGACATAAGCAATACACATAGGAGATTCTCCTGAAGTTCCAGGTTCTGGTGAACAAGGGACACTGCACTACAGGGCGCTACAGGACCTCTATTTCATAAAGTCACTGCTTTCAATTGCAGAAGCCATAGCTGACTTTCTTAACACAGTTAAACATGCACAGAGAAGTAAATAAAATAAGACAGAGAAATATGTCCCAAATGAATGAATAAGACAAAATCACAGGAGGAAATCTAAGCAAAAGAGAAATAAGTAATATGCCTGATTCAGAATTTAAAGTAATGGTCATAAAAATACTCACTGCATTTCAGAAAAGAGTGGAGGTCATCAGTGAGACCCTTGACAAAGAGAAAGAATAACATATCAGAGTTGAAGAAATCAATAAATGAAATTAAATGTAAAATAGAATAAATAGTAGGCTATGGGAAGCAGAGGAACATGTCAGTGACTTGAAAGATAGAGTAATGGAAAGCAAACAAGCTGAACATAAGAGAGATAAACAAATACTGCATAATAAGAATAAACTTACAAAACTCAGTGGCTCCATCAAGCATAATAACCTTTGCAGTATAGAGCCCGAGAATGAAAAAACAGAGGGGGGGGGGATATGTTTGCATAAAAAATAGCTGAAAAATTCCTGAATCTGGGAATGGAAACAGATCCAGATTCAGGAGTCACAGAGTTCTCCAACAAATTCAACCTAAGGATGTCTACACCAAGACACATAGTAATTAAAATGGCAAAAAAAAAAAAAAGTGATAAAGAATTTTAGAAGCTGCAAAAGGAAAGAAGACAGCTGAATAAAAGGATACTCCACATGACTATCACCCCATTTCACAGCAGAAACAGTGCAGGCCAGAAGGGAGTGGCACTATGTATTCAAAATGCTGAGAGGGAAAAATCTGCAGTCAAGAATACTTTACCTATAAAGGTTATCATTCAAAATAAAGGGAGAAATAAACAGTTTTCTGGACCAAAAAAAAAAAAGAAAGTAAAATAATTCATGCTCACTAACTTTAGGGCTCACTAGCCCTAAAATAAATGTTAAGGGGGACTCTGTGACTGGAAAATAAAATAAAATGTACAACATAAAATGATGTAAAAAGATGATACCAGGTATATGAAATGTGGAAGAGAGAAGGGTAAAGAATGAGTTCAAAGTAAACAATCAGCTTAATATAGACTGCTACTTGCAGAGGTTATATATAAACTGAAATGGTAACCACAAATCAAAAACACAGTAATTGATGATATCCAAAAAATAGAGTAAAAAACCCCAGTATATCACTAAAGAAAACCAACAAACCATGAGACAGAGAAAGAGAAGGAAGGATCAGAGGAAAACTAAAAAACCACCAAACAAGTCACAAAATGATAATAAATTATATATTTATAATCCTTTTTTAATGTTTATTTTTGAGAGAGAAACAAAACATGACTGGGTTAGGGGCAGAGAGAGAGAGAGAAGGAGACACAGGATTGGAAGCAGGCTCCAGGCTCTGAGCTGTCAAAACAGAGCCCGACGCAGAGCTCGAACTCATGAACCAAGGCTTCATGACCTGAGCTGAAGTCGGGCGCCCAACTGATTGAGCCACCCAGGCACCCCGATATATTTATCAATCTTTACTATTAATGTAGACAGATATCGTATGATTTCACTCATATGTGGAATTTGAGAAATTCAACAGATGAACATAGAGGAAAGGAAGGAAAAATAAGATAAAAACAGAGAGAGAGGCAAACCATAAGAGACTCTTAAATACAGAGAACAAACTGAGGGTTGCTGGAAGGGGGATGGGGGTGGATTAAATGGGTGATGGGAGTTAAGGAGGGCACATTTTGGAATGAGCACTGGGTGCCATATGTAAGAGATGAATCACTGGGTTCTACCCCTGAAGCCAAGACTACACTGTATGCGAACTAACTTGAAAATTAAAAAAAAAAAAATACCATGCATGTAAAAGGAATATATGTTCTAATCAAAAAACATAGAGTGAGAGAGTACATAAAAAAATAAGACTCTGGTGCGTGGGTGGTTCAGTCGGTTAAGCGTCCAAATCTCAGTTTCGGCTCAGGTAATGATCTCGCAGTTTGTGGGTTCGAGCCCGCATCGGGGTCTGTGTCGGCAGTGCAGAGCTTCCTTGGGATTTTCTCTCTCTCTCTCTCTCTCTCTCTCTCTCTCTCTCCCTCCCTCCCTCTGTGCTCCTCCCTTAGTCATGCTGTCTCTGTCTCTCTCAAAATACAGATGAGCTTAAAAAACTTTTTAAAAAATGACTCATCTATATGCTGGCTACAAGAGACTTATTTCAGACCTAAAACTAACAGAAGATTGAAGGAGAGGAGATGGAGAAACATTTACAATGCAAATGGAAGTCAAAAGAAAGCCCAAGTAGTAATATTATATTGGACAAAAAAGAATTTAAAAGAAAGACAGTAACAAGAGACAAAGAAGGAATAAAGGGGACAGTTGAACAGGAGGATATAACAAATATAAATAAATAAGCACCAAATATGGAGGCATCCAAAAACATAAAACTATTGATAAAAAACAGAAAGGAACTAACTGATAGTAATAAAATGATATTAGGGACTTTTCTTAATATGAAATTTATTGTCAAATTGGTTTCCATACAACACCCAGTGCTCATCCCAGTAGGTGCCCTCCACAATGGCCATCACCCACTTTCCCCTCTCTCCAACCACCCATCAACACACAGTTTATTCTCAATCTTTAAGCGTCTCTTATGGTTTGCCTCTTTCCCTGTCTGTAACTTTTCTTTCCCACATGGTCTTCTAATAGGTTTCTCAAGATGCACATAAGAGTGAAAACATAGGGCATTGGTCTTTCGCTGTATGACTTATTTCACTTAGCATAACACTCTCCAGTTCCATCCACATTACTACAAAATCCAATATTTAATTCTTCCGCATTGCCAAGTAGTATTCCATTGTATATATAAACCACAACTTCTTTATCCATGCATCAGTAGATGGACATTTAGGCCCTTTCCATAATTTGCCTATTGTTGAAAGGGCTGTTATAAACATTGGAATACAAATGCCCCTATGCATCAGCACTCCTGTATCCCTTGGGTAAATTCCTAGCAGTGCTATAGCTGGGTCATAGGGTAGATCTATTTTTAATGTTTTGAGGAACCTCCACACTGTTTTCCAGAGTGGCTGCACCAGTTTGCATTCCCACCAACAGTGCAAGAGGGTTCCTGTTTCTCCACATCCTCTCCAGCATCTATAGTCTCCTGATTTGTTCATTTTAGACACTCTGACTGGCATGAGGTGATATCTCAGTGTGGTTTTGATTTGTATTTTCCTGATGAGGAGTGGCGTTGAGCATCTTTTCATGTGCTTGCTGGCCATCCGGATGTCTTCTTTAGAGAAATGTCTATTCATGTCTTCCGCCCATTTCTTCACTGAATTATTTGTTTTTTGGGTGTGGAGTTTGGTGAGATCCTTATAAATTTTGGATAATAGCCCTTTGTCTGATATGTCATTTGCAAAGATCTTTTCCCATTTCATTGGTGGACTTTTAGTTTTGTTGTTTATTTCCTTTGCAGTGCAGAAGCTTTTGATCTTCATGAGGTCCCAATAGTTCATTTTTGCTTTTAATTCCCTTTCCTCTGGAGATTTGTCAAGCAAGAAATTGCTGTGGTTGAGGTCAGAGAGATTTTTTTCCTGCTTTCTCCTCTAGGGTTTTGATGGCTTCCTGTCTCACATTCATGTCCTTTATCCATTTTGAGTTTATTTTTGAGAATGGTGTAAGAAACTGGTCTAGTTTCATCCTTCTGCATGTTGCTGTCCAATTCTCCCAGCACCATTTGTTAAAGAGACTGTCTTTTTTCCATTGGATATTCTTTCCTGCTTTGTCAAACATTAGTCGGCCATACTTTTGTGGGTCCAGTTCTGGGGTTTCTATTCTATTCCATTGGTCTACGTGTCTGTTTTTATGCCAATACCATGCTGTCTTGATGATGACAGCTTTGTAGTAGAGGCTAAAGTCTGGGACTGTGATGTCTTCTGCTTTGGTCTTCTTCAATATTACCTTGGCTACTCAGGGTCATTTGTTGTTCCATACACATTTTAGGATTGCTTGTTCTAGCTTCAAGAAGAATGCTGGTGCAATTTTGATTGGGATTGCATTGAATGTGTAGATAGCTTTGGGTAGTATAGACATTTTAACAATATTTATTCTTCCAATCCATGAACACGGAATGTTTTTCCAATTCTTTGTACTTCTTCAATTTCCTTCATAAGCTTTCTATAGTTTCAGCTTACAGAACTTTTATGTATTTGGTTAGGTTTATGCCTAGATATTTTATGCTTCTCGGTGCAATTGTGAATGGGATCAGTTTCTTTATTTGTCTTTCTGTTGCTTCATTATAAGAATGCAACTGATTTCTGTACATTCATTTTGTGTCCTGCAACTTTGCTCAATTCATATATCATTTCTAGCAGACTTTTGGTGGAGTCTATTGGGTTTTCCATTTATCACATCATGCCATCTGAAAAGTGTGAAAGCTTGACTTCATCCTTGCCAATATTGATGCCTTTGATTTCCTTTTGTTGTCTGGTTGCTCATGCTAGAAACTGAAACACTATGTTAAACAACAGCAGTGAGAGTGGACATCCCCGTCGTGTTTCTTATCTCAGGAAGAAAGCTCTCAGTTTTTCCCCATTGAGGATAATATTAGCTGTTGGCTTTTCATAAATGCCTTTGATGATGTTTAAGTATATTCCTTCTATCCCGACTTTGTCAAGGGTTGTTATTAAGAAAGGATGCTGAATTTTGTCAAATGCTTTTTTCTGCATCAATTGACAGGATCATATAGTTCTTCTCTTTTCTTTTATTCATGTGATGTGTCACATTGATTTATTTGCGAATGATGAACCAGCCCTGCAGCCCAGGAATGAATCCCACTTCATCATGGTGAAGAATTCTTTTTATATGCTGTTGAATTCGATTTGCTAGTACCTTGCTGAGAATTTTTGCATCCATATTCATGAGGGATATTGGCCTGTTGTTCTCTTTTTTTGCTGGGTCTCTCTGGTTTAAGAATCAAAGTAGTGCTGGCTTCATAGATTAAGTCTGGAAGTTTTCCTTCCCTTTCTATTTTTTGGAATAGCTTGAGAATGATAGGAATTATGTCTGCTTTAAATGTCTGGTAGAATTCCCCAGGAAGCCATCTGTCCTGGTATTTTATTTCTTGGGAGATGTTTGATAACTGATTCAATTTATTCTACGGTTATGGGTCTGTTCAAGTTTTCTATTTCTTCCTGTTTGAGTTTTGGAAGCGTGTGGGTGCTTAGGAATTTGTCCATTTCTTCCAGGTTGCCTAGTTTGTTCGCATATAATTTTTTATAGTATTGCCTGATAATTGCTTGTATTTCTGAGGGATTTGTTGTCATAATTCCATTTCATTCATGATTTTATCTATTTGGGTCATCTCCCATTTCTTTTTGAGAAGCCTGGCTAGAGGTTTATCAATTTTTCTTATGTTTTCAGAAAACAAACTCTTGGTTTCATTGATCTTCTCTACAGTTTTTTTTTTTTAGATTATGTATTTTTTATTTGTGCTCTGATCTTTATTCTTTCTCTTCTGCTGGGCTTGGGGTGTCTTTGCTGTTCTGCTTCTATTTTCTTTAGGTGTGCTGTTAGAGTTTGTATTTGGGATTTTTCTTTTTTCTTCTGATAGGCCTGGATTGCAATGTATTTTCCTCTCAGGACTGCCTTTGCTGCATCCCAAAGCATATGTATTGTTGTCTTTTCATTTTCATTTATTTATGTATATTTTTCAATTTCTTCTCTAATTGCCTTGTTAACCCATTCATTCTTTAGTAGGGTGTTCATTAACCTCCATGCTTTTGGAGGTTTTCCAGATTTTTTTCCTGTGTATGATTTCATGTTTCATAGCATTGTGGTGAAAGTGCATGGTATGATCTCAATTCTTTTATACTCATGAAGGGCTGTTTTGTGACCCAGTATGTGATCTATCTTGGAGAAGGTTCCATGTGCACTCGAAATGAAAGTATATTCTGTTGCTTTGGGATGCAGAGTTCTAAATATATCTGTCAAGTCCATCTGATCCAATGTATCATTCAGGGCCCTTGTTTCTTTATTGACTGTGTGTCTAGATGATCTATCCATTGTTGTAAGTGGAGTATTAAAGTCCCCTGTAATTACCACATTCTTATCAGTAAGTTTGCTTATGTTTGTGATTAATTGTTTTATGCATTTGGGGGCTCCCATATTTGGCACATAGACATTTATAATTGTTAGCTCTTCCTGATGGATAGTCCTTGTAATTATTGTATAAAGCCTTTCTTCATCTCTTGTTACAGCCTTTAATTTAAAGTCTAGTTTGTCTGATATAAGTATGGCTACTCCAGCTTTCTTTTGACTTCCAGTAGCATGATAGATCGTTCTCCATCCCCTCACTTTCAATCTGAAGGTGTCCTCAGGTCTAAAATGAGTCTCTTGTAGACAGCAAATAGATGGGTCTTGTTTTTTTTATCCATTCTGTTACCCTATGTCTTTTGGTTGGAGCATTTAGTCCATTTACATTCAGTGTTATTATAGAAAGATATGGGTTTAGAATCATTGTGATGTCTGTAGGTTTCATGCTTGTAGTGATGTCTCTGGTACTTTGTGGTCCTTGCAACATTTCACTCACAGGCTCCCCCTTAGGATCTCTTGTAGGACTTGTTTCAAGGTGATGAATTCCTTAAGTTTTTATTTGTTTGGGAAGACCCTTGTCTTTCCTTCTATTCTGAATGACAGGCTTGCTGGATAAAGGATTCTTGGATGCATATTTTTTTTGTATCACATTGAAGATTTCCTGCCCTTCCTTTCTGGCCTGCCAAGTTTCAGTAGATAGGTCTGCCACTAGTCTTATGGGTCTCCCTTTATAAGTTAGAGCCTGTTTATTCCTAGCTGCTTTCAGAATTTTCTCTTTATCCTTGTATTTTGCCAGTTTCACTCTGATATGTCATGTAGAAGATTGATTCAAGTTATATCTGAAGGGAGTTCTCTGTGCTTCTTAGATTTCAATGCCTTTTTCCTTCCCTAGATCATGGAAGTTCTCAGGTATGATTTATTCAAGTACACTTTCAGCCTCTTTCTCTCTCTACTTCTTCTGCTGGAATTCCTATTTTATGGATATTGTTCCATTTGATTGCATCACTTAGTTCTCTAAATTGCCCCTCATACTCCTGGATATTTTTATCTCTCTTTTTCTCAGCTTCCTCTTTTTCCATAATTATAACTTCTAATTCACCTATTCTCTCCTCTGCCTCTTAAATCCGTGCTATGGCTGCCTCCTCATTTATCGCATTTTTTAGCTCCTCCTGTTTCTTAGCCCATAGATCTCTGTAGCAATAGATTCTCTGCTGTCCTTTATGCTTTTCTCAAGCCCAGTGATTAATTTTATGACTATTACTCTAAATTCTTGTTCCGTTGTATTGCTTAAATCACTTTTGATCAATTCGTTAGCTGTCACTACTCCCTGGAGTTTCTTTTGAGGAGAATTCTTCTGTTTCATCAATTTGGGTAGTCCCTGGTGTAGCTCCAAACTGCAGGGCACTTCCCCTGTGCTGTCTGGAGTAACTCGTGTTGGTGGGCAGGGCTGCAGTCAGACCTGATATCTGCCCCCAGCCCACTCTTGGGGCCACAGACTGGTGTGTACCTTATCTTCTCCTTTCCCATTGGCAGGACTCACTGTGGAATGGTGTGGCCCCTGCTTGCACACTGCCAGGCTTGTGGGCTGCTTGTACACTGCCAGGTTTGTGGTGCTGCTTTGATGGTATATGGCCAAGGCAGTATTAGCCGGGGTACATCTGCAAGGCGCACAGGGGCAGAAGGGGCAGACTTAGCTAGCTTTGCAGTCAGTGGTCCCTTGCAGGAGGGGCCCTGAAGCACAGGGAGGGAGGCAGGCCCATTGGAAGGATGGATCCACAGAAGCACAGCATTGTGTGTTTGTGTGGTGCAAGCAATTTCGGTGACGGGAAATGGTTCCCTTTGGAATTTCCTCTGGAGGATGAAGGAGGTAAATGGCGCTTTCCAGCTCCTTTGTTCCCCCTCTGAGCTCTGTCCTTCTGTGGCTCAGTAACTCTCCTTCCTGGTGTCCTCTCACCCTCTCCGTTCCCTGAAAGCAGAGCTGTTGACTTTTAACATTCCAGATGTTAAGTTCTGCTGGCTGTCAGAACTTACACAGTCTGGCCCCTCTGCTTTTGCGAGCCAGACTTTGGGGACTCTGCTTTGTCTGGCAGCAGGCTGCCCCTCCACCACCCATGCTTCCTCGCACCAGTCTGTGTAGCACGCATCACCTCTCCATCTTTCCCACCCTCTTCTGTGTGCCTCTCATCTATGCTTGGCTCCAGAGAGTCCATTCTGCTAGTCTTCTGGTGGTTTTCTGTGTTATTTAAGCTGATGTGGGTGGAATGTAAGAAATCAGCAGGACGAGGTGAGCCCAGCGTCCTCCTACTCACCATCTTTTCTCTCCGATATTAGGGACTTTAACACACCACTTACATTTATGGACATACCATTGAAACAGAATATAAACAAGGAAACATTACTTTCGGATGACACTTTGGACCAGATGGACTTAATAGACATATTCAGAACATTCCATACTCAAATACAGGACATATATTCTTTCCAATTTCACATGGAACATTCTCCAGAAAAGATCACACATTATCCCAGAAAATAAGACTCAATAAATTCAAGAAGGTTGAAGTCATACTATGCATCCTCTCTGACCACCATGCTATGAAATTGGAAACCAACCAAAAGAAGAAAAAATTTGGAAGAGTACAAACATATGCAGGTTAAATAACATACTACTAAATAATTAATGGATCAACCAAGAAATCAAAGAAGAAATCACAAAGTACATGGAAACAAACAAATAAAAAACAAAGTCCAAAACCTTTGGGATGTAGCAAGAGTGGCTCTAAGAGGGAAGTTTATAGAAATATAGGCTTTGTTCAAAAGGCAAGAAAAATCTCAAATAAACAACCTAACTCTAACCATAAAGGAGCTATAAAACAACAACAGCAGCAGCAACAACAACAACAAAGAAAATGCAAGATGAGCAGAAAGAAAGAAATAATAAATATTTGAGCAGATTAAATGAAACTAAACATAGAAACTAAAAATACAATACAACATATCAATGAAACCAAGAGCTGTTTCTTTGAAAAGGTCAACAAAATTGATAAAAATCTAGCCAGACACATAAACACTGACAAAGGGAGGGACTCAAACAAACAACATCACTAATGAAACAGGAAAAATAACAACCAACACCAAAGAAATAAAAACAGTTGTAAGACAATATTATTATGGCAACACATTTACAACCTAGAAGAAATGGATAAATGCCTAGAAACATAATATACCAAAACTGAAGTAGGAAGTAATATAAAATTTGAATATATATTCATCTGTTCACAGATAAATACCAGCAAAAATATTGAATGAGTAATCAAAAAATTTCAAACAAAAGTCCAGGAGCCGACTAATTCACAGGCTAGTTCTGCCAACCATTTAAAAAAGAGTTAGTACCTATTCTGCTTAAATGTTCCAGAAAATAGAAGAAAATCAAACAGGGCCAAATTTATTCTATAAGGTCAAGAATCACACTGATACCAGAACCACACAAAGACACAATTTAAAAGGGGGGAACTACAGGCCAATATCTCTGATGAACATAGAAGTAGAATTACTCAACAAAATACTAGCAAACGAGTTCCAAAAATATTTTTTAAAAAAATCATTCATTGGATCAAGTAGAATATATTTCCAGGGTGATACGGTGTTCCCATATTCATAAATCACAAAGGAGGATATGACACTACAATAAGAGAAAGGATAAAAAACATATGACTATGTAAATAGATGCACAAAAAAGCATTTCACAAAGGACAATACCCATTCATGATAGAAGCTCTCAACAAAATAAATTTACAGGGAACAAACCTCAACATAATAAAGGCCATATATGAAAAATATGCAACAAACATCATACTCAATGGGGAAAAACTGAGAGCTTTCCCCTTAAGTTAGGTATAAAACAAGGATATCCACTCATCACTTTTATTTAAAATAGTATTGGAAATTCTAACTTTAGCAATTAGACAAGAAAAAAAAACAACTAAATGTATCTAAATTGGTAAGGAAATGTAAAACTTTCACTATTTCCAGATGACATAGTACTATATACAGAAAACCTGAAATATGCAACAAAAAAACTAATAGAATGGATAAATGAATTCAATAAAGAGGCAAAATGCAAAGTCAATGTGCAGAAGAAATCTGTTGTATTTCTTACATTAATAGTGAAGCATCACAAAAGGAAATTAACTGCAACCACTGGATTGTAGGGTAATACTATTTTTAACTTTATGAGAAATTCCAGAGTGACTGCGCCAATTTGCATCCCCAGCAACAGTGTGAGAGCATTTCGCTTTATCCACATTCTTATCAACACCTGTTGTTTTCCTGTGTTATTGATTTTAGATTCTGATAGGTGTAAGGTGATACTTCATTGTGGTTTTATTCTGTATTTCCCTGATGATAAGTGATGTTCAGCATCTTTTCATATGCCTGTTGGCCAACTGGATGTCTTCTTTGTAAAAATGTTTACTCATATTGTCTTTCCTTTTTTTATCCAAACTTACCTTTTACCTCAAATTTAACCTTTTTACTTATTTATTTACTTTCCATCAAGGACATTTCACTCCATTTTTCAAATTTTCAATGCACTTACTTGTCTCTGATTTTTTTTACTGATAAAATTCTATAATATTTTCCTTCATCATACTTGTCAGGTGAAATGTTGAAAACCTTTATATTTCAGTGCAAATATTATAACTTCTATTAAACCTTTTTATTCCTTCATTTGTGTTTAATAGTTATATATTTATGC
The DNA here is from genome assembly GCF_024362965.1 of Panthera pardus. Lineage (NCBI taxonomy): Eukaryota > Metazoa > Chordata > Mammalia > Carnivora > Felidae > Panthera > Panthera pardus. The sequence goes on from NW_026526843.1 coordinate 59,308,855, forward strand.
TTCTTTTGTAAAATTACTATACTGAGTCTTTTAATAATTATACTTTCTAGTAAGCACTACGTTCCTTAAAAGCAGAAAAATAGTAATCAATATATGTATCTCTCCCAGAATCTAACATGGTGATTGTCCATGTTGTGAGAATAAACTTAATTGGTCAGCAAAAACATTAAATATTTATTTTTAAAATAACAATACTTACACACTGTCAACATGTTTAATTTTCTTGAATAGTTCAAGAAAACAATTATAAAACAATCATAACAAATGTACTCCTGGGAAACTAGACATCCAGAATGGCAGTGTGAAGATGTTGGCAGCTCTTCTTCCAAAAAGCAATAATAATACTGGACAACAGTAAAAATATAACCACTTAATTTCCTGGACATTTAGCAAAGGGCATATGACAAATTGAAAAGTATTCATTCAAGATAACCATTGAATGTTATTAAGAACAGTAAGAATCAGGGATACCTGGGTGGCTCAATCAGTTAAGTTACTCTTGATTTCAACTCAGGTCATGATCTTGTGATTTGTGAGATCTAGCCTGCATAGATCTTCTTGTGCTGACAGTGTGGAGCCTGTTTGGGATTCTCTATCCCTCTCTCTCTCTGCTCATCCCCAACTCATGCTGCTGTCTCTCTAAATAAATAAATAAATAAATAAATAAACTTAAAGAAAGAAATAAGAGTCTGTAGCATTTTAGCAAGGGGCTGCTCCAACACCTCCTGCAACATCTGTGGTGTGGAAGTGCTATCCTAAGCCAAAACAAATCACTGGCCTGAACTACGGGACTGACTTTATTGGGACCAAATCAGGGAAAAGTCTATACTTATGGATGTTGGTGAAAACAATCAAGATCTTATATGCACATAATCAGAAAATCCTAATATTTAACAATCAAGACCTCATATGCACTGAATCAGAATATGCTAATATTGTGGCAATAATAATTGAGACAATCTACAAAAAATGACAGACAATGTACAAAACAGCAGGCCAGACAGAAATTTACCAGGGAGACCCAGGGAAATCAAGAGACAAAAATGAGTCCGATAAGATCAAATTTATCTCTGATGATATGGAAGTTTGCACCAGTGTGCAAGGCAGTGTCTGCTCCAGAGATACTGGAGAGGGCCTTTGAAAACTACTTGAACTTAGAAAACTACATAGCAGATCTGTAAAGTTCTTAAGCATTGAAATAAGCCACAAGCCACATACAGATCCAACAACAAAAGCTGGAGAACTGACTGTCTCAATGACAGTCACTGACCCATCAGTGACTAACCACTAAGAGATACTGAACCAGGGTTAGTCCATAGGTAGCCAGTCAAAATACAAATACAAAGAAAAACTGATCAAAGACATTAGTACTTACATACTAGGAGAAATAGAATCAACAAAATGAGTCCAGGCAAGCCACTAAACAAACAGGCAAAAAGAAAAGAACAACAACAAAAAGAACAACAGAAATATGCCCCAAAGTGATGGAATAATAATCCAGAATTGCTACAATATATTATTGAAAATTTTCAGTTTTCAATAAGACAAGAAAAATTTAAAGGAACAGGAATGTGAAACCGATACACTGGTAAAAAAGCATACAATAGAAACTGGCTACGACAGAGGTAACTACTATTTGTAATAAAATATTACAAATATGTTCCAAGATCTAGAAGTAAACCATGTTTAAAGAATGAAATGAAAGCATGCTGACAATGAACTATTAAAAAGAACATGTCAGTAAAAACATAGAAATTATACAAAAGAAAAACTCTATGGTCTCATTGATATGTAGAACCTAAAAATATTGAACTCATGGACACAGAGAGTAGAATGGTGGTTATCAGGGGCTGGGAAATGGATGAATAGGGAGATATTGGTCAAAGGGTACAAATTCTTAGTTATAAGATGAATAAATTCTGGGGATCTAAGTTACATTATGGTGGCTATAGTCAGTAAGTGCTGTATTGTATACTTGAAATTTGCTAAGACAGTAAATCTTAAGTGTTCCCACCAACAACACCAAAAATAAAGGTAAATATGTGAGGTGATGGATGTATTAACATAAGTGTGGTAATGTTTTCATAATGCATATGTATATTACATTATCATGGTGTACATCTTAAATATACACAAATTTTACTTATCAATTATACTTCAAAAAAGCTGCAGAAATAAATTATGAAAAAGAACCAAGAGGTATAACTTCCAAAATGACAGTGTAAGGACATCTGACAGGCCCTCAGCACAAAGAATCAACCATTTAATGAGTGAAAAGTATTAAAACTCAACCATTTAAAAGCTTAATTAAATTTTTGTAAAGGAATAGAATGCACAAAGAAATATTTATTCAGGAACATCTACAAAGACTTGGTAAGAACAGCGACAGTCTATGGCATTTGATCAACACACTGTTAAAACCCATCTACCTTCAGCTTTGTGTGGCAAGAAAACCTACTCTGGATGCTCTATTGTAGGAAAATGTAAGCAAGGAAACAGGAACTTCCTTAAATCCAAGCTCCCAATCTAGGTCTATATTTTCAATCCAGAAGTCAGGGCTCTCGTTTCTCATTCTTCTCAGTTTCATGCTGAGGAAGACAGTATTACTAGACAGTGTTATACAGTATTACTAGAGGACTGAGGATTTTTTCTCCCATTCGGTACATGCCTCTATTCTATTGGTATAGAGTAGAAATTCCACCAAAGGCATAGCAGTCCAAAGATACTGGGGTTCCACATACCATAGCCTCACCTTTATTTTAGGGTGTTTGTTTATGCCAGAAGAAGAAGCAAGATAGCCTCCTTTATGCCCATTAGTAGACCAGAGTTATTAATTCAACAGAAGTAGTTTAGTGTTACTGTCCCCACCTCCCGTGAAGTGGCATAGAGATTTGGCCTAGGGAGAGAGCCAGGACTTAAACATGAAAGGCTCTGGAGCTTTATCTGAAGGAAATAAATCATTTGGTATAGAGTGTGTAAAATTTTCTGCCAAAAGTATTTTTGAAAGCAAAGGAGATTGTGGCATACAATAATTAAGTCAGAGTAGCCAGTAGCTCTATGATACTTAGAACAATAAGGGAAATGGTAGATCAGCTGGAAATTTACCAGAGAGGGTCAGGGAAACATAATTTGAGAGAATACTTCAAGAATCACACTCAAAGCTGAAGCTTAGAATGTCTGTTGTGCATGTTTTAAGTCACACCCACTCAGGAGCAATCAGATCAGACCTAAGGAAAATAGGAAAAGATTCTTTAACACACAGTACCATCAAAGGGAAGAGGCCCTAACCACAACAATGAGCTTTAACACAAAATATAACCAAACACTGACTGAACAATGAACTATTCTGTCCTGTTTTTCATAAATGGCCTTTATCATCTTGAGGTATGTTTTCTCTATCCTCACATTGTTGCAAGTTTTTAAAATAAATCGATATTTTCTCATTGCCACATAGTATTCCATTGCTTAGTGAAATAAGTCACACAGAGAAAGACAGATACCATATGTTTTCAATCTTATGTGGATCCTGAGAAACTTAACAGAAGACCATGGGGGAGGGGAAGGGAAAAAAAGGTTAGAGAGGGAGGGAGCCAAACCATAAAAGACTCTTGAAAATTGAGAACAATCTGAGGGTTGATGGGGGTGAGAGGGAGGGGAGGGTGGGTGATGGGTATAGAGGAGGGCACCGGTAGGGATGAGCACTGGCTGTTGTATGGAAACCAATTTGACAATAAATTTCATATTAAAAAATAAATAAAATAAAATATAGATACTGTATTTTGTCAAAAGGGTTTTTTTTTGCATCGATCGAGAATATAATATGGTTCTTATCTTTTCTTTTATGAATGTGGTATGTCAATTTGATTGATTTGTGAAAGTTGAATCACTCTTAATGCCCAGGAATAAATCCCATTTGATTGTGGTGAATGATTCCTTTAATTTACTGTTGGATTCTATTGGCTAGTATTTTGGTGAGAATTTTTGCATCCATGTTAATTAGGGATATTGGCCTATAGTTCTCTTGTTAGTGAGGTCTTTGCTTTTGAAATCAGGGTAATGCTGGTCTCATAGAATGAGTTTGGAAATTTTCCTTCCATTTCTATTTTTTGTAATAGCTTCATAACAATAGGTATTAACTTTTCTTTAAATGTTTGGTAGAATTCCCCTGTAAATCCATCTGGTCCTGTATTTTTATTTGTTGGGAGATTTTTGATTGTTGATTCAATTTCTTTGCTGATTGTAGGTTTGCTCAAGTTTTTTATTTATTTCTGCTTCAGTTTTAGTTGTTTATATGTTTCTAGTAATTTATCCATTTCTTCAAGATTGTCTAATTTGTTGGCATATAATTTTCATATTATTCTGTTATGATTGTTTCTAGTTCTGTGGTATTTGCTGTCATTTCTCCTTTTTCTCTTTCGGGTGTTATCTATTTCTGTCCTTTCTCTTTTGATAGGTCTGGCTAGTTTTTATCAATTTTATTAATTCATTAAAGGAACAAGCTACTGGTTTCAGTGATGTGTTCTCTCTTTTTTTCTTTCTATATAATTTATTCCCACTCTAATCCTTATTATTTCCTTTCTTTTGCTCCCTTTATGCTTTGTTTGCTGCTCTTTTTCTAGCTCCTTTAGATTTAAGTTTAGGTTGTTTGAGATTTTTCTTACTTCTTGAGGTAAGCCTGTATTTCTATACTCCCTCTTAGGCCCATTTCTGCTACATCTCAAATTTTTTGGACCATTGTGTTTTTATATCAGTTTGTTTCCGTGTATTTTTTTTCTTATTTTATTTCCTGACTGACCCATATATTGTTTAGTAGCATGTTGTTTAGCCTCCATGTATTGCGAGTGTTTCCAAATTTTTTCTTGTGGTTGACTTCAAATTTCATAGTTTTGTGGTTAAAAAAACATGCATGGTATGATCAATTTTATGTACTTGTTGAGGCCTGATTTGTGACTTAGTATGTGATTTATGTCCCATGTGCACTTGAAAATAATGCATACTCTGTTGGTTTAGGATGGAATGCTATGAATATATCTATTAAGTCCATCCGATCCAGTGTGTCATTCAAAGCCATTGTTTCCTTGTTTATTTTCTGCTTAGATGATCTGTCTGTTGTTGTAAATGGGTTATTAAAATCCCCTATTATTACTGCATTATTATCAATGATTTCATTTATGTATGTTACTGTTTTAAATATTTGGGCGCCTCTTGTTAGGGGCATAAGTATTTACAATTGTTGGGTCTTGTTGGATAGCCCCATTTATTATGATATAGTGCCCTTTTTGATCTCTGGTTACAAGCATTGGTTTAAAATCTAGTTTTTCTGTTATAAGTACTGCTACTTTGGCTTTCTTTCCATGTCCATTTGTATAATATATGTTTCCCCATCCACTCACTTATAATCTGCAGGTGTCTTTAGGTCTAAAATGAGTCTCTTGTAGGCAGCATGTAGATGGGTCTTATTTTTTAATTCATTCTGACACCTATTTCTTTGTATTGGAGGGTTTAGTCCACTTATATCAGAGTAATTATTCATAAATATGCATTTAATGCCATTTTATTTCTTGTTTTGTCATTGTTTCTGGAGATTCTCTCTTTTTCTTTCCTATATTTGCCACTTTTGGTCTTTTCTTTCCACTTAAGAAGTCCCCTTTAATATTTCTTTCAGGGCTGATTTAGTGGTCACAAACTACTTTAGTGTTTATCTGGGAAACACTTTATATCTCCTTCTATTTTGAGTGATTGCATTGCTCATCTCTGGATCCATGCATTTAGTGAGACTTCATTTGTGGAGGCAGCAGTGGCAGCAGCAGGTCTCATTTTGCAAGTACACTTGTGTACACCTTAATTAATTGTGCCTAATCTGGCAGAGAACCTCAAAGTGTCCACAACAGGCAAAGAGAGCCTTGCAGACAACTGGACTGAAGGAAAAAGTTATCAGGGATCAATAGCAGGATAGATACGACACAGGAGACACTCCTCAAACACCAAGTCTAGGGATTAGGGGACACTGCACTGAAGGCACTACAGATCCTCTTCTTCATAAATACATTACCTTCAAGAGAAAGAGATATACACGACTTTCCTAACACAAATATAGAGGCTTAGAAAAATGAGGAGAAAAATATGACTCAAAGGGGAAAAGAAGGGGGGAGGCAAAACCAAAGAGGCCTTAGGAAAGTGGACATAAATAATATGATTCATAGAAAATTTAATCATCATAAATATACTCATAGGCCTGGAGTAATGAGTGGAGGATACCACTAAGGCCCTTAACACAGAGATAAAAAGAACTTCTCAGAGATGGTCAACACAATAAATGAGATTTAAAATATAATTGGAATAAATGACAGGTTATATGAAGCATAGGAACAATTAATGGCATGGAAGTAAAAATAATGGAAATCAATCCAGCTGAGCATGTGAGGGAAAAAAATTATGCAAATTGAAAATAGACTTACAGAACTCAATGGGCCCATTAAATGTAATACTGTTTGCATTATAGGGATCCAAGAAGATGAAAAGAAATAAAAGAAGTAAGAGCACTTGTTGGAATTAATAATAGAAAACTCCCTAATATGGGACATGAAACATATCCAGATCAAAATGGCAGATAGATCACCACAAAATATCAACCAAAGGAGGGCCAAAGCAAGACACAAGAAATTAAAGTGAAAAAAAGTAGTGAAAAATAAAATAAAATAAAATAAAATCAGCAAGAGACCCACTTACAGCAATGGACACATCACCTAAGCAGAAAATCAACAAGGAAATAATGGCTTTGAATGACACACTGGACCAGATGTACTTAACAGATACATTCAGCACATTTCACCCTAAAGCAACAGAATACATATTCTGCTCGAGTGCACATGGAACATTCTCCAGAAGATATCACATACCAGGTAACAAATCAGCCCTAAACAAGAACAAAAAGATAAATGTCACATCATGCATATTTTCAGAACACAATGCTATGAAACTGTAAATAAACAATAAGAAAAAATTTGGAAAGACCATGAATAATTTTAGATTAAAGAATATCCTACTAAAGAATGAATGGATTAACCAAGAAATTAAAGATGAAATTTAAAAAGTACCTGAAAGCCAATGAAAATGATAACACCACAGCCCAAAACCTCTGGGATGCAGCAAAAGTGGTCATAAAAGGGACTTCTGTAGCAGTCCAGGTCTTCCTAAGAAGGAAGAGGCCTCAGAATCACAACCTAACATTATACCTAAAGTGGCTGGAAAAAAATAAATTAACAAATAAATAAAGCCTAAATTCAGCAGAAGGCAAATAATAAAGATTAGAGCAGAAAGAAATAGTATCAAAATAAAAAAAAATTAGAACAAATCAACAAAACCAGGAGCTGGTTATTTCAAATAATTAACAAAATTGATAAACCCTTAGCTAGATTTATCAAAAAGAAAAAAGAAAGGACCTCAAACAACAAAATCATGAATGAAAGAGGAGAGATCACAAACAATACCACAGAAATACAAATAATAGTAAGAGAATATTATAAGCAATATATGCCAAAAAATTTGGTAATTTGACAAAAATTGTCAAATTCCTAGAAACATATAAACTACCAAAACTGAAACAGGAAGAAATAGAAAATTTGAACAGACCCATAACCAGTAAAGAAATGGAATCTGTAATAAAAAGTCTTCCAACAAACAAGAGTCCAGGGCCAGATGGCTTCCAGGGGAAATTCTATCAAAGATATAAAGAAGTGTTAATACTCATTCTTTTGAAGTTGTTTCAAAAAAATAGAAATGGAAGGAAAAACTTTCAAACTTATTCTGAGTCCAGGATTACCTCGATTCCAAAACCAGACAAAGATCCTACTAAAAAGGAGATATACAAAACAATCTCCCTGATCAACATGGATGCAAAAATTTCTCAACAAGATACTAGCAAACTGGATCCAGCAATACATCAAAAAAATTAGTCACACAATCAAGTGGGATTTATTCCTGGGCTTCAGAATTTGTTCAACACCTGCAAATAAATCAATGTGATACATCATATTAATAAAAGAAAGGATAAGAACCACACAACCCTCGCAATAAATCCAGAAATGGCATTTGACAAAATAGAGTGTCCTTTCTTGATAAAATTCCTCAAAAATGTAGTGATAGATGGGACATACCTCAAGATCATAAAGGCCATATATGAAAGAAATACAGCCAATATCATCCTCCATGGGGAAAACCTGAGAGGTTTCTACCTAATGTCAATAACATGACAGGGATGTCCACTCTCACCACTGTTGTTCAACATAATGTTGGAAATCCTAGCCTCAGAATCAGACAACAAAAGAAGTAAAAGACACCCAAATCAGCTAGGAAGAAATCAAACTTTCATTCTTCACAGATGACATTATACTCTATGTGGAAAACCCAAAAGACTCCACCAAAAAACTGCTAGAACTGATATATAAATTCAACAATGTCACAGGATATAAAATCAATGTACAAAAGTCAGTTGCATTTCTATAAACCAATAATGAAGCAGCAAAATGAGAAATCAAGGAATGGATCCTATTTATCATTGCACCCAAACCCATAAAATACCAAGGAATAAACCTAACCAAGGAGGTAAAAGAGCTGTATGCTGAAAATTATAGAAGCTTATAAAATAAATTGAAGACACAAAGAAATGGAAAAAAACAGTCCATGCTCATGGATCAGAAGAACAAATATTGTTAAAATTTCCAGGCTACCCAAAGAAATCTACACATTCAATGTATTCCCTATCAAAATAAACACGCATTCTTCACAGAGCTAGAACAAACAATTCTAAAATCTGTATGGAACCAGAAAAGACCCCGAATATCCACAGTAATCCTGAAAAAAAGAAAACCAAAGCAGGAGGCATCACAATTTCGGATGTCAAGCTGTTTTATTAAGCTGTAATCATCAAGACACTATGATACTGGAATAAAACAGACACATAGATCCATGGAACAGAATAGAAAACTCAGAAATGGACACACAAATGTATGGCCAACTAATCTTCCCCAGAGCAGGAAAGAATATCCAATGTAAAAAAGATAGTCTCTCCATAAAATAGTGTTGGGAAAACTGGACAGTGGTATTCAGAAATATGAATGTGAACCACTTTCTTACATGATACACACACACAAAAAAAAACTCAAAATGGATGAAAGACCTAAATGTGAGACAGGAAGCCATCGAAACTCTAGAAGAGGAAACAGGCAGCAACCACTTTGAGTTCGGCTGCAACAACTTCTTACTAGATATATCTCCAGAGGAAAGGGAAATAAAATCAAAAATGAATTAATGGGACTTCTTCAAGATATAAAGCTTATGCACAGTGAAGGAAACAATCAATACAACTAAAAGGCAGTTGATAGATTGGGAGAAGATATTTGAAAATGTCATATCAGATAAAGGGTTAGTATCCAAAATCTATAAAGAACTTATGAAACTCAACACTCAAAAAACAAACAAACAAAAAACAACAAACAATACAGTGAAGAAATGGGCAAAATACATGAATAGACACTTTTCCAAAAAAGACATCGATATGGTTAACAGACACATGAAAAGTTGTTCACCATCACTCATCATCAGGGAAATACAAATCAAAACTACAATAAGATACTACCTCATTCGTGTCATAATGGCTCAAATTAACAACTCATGAAACAAAATATGCTGGCAAGGATGCAGTCAAAAAGGATCACTTTTGCACTGCAGGTGGGAATGCAAACTGGTGCAGCCACTCTGGAAAACAGTATGGAGGTTCTACAAAAAATTTAAAGTAGAGCTACCCTATGATCCATCAATTACACTACTAGGTATTTATCCAAAGGATACAAAAATGCTGATTTTAAGGGGCACATGCACCCCAATGTTTATGGAAGCACTACAAACAATAGTTAAGTTACAGAAAGAGCCAAAATTTCCATTGGCTGACAAATGAATGAAGAAGATGGCATATTACTCAGCAGCCAAAAAAAAAAAATGAAATCTTGCCATTTGCAACAACACAGATGGAACTAAAGTGTATTATGCTAAGTGAAATCAGTCAGAGAAAGATAAGTATAATATGATGTCCCTCATATATGGAATTTAAGAAACAAAACAGATGAACATAGGGTAAGTGAATGAAAAATAAGATAAAAAAAAGAGGGAAGCATGCCATAAGAAACCCTTAAATACAGGGAACAAACTGAGGGTTGCTTGAAGGAAGATGGGGGATGGGCTAAATGGGTGATGGACATTAAGGAGGACACTTATTGGAATGAGCACTGGGTGTTATATGTAAGTGATGAATTACTAAATTCTACTCCTGAAACAATTATTACACCATATGTTAAATAACTTGGATTTATTTTTTTAAGGTAGCAAGAGTACAGAAGACAGTTACATACAGTATAAATCTATGAGCATATTTTTTCAGCAGAAGCTTTTCAGACCAAAAGGTGCTGGCATAATATATTCAAGGTATTGAAAGAAAAAAATCTGTAGCCACAAATAACCTATCCAGCAAGGCTATCATTCAGAATAGAAAAAGAAATCATTTTTTCAGACAAATGAAAACTATAGGATTTCATAACCAGTAAAAAACATCCCTACAAGAAATATTAAAGGGAACAATTTGAGTGGAAAGGAAGGAAGATAAGTGAGATTAAGGAAAGATAGAGGAACAATATCAGTAAAAATAAGTCAATCTATAATATTTATTAAAGGTATTCACAAAAACAAATGGATGTAAGATATGACACCTTGTATATAATATGTAGGGGGAAAGCAGGAATGTATGGGTTCAAATTAAGTAATCACAAACTTACTACAGAATGATATATACAGGAAATATATAAAAATGAAATGGTGAGCACAAATCAAAAAGTAGTAATATATAGATATGGATATATAAGTAATATATATATATATATATATATGGATATATAAGTAAGAGATAGAGAAAGAGAGAGAAAGAGAGAATAAAGAGAAGGAATCCAAGCATATCACTAAGGAAAGACAAAAAAACTGAAAGAGGGGAAGACAAGAAAGCATCAGAGAAATACTACAAAAGCAAATACAAATTAAATAACAAAATGGCAATAAATATGTATATGTCAATAATTACTTGAACTATAAATGGACTAAATAAATGCTCAAGTCAAAAGACATAATGTGACAGACTGCATACAAACAAGACCCATCTAAGTGCTGCCTACAAGAAACTCATTCCAATTGAAATCACTTGCAGATTGAAAGTGAGGGGTTGCAGGAACATTTACCTTGCAAATGGATGTCAAAAGAAAGCCAGAGTAGCAATACTTACACAAAACAAAATAGACTTTAAAACAAAGAGCATAGCAAGAGACAATAAAGGACACTATATAACAATAAAGGGGACAATCCAAGAAGAATACATAACAATTGTAAATATTTTTTGCACCACATATGAGAGTACCCAAATATAGAAAACAGTTAAGAGAAAAAAAAAGAAAGAAAGAAAAGAAAAGAAACTAATCAATAGTAATAAATAGGAGTAGGGGACTTTAACACCCCACTTATAAATTGTTGGACAGATCATCCAACAGATAATCAATAAGGTAACAGCGGCTTTGAAAGACACACTGGACCAGACAGATGTAACAGATATACTTAGAACATTTCTTCCTAAAGCAGCAGAATACACATTCTATTCAATACATACAGATCATGCTCCAAAAGAGATCACATATTAGGCCATGAAACAATGGTTAACCAATTTGAAAAGATCAATATCATACTATGCATCTTTTCTCACCACAGTGCTATGAAAGTAGAAATCAAAAAGAAGAAAATATCTGAAAAGAGTACAAATACATGGAGATTAAATAACATGCTCCTACACAATGAATTGGTTTACCAGAAGACCAAAAAAATAAACACATGGAAACAAATAAAACTGAAAACACAAGAATCCAAAACCTTTGATACAACAAAAGAAGTGTAAGAGGGAAGTTTATAGCAATGCAGTAATACTCCAAAAAGCAAGAACAATGTGCAATAAACAACTTAGGTTTATACATAAGGGAGCAAGATAAAGAGCAAAAAAAATTCAAAATCAGCAGAATGATGGAAATAATAAAGATTAGAGCAAAAATAAGTGATATAGAAACTAAAAACAAACAAACAAAAGAAACAAAGAACAAAAATGAAAACAACAACCATAGAACACATCGGTGAAATCAGAAACTAGTTTGTTGGAAAAATCAACAAAATGTATATACTTCTGGTGACTCATTAAAAAAAGAAAGAGAGAGAAGAATCTAAGAAGCAAAATCACAAATGAAAGAGGAAATATAACAAACACCACAGAAATACATCAGTTATAAGAGTATATTATGAAAAATTATCTGCCAACATTGGACAATTTAGAAGTAATGTATAAATTTCTAGAGACATAGATCTAAATAGGTAAGTGGAATAGACTGATTACCAGCAATGAAATTGAATCAGTAATCTAAAGACTCCCAACAAATAAAAGTCCATTGTCCAGACAGGTTCACAGGCAAATTCTACCAAACATTTTTAAAAAGTTAATACTTATTCTTCTCAAACTACCAAAAAAAAAAAAAAAAGAAAAAGAAAAGAAAAAAAAAAGAAAGGTCCATCCTATGAGACCTGGACAACAGACAACAAAAACAGATAAATATGTCAAAATAAAGAGAAATACAATTCAATATATCTCATAAACATAGATGTAAAAATCCTCAACAAAATACTATCAAACCAATTCCAACAATACATAAAAAAATAATTCACAATAATGTGGGATTTATTCCCAAAATGTAAGGGTGGTTCAATATTCATAAATCAATCCTGTGATACATCACAACAGTAAGATAAAAATTTAAAAGCATATAATCATTTCAGTAGATGCAGAAAAAGAAATTTGCAAAGTTCAACAATGATTCATGATAAAAACTCTCAACAAAGTAGGTATAGAGGAAACAAACTTCAATATAATAAAAGCATTATATGAAAAAAACACAGCCAACATCATTTTCAATATGAAAACCCTGAGGGCTTTCCCCCTAAATTTACTAAGAAGACAAGGATGTCCACTCTCACCACTTTTATTCAACATAGTATTGGATGTCTTAACCAGAGCAATCAGACAAAAAAATAAAATAAAATAAACATTCAAATTGGTAAGAAGTATCACTTTCATTATTTGCAGTTCACAGGCTCTCCATATAAAAAACTTCAAGAACTCCACCAAAAAACTACTAGAACTGATAAATTAATTCAATGAAGTCACAGGATACAAAATCAATGTGCATAAATCCGTTCCATTTCCATGCACAAATAATGAAGAAGCAGAAAGAGAAATTAAGAAACAGGCCCATTTAAAATATCAACAAAAAATAGTAAGATATCCAGGAATAAATTTAACTACAGAGATAAAAGACCTGTAGTCAAAAAGTATAAAACATTCATGAAAGAAATTGAAGATAACAGAAACAAAATAGAAAGGCATTTGATGATTATAAATTGGGAGCATGATTATTGGTAAAATGTGTCACTTCCCAAGGCAATCTACAGATTTAATTCCATCTCTATGAAAATAAGAGCAGCACTAAAAAAGAAAACTAGAACAAACTAATGTAAAATTTGTGTGGAACCACAAAAGACCTTGAATAGCCAAAGAAACTTTGAAAAAGAAAAGCAGAGCTGGAGTAACCACAATTCCAGACCTCAAGTTATATTACAAAGCTGTAGTGAACAAAACATTATGGTACTGGCACACAAAGAGACGTATAGATCAATGGAACACGTATAGATCAATGGAACAAAACAGATAATACAGAAATAAATCCACAATTATATTGTTAATTAATCTTTGATAAAGCAGGAAAGAATACCCAATGGAAAAGACAGTCTCCACAACAAATTGTGTTGGCAAAACTGGACAGAAGAGTGCAAAAGAATAAAACTCGACCACTTACTTACACCATGCAGAAAACACAAATTCAAAATGGGTTAGAGACCTACATGCTTAATGAAGTCAAGGTTAGTCATTTCTTTTTAGTTTACCTACAAATGAAAAGTTTACTTTGTATAATTTTCTTCCTCAAATACCTAGAGACCTTGGACAATAATAAGAATATAAAAATAATAGTGATTATCTCGCAATAGTCATTATTTTGACTATTTTCCTCAATCTTATGATAAACTCTTTAATTTTGAGAATCTTGATTCCATCTCATTTTAACTTGTAAATAGTTACATTTGAAATCTCCTTTGGCTTAGAAAAGTGTCAGTAGTTGAAGTCATTCTACAAAGTATAAAGTTCAAGAATCACAAATATGTAAACTTCCAGCTACAGGCCTCATGCTATTCCAAATAACATTTACTAAACCTTAGGGGCTCCTGGGTGTCTCAGTTGCTTAAGCGTCTGACTTCAGCTCAGGTCATGATCTCACCACTTGTGAGCTTGAGCCCTGCATCAGCCTCTATGCTGACGACTCAGAGCCTGGATCTTGCTTTGGATTCTGTGTCTCCCTCTCTCTCTGCCCCTCCCCCATTCACACTCTGTCTCTCTCTCAAAAATAAATAAACATTAAAATATGTTTTTTTTTAATTTGCTAAACCTTGAAAACAATGGGTTAGAGACCAAAATGTGAGACATGAAACCGTACAAATCCTAGAAAAGAACACAGACAGTAATTTCTTTGACATTGGCCATAACAACTTTTTTCTAGATATGCCTCCTGAGGCACGGGAAACAAAAGCCAAACTAAACTTTTGGGACTACATCAAAATAAAAAGTTTCTACACAGTGAAGGAACCAATCAACAAAACTATAAGGCAACCTTCAAAATGGGAGAAGATTTTTACAAAGGACATATCCTACAAAGGATTAATATCAAAAATATATAGATAACTTACAAAACTCAACTCCAAAAAGCAAGGAATCAAATTTAAAAATTAGCAGAAGACATGAACAGACATTTTTCCAAAGAAGACATACAGGTGGCCAATAGACACATGAAAAGATGCTGATCAACACTTAACATCAGGGAATTCCAAATCAAAACTACAATGAGATATCACCTCAAACATGTTAGAATGGCTAAAATAAAGAACACAAATAACAACAGGTGATGGTGAGGATGTAGAGAAATGAAAATTCTTTTACACTCTTGGGAATGCAAACAAGTGCAGCCACTATGGAAAACAGTTTTGGGGGTTCCAGAAAAATTACAAAATAGAACTATCTTACAATCCAGCAATCACACTACTAGGAGCTTACTCAAAGAATACAAACAGACTAATGCAAAGGGGTACATGCACCTTGATTTTTATAGAACCATTACTTACAAAAGTGAATATATGGAAGTAGCAAAAGTGTCCATTGACTGAAATATGGATAAGGAAGATGTGGTATATATATATATATATATAAAGATGTGGCATATATACATATGGTATATGCACATGTATTTTTTTTTGTTTTTTTTTCTTTTTTAATGTTTATTTTTACTTATATATTTATTTTTTAATTGGGGGATGGAGAGAGAGAGAGAGCTCGTGAGAAAAGGAGGGGCAGAGAAAGAGAGAGAGAGAGAATCCCAACCCAGGACTCGATCCCATGACCGCGAGATCTCGATCTGAGCTGGCACCAAGAGTTGGATGCTCAACTGTCTGAGCCACCCAGGTGACCCTAACTTTTTGTTTTTATTTAAGAAATCTCTACACACAGGGACACTTGGGTGTCTCAGTCGGTTAAGTGTCCAACTTCGGCTCAGATATATGTGGAAACTGCTTTGCTGGCTGTGTCTCCCCCTCTGTCTCTCTGCCCTTTCCCAGCTTGTACTTTTTCTCTGTCTCTCAAAAATAAATAAACATAGGTGAGAGTTTTTGGAAGATGGCGGCATAGGAAGACGCTGAGCTCACTGCCTCCTGCTGACCACTTAGATTGCATCCACACCTGCCTAAATAACCCAGAAAACCACCAGAAGACTAGCAGAACAGACTCTCTGGAGACAAGACTAGATGAGAGGCCCAGGGAAGAGGGAAGGGAGGAGAAGTGGTGTGTGCTACATGGACTGGCTGCAGGGAGCCAGGGTGGTGGAGGGGCACCCAGCCCACCCTGCAAGGCAGAGCCCCTGAGTCCGGCTTGCAAAAGTGGAGGGGCCGGATGGAGTGTGTTCTGACAGCCAGTGGGACTGAACATCTGGAATGTTACAAGTCAATAGCTCTACTCCGAGAGCGGGAGGGCTAGAGGACAACGGGAGGGAGAGTTGTTGAGCCCCGGAGGACAGAGCTCAGCTAGGCGGGGAACAAAGGAGCTCACCAGCGCCATCTCCCTCGCCCATCCCCCAGCCAAAATCCCAAAGGAAACCAGTTCCCCTCACCAAACTTGCTTGCACCTCGTAAACACCCAAAGCTGTGCTTCTGCAGATCCATTCTTCCCACGGGTCTGAGGGTGCCTCCTTCCCAGTGCCACGGGGCCCCTCCCGAAGCAGGCCTCTGAAGGCAAAGCGAGCTGAGTCTGCCCCTAACACCCCTGTGCACATTGCTGACCCACCCCAGCTAATATGCCACATCCTATCAAAGCAGCACCACAAGCCTTCAAGGTGCAAGTAGCGCAGACAGAGGCCACACCACTCCACATTGAGTCCTGCCCCTGGGAGAGGGGAAGATAAGGTACACACCAGTCTGACTATGGCCCCAGTGGTGGGCTGGGGCAGACATCAGGTCTGACTGCACCCCGTCCACCAACAAAAGTTACTCCAGAGAGCACAGAGGACAAGCCCTGCAGTTCTGCGCCACTCCAGGGGCTATCCAAAATGAAATGGAATAATATTCCTCAAAAGAAACTCCAGGAAGTAGTGACAGCTAACGAACTGATCAAAAACGATTTCACAATGTAACAGAAAATGAATTTAAAATAATAGTCATAAAATTAATTGTTGGGCTTGAAAAAAGTATACAGGACACCAGAGAATCTATTAATACAGAGACCAAGGGACTAAGAAACAGTCAGGAGGAGCTAAAAAATGCTATAAATGAAGTGAAAAATAAAATGGAGGTGACCACAGCTTGGATTGAAGAGGCAGAGGAGAGAATAGGTGAATTAGAAGATAAAATTATGGAAAAAGAGGAAGCTGAGAAAAAAATGTAAGAGTATGAGGGGAGACTTAGAGAACTAAGTGACATAATTAAACGAAATAATGTATGATAATTGGGATTCCAGAAGAGGAAGAGAGAGGGAAATGTGCTGATGGTGAACTTGAAGAAATCATAGCTGAGAACTTCCCTGATCTGGGAAAGGAAAAAGGCATTGAAATCCAAGAGGCACAGAGAACTCCCTTCAGACGTAACTTGAATTGATCTTCTGAGCCACATATCGTAGTCAAACTGGTAAAATACAAGGATAAAGAGAAAACTCTGAAAGCCGCTAGAGATAAACATGCTGTAACATATAAAGGGAGACCGATAAGACTAGTGACGGATTTATTTACTGAAACTTGGCAGGTCAGAAAGGAATGGCAGGAAATCTTCAGTATAGAATCTATAAAACCTGTAGAGCAGATCAATGAAACCAAGAGTTTGTTTTCTGAAAACATAAGCAAAATTGATAAACCTCTAGCCAGGCTTCTCAAAAAGAAAAGGGAGATGACCCCAATAGATAAAATCATGAATGAAAATGGAATTATGGCAACCAGTCCCTCAGAAATACAAACAATTATCAGGCAATACTAGGAAAAATTATATGCTAACAAATTGGACAACCTGGAAGAAATGGACAAATTCCTCAACACCCACACACTCCCAAAACTCAAAGATGAAGAAATAGAGCTTGAACAGACCCATAACCAGTGAAGAAATTGAATCAGTTATCAAAAATCTCCCAACAAATAAGAGTCCAGGACCAGATGGCTTCCCAGGGGAATTCTACCAGACGTTTAAAGCAGAGGTAATACATATCCTTCTCAAGCTATTCCAAAAAATAGAAAGGGAAGGAAAACTTCCAGACTCATTCTAGGAAGCCAGTATTAATTTGATTCCCAAACCAGACAGAGACCCAGTAAAGAAAGAGAACTACAGGCCAATATCCCTGATGAATATGGATGCAAAAATTCTCAATAAAATACTAGCAAATCGAATTCAACAGCATATAAAAAGAATTATACACCATGATCAAGTAGGATTCATTCCTGGGCTGCAGGGCTGGTTCATCATTCACAAACAAATCAATGTGATACATCACATTAATAAAAGAAAAGAGAAAAAACATATGATCCTGTCAATTGATGCAGAAAAAGCATTTGACAAAATTCAACATCCTTTCTTAATAACAGCCCTCGACAAGGTCGGGATAGAAGGAACATACTTAAACATCATAAAAGTCATTTATGAAAAGCCCACAGCTAATATCATCTTCAATGGGGAAAAACTGAGAGCTTTCTCCCTGAGATCAGGAACACGACGGGGATGTCCACTCTCACCACTGTTGTTTAACATAGTGTTGGAGGTTCCAGCATCAGCAATCAGACAACAAAAGGAAATCAAAGGCATCAAAATTGGTAAAGATGAAGTTAAGCTTTCACTTTTTGCAGATGACATGATACTATACATGGAAAATCCGATAGACTCCACCAAAAGTCTGCTAGAACTGATACATGAATTCAGCAAAGTCGCAGGATACAAAATCAATGTACAGAAATCAGTTGCATTCTTATACACTAATAATGAAGCAACAGAAAGACAAATAAAGAAACTGATCCCATTCACAATTGCACCAAGAAGCATAAAATACCTAGGAATAAACCTAACCAAAGATGTACAAGATCTGTATGCTGAAAACTATAGAAAGCTTATGCAGGAAATTGAAGAAGCTATAAGGAAATGGAAAAATATTCCATGCTCATGGATTGGAAGAATAAATATTGTTAAAATGTCAATACTACCCAAAGCTATCTACACATTCAATGCAATCCCAATCAAAATTGAACCAGCATTCTTCTCGAAGTTCGAACAAGCCATCCTAAAATTTGTATGGAACCACAAAAGACCCTGAATAGCCAAAGTAATTTTGAAGAAGGAGACCAAAGCAGGAGGCATCACCATCCCAGACTTTAGCGTCTACTACACAGCGGTGATCATGAAGACAGATGGTATTGGCAGTAAAACAGACACATAAACCAATGGAATAGAATAGAAACCTCAGAACTGGACCCACAAAAGTATGGCCAACTAATGCTTGACAAAACAGGAAAGAATATCCAATGGAAAAAAGACAGTCTCTTTAACAAATGGTGCTGGGAGAACTGGACAGCAACATGCAGAAGGATGAAACTAGACCACTTTCTTACACTATTCACAAAAAGAAACTCAGAATGGATAAACAACCTGAATGTGAGACAGGAAACCACCAAAACCCTAGAGGAGAAAGCAGGAAAAAACCTCTCTGACCTCAGCCACAGTAGTTTCTTACTTCACACATCCCCAAGGGCAAGGGAATTAAAAGCAAAAGTGAACTATTGGGATGTTGTGAAGATAAAAAGCTTCTGCACTGCAAAGGAAACAATCAACAAAACTGAAAGGCAACCAACGGAATGGGAAAAGATATTTGCAAATAACATATCAGACAAAGGGCTAATATCCAAAATCTATAAAGAGCTCACCAAAATCCACATCCAAAAAACAAATAATCCAGTGAAGAAATGGGCAGAAAACATGAATAGACACTTCTCTAAAGAAGACATCCACATGGCCAACAGGCACATGAAAAGATGCTCAATGTCACTCCTCATCAGGGAAATACAAATCAAAACCACACTCAAATATCACCTCACGCCAGTCAGAGTGACTAAAATGAACTAATCAGGAGACTATCGATGCTGGAGAGGATGTGGGAAAACGGGAACCCTCTTGCACTGTTGGTGGGAATGCAAATTGGTGCAGCCGCTCTGGAAAACAGTGTGGAGGTTCCTCAAAAAATTAAAAATAGATCTGCCCTATGACCCAGCAATAGCACTGCTAGGAATTTACCCAGGGGATACAGGAGTGCTGATGCATAGGGGCACTTGTACCCCAATGTTTATAGCAGCACTCTCAACAATAGCCAAATTATGGAAAGAGCCTAAATGTCCATCAACTGATGAATGGATAAAGAAATTGTGGTTTATATACACAATGGAGTACTACTTGGCAATGAGAAAGGATGAAATCTGGCCCTTTGTTGCAATGTGGATGGAACTGGAGAGTGTTATGTTAAGTGAAATAAGTCATACAGAGAAAGACAGATACCATATGTTTTCACTCTTATGTGGATCCTGAGAAACTTAACAGAAGTCTCTGGGGGAGCGGAAGAAAAAAAATGTTAGAGAGTGAGAGATTCAAAGCATAAGAGACTCTTAAAAACTGAAAACAAACTGAGGGTTGATGGGGGGTGGGTAATGGGTATTGAGGAAGGCACCTTCTGGGATGAGCACTGGGTGTTGTATGGAAGCCAATTTGACAATAAATTTCATATTAAATAAATAAATAAATAAATAAATAAATAAATAAATAAATATTATTTTTTATTTTAAAAAAAGAAATAAATAAGTAAAGGAAAAATTAACAAGAGAGAGTGAGAGAGAGTCAAAGCAGTAAACAGACTTGTAGGTACAGAGAATAATGTCAGCAGTAACAGAGTTCAAGTGGGTGGAGTGATGGGTTAAATAGATGATGAAAATTAAGAAATGCACTTGTGATGAACACCGGAAAATGCATAGAACCATTGAGTTGTACACCTAGAACTAATATAACACAGTGTCTTAACTAAGTGGAATTAATTTAAAAATTTTAGGGGCACCAGGGTGACTCAGTTGGTTGAGCGTCCAACTCTTGGGTCATGATCTCAGGGTCTTGGGACCAAGCATGTGTCAGGCTCCACACTGAGTATGGAGCCTGCTTAAGATTCTCTCTCTCCCTCCCTCTTCCCCTCTCCCTTGCATATGCACATGCACTCTCTCTCAAAAAATTAATTAATTAAAAATTATAAAATAGGGGTACCTGGGTGGCTCAGTTGGTTGCACATCTGACTTCGGCTCAGGTCATGATCATGCAGTTGATGAGTTTGAGCCCCACATTGGGCTCTATGCTGACAGCTCAGCTCAGAACCTGAAGCCTGCTTTGGATTCAGTGTCTCCCTCTCTTCTGCCCTTCCCCCGCTCATGCTCACTCACTCTCTCTCCCTCTCTCTCTCTCTCTGTCTCAAAAATAAATAAACAATAAAAAATTTTATAATTATAAAATAAAACTTCAAAAATAAGAAAGCAAAGTCAGTTGATCAGTCATTTTAATTACATCTGCAGTATCCCTTCTCTTTTTCTATATAATGTAAAGTAAAAACTACATGTAAGTCAATGTGTTAGTTTTCTATGGTGCATAACAAATTATCATAGATTTAAGTGCTTAAAAAACACACACTTATTATCTCACAGTTTCCACTAGTCAACAGTCTGACCACAGCTTAGCTGGGCATTCTAGTCAAGGTCTCACAAAATTACAGTCAAGGTATCAGATCATCTGTGTTCCTTTATGAAGTTCAAGGAAAGGATGTTATGCAAGTCATGTGTACCAAGTGACAGAAATCTTTGGGGCTAACTGTATATGCCTACTACACATTAGGTGCCAGTTTGGCACCCATTTTCCATGTGTTTGAAAGGGTTAGTAAACTCCTTTTGCAACAAGGACTCCCTTTTCTTCACACTTACTCTTTTCCAGAAATAGATTCTCATCATTACATAGTCTTTCCCTTTGGCAAACTGAATAAATTGAATAAATCAAATTACCTCTCAAAAAAAAATATTGTGAATGTGAGAATTCTGCTGTTTTGAAATGAATATGCAATCACTACTCCATTTTTTGTTAAATAATAATCTCACAGATAAATTGGATTTCATTTGATTCTTTCCCACCCCATTCAGGTTCTGTCAAGGATTATCTATTGTCAGTGTTTTCCAAACAATAAATAATGAAAAGTAGGAAATTTCTCTTCAAATTTGGTTTGAAATTTCCTATGCCCAGTGGCTAGTACTTTATTTAGGTGTATTGAGGTAGGTATTTTATGTTAATGAAATGTAAGTTGATTGTAAGAAGAAAGCTTAATGAAGATTATTTGCTATTCAATTAATTTAATTTTAAATTATATTAACAGTAAAGGCTTAATTACATGTGATTTTAATTATAGTTAACATACAGAGCAATATTGGTTTCAGGAGTAGGATTCAGTGATTCATCATTTATATACAACATCCAGTGCTCATCGTAAGTGCCCATTATAGTACCCATTATCCATCTAGCCCATTCTCCACTCACCTTACTCCATTCACCCTCACTTTGTTCTCTATCTTTAGGAGTCTCTAATGGTTTGTTTCCCTCTCTCTTCTTTCTCATCCATCCCATATGTTCATCTGTTTTATTTCTTAATTCCAAATATGTGTGAAATCATGATACTTATCTTTCTCTGACTTATTTCGCTTAACATAATACACTCTAGCTTGATCCACATTATTTCAAATTGCAACGTTTCCTTCTTTTTGAAAGAATTACATACACATATATACGTGTGTGTGTGTGCATGTGTGTGTGTGTGTGTGTGTGTGTGTGTGTACCACGTCTTCATCCATTCATCAGTCAATGGACATTTGGGCTCTTTCCATAATTTGGCTATCTTCATAATGCTGCTATAAATATTGGAGGGCAAGTGTCCCTTCAAATCTGTATTTTTGTATCCTTTGAGTAAATACCTAGTAGTGCAATTGCTAGATTGTAGGGTAGTTCTACTTTTAACCTTTTGAGTTAACCTCCATATTGTTTTCCACAGTGGCTGTACCTTTTGCATTCCACCAGTTGTGCAAGAGGGTTCCACTTTCTCTGTCTTCTCACCAACACCTGTCGTTTCTTATGTTGTTAACTTTAGCTATTCTGACAAGTGGGAGGTGGTATCTCATTGTGGTTTTGATTTGTAATTCACTGATGAGTGATGTTGAGCATCCTTTCATGTGTCTGCTAGCCATCTGGATGTCTTCTTTGGAAAAGTGTTCATTCATGTGTTCTTCCCATTTCTTACCTGGGTTGTTTGTTTTTTGGATGTTGAGTTTGATAAGTTCCTTACAGATTTAGGATACTAACCGTTTATCAGATATTTCATTTGAAAATATTTTCTCCCATTTCCAAGGCTGCCTTTTATTTTTGTTGATTGTGTCGTTAGCTGTGCAGAAGCTTTTTATGTTGATAAATTCCCAGTAGTTAAATTTTGCTTTTGTTTCTTTTGCCTCTGGTGATGTGTATGGTAAGAATTTGCTACAGCTGAGAACAAAGTTTGTTGCCTGGGTTATCCTCTAGGCTTTTGATGGTCTCTTGTTCACATTCAGGTCTTTCATACATTTTAAATGTATTTTTGCATATGGTGTAAAAAAGTGGTCCAATTTCATTCTTCTACATGTTGTGTCCAGTTTTCCCAACACCATTTGCTGAAGAGACCGTCTTTTTTTTTTCATTGGATATTCTTTCCTGCTTTGTCAAAGAATAGTTGACCATTGAGAGTTTTTTGATTACTGATTTAATCTCCTTGCTAGTAATCTCTGTGTTCAAATTTTGTATTTCTTCCTGGTTCAGTTTTGGTACTTTATATGTTCCTAGGAATTTATTAATTTATTCTAGGCTGTCTAATTTGTTGACATATAGTTTTTCATAACATTCTCTTACAGTTGTTTTTTTTTATTTCTTTGGTGTTGGGTTTTTTTTCTCTTCTTTCATTTGTGAATTTGTTTATTTGATTTCACTATTTTTTTTCTGATGAGTCTGCCAAGAGGTTTATCGGTTTTGTTTAAGTTTTCAAAGAATTAGCTCCTGGTTTCATTGATTTTTTTTTTTAGTTTAGTTTCTACATAATTTAATTCTACTCTAATCTTTATTACTTCCTTCCTTCTGCAGACTTTGGGTGTTGTTTGATGTTCTTTTTCTATCTCCTTTAGATGTAATGTTAGGTTGTGTATTTGATATTTTTCTTGCTTCTTGAAGTCAGCCGGCATTGCTATGAACTTACCTCTAATAACCACTTTTGCTGCATCCCAAAATGTTTGGACTGTTTTGTTTTCATTTTCATATATTTATTTAGTTTTTTATTTCATCCTTGATTTCTTGGTTGACCTATTAGTTGTTTAGTAGCATGTTGTTTTAACTTATGTATTTGTGGTCTTTCCAAATTTTTTCTTGGGTTTGATTTCTAGTTTCATAGTGTTGTGGTCAGAAAAGTTGCATGGTATGACTATGATTTTTTTGAACTTGTTGACTTGTTTTGAAGCCTAATATGTGATATATTCTCGATAGTGTTCCATGTGCAACTGTAAAGAATGTGTATTCTGCTGTTTTAAGATGGAATGTTCTGACTACATCCGTCAATCCCATCTGGTCCAGTGTGTTATTTAAAGCTACTGATTCCTTGTTTATTTTTTTCTGTTTGGATGATCTGTACATCAGAGTAAGTGAGGTGCTAAATTTTCATACTGTTATTATACTATTATTGCTTAGTTCTTTATGTTTGTTAATAACTTGTTATGTGTTTAGGTACTTCCTTCTTGGGTGCATAAATATTTACAATTGTTTTATCATCTTGTTGGATTTTCCCCTTTATTATTATGTAGTGTCCTTCTTTGTCTCTTGTCCTTGCATTAAAATCTATTTTTTTTCCTGATATAATTATTGTTGCTAAGAGTTTCTATATCCCCTCACAATTTGCAGATATCTTTAGGTCTGATATGAGACTCTTGTAGGCATCATATGAATGCGTCTCATTTGTTTTTATCCACTCTGTAACCCTATGTATTTTGATTGGAGCATTTAGTCCATTTTTACTCAAAGGAATTTTTGCTAGATATACTTATATTGCCATTTTGTTACTTGTTTTGTGGTTGTTTTTGTAGCTTTTTTCTGATCCTTTATTCTTCCGTTCATCATTTGTGATATACTTTGGTTCCTTTATTTGTTTTTTTGCATAACCATTACTGGTTTTTTTTATTTGTGGTTACCATTCAGTTTATATATAACATTTTCTGCATATAGCAGTCTATATTAAGCTGATGGCCACTTAACGTTGAACTTATTCTTTATTCATCTCTCCTCCAGGTTTCAGATATTGGGTATCATATTTTAAATCCTTTTATTTTATGAGTTTCTTGGCTTATTTGTACAGAAATACTTATTTTTAATGTTTTTTTTTACCTTTTATACTCTCTATTTGTTCTTCCTTTCCACTCACACTGCCCCTTTTAATATTTCTTGTAGGGTTGGTTTATAGGTCATATGTTCCTCTGTTTTTTGCTTGTCTGAGAAACTTTTCATCTCTCCTTTTATTCTAAAAAACAGCCTTCCTGGGTAGAGTATTCTTGGCTGCATATTTTTCAATTTCAGCACTTTGAATATCTTGTGCCACACCCTTCTATTCTGCAATTTTTCTGCTGAAAAATATACTGAAAGCCTTTAAGGCTTTCTTTTGTATGTAACTGTCTTCTTTGGCAACCTCTAAAATTCTTTATTTTTTTAAAGTTCATTTATTTATTTTGAGAGACAGAGAGAGCAGCAGCAGAAGAAGAAGGGGTGGGATTGAGAGAAGGGGGGGGGGGAGAGAATCCCAACCAGGCTCCATGCCAACAGCACAGAGCTTGACATGGGCCTTGAACCCACTATCCTTGAGATTGTGACCTGGGCTGAAACTGAGAGTCAGATGCTTAACTGACTGATCCACCAAGGTGCCCCTAAAATTCTATCTTTATCTTTTTTTGCCATTTTAATTGCTATATGTCTTGGTGTAAACCTTCTTGGATAGAATTTGTTGGGTGACCCCTCTGTCTCCTGAAATTGGACATTTGTTTCCCTCCTCAGATTTCTCTCTCCTATCCTTTCTTTCAATACATTTTCTGCCTGTATTTTCTTCTCCTGGGATCCCTATTATGTGAATGCTATTATCCTTGATGGAGTCACAGAGTCATCTAAGTCTATTCTCATTATGCAGTATTTGTTTGTTTGTCATCTCTTCAGCCTGTTTGCTTTCCATTACTCTATCCTCCAGGTAACAGATATGTCCCTCTGCTTCTTATGGCCTACTATTTATTCCATCTATTGCATTTTTAATTGCTTTTTTTTGCATTCTTCATCTCTTATATGTCACTTTCTATTTCTTTTGTCAGAGTCACACAAATACCCTCCACTCTTTTCTCAAGTGCAGTGAGTATCTTTACGATTATTACTTTAAATTTTTTATCCGACATACTAATTTCTGTTTTTCTTAGATCTCCTGTTGTGATTTTGTGGTGTTATTTCATTTGGGACAAATTCTTCTGTCTCCTCATCTCGTCTACCTCTGTGTGTCTGGTTTGGTGTGTGCGTTTGTGTGTGTGTGTGTGTGTGTGTGTGCGTGTGTGTGTGTGTGTATTTTAGAAAAGTCAGCTATGTCCTCTGATTTTGAAAGCAGTAACTTTATAAAGCAGTGGTTCTATAGTCCCTTGCTGTGTAGTTTTCCCTCTTCACCAGAACCTTGCACTTCAAGGGAGTCTCCTGTGCATGTCAATTGTATCCTGCTATTGGGTCTGAGTTGCTTTTTCTTTTATTCCAGATGTCTGCACCGACTCTTTGTCTGTTGTGGGCTGTATTTACTCTCTATGTGTTAGACCCGGGAAGACTGGCTCTGAGGGGGTGTGACTTTAGGAGGGCATGGAGGTAGGGCTGAAATGTTAGCAAAGTTAGCACTGTGTCACTAGCTCTAAGCTGGATTCCTGGAGATATGGTGGTGGCCAGGGTTGCAGTGTGCATGATTGGCAGCAGCAAGGGCCAGTCACATGGCTGAAGTGCCAACAAGGGGTACACAGTTGTTGGGAATGGTGCATGGCATGTGTGCATGCAGATGCTGGACATAAAACATGGAAGCTGAGGGTGTGTAATTGCTGGGAAAGTCGTGTGGTGGCTATGCACAGAGTGCAGATGGGTGGGTCCAGTCCAATTTTTAAAAAATTTGCATTACACTCAGGGCCTAACCCAGGAAGCTTGGAGTTGGTGAGTCCTCAGGAGAACTCCTGGAAGAGGTGCACTCCTAGCTGGTTAGGTATCAAGTATCTTTGCAGCACAGCCTGAGACAAGTTGCTCAGTGTTCATCCTGGGGTTTGGGGGAGGAAATGGCACCTGCCAGCTCCTTTCTTCCTGGAGAAGTTTCCTGACATGCTCTGAAATTCAGTATAAGTAGATCTCTCTCCTGTTTTGCAGGCTGTAGATTCTATGTTGCCTCTCCTCAGGCTGTTGCCTCTTTAAGGGCAGGAACCCAGCTATTACTCACCTTCCAGGCTGGCCCAGTGCTGAGTCAGCTGACTTAAAACTCCAGAGTCTAAGCCTCAGTGCTTATACAAACTCACAGAATTCAGCTCCTCTGTTTTTCAGGGACTCATGTTATAGGGATTCATTGTCCCCATGTAGGATCCCTGATGCTTTTCTCTCTCCACAACCACAGCTCTCTCCTTACAGTGGGCAGCTTCCATCCACCATGTTTGACCTTCCTATACTCTCCAATGTGGCTTCTTTTCCACATTTAGTTGTTTTTTTTTTATTTTGTTTTGCCTGTCTTCAGTTCATTCTCTGGTTTATGATTCAGATGTGAGTTGTATCTAACTGTAAACATGTGGTGGGGTGAGCTTAGGGTGCTCCTACTTTTCCATCTTGCACTCCCTCCTGTCCTTCTCTTGATGCTTCAAAATTTTGCTAGTATCTTAATGAGAATTTTTGCATCCATATTCATCAGGGGTATTGGCCTGTAGTTCTCTTTTTTTAACGGGTCTCTGTCTGGTTTAGGAATCAAAGTAATACTGGCTTCATAGAATGAGTATGGAAGTTTTCCTTCCCTTTCTATTTCTTGGAATAGCTTGAGAAGGATAGGTATTATCTCTGCTTTAAACGTCTGGTAGAACTCCCCTGGGAAGCCATCTGGTCCTGGACTCTTATTTGTTGGGAGATTTTTGATAACCGATTCAATTTCTTCACTGGTTATGGGTCCGTTCAAGCTTTCTATTTCCTCCTGATTGAGTTTTGGAAGAGTGTGGGTGTTTAGGAATGTGTCCATTTCTTCCAGGTTGTCCAATTTGTTGGCATATAATTTTTCATAGTATTCCCTGATAATAGTATCTCTGAGGGATTGGTTGTAATAATTCCATTTTCATTCATGATTTTATCTATTTGGGTCATCTCCCTTTTCTTTTTGAGAAGCCTGGCTAGAGGTTTGTCAATTTTGTTTATTTTTTCAAAAAACCAATTCTTGGTTTCGTTGATCTGCTCTACAGTTTTTTTAGATTCTATATTGTTTATTTCTGCTCTGATCTTTATGATTTCTCTTCTTCTGCTGCGTTTAGGCTGCCTTTGCTCTTCTGCTTCTCTTTCCTTTAGGTGTGCTGTTAGATTTTGTATTTGGGATTTTTCTTGTTTCTTGAGATAGGCCTGCATTGCCATGTATTTTCCTCTCAGGACTGCCTTCGCTGCCTCCCAAAGCGTTTGGATTGTTGTATTTTCATTTTCGTTTGTTTCCATATATTTTTTAATTTCTTCTCTAATTGCCTGGTTGACCCACTCAGTCGTTAGTAGGGTGTTCTTTAACCTCCATGCTTTTGGAGGTTTTCCATACTTTTTCATGTGGTTTATTTCAAGCTTCATAGCATTGTGGTCTGAAAGCATGCATGGTATAATTTCAATTCTTGTAAACTTATGAAGGGCTGTTTTGTGACCCAGTATATGATCTATCTTGGAGAATGTTCCATGTGCACTCGAGAAGAAAGTATATTCTGTTGCTTTGGGATGCAGAGTTCTAAATATATCTGTCAAGTCCATCTGCTCCAATGTATCATTCAGGGCCCTTGTTTCTTTATCGACCGTGTGTCTAGATGATCTATCCATTTCTGTAAGTGGAGTGTTAACGTCCCCTGCAATTACCACATTCTTATCAATAAGGTTGCTTATGTTTATGAGTAATTGTTTTATATATCTGGGGGCTCCAGTATTCGGCGCATAGACATTTATAATTGTTAGCTCTTCCTGACGGATAGACCCTGTAATTATTATATAATGCCCTTCTTCATCTCTTGTTACAGCCTTTAATTTAAAGTCTAGTGTGTCTGATATAAGTATGGCTACTCCAGCTTTCTTTTGGCTTCCAGTAGCATGATAAATAGTTCTCCATCCCCTCACTCTCAATCTGAAGGTGTCCTCAGATCTAAAATGAGTCTCTTGTAGACAGCAAATAGATGGGTCTTGTTTTTTTATCCATTCTGATACCCTATGTCTTTTGGTTGGCGCATTTAATCCATTTACATTCAGTGTTATTATAGAAAGATACGGGTTTAGAGTCATTGTGATGTCTGTATGTTTTATGCTTGTAGTGATGTCTCTGGTACTTTGTCTCACAGGATCCCCCTTAGGATCTCTTGTAGGGCTGGTTTAGTGGTGACAAATTCCTTCAGTTTTTATTTGTTTGGGAAGACCTTTATCTCTCCTTCTATTCTAAATGACAGACTTGCTGGATAAAGGATTCTCGGCTGCATATTTTTTCTGTTTAGCACATTGAAGACCTCGTGCCAATCCTTTCTGGCCTGCCAAGTTTCAAAAGAGAGATCAGTCACGAGTCTTATAGGTCTCCCTTTATATGTGAGGGCACGTTTATCCCTTGCTGCTTTCAGAATTTTCTCTTTATCCTTGTATTTTGCCAGTTTCACTATGATATGTCGTGCAGAAGATCGATTCAAATTACGTCTGAAGGGAGTTCTCTGTGCCTCTTGGATTTCGATGCCTTTTTCCTTCCCCAGTTCAGGGAAGTTGTAAGCTATTATTTCTAGTACCCCTTCAGCACCTTTCCCTCTCTCTTCCTCCTCTGGGATACCAATTATGCGTATATTATTTCTCTTTAGTGTATCACTTCGTTCTCTAATTTTCCCCTCATACTCCTGGATTTTTTTATCTCTCTTTTTCTCAGCTTCCTCTTTTTACATAACTTTATCTTCTAGTTCACCTATTCTCTCCTCTGCCTCTTCAATCCGAGCCGTCGTCATTTCCATTTTGTTTTGCATTTCGTTTAAAGTGTTTTTCAGCTCCTCGTGAGTGTTCCTTAGTCCCTTGATCTCTGTAGCAAGAGATTCTCTGCTGTCCTCTATACTGTTTTCAAGCCCAGCGATTAATTTTATGACTATTTTTCTAAATTCACTTTCTGTTACCTTATTTAAATCCTTTTTGATCAGTTCATTAGCTGTTGTTATTTCCTGGAGATTCTTTTGAGGGGAATTCTTCCGTTTGGTCATTTTGGATAGTCCCTGGAGTGGTGAGGACCTGCAGGGCACTTCCCTTGTGCTGTGGTGTATAACTGGAGTTGGTGGGCGGGGCCGCAGTCAGACCTGATGTCTGCCCCCAGCCCACTGCTGGGGCCACAGTCAGTGGCCCTCTCCTAGGGGCTGGATTCACTGTGGGGGGGTGTGGCCTGTCTGGGCTACTTGCACACTGCCAGGCTTGTGGTGCTGGGGATCTGGTGTATTAGGCGGAGGGGGGGTGAAGGCAAGGTGCACGGGGGCAGGAGGGGCAGGCTTAGCTTGCTTCTCCTTAGGTGATCCACTTCAGGAGGGGCCCTGTGGCAGCAGGAGGGAGTCAGATCCTCTGCCGGAGGTTTGGCTCTGCAGAAGGACAGAGTTGGGTGTTTGCACCCAGCGAGCAAGTTCCCTGGCAGGAACTGGTTCCCTTTGGGATTTTGGCTGGGGTATGGGCAGGGGAGATGGCGCTGGCGAGCGCCTTTGTTCCCCACCAAACTGAGCTCTGTCATCTGGGGTGCTCAGCAGCTCTCCCTACCTTTGTCCTCCAGCCTTCCCGCTTTCTGAGCAGAGCTGTTAACTTATGACCTCCCAGATGCTAAGTCCCGCTTGCTGTCAGTACACACTCCATCCAGCCCCTCTGCTTTTGCCAGCCAGACTCATGGGCTCTGCTTGGCCAGCAGGCTGCCCCTCCGCCCGGGCTCCCTCACGCCAGTCCGTGGAGCGCGCACCGCCTCGCTGCCCTTCCTATCCTCTTCCGTGGGCCTCTCCTCTGAGCTTGGCTCCGGAGACTCCGTTCTGCTAATCCTCTGGCGGTTTTCTGAGTTATTTAGGCAGGTGTAGGTGGAATCTAAGTGATCAGCAGGATGCGCGGTGAGCCCAGTGTCCTCCTATGCCGCCATCTTCCAACTACTCCTGTTTTATGTTTTTAAATTGTATACTTAGATCTATGATAAATTTTGAGTTATTTTTCATATTTTATGCAAAGTTTGGATCAAAGTTCATTATTTGGCATCAGGATAGCCAATTATTCCTGCATGAAGTTTTGAAGACTCTTCTGTATCAAGTTGCCTTTGTACCTTTGTCAAAAACCAAATCATTATATATGCATGAGTCTATTTCTGATCACTCTGTGCTGTTCCAGTCATCTATTTTCTATTTTGATGCCAATACCACACTGTTTTGGTTACTATAACTTTATAATGTCTTGAAAATAGGTAATGAAAGAGTCCCAACTTGGATATTTTTCAAAATGTTTTAGACATTTTAGATCTTTTTCAATTCCGCGTAATGTTTAAAATCAGCTTGTCAATTTACACACACACACACAAATACACAGAGGAGCTTGCAGGGATTCACTTTGACATTGGATTGGATCAAAAGGTTATTTTGGTCATAATTCACAACTTAATATTACTTAGTCTTTTGATTAATGAAAAGTTATATCTTCTCTTTTGCTCAGAGCTTCTTTAATTTCTCTCAGAAATGTTTTGTAGTGTTCAAGGTATAGGTTTTGCACATCTTTTGTCAAATTTATCCTTGAGTACTTCATGATTTTTATGTTATTTTTTAAGTTTATTTATTTCAAGGGAAAGAGAAAGCATAAGTCAGGGAGGGTCAGAGAGAGAGAGAGAGAGAGAATCCAAAACAGATTGCACACTATCACCACAGAGCTTAACATGGGATTCGAATCCATGCAACTGTGAGATCCTGACTTGAACTGAAGTTGGATGCTTAACCCAGTGAGTGACCAAGGCACCTCTGATTTTAATGTTATTAAAAGGGTATAATTTTTAAAAATTTTAATTTTCAATAATTTATTGCTCTATAGTGATTTTTCATATTGCTCTACTATTCTAAACCATGCTGAATTCACTAATTAATCATTGTACATAGTTTTGTTACATCAGTGTTTCTACATACACGATCATGCTGTGTGTAAGTGAAGGCATGTTAAATTTTTCTTTGAAAAACTTGATGCTTTTTGTTTCATTTTCTTGCGTAATTGTCTGGGGTAAAACTTCTAGCACAGTTTTGAATAGAAGTGGCGAGAGCAGACATCCTTTTCTTATTCCTGATCATAGGGGCAAAGCATCCAATCTTATCATTAATTATTATATGAGCTTTAGGTTGTTGGTACATGCCCTTCATCAGGTGGAGGAATTTCCCTTATTTTTCTACCTTTCTAAAAGTTTTATTTTTTTTTTATCCCAAATGGATTTTTTATTTTAAATCTTGCAATATTGCAATACTGGTCTCAAAAGTAGATTTCAGTGATTCATCATTTACATACAACACCCAGTGCTCATCACAAGTTCCTCCTTAATAACCATCATATATCTAGCCGATCTCCTACCCACCTCTTCCCATCAACTTTCGGTTTGTTCTCTATCATTAAGAACATCTTGTGATTTGTTTCCCTTTCTTCTCTCCCCCTTCCCATATGTTCATCTGTTTTGTTTCTTAAATTCAACATATGAGTGAAATGGTATTTGTCTTTTTCCTATTAAATTATTATTAAATTATTAATTATTTCACTTAGCATAATACATTCTAGCTCCATCCACCATTATAAATACCAAGATTTCTTTTTTTAATAGCTGAGTAATATTTCATTGTGTGTGTGTGTGTGAGTGTGCATGTGTGTGTGTGTGTGTGCATCCCATGTCTTCTTTGTCCATTTATTAGCTTATCAATATTTGGGCTCTCTCCATACTTTGGGTATTGTTGATAAGATGCTATAAATACTGGGGTTCCTGGAACCCCTCAAATCTGTAGTTTTGTATTATTTGGGGAAACATCTAGTAGTGAAATTGCTGGATCATATGGTAGTTCTATTAATAGTCTTTTGGGGAACCTCCATATTGTTATGAAAATTCGCTGTACTAGTTTGCATTCCCACCAAAAGTGCAAGGGGGTTCCCTTTTCTCCACCTCCTCACCAACACCTGTTGTTTCTTGTGTCATAAATTTTAGCAATTCTGACAGGCGTGAGGTGGTATCTCATTGTGGTCTTGATTTGTATTTACCTAATGATGAGTGATGTTCAGTATCTTTTCATGTGTCTGTTGCCATCTGCATATCTTTTTTTGGAAAAATGTCTGTTTATATCTTCTGCCTATTTTTAACTGTATTATTTGTTTTTTGGGAGGTGAGGTTTGTAATTTCTTTATATATTATGGTTACAAACTCTTATTCAAACATGTCATTTGCAACTATCTTCTCCCATTCTGAAGGCTGCCTTTTTGTTTTGTTCCTTGTTTCCTTTGCTATGCAGAAGATTTTTATTTTGTTGAAGTTCCAATAGTTTATTTTTGCTTTTGTTTCACTTGCCTCAGGACACATATCTAGCAATAAATTTCAACAGCCAGTGTCAAAGAGATTACTGCCTGTGTTGTCCTCTAAGATTTCAATGATTTTCTGTATCACATCTGACCTTTAATCCATTTTGTATTTATTTTTGTGTTTTGGTGTAAGAAAGTGGTCCAGTTTTATTCTTCTACATGTTGCTGTCCACTTTTTCCAGCACGATTTGTTCAAAAGACTTTTTTCCATTGGATATTCTTTTCTGCTTTGTTGAAGATTGATTGATCATATAGTTGTGGGTTAATTTCTGGGCTTTTCTATTCTGCTTCTTCATCTACGTGTCTGTTTTTGTGCCAGGATCATACTATCTTGATATCTAGAGCTTCAGAATATAACCTGAAGTCCAGGAGTGTGATGTCTCCAGCTTTGTTTTTTGTTTTTGTTTTTTTCTTTTTTTCTTTTTTCAGGATTGCTTTGACTCTTTGGGTTTTTTTCTGGTTCCATACAAATTTTAAGATTCTTTTCTTCCAACTGTGAAAACTGCTGTTGGTATTTTTATGCTGATTGCATTAAATAAGTAGATTGCATTAGATGATATACACATTTTTAATGTTTATTTATTTTTGAGAGAGAGACAGAGTGCTAGCGGGGTAGGGGCAGAAAGTGAGAGGGAGACACAAAATCTGAAGTAGGCTCCAGGCTCTGAGATGTCAGCACAGAGCCCGACACGGAGCTTGAAGCCATGAACCCTGAGATCATGACCTGAACTGGTAAGAAGCCAACTGAGCCAACCAGGCGCCCCTGGGTAATATAGACATTTTAACAATATTTTTTTCTTTCAATCTATGAATGTGAAATGTTTTTCCAGTCCTTTATGTCACCTTCAATTTATTTAGTTTTTTTCTAGTTTTCAGTGCACAGACCATTTACCTCTTTTGATAGGTTTATTCCTGGTATCCTATGGGTTTTGGTGCAATTATAAATCATATTGATTCCTTGATTTCTCTTTTTTTTGTGTCTTTATTGTTATATAGAAATGCAACACATTTCTGTATAGTGATTTTGGATCCAGAGACTTTTTACTGAATTCCTGTATCTCTTCTAGGAATTTTTTGTGGACTATTTTGGAGATTATATATAGAGAATCATGTCATCTGCAAATAGTGAAAGTTTGACTTCTTTCTTGCCAATTTGCTGTATTTTATTTCTCTTTGCTGTCTGATTGCTGAGGTTAGGACTTTCAGTACTTTGCTAAATGACTCTGATGACAGTGGACATCCCTGTCTTGTTCTTGACTATAGAGGAAATGCTCTGTGTTTTTCCCAATTGTGGATGATAGTAGCTGTGATTTTACCATATGACCTTTATTATGTTGAGGTATAGTCTGTCTAGCCCTACTTTGTTGAGGGTTATTTAATCATGAATGGATGTTGGACTTTGTTGTTGTTGTTTTTTTTTATGATGAATGGATGTTGGGCTTTGTCAAATGCTTTTACTACATTTATTGAGTGTATCATATGGTACTCATCCTTTCTTTTATTAATGTGGTGTATCACATTGATTGACTTGTGAATATTGAAGAATACTTGAAGCTCAGGAATAAATTTAACGTGATTTTGGTGAATTATCCTTTTAATGTACTGTTGGATTCAATTTGCAGTAGTTAATTGAGAATTTGCATACATGGTCATCAGAGATATTGGCTTCCAGCTCTTTTTGTTTGTTTGTTTTAGTGAAGTTTTTGTCCGTTTTTGTTATCAGAATAATCTCTGCCTCGTAGAATGAATTTGTAGAATTTGTAGAATGAATTTGTCCTTCCATTTGTAGTTTTTGGAATAGTTTGAGAATAGATATTAACTCTTTAAAGGTTTGGTAGAATTCCCTGTGAAGCCATCTGGTCCTGGACTTTTGTTTGTTTGGAGACTTTTATTACTGATTCTGTATCTTTATTGGTTGTCAGTCTGTTTAAGTTTTCTATTTCTTCCTGCTTCAGTCTTAATTGTTGACATGTTTCTAGGAATTTATCAATTTCTTCCAGGTTTTTACATTTGTTGACATATAGTTTTTCATAATATTCTTTTATAATTGTTTGTATTTCTGTGGTGTTTGTTATTATTTTTCCTCTCTCATTTGTGATTTTATTTGTTTTGGTCTGTTCTCTTTTCTTTTTATAAATCTGGCTAGGGGGTTAATAATTTCATCAAATTATTAGAAAAAGCCCCTGGTGTCATTGAAATTTTCTTTTTTGTTTGTTTGTTTGTTTGCTTTGTTTCTATACCTTTCATTTCTACTCTAACCTTTATCGCTTCCCTTCTGCTGGCCATAGGCTTAATTTTTTGTTCTTTTTCTAGCTTTTTTAGGTGTAAGGTTAGGTGTTTATTTGAGATTTTTTTTGCATCCTGGGTGGGTCTTTATTACCATATTCTTCCTTCTTATGACTCCTTTTGCTGAATTCCAATGGGTTGGGACTGTCATGTTTTCATTTTCATTTGTGTCTATTTTGTTTTTAATTTTTTCTTTACCTTACTGTTTGACTCATTCATTCCTTAGCAGGATGTTCTTTTACGTTCATGTATTTGTGGTCTTTCCAAGTTTCTCCTTGTGGTTCACTTCAAGTTTCATAGTGTTGTGACCAGGAAATATGCATTGTATGATCTAATTATTTTTCTACCTTTAAAAAATTTTTAAATGTTTATTTTTTTTGAGACAGAGAGAAACACACAGTGCAAGCAGGGGAAGGGCAGAGAGAGAGAGGGAAACACAGAATCCGAAGCAGGCTCCAGACTCTGAACTGTTAGCACAGAGCCCAACGCAGGGCTTGAACCCACAAACTGTGAGATCATGACCCGAGCCAAAGTCGGACGCTCAACCGACTGAACCACTCAGGCGTTCCAAAATTTTTCAACTTTTTGAGGCCTGATTTTTTATCTAGTATGTGATCTATTCTGGAGAATGTCTCATCAATGTGCACTTAAAAAGAATGTATATTCTGCTGCTTTAGGATGGAATGTTCTTAATACATCCGTTAAGTCCCTCTGTTCCAGTGTGCCATTCAATGCCATTGCTTCCTTGTTGATTTTCTGTTCAGATGGCCTGACCATTGATATATGTGGAGTGTTAAAATCCCGTACCATTATTGTATTATTATCAATGAGTTCCTTTATGTTTTCTATTAATTGTTTTATATATTAGGATAGTTCCATGTTACAAGCATAAATATTTACACTTGTTAGATCTTCTTGTTGGATAGTCCCTTTTATTGTGATATTTTGCCCTTCTTCATGTCTTATTATAGTCTTTGGTTTAAAATATAGTTTGTCTGATACATTCATTGCTACTCCACTTTCTTTTGACATCTATTTGCAAGATACATATTTTTCCATCCACTCACTTTCAATTTGCAAGTGGTTTTAGTTCTAAAACGAGTCTCTTGTAGATAGTATATAGGTGGGTCTTGTGTTTTTTAATTTATTCTGACACCATATGTCTTTTGATTAGAGTGCTTAGTCCATTTACACTGAGAGTAATTATTGATAGACATGTATTCAATGACATTTTATTACTTATTTTGTTGTTGTTTCTGGATATTTTCTCTATTCCTTTCCTATCATTGTCATTTTTGGTCTATCCTTTCACTAACAGAGTCTCCTTCAATATTTCTGGTAGGGCTGATTTATGGTAATGAAGTCCTTTAGTTTTTGTTTTTGTTTTTGTTTTTAATCTGGGAAACTCATGAACTCACCTTCTGTTCTGAATGACAGCCTTGCTGTGTAGACTTTTCTTAGATGCACATTTTCCCCATTCAGCGTGTTGAATATAGCATGCTACTTCCATCTGGCCTGTCATGTTTCTGTGGAGAAATCAACTGCTCAACTTGTTGGTCTCATGTAAGTTAAGGATTTGTTTTGTCTTGCTGCTTTTAAGATTTGTTTCTTTATCTCTGTATTTTGCAAGTTTAACTTAATATGTCTTGGCGTTGGCCTGCTTTTGTTGATTTTGATAGCAATTCTCTGTGCCTCCTGGATGTGGATGTATGTTTCCTTCCCAAGCTCAGGGAAGTCTTCAGATATAATTTCCTCTAATAAGCCTTATGTTACCTTTTCTCTCTCTTCTTCTTCTTTTGGTATTCCTATGATACCAATGTTATTACTTTTGAATGAGTCACTGTCATCCGAAAGTCTATTCTTGTATTCCATAATTTTTCTTTCTCTCCTTTGCTCAGCTTAATGTTTTCCTTTATTTTATCTTCTGTATCACTCATTCATTTATTTGCTTCCTCTACCCTTGTGATCTTTACACTCAGTCTGTTTTGAGTCTCAGGTATTGCGTTTTTCATTTCTAATAGTTTATTAACTCTTTTATCTCTGATGTATGATCTCCCTGAAGTATTCCTTTCTTTTCTCAAGCCCAACAAGTATCCTTATGATTTTTACTTTAGATTCTCCATCATGCCTATTACTTATATCTGTTTTTATTAGCTCTCTGGCCCTGAACTTATCTTGTTTCACTGGGGATGAATTTCTCCATCTTGGCATTTCATCTATGTCTATGTCTCCTTCTGTGTGTTAGAAAAGCCCGTTGTGTTTCCTTATCCTGAGGGTAATTGATTTATAATGAATAGGTAATATATTTTCCAAGGCCTTATGTTTCAGGGACTGTGTCTGGAGTGCATTGCATGTACCCAGCTGCTGTGTTTTAGCTGCTCTTTCCTGCAGGCAAGTCATCTGCCAAGACTCTCCTTGACTGTAGTTAGCAGTGTTTTGACCTTGGCCAGAGTGTGGGGAGTTTTAACAAGGTGTACGCTGGTCTGTTTGTTAAAGGAGATACTACTTCCACTAGAACTGAAACTTTACAGAACTCCCTGGTAGGGGTACATAGTGTAGACAATGATTTCAGCTGATCTTCTTGGGGAATAATCTGCTTCACTGGGACTGAAGCACACTTGCCCATGAAGACAGTATCAGTCGTCCATGGGGGAGTGGGACATGGTGTAAGCAAGTTAAGCATCCAGTGTTGGTGCTGTGTTGTTTACTTAAGGTAGTTTAGGTTGATGGAAGGTGGAGGGAAATGGCGCCAGCCCATTCTTTTGTCCCTGGAGAAAGGTCTCTGCTTGCTGCTCTAAGAGCAGCACTCCCAGAAGACTGAATAATCTCCCCTCTTTGCATTCCAGGTGTTTTCCAGATTGTTGTTTTCACATTGTCTCTCTCTGAGGTTGTTCTTGCCATCGCTCCAGGAGTAAGGCAGACCCCTCAGGGTTCTATCTCAGCCAAGCACGCATACCTTCAAAACTCCAGTCTTTGAGCCTCAATGGTTGCAAAAACTCACGAAAATCAACCTGTCCCCTTTTCCGAGCCAATGGCTCTGACAAAGTGTTTTATTTGTGTGTCCCCCTGTGTGCTCCTGTCTCTCTCGCATTTCTCCATGACCAGGTCTTCCTCTGCAGGAACCCTGATCCATTTCTCCCCAAACCATGTCATACCACTTCCTACATTCTTTGATACATCCTCTTCTCTCCTAGTTGTGGAGTTGCTCTGTCAGTTCTCAGATCAGTTTCTTGGATATTCACAATGATTTGATAGTTATCTAGTTCTGTTTTAGGGGTGAGATCAGCCTTGCATCCTCTACTACACAACCATCTTAACTCCTACCACTTTTTTTCTAGGCTTATCATTGTTTTTGGTGTTATTTTAAATGGGATTGATTATCTTCCTGCTACTCCACTATAGTGTACAGAAATGCAACGGATTTCTGTACATTGATTTTATAACATGCAACTTTACTGAATTTGTTTATCAGTTCTAAGAGCTATTTGGTGGAGTCTTTTGTGTTTTCTATATAGAGTATTATGTCTTTTGCAAATAGTTAAAGTTTGACTTCTCCCTTGCCAATTTGGATTTTTTAATTTCTTTTTGTTGTCTGATTGCAGAGGCTAGGACTTCCAGTACTATGTTAAACAACAGTGTTGAGAGTGGATATCCCCATCTTGTTCCTCACCTTGAAGGAAAATCTCTCAATTTTTCCCCACTGAGGATGATATTAGCAGTGGAATGTTCGTATACCTGCCCTTTATCTTGTGGTATGTTCCCTCTAATCCTACTTTTTGAGGTTTTTAAAAATTTTTTAAATATTTATTTATTTTTGAGAGAGAGAGAGAGAGAGCATGAGTGGTGGAGGAACAGAGAGAGAAGGAGACACAGAATTTGAAACAAGCTCAAGGCTCTGAGCTGTCAGCACAGACCCTGACAGGGGGCTCAAACTCATGAACTGTGAGATCATGACCTGAGCCGAAATCAGACGCTTAACCAACTTAGCCACCCAGGTGCTCTTAGGTTATTTTTTTTAATGTTTATTTATTTTTGAGAGAGAGAGAAATTGCAAGTGAGGGTGGGACAGAGAGAGGGAGGTATAAAATCTGAAACAGGCTGCAGGCTCTGAGCTACCAGCACAGAGCCCAACACAGGGCTCAAACCCATGAACTGTGAGATCATGATCTGAGCTGAAGTCAGAAGTTTAACCGACTGAGCCACCCAGGAGCTCTGAGGTTTTTCTTTCCTTTGTTTTTTTAATCATAAATGGATATTGTATTTTGTCAAATGCTTTACCTGCATTTATTGAAATGATCATATGGTTCTAATGCTTTCTTTTATTAATATGGTGTATCACATTGATGTGTAAATATTTTAAAAGGTTGAAACACAAGATTAAATCACACGTGGTCATGGTGAATGATCATTTTAGTGTATTGTTGTATTTGGTTTGCTGTTGTTTTGTGAGAATTTGGGAATCCATGTTCATCAGTATATTGATCTGTAGTTCTCCTTCCTAATGGAGTCTTTATCTAGTTTTGGTATCAGATTAATGTTTGCCTCATAGAATGAATTTTGAAGTTTTCCTTCATTTTCTATTTTTTGGAAAAGTTTGAGAAGAGTAAGTATAACTCTTCTTTAAATGTTTGGTAGTGGGGCGCCTGGGTGGCTCAGTCGGTTAAGCGGCCAACTTCAGCTCAGGTCGTGATCTCACGGTTCGTGAGTTCCAGCCCCGCGTTGGGCTCTGTGCTGACAGCTCAGAGCCTGGAGCCTGTTTCAGATTCTGTGTCTCCCTCTCTCTGACCCTCCCCTGTTCATGCTCTGTCTCTCCCTGTCTCAGAAATAAATAAAACATTAAAAAAAAGAGTTTTAAATGTTTGGTAGAATGCAACTCTGAATCCATCTGACCCTAGACTTTTATGTTTTGGGAGGTTTTTTGATTACTGATTTAGATTATCTGTTGGCTATTGATATGTTCAAATTTTCTGTGTCTTTCTGTTTCAGTTTTTATGGTTCATATGTTTCCAGAAAATGTATCTATTTCTTCCAGGTTTTCCAATTTGTTGGCACATAAGTTTTCATAATATTCTTAATTGATTGTATGTCTGTGGTGTTGGTTGTGATTTCTCTTCTCTCATTTGTGATTTTATTTATTTGGTTCCTTTCTCTTTTCATAAGCCTTGTTAGGGTGTTATCAATTTTATTAATTTTTTTCAAAGAATCAGTTCCTGGTTTTGATTTGTTCTATTGTTTTTTTAGTTTTTGTTATTTATTTCTGATCTAATCTTTATTATTTCCCTCTTTCTTCTTGCTTTATGTCAATTTGTGATTCTTTTACCAACTCCTTCAGCTATAAGTTTAGGTTGTTTATTTGAAAACAATCTTTCTTCTTTAAGAGGCCCTGTATTGCTATAGCCTTCCCTCTTAGGACCACTTTTGTTTCTTCCCAAAGGTTTCAGCGTTTTGTGTTTTCATTTTCATTTGATAGCATGTATTTTTTTAATTTCTTCTTTGATTTCCTGATTGACCCATTTAGTATCATATTGTTTAATATCCATGTATCTGTTGTCCTTTCAATTTTTTTCTTATGCTTGACTTCAAGTCTCATAGCATTGTGGTCATAAAATGTGCCTGGTGTGATTTCAATGTTTTTTTTTTTTTACTTGTTCAGGCCTGATTTGTGACATAGGATGTGATATATTCTGGAGAATGTGTCATGTGCACTTGAATATAATATGTATTCTGTTATTTTAGGATGTAATATTATGAATATATCTGTTATGTCCATCTGTTCCAGTGTGTCATTCAAATCCATTGTTTCCTTGTTGATCTTCTCTAACTAGATGTTTTGTGCATGTCGCTGTCGAGTTTTCCCAACACAAGTTTTACCAGCTGAGAAAAAGAGACTGTCTATTTTCCATTGGATACTCTTTCCTATTTTTTTTTTCAGATAGGAGTTGGCCATACGTTTGTGGGTCTGTTTCTGGGTTCTTTATTGTATTCCACTGATCTATGTGTCCGCTTTTGTGTCATTACCATACTGTCGTGATGATTCCAGCTTTGTAATAGAGCTTAAAACCCAGAATTGTGATGCTTTCTGCTTTGATTTTCATTTTCAACATTTTTTGGCTATTCAGAGTCCTTTGTGTTCCTATGCAAAGTTTAAAATTGTTCTAGTTCTGTGAAAAAGGCTGGTG
This sequence comes from Panthera pardus, assembly GCF_024362965.1. Lineage (NCBI taxonomy): Eukaryota > Metazoa > Chordata > Mammalia > Carnivora > Felidae > Panthera > Panthera pardus. The sequence continues at coordinate 59,351,022 of NW_026526843.1, forward strand.
TTATTTTGTAGAGAAGTGCATTGAATGTGTAGATTTCTTTGTGTAATACAGACATTTTAACAATATTTATTATTCCAATCCATGAGCATGGAAAATATTTTTTTTATTTCTTTATGTTTTCAATTTCTTTCTTAAGCTTTCTATAATATTCAGCAAACAGATTTCTTTCTTCTTTGGTTAGGTTTATTCTTAGGTATCTTTTCGTTCTTTGTGAAATTTTAAATGGGATTGATTCCTTGATTTCTCCTTCTGCTGCTTCATTGTTGGTGTATAAAAATGCAACCGATTTCTGTATGTTCATTTTGTATCCTGTAACATTGCTGAATTTGCATATCAGTTCTAGTTTTTTTGGTGGAGTCTTTCAGGTTTTTCATGTAGAGTATCATGTCATATGTGAAGTGTATAATTTTTATTTCTTCCTTGCAAATTTGTATGCAATTTATTTCTTTTTATTGTCATGTTGCTGAGACTAGAACTTCCAATACTATGTTGAACAACAGTGTGACAGTGGACATCACTATCGTGTTCCTTGCCTTAGGGGGAAACCTCACAGGTTTTCCCCCATTGAAGACGATACTAGCTGTGAGCCCTTCATATATTGTTTTTATGATGTTGAGGTATGTTCCTTCTATCCCAAATTTCTTGAGGGTTTTTATCTGTATTTTGTCAAAAGCTGTATTTTGTCAAAATCTTTTTCTGCATCTATTGAAATGATCATATGATTCTTTTTCCTTTTTTTTATTAATGTGGTATATCACTTTGATTTATTTGTGAATATTGAATCAGTCCAGGAATAAAACCCACTTTAACATAGTGAATTATTCTTCTAGTGTACTTTGAATTTTATCTCCTGGTATCTTGTTGAGAATTTTTGCATCCAGATTCATCAGGGATATATTGGCCAGTAATTCTCATTTTAGTGGAGTATTTGTCTGGTTTTGGAACAAAGGTAATGCTGGCTTCATAGATGAGTTTGAAAGCTTTCATTTATGTTTCTTGGAACAGTTTGACAAGAACAACTATTAACTCTTCTTTAAATGTCTGGTCAAATTTCCCTGGGAAACCATCTGCCCAGTAATCTTACTTGTTGGGCGATTTTGTTAAGGTTATTTATTTACTTTTGAGAGAGAGAGAGAGAGAGAGAGAGAGAGAGCGCAGGCAAGTGAGGGAATGGGAGAAAGAGAGAGAAGGAGAAAGAGGTAGAGAGAAAATACCAACCAGGTTCCACACTGTCAGGATCAGAGCCCAATGCAGGGCTCGAAATCAGAAACCATGAGATCATGAGCTGAGCCAAAATTACAGTCAGACACTTAACTGACTGAGGTACACAGGTTCCCTGTGATATTGTTTAAACTGAATCAATTTCATTGCTGGTTGTGGGCCTGTTCAAATTTTCTATTTCCCCATGTTTGAGTTTTGGTATTGTGTGAGTGTCTAAGAATTTGTTCATTTCTTCCAGAGTGTTTACTTTGTTGTCATATAATTTTTCAAAGTATTCTTTTATAGTTGTTGGTATTTCTGTGGTGTTGGCTGTGATCTGTCCTTCTGCATTCATGATTTTATCTATTTGGGTCCTCTCTCTTTTCTTTTTGAGAAGTCTGGCTAGAGTTTTATCAATTTTGTTTATTCTTTCAAAAAACCAGCTTTTATTTTCATTGACCTGTTCTACTGTTTTTCTTTGTTTCTATATTGTCTATTTCTGCTCTTGTCTTTATTATTTCCCTTCTGCTGGCTTTGTGCTATTTTTGTGGCTCCTTTTCTAGCTCCTTCAGGTATAAGGTTAGGTTGTATATTTGAGGCCTTTCTTGCATCCTGAGAGAGGCCTGAGTCACAATGTACTTTCCTTTTAGGACTGCCTTTGCTGTATCCCAAAGGGTTTGGGCTGTCATGTTTTCATTTTCATTGGCTTCCATGTATTTTTTTTTATTTTTTCTTTGATTTCCTGGTTGACCCATTCATTCCTTAGTAGGATGTTCTTTAACCTCCATGTAATTGAGGGCTTTCCACAATTTTTCTTGTAATTCATTTCGTTTCATAGTGTTGTGATCTGAAAATATGCATAGTATGATCTTGATCTTTTTGTGCCTGTTGTGGGCTGATTTGTGACCCAGTAGGTGATCTATTTTATAGAATGTTCCATGTGTACTGGAGGAGAATGTGTATTGTGCTGCTTTAGGATGAAATGTTCAGAATATATCTTTTCAGTCCATCTGGTCCAGTGTGTCATTCAAAGCCACTGTTTTCTTGTTGATTTTCTGCTTAGATGACCTGTCCTTTGTTGTAAGTGGGGCATTAAAGTCTCCTAATAGTACGGTATTATTATCTATGAGTTTCCTTATGGTTGTGATTAAGTGATTTATATATTTGGGTATTTCAACGTTGGGGGCATAAATATTTACAATTGTTAGATCTTCTTGATGTATAGACCCTTTAATTATGATATAATGCCCTTCTTCATCTCTTATGACAGTCTGTTTTAAAATCTAGTTTGATAAAATAGGGCTACTCAGGCTTTATTTTGATATTCATTAGTATGACAAATGGTTCTCCATCCAATCACTCTCAATCTGCGGTGTCCCTATGTCTAAGATGAGTCTCTTGTGGGCAGCATATAGATGCATCTTTTTCTTTTTAATCCATTATTATGCTCTATGTGTTTTGATTGGAGCATTTATTCATTTTCATTCAGAGTCATTATTTAAATATATGAATTTCATGTCATTGTGTCATCTTGTAGATTTGGTGTTTCTGGTGATGTTCTTTGTTATCTTTGATGCTTTGGTCTTTTTTTTTTCTCCACTCAGAGAGTCGCCCTTAAATTTTCTTGCATGGCTAGTTTTGTGGTCATGAACTCCTTTAGTTTTAGGGGTTTTGTTTGTTTGTTTGTTTTGTGTTTTGTTTTGTTTTGTTTTAGTCTGGGAAAGTCTTGTTACCTCCTATTCTGAATGACAGCCTTGATGGATAATGGATTCTTGGCTGCATATTTTTCCTACTCAGCACATTGAATATTTCCTTCTACTCCCTTCTAGCCTCCCACAGGTCTGCTAGCTAACCTTATGTTTCTACCCTTGTAATTTAAGGACATTTTGTCCCTAGCTGCTTTCAGAATTCTCTCTTTATCCTTGTAATTTTCAAGTTTCACTTGATATGTCCTGATGTCGACATGTTATTGTTTGTTGATTTTGAAGGGAGTTCTCTCTGTCTCCTGGACTTGATGCCTGTTTCCTTGCCCAGATTAAAGATATTTTCAGCTATGATTTGTTCAAATAAACCTTCTTCCTCTTTCTCTCGCTCTTTTTCTTCTGAGATTCCTATGATTCAGACATTGTTTCATTTCATGGAATCACTTAGTCCTCTAAGTCTCCCCTTGTGATCTAGCAATTTCCTTTCCCTCTTTTTCCAGTTTCATTATTTTCCATATTATCTTCTATTACACTTATTCTCTCATCAGTTTCTTCAATCCTTGCTTCCACTTTATCTAGTTTTAGCAATTTTAAATTCATTTTATAGCAATTTTATAGCAATTTTAAATTTCTCAGTTATAGCAATTTTAAATTCATCCTGACTAGTTCTTAGGTCTTTGATCTCCACAGAAAGGGTTTCTCTGGTGTCTTCTACTACCCAGCTAGTAGTTTTATTACTGTTGGTCAAAATTCTTGTTCAGATTTTGTTAACATCTTTTTTGAGCAATTCTCTTGCTCTAATTTCTTCCTGATCTTTCTTTTGGGGAGAATTCCTCTGTCTTGTCATTTTGGCTAGGTTTCTGTCTTTTGTGTATTTTAAAAGCTTGCTATGTTTCCTGCACCTGAGAGTACTACTATATTAAATAGGGTTCATACACTGTCCAGGGTCTGGAACCCCATAAGTGCTTCTGGTGTATGCTGTGTGCACTCTGTTGTTGTGTTTTGGCTGAGCTTTCCCACTGGTCAGTCCTTTGCAGAACTCCTTCTTGCTTGCATGATGGAGTGTTTGGTGCTTTAACTAGGTGTTCTTTGATTTTTTTTTTTTTTTTACTGAATTAACCCTGGGGAAAAAAAGGTGGAGACCTCTTCCACAAAAAAAAAAAAAAAGGGAAAACCCAAACAGAATTTAAAAAAAAAAAACTATAAGGGTGATTCCAAAGAAAAATAAAGGAAAAATAGAACAAAAAATGCAGAATAAGAGAAAAGAGAAAGAAAAAAATTTTAAATGCTGATCAAGCACAATAAAAGATAGAAAATTAAATTATACACAACAATAAGTAACTATGAGCCTAATTCCAAAAGAAAAAAAGGAGCAAAAAGTGTTGTCTGTTTTTTCCTCAGGGGTGCTGGTTGTGTTGATCTGGAGGAGATGCAAGCTGCATTAGCTCAGAGTCAGTCTTGCAAAATATATAAGCAGTTTCTAGGTATGGAGGGTCAGAGTTTGGTGTAAACAGGTCCTGCATCCACTGGGGGCCATTGTGTTGCTCTCTGAATTCCCACCATGTTTGCATTGGAGCTAAAATACCACCATCCCATTCTCTCATTCTTGCACCAGGCATTCACCCTCTGCTGTTCAGGTAGCCCTCACAGAATAGCAAGGGCAGTCTGCTTGTCCTGTGCCACAAAACTCCTCCGTTTTTTTTTTGTTTGTTTGTTTGCTTGTTTTGTGTAGCTGGAATTCAAAACCCTAAGTTTTAAAGGATTTGGCACGGCGTGGATCTGTTCCCCTCCTCTGTAGTAGAGTCTCTCCTCTCTTTTGATGAAAGGACTTTGGTTGGAAGCTGCAAGGTCTTTTGTCTTTGGGGAGTGAACAAATCCTCCTCCAAAAGTACTCCAGGAAGGGGACTGTTATTCTTCCATGCACCTTGTGGATCTTTGCACCATGGTATGAATTCCTGGCACAACTTCCTCCTCCCCAGGAGTGCACACCACAGCTTTGGTCTGGAGAAAGTCACCCACATCCAAAACCTCAGAGTTTCACCTCCAAAGACTGTTAGCAAAAAAGAACTGAAAGACTCAGTACTTCTTGCTCTGTATTATGTGGTCCAGAGAGGTTTTCCTCTTATGTTAACTCGAATCTGCACTGTAGTAACCCTATCTCTCTCTCCTTTTTGTCTCTCTATGAAAAGGGTTCCCTCCCCTCCATGGCACCACCATTTTTCTCTTCCCCGATTTACATCCACATACTTCTCACCTGCCACTGTCTCCCTCCAGCAATGGGGATATTTCTACCACTCTGCGGATCTATTTCTTGGGTGTTCCAAGTTATCTGACCTCAATACAGCTGTGTTTGTAGGAGGAGGAAATCCAAGCCCCCCCCCCACATTTCCTCACTATCTTAACTTTTTCCCAAGAAGCTTTTTATTTTGATGTAGTCCCAATAATTCATTTTTGACTTTGTTTCCCTTTCTTCAGGAGAACGATCTAGGAAAAAGTTGCTATGGTCAATGTCACAGACATTATTGCTTTTGTTCTTTTCTAGGATTTTAATAGTTTCAGATCTTATATTTAAGTCTTTATTCCATTTGAATGTATTTTTATGTTTGGTCTAAGTGGTCCAGTTTGGTGTTTTGTTTTGTTTTTTGCATGTTGGTGCCCAATTTTCACAACATAATTTGTTAAAGAGACTCTCTTTTTCCCATTGGATATTCTTTATTGCTTTGTCAAAAATTAATTGACCATGTTATTGTGGGGTTTTTTTCCTGAGTTTTCTATTTTGCTCCATTTATCTCTGTTTATTTTTGTGCCAATATCATTCTGTTTTGATGACTACGGCTTTGAAATACAACTTGAAGTCTGCAATTGTGATGTGTCCAGCTTTCCTTTTCTTTTTCGAGATTGCTTTTGCTATTTAGTGTCTATTATGGTTTCACACAAATTGCAGGACTGTTTCTCATACTTCTGTGAAAAATGCTGTTAGTATTTTGATAGGGATTGCAATAAATGTGTAGATTGATTTGGTAATACAGACATTTTCACAATATTCTTCCAATTCATGAGCATGAAAAGGCTTTCCATTTCTTTGTGTCATCTTCAATTTCTTTCATCAGTGTTTATAGTTTTCTAATTAGAGTCATTTCATCTCTTTGCTTAGGTTTATTCCTAGATATTATTAATTTTGGTGTAATTATTAACAGGATTGTTTCCTTGATATCTCTTTCTGTTGGTTCATTATTGGTGTATAGTTATGCAATAAATTTCTGTACACTAATTTTGTATCCTGCAACATTACTGAATTCGTTTTATCAGTTCCAAGATTTCTTTGATGGAGTCTTTTGTGCTTTCTGTATGTAGTATGTTGTGATCTGCAAATAGCGAAATTTTTAATTTTTCCTTGCTGATTGAATTTCTTTTATTTCTTTTTGTCATCTGATTTCTTAAAATAGGACTACCAGTTCTATGATGAATAAAAGTAATGAGGATGGACATCCTTGTATTGTTCCTGAATTTAGAGGAAAAACTCTAATTTTTCCACCTGAATGATGTTAGTTGTATGTTTTATATATATGGCCTTGATTGTTGAGATATGTTCCCCCTAAACCTACTTTGTTGACTTTTTTAATCTTTATATTTTTTAAATATAATTTATTGACAAATTAGTTTTCATACAACACCTAGTACTCATCCCAACAAGTGCCCTCCTCCATGCCCATCACCCACTTTCCCCTTTCCCCCAGCACCATCAACCCTCAGTTTGTTCTCAGTCCTTAAGAATCTCTTATGGTTTGCCTCCTTCCTTCTCTGTAACATTTTTTCCCCTTCCTCTCCCCCATGGTCTTCTGTTAACTTTCTCAAGATCCACATATGAGTGAAAACATATGGTATCTGTCTTTCTCTGTCTGACTTATTTTACTTACCATAATACCCTCCAGTTCCATCCACATCATTTCAAATGGCAAGAATTCATTCTTTCTCATTGCCAAGTAGTATTCCATTGTATATATAAACCACATCTTCTTTAACCATTCATAAGTTGATGGACATTTAGGCTCTTTCCATAATTTGGCTATTGTTCAAAGCACTGATATACATTGGGGTACATGAGGCCCTATGCATCAACAGTCCTGTAGCCCTTGGGTAAATTCCTAGCAGTGCTATGGCTGGGTATTAGGGTAGATCTATTTTTAATTTTCTGAGGAAGCTTCACACTGTTTCCAGATCGGCTGCACCAGTTTGCATTCCCGCCAGCAGTGCAAAAGAGTTCCCATTTCTCCACATCCTTGCCAGCATCTATAGTCTCCTGATTTGTTCATTTTGGACACTCTGACTGGCATGAGGTGATATCTCAGTGTGGTTTTGATTTGTATTTCCCTGATGATGAGTAATGTTGAGCATCTTTTCATGTACATGTTGGCCATCAGGATGTCTTCTTTAGATAAGTATCTATTCATGTTTTCTTCCCATTTCTTCACTAGATTATTTGTTTTTTGGGGGTGGGGTTTGGTGAGCTCTTTATAGATTTTGGATACTAGCCCTTTGTCCGATATGTCATTTGCAAATATCTTTTCCCATTCTGTTCGTGGCCTTTTAGTTTTGTTGAATGTTTCCTTTGCAGTGCAGAAGCTTTTTATCTTCAGGAGGTCCCAATAGATCATTTTTGCTTTTAATTCCCTTTCCTTTGGAGATGTGTCAGGTAAGAAATTGCTGCGGCTAAGGTCAGAGAGGTTTTTTTCCTGCTTTCTCCTCTAGGGTTTTGATGGTTTCCTGTCTCACATTCAGGTTCTTCATCCATTTTGAGTTTATTTTTGTGAATGGTGTAAGAAAGTGGTCTAGTTTCATTCTTCTGCATGTTACTGGCGAGTTCTCCCAGCACCATTTGTTAAAGACATTGTCTTTTTTCCATTGGATATTTTTTCCTGCTTTGTCAAAGATTAGTTGGCCATACTTTTGTGGGTCAAACTCTGGATTCTGTATTCTTTCCATTGGTTTAGGTGTCTGTTTTTGTGTCAATACCATGCTGCCTTGATGATTACAGCTTTGTAGTAGACGCTGAAGTCTGGAATTGTGATGCCTCCTGCTTTGGTCTTCTTCAATATTACCTTGGTTATTTGGGGGTCTTTTGTGGTTCCATACAAATTTTAGTATTGTTTGTTCTAGCTTCGAGAAGAATGCTGGTGCAATTTTGATTGGGATTGCCTTGAATGTGTAGATAGCTTTGGGTAGTATTGACATTTTAACAATATTTATTCTTCCAATCCATGAGAACGGAATGTTTTTCCATTTCGTTGTATCTTCTTCAATTTCTTTCATCAGCTCTCTATAGTTGTTAATGGTTTTTATTATGAAATGATGGTGTATTCTTTCAAATGTTTTCTTGGCATCTATTGAAATGATCAGATGGTTCTTATCCTTTCTCTTATTGATGCAACATATCATGTAGATTGTTTTGCAAATATCAAATCACACTTACAACCTAAGAATAAATCTCACTTGATCACAGTGAATGGATTTTTTGACGTGTTGTTGAATTCAGTTAGCTAGTTGTTTGTTGAAGAAGAGAAACAATATCATGTTTCTCACAGATATTGGCCTATAGTTCTTTTATTCTGGTGTCATTATCTGGTTTTGATACCAGAGTAATGCTGCCCTTATAAAAGGAATTTGGAAAATTTGTTTACTGTTTTATTTTTTGGAATAGTTTGAGAAAATTGGTATTAACTCTTCCTTAAATGTTTGGTAGAATTTTCCTTTGTAGCCATCTCGTTCTGGATTTTTGTTTATTGGAATTTATTTAGATACATTTTCAATTTTTTAGTCATTATTCATCTGATGATATTTTCTATTTCCTCCCGTTTCAGTTGTGATAGTTTGTATATTTATAGGAATTTATCCATTTCTTCTATACTGTCCAATTTTGGGGCATATGTTTTTTCATAATATTCTCTTACAATTGTTTCTATTTCTGAGATGTTTTTTCTCCTCTCTTATTTGTTATTTTATTTACTTGATTTGATTCTATTTTTTTATTTTAATTCTGGATAGAGGTTTATTAATTTTATTAATTTTCTTCAAGGAGGCAGCTCCTGTTTCTATTCATCTTTTCTATTGTTTTCTTAGTTTCTAAATTATTTATTTCTGCTCTTATCTTTATTATTTCCTTCTTTCTGTTGGTTTTATGTTTTATTTGTTGTTCTTTTTCTATCTCTTTAGGTGTAAAGTTAAATTGTTTATTTGAGATTTTTCTTGCTTCTTGAAGTAAGCCTGTATTGCCAGAAATATCTGTTAGAATCCCGTTGCTGTATCACAAAAGTTTTGGAATGTTGTGTTGTCATATTCATTTGTGTCCATGTATTTTTGTATTACTTCTTTGATTTCCTTGTTGACCTATTAATTGTTTGGTAGCATGTAATTTATTTTTTTTTAACTAGTATGGATTTCAACCTGAATGTCTTTGTGGTCTTTCCAGATTTTTTTTCCTTGTAGTTGACTTCTAGTTTCATAGAGCTGTGGTCAGAATGGATGCATATGAATTTGACCTTGAATTTGTTGAGGCTTGTTTTGCAGCCTAATATGTGATCTATTCTGGTGAGTTTTTTATGTGCATTTGAAAAGAATGTATATTCTGCTGTTTTGGGGTAGCCTGTTCTGAATGTATCTGATAAGTCTATCTGGTCCAGTGTGCCACTCAAAGCCACTGTTTCCTTGTTGATTTTCTGTTTGGATGATTTGACTATTGTTATAACTGGTTGTTAAAGTCCCCTACTATTATTGGGATATTATTAATTAATTATGTTTTATTTGTTAGTAACTTTTAATGCATTTTGTGGTTTCATATTGGGGGCATAAATTTTTGTAATTGTTATAATTTGGCTTGAGACTGCTCCCTTTATTATAATATAGTGTCTTTCTTTGTCTCGTGTTATTATTTTTGTTTTAAAGTCTATTTTGTTTTATATAAATATTGTTATTCTGGCTTTCTTTTAACAACCATTTGCATGATAAATGTTTCTCCTCTCTTCACTTTCAATGTGCACATGTTGTTAGGTCCAGTACACAGCATATGGACTTTTTTTTTTGGTCTATTCTGACACCCTATATCTTTTGATTGGAGAGTTTATCCCATTTGCATTCAAATAATTACAGACGGATATATATTTATAACCATTTTATTACTTTTTGTCTCTGAACGTTTTGTCTGATGTATTCTTGTCTTTTTCTGTTTCATGTTTTGTTGTTTTTTTACTGATATATTTGAATTTATTTCTCTTTACTCCTTGAATATTTCTGAGTTGTTTTTGATTTTTGGTTACCATTAGGTTTGTAAATAACGATTTCTGCATGTAGCAGTCTATATTAAGCTGATGGCTGTTTAAGGTTGAACCCATTTTTTACTCCTCTCCTCCACTTGTTTTAGGTATATGGTGTCATATTTTACATCTGTTTATTTCATGAGTTACTTACTGATTTTTTTACAGAAATATTCATTTTTACTGTTTTTGTGTATCCTACATTAATACTGTCACTTCTGTTCTTTCCTTTCCCCTGAAGTGTTCCCTTTAGTATTTCTTGTAAGACTCTTTTAGTCATATGTACCTCTTTATGTCTGAGAAATGCTTTCTCTCTCCTTCTGTTCTTAATATTAGCATTGCTGGATAGAGTACTCTTGTCTGCAGATTTCTCCCATTCATCACTTTACATATATACTATATCATTCCCTTCTGGTTTGGAAAGTTTCTGCTGAAAAACCTACTGATAGCCTTATAGGGTTTCCCTTGTATTTTACTGTCTTTTTGTTTTGTTTTGTTTTTTGTCTTGCTGCTTTTAGAATGTTTTTGTTATCACTATATTTTGCTAATTTATTTACAACATATATTGGTGTAGATATGCTTTTGTTCATTTTGTTGGGATTTCTGTGTGCCTCCTGGTTCTGGATATATGTTGCCTACCTCAGATTAGGGTAGTTTTCAGTTATTACATCTTCAAATAGAGTTTCAGCCCCCTTTTCTCTCTCTTCCTCACCTGAGACTCCTACAATACAAATGTTTTTTTACATTTGATGGGGTTTCTGATTTCTGTATGATTATTCTCATTTTGCATAATCATTTTTTTTCTTTCTTTTGTTTAACTTGATTACTTTCTATTACTCTATCTTCTAGGTCATTTCATTGTTCCTTTGCTTCTTCCAGCCTGCTCTTCCTTCCATCAGCATGTTTCTCATTTTGTTTGTTGAGCCTTTTATCTATGCTATGTTATTCCTTATTTCTGCATTAAGAGTCTCACAGATGCCTTTCACTCTTTTTCAAGTCCAAATCTGTTTCAATTGTATCTCCAGGTGTGGCCTTGTGTTCTTTAATTTGAAAGAAATTCCTGTGATTCTCATTTTTGTAAGTCTATGTCCCTGTTTCTGTGTCTTAGGAAAGTGAGCTATGTCTCTTATTGTTGAGGGTAAATGGCCTTATGAAAAGTCCCATAGTGCCCTGCCATGTAGTGTTCCTTTTTTCCCCAGGGCCTGGTACTTGTAGGGATATCTTCAATGTGTGCTGTGTGTTCTGTTGTATTCTGACTGCTTTATCCTTAAAGCCAGTCATATTCAGAGCCTCTCTTTGCCTGTTTTAGGCAGTGTTTTGTCCTTGGAATAAATGTAGGGACTTTTTAACTAGATGAGCTCTGTTGTGCTTGTAAAATGAGACCTGTCAACACCTCTTCCAGAATTGATGCCATGAAAAACTCTCAGGTTGTAAGATGCATGGTGGGCAGGGATTGATACCTGTCTTCTGGGGGGGGGGGGGTCACCACACTGGAACTGAGGCAAACATGACTGGGAAAGGTGGTTCCACCAGAGTGTGTGGGGTTTGGGCTAGGTGTATACAGTTAGGTATCAACTGTCTACTCTGTGCTCCTTCCCTCAGGCTGTACTACGTTTATGCTGAATGGTGGGGGAAGAAAATGGCAACTGCCAGTTCCTTTGTTTCAAAAAAGTGAGCACTCCATGAATGTTGCCTCTCTGGGACATGCTGTGAGATGAGTAAACAACTTTCCCACTGTGTGCCCCAGCGTCTCTTCAGTTCACTGTCTCCTTGCTGTATGTCCACAGACTGTTTGCCATGCCTTCTCTCAAAGAGCAGCACCAATATCCTCCAGGCTCTATCCAAGCCAATCCCACTGATCTTTAAAACTCCAGGTTTGAGAGGAAAGATGGCGGCGTAGGACGCTGGGCTCACCGCGCGTCCTGCTGATCACTTAGATTCCACCTACACCTGCCTAAAGAACCCAGAAAACTGCCAGAAGATTAGCAGAACGGAGTCTCCAGAGCCAAGCGCAGATGAGAGGCCCACGGAAGAGGGTAGGAAGGGCGGTGAGGCGGTGCGCACTCCACTGAGTGGCGGGAGGGAGCCGGGTCGGAGGGGCGGCCTGCCGGCCAAGCAGAGCGGCCAAGTCTGGCTGGCCAAAGCGGAGGGGCCGGACGGACTGTGTTCCGACAGCAAGCGCCACTTAGCGTCTGGGAGGTCATAAGTTAACAGCTCTGCTCAGAAAGCGGGAAGGCTGGAGGACAAAGGGAGGGAGAGTTGCTGAGACCCCGGACGACAGAGCTCAGTTTGGTGGGGAATAAAGTTGCTCGCCAGCGCCATCTCCCCTGCCCATCCCCTAGCCAAAATCCCAAAGGGAACAAGTTCCTGCCAGGGAACTTGCTCAATCCCTGCAAACACCAAACTCTATGCTTCTGCGGAGCCAAACCTCCGGCAGAGGATCTGACTCCCTCCCACTGCCACAGGGCCCCTCTTGAAGTGGATCGCCTAAGGAGAAGCGAGCTAAGCCTGCTCCCCCTGCCCCCTTGCACCTTGCCTACCCACCCCGGCTAATATGCCAGATCCCCAGCACCACAAGCCTGGCAGTGTGCAAGTAGCCCTGACGGGCCATGCCACCCCACAGTGAATCCCGCCCCTAGGAGAGGGGAAGAGAAGGCACACACCAGTCTGACTGTGGCCCCAGAGGTGGGCTGGGGGCAGACATCAGGTCGGACTGTGGCCCCGCCCACCAAATCCAGTTATACACCACAGCACAGGGGAAGTGCCCTGCAGTTCCCCAACACTCCAGGGACCATCCAAAATGACCAAACGGAAGAATTCACCTCAGAAGAATCTCCAGGAAATAACAACAGCTAATGAACTGATCAAAAAGGATTTAAATAAGATAACAGAAAGTGAATTTAGAAAAATAGTCATAAAATTAATCGCTGGGCTTCAAAACAGTATAGAGGACAGCAGAGAATCTCTTGCTACAGAGATCAAGGGACTAAGGAACAGTCACGAGGAGCTGAAAAGCGCTTTAAAAGAGATGCAAAACAAAATGGAAACGACGGCTCACATTGAAGAGGCAGAGGAGAGAATAGGTGAACTAGAAGATAAAGTTATGGAAAAAGAGGAAGCTGAGAGAAAGAGACATAAAAAATCCAGGAGTATGAAGGGAAAATTACAGAACTAAGTGATACACTAAAAAGAAATAATATACGCATAATTGGTATCCCAGAGGAGGAAGAGAGAGGGAAAGGTGCTGAAGGGGTACTTGAGAAATAATAGCTGAGAACTTCCCTGAACTGGGGAAGGAAAAAGGCATTGAAATCCAAGAGGCACAGAGAACTCCCTTCAGACGTAATTTGAATCGATCTTCTGCACGACATATCATACTGAAACTGGCAAAATACAAGGATAAAGAGAAAATTCTGAAAGCAGCAAGGGATAAACGTGCCTTCACATATAAAGGGAGACCTATAAGACTCGTGACTGATCTCTCTTTTGAAACTTGGCAGGCCAGAAAGGATTGGCACGATATCTTCAGTGTGCTAAACAGAAAAAATATGCAGCCGAGAATCCTTTATCCAGCAAGTCTGTCATTTAGAATAGAAGGAGAGATAAAGGTCTTCCCAAACAAACAAAAACTGAAGGAATTCATCACCACTAAACCAGCCCTACAAGAGATCCTAAGGGGGATCCTGTGAGACAAAGTACCAGAGACATCACTACAAGCATAAAACATACAGACATCACAATGACTCTAAACCCGTATCTTTCTATAATAACACTGAATGTAAATGGATTAAATGTGCCAACCAAAAGACATAGGGTATCAGAATGGATAAAAAAACAAGACCCATCTATTTGCTGTCTAGGAGAGACTCATTTTAGATCTGAGGACACCTTCAGATTGAGAGTGAGAGGATGGAGAACTATTTATCATGCTGCTGGAAGCCAAAAGAAAGCTGGGGTAGCCATACTTATATCAGACAAACTAGACTTTAAATTAAAGGCTGTAACAAGATGGAGAGGGGCATTATATAATAATTACAGGGTCCATCCGTCAGGAAGAGCTAACAATTATAAATGTCTTTGTGCCGAATACCGGAGCCCCCAAATATATAAAACAATTACTCACAAACATAAGCAACCTTATTGATAAGAATGTGGTAATTGCAGGGGACTTTAACACTCCACTTACAGAAATGGATAGATCATCTAGACACACGGTCAATAAAGAAACAAGGGCCCTGAATGATACACTGGAGCAGATGGACTTGACAGATATATTTAGAACTCTGCATCCCAAAGCAACAGAATATACTTTCTTCTCGAGTGCACATGGAACAATCTCCAAGATAGATCATATACTGGGTCACAAAACAGCCCTTCATAAGTTTACAAGAATTGAAATTATACCATGCATGCTTTCAGACCACAATGCTATGAAGCTTGAAATCAACCACAGGAAAAATTCTGGAAAACCTCCAAAAGCATGGAGGTTAAAGAACACCCTACTAAAGAATGAGTGGGGGTCAACCAGGCAATTAGAGAAGAAATTAAAAAATATATGGAAATGAACGAAAATGAAAAGAGAACAATCCAAACGCTTTGGGACGCAGCGAAGGCAGTCCGGAGAGGAAAATACATTGCAATCCAGGGCTATCTCAAGAAACAAGAAAAATCCCAAATACAAAATCTAACAGCACACCTAAAGGAAAGAGAAGCAGAGCAGCAAAGGCAGCCTAAACCCAGCAGAAGAAGAGAAATCATAAAGATCAGAGCAGAAATAAACAATATAGAATCTAAAAAAACTGTAGAGCAGATCAACGAAACCAAGAGTTGGTTTTTTGAAAAAATAAACAAAATTGACAAACCTCTAGCCAGGCTTCTCAAAAAGAAAAGGGAGATGACCCAAATAGACAAAATCATGAATGAAAATGGAATCATTACAACCAATCCCTCAGACATACAAACAATTATCAGGGAATACTATGAAAAATTATATGCCAATAAATTGGACAACCTGGAAGAAATGGACACATTCCTAAACACCCACACACTTCCAAAACTCAATCAGGAGGAAATAGAAAGCTTGAACAGACCTATAACCAGTGAAGAAATTGAATCAATTATCAAAAATCTCCCAACAAATGAGAGTCCAGGACCAGATGGCTTCCCAGGGGAGTTCTACCAGACGTTTAAAGCAGAGATAATACCTATCCTTCTCAAGCTTTTCCAAGAAATAGAAAGGGAAGGAAAACTTCCAGACTCATTCTATGAAGCCAGTATTACTTTGATTCCTAAACCAGAGACCCAGTAAAAAAAGAGAACTACAGGCCAATATCCCAGATGAATATGGATGCAAAAATTCTCAATAAGATACTAGGAAATTGAATTCAACAGCATAAGAAAAGAATTATTCACCATGATCAAGTGGGATTCATTCCTGGGATGCAGGGCTGGTTCAACATTCGCAAATCAACGTGATATATCACATTAATAAAAAAAAAAAAGAGAAGAACCATATGATTCTGTCAATCGATGCAGAAAAGGCCTTTGACAAAATCCAGCACCCTTTCTTAATAAAAACCTTGAGAAAGTTGGGATAGAAGGAACATGCTTAAACATCATCAAAGCCATTTATGAAAAGCCCACAGCTAACATCATCCTCAATGGGGAAAAACTGAGAGCTTTTTCCCTGAGATCAGGAACACGACAGGGATGCCCACTCTCACCGCTGTTGTTTAACATAGTGCTGGAAGTTCTAGCATCAGCAATCAGACAACAAAAGAAAATCAAAGGCATCAAAATTGGCAAAGATGAAGTTAAGCTTTCACTTTTACAGATGACATGATATTATACATGGAAAATCCGACAGACTCCACCAAAAGTCTGCTAGAGCTGATACATGAATTCAGCAAAGTTGCAGGATACAAAATCAATGTACAGAAGTCAGTTGCATTCTTATACACGAACAATGAAGCAACAGAAAGACAAAGAAACTGATCCCATTCACAATTGCACCAAGAAGCACAAAATACCTAGGAATAAATGTACCCAAAGATGTAAAAGATCTGTATGCTGAAAACTAGAGAAAGCTTATGAAGGTAATTGAAGAAGATATAAAGAAATGGAAAGACATTCCCTGCTCATGGATTGGAAGAATAAATATTGTCAAAATGTCAATACTGCCCAAAGCTATCTACACATTCAATGCAATCCCAATCAAAATTGCACCAGCATTCTTCTTCAAACTAGAACAAGCAATCCTAAAATTCATATGGAACCACAAAAGGCCCCGAATAGTCAAAGTAATTTTGAAGAAGAAGACCAAAGCAGGAGGCATCACAATCCCAGACTTTAGCCTGTACTACAAAGCTTTAATCATCAAGACAGCATGGTATTGGCACAAAAAGAGACACATAGACCAATGGAATAGAATAGAAACCCCAGAACTAGACCCACAAACGTATGGCCAACTCATCTTTGACAAAGCAGGAAAGAACATCCAATGGAAAAAAGACAGTCTCTTTAACAAATGGTGCTGAGAGAACTGGACAGCAATATGCAGAAGGATGAAACTAGACCACTTTCTCACGCCATTCACAAGAATAAACTCAAAATGGATAAAGGACCTGAATGTGAGACAGGAAACCATCAAAACCCTAGAGGAGAAAGCAGGAAAAGACCTGTCTGACCTCAGCCATAGAAATCTCTTACTCGACACATCCCCAAAGGCAAGGGAATTAAAAGCAAAAATGAATTACTGGGACCTTATGAAGATAAAAAGCTTCTGCACAGCAAAGGAAACAACCAACGAAACTAAAAGGCAACCAACGGAATGGGAAAAGATATTTGCAAATGACATATCGGACAAAGGGCTAGTCTCCAGAATCTATAAAGAGCTCACCAAACTCCACACCCGAAAAACAAATAACCCAGTGAAGAAATGGGCAGAAAACATGAATAGACACTTCTCTAAAGAAGACATCCGGATGGCCAACAGGCACATGAAAAGATGTTCAACGTCGCTCCTTATCAGGGAAATACAAATCAAAACCACACTCAGATATCACCTCACGCCAGTCAGAGTGGCCAAAATGAACAAATCAGGAGACTATAGATGCTGGAGAGGATGTGGAGAAACGGGAACCCTCTTGCACTGTTGGTGGGAATGCAAATTGGCGCAGCCACTCTGGAAAGCAGTGTGGACGTTCCTCAGAAAACTAAAAATAGACCTACCCTATGACCCAGCAATAGCACTGCTAGGAATTTACCCAAGGGATACAGGAGTACTGATGCATAGGGGCACTTGTACCCCAATGTTTATAGCAGCACTCTCAACCATAGCCAAATTATGGAAAGAGCCTAAATGTCCATCAACTGATGAATGGATAAAGAAATTGTGGTTTATATACACAATGGAATACTACATGGCAATGAGAAAAAATGAAATATGGCCTTTTGTAGCAACGTGGATGGAACTGGAGAGTGTGAAGCTAAGTGAAATAAGCCATACAGAGAAAGACAGATACCATATGGTTTCACTCTTATGTGGATCCTGAGAAACTTAACAGAAACCCATGGGGGAGGGGAAGGAAAAAAAAAAGAGGTTAGAGTGGGAGAGAACCAAAGCATAAGAGACTGTTAAAAACTGAGAACAAACTGAGGGTTGATGTGGGTGGGAGGGAAGGGAGGGTGGGTGATGGGTATTGAGGAGGGCACCTTTTGGGATGAGCAATGGGTGTTGTATGGAAACCAATCTGACAATAAATTTCATATATTTAAAAATAAATAAATAAATAAACCACTGGGGGAAAATCCCTCTACTTTTGTGAAATTAAGAATCTTTAAAAAAATAATAAAAAATAAGTAAATAAATAAATAAAACTCCAGGTTTTAAGCCCCACTTGTAGCAAGAACTCACAAAATTCAGCCTCTCTTGCGTTCTAGGCCAATTGCTATAGGGATTCATTTCCCCCATGCACTCCATTGTGTTCTTGTTTATCTCTGACCCATCTCCGCTCCCATGGCTCTCTCCCCATTGCTGCAGCCACGATGCATTTCTCTTGAAATCTTTGTCTTCACACTTCCTACCTTCTTCAATGTGGTCTCTTCTCTACCTTCAGTTGTTGAGTTTCTTCTTCCAGTCTATAGGTCAATTTCTGGGGTATTTAAAATGTTTTGATATTTATCAAATTGTATTAATGGAACGAGGTGAGTTTAGGGTACTCCTACTTACTGCACCATCATTTTATCCCCAACCACTGTCAGTCATTTAAAACCCATTACCAAGAAGAATATAATAGAAAAATAAAGTGTGTGCTTAACCTTAATTAGTGACTGGTTGTCTAAAAATTGATACTTAAAAATTTCATGAATGATGTTCATTAAAAAAGAAGTAATTCTAAATCCCAAGTCCTCATTCTGTTTACAATATTACCTACCTTAATTAACTCCCCACTTCTCTCTTCCACATTTATCCCTATTTCTCTTCTCTACCCCAAACATCAGTATTTTTAAAATCTATAATGGAACCAAGAGACACATTAGAAGATGTTCAACATCATTCATCATGAGGGAAATGCAAATCAAATCTACAATGAGACATTACTTCACACCAGTCAGAATGGCAAAAAATAAAAAATAAAAAAAGAAACAAGTGTTGAGGATGTGTAGAAAAAGAACCTTCATGCACTGTTAGTGACAATGCAAACTAGTGTAGCCACTGTGGAAGACAATATGAAAGCTCCTCAAAATGTTAAAAATAGAGGAGTACCTGGACGGCTCAGTCTGTTAAGTGTCTGACTCTTGGTTTTGGCTCAGGTCATGCTCTTTTGGTTCATGGGTTCGAGCCCTGTGTCAGGCTCTGCACTGACAGTCAAGAGCCTTTTTGGGATTCTCTCTATCTCTCTGCCATCTCCTTTCTGTTTCTCAAAAATAAAAAAAATACACATTAAAAAAGAATAATTAAAACATGTCAAAAATAGAATTACCCTATGATCCAGTAGTTGCATAGCAGGGTGTTTACTCCAAAATATACAAAAACAAAAACACTAATTCAAATTGATGAATCCACCCCTATGTTTATTGCAGCATTATTTAAAATAGCCAAATTATGGAAGCAACCCAGGTGTCCAACAGCAGATGAATGGATAAACATTATATATATATATATACATATATATGTATATATGTACATATATGTACATATATACATATATATGTACATATATGATAAACAACATTCATTTTATTAGTAAAATTAGATATATATGTACATATACGTATATATATATTTCAGTCAGAAAAAGCCAAATTCTATATAATTTCACTCATATATGGAATTTAAGAAACAAAACAAACAAGCAAAGTATGGGGGAGAGAGAGAGAGAAACCAAGAAGCAGACTCTTAAATATAGAGAACAGTCACCAAAGGGCAGGTGGATGAGGGGATTGGTGAATTAGGTGATGGCTATTAACAAGTACACTTATGAAGAGTGTCTGGGTGGCTAAGTAGGTTAAGCGTCCAACTCTTGATTTTGGCTCAAGTTATGATTTCATGATTCATGAGATCAAGTCCTGCATCAGGCTCAGTACTGACAGTGTGGAGCATGCTTGGGATTCTCTCCATCTCTAATTCTGCCCTTTCCCTACTCATGTTCTTTCTCTTTCTTTTTCAAAATAATTATATAAACATTTTTAAAAGAGTACGCTTACCATGATAAGCACAGAGTAATGTACAAAATAGTTGAATCACTATTTTGTACACCTGAAACTAATATAACATTGTTTTTTCTAACTGTCCTGGAAATGTCCTGGAAATAGAGTATACATATATATATATGAGTATACATATAAATAGAGTATATCTATATCTATATCTATATCTATATATATATCTATATCTATATATCTATATCTATATATATCTATATCTATATCTATATATATATCTATATCTATATATATCTATATCTATATCTATATATAAATAGAGTATACATATATATATATATATATATATACATACATATATAGGTCATACATATACATATACATATGTACATACATATATATATATATATATATAAATAGAGTATACATATATATATATATATATATATATCTCAACAATGGAATGTGAAAAATAAAATACTTGAAATTCCAACATGTAATGCAGCAAACATGTGAATATATATATATATATATATATATATATAACTTTGAAAATGAGCAATAACAGGATCTACAAATCTTGTCCTGCCAATTATTATAGTGGTATCAACTCCTACTAAATTACTGAACATTAAATGTATATCAGTGAACTGCCAATAAGATATGAGGAAAAGGCCACATCAGATGCTATGAAATTTGGGAAATAAAACTTTGTTCTCATGGATAGTGTTACTTTCTACTTAACTAGACTCTGGATATTGTATATGTTGAACTATATTTTTAAAATATGAATAAAGAAACTAATTTAATATTTTTCTCAGTGAGTGTGTGGTCTGTGTGATTGTGTGTGTGTGTGTGTGTGTGTGTGTGTGTGTGTATCTCATGGTATCACTCTGGAATTCCCGTGGGTGAAAGATGTGAAGGAAAGAAATATGTATGTAAGGAGAGAAAAAACATGACTTGATTTTAAAACTTCCTTTTTCTCTTTTTTTTTCTCTTCAACGTAAGAGAAATTCTGTCAAGAATGCACATTCACAAGATAACAGGAGATGAACATATTTAGGAGGAGGTGTGCCATCCATCATTATTCTCCAAATTTACCCCTTTTCACTAACTTTTTCATTACAAACTCACAGCATCATCTATCTCTGAGCCTTGAAATAGTCCCAAAGCTATAGATAGATCGGGTGATAAGGTGGGAAGAAACATTTGGCATGTTCTTGGTATTTCCTAAGTGCATTTTGTAAATTATTGAGTAGGAAGAAAAACTAAGAGTAAGACTTAATAAGTCTCTATATTAAAAATCTGGTCAACTGAGAATGAGTTACCCACCTCTTATCTGACTTCCTCTAAGATGTAGCTATCGCACTTATGAGGAGTTGGCTCAACTCCAAATCATGGGAATCCACATTCTCCCTCTATACAACCGATGTATTTTAATAAAAACTGGCTGACTGGCTGAACAGTGGCAAATTCCCTGCAAACCATCCAATTTAGACCCATTTAGTTGGGTCTAGGCACCATTTAGTTGCCACTAGATTCATTCACGTGGAAATCAACTGACATTCTAAATGTGAAAGGAGAATAGAAATTCAGTTTCTGTGTCTGATAGACATGTGTCTATGGAAAACACTTCATCTCTCAGGTCCTCAGCTTTCTCATATGTAATACTGAGAGGTCATGGCTAGAACTTCAAGATTTATTCTTTTTGAAAATGTTATGTTATGCTTTGATTGCTTTTTAAGAATTTCTGTCTTACATGTAAAATAGATCATACATGTGCAACAAATATACCAACTGATAAACATTAATTTTATTAGTAAAATTGACAAGTCTACAAATCCAAAAAAACAAACAAAAGGTATCATTTGACAATTCTAAAGTAAAATCTATAGTAATTTGGATCACACTAAAAATATTCATGTAAATCTGATAATAATGATTGATAGAGAACACTAACCACACTATAAAAAAGGAAATTAACAGTTACTGGATATTTTATTCTGACAGCATAATTATTACTAGTATTTAAGAATGATTGAGTCTGGGTCACTAAAAAAAACAACCAAACCTTAGGAAAATAAAACTTGCGAAAGGTACACTTTCATTTATTAATAGTGAATACTCAAATATTTCCCCTTATGGTGTTCACAGACTGACCACAGCCCATAAGAATTTTCAAAAGACTCAGAAAGAGTCAACATGGCAGAGAAGTAGGGGGATCTGTACTTCCCATGTATCCCAAACAAAGAAGGACAAAAGCCAAAGGACTTCGTACCCCAAGAGTCTGAGAGGAAAAGAGACTGAGTCTACCATGGAGAAACTGGGACAACCTGAGAGACTATAGGTGGGAAATTGCAAACTGAGGGAGATAAAATGGGCTGCATAGGCATGGAGGGGAGGGATCCCCTTCTGTTGAGAGACAAAAGGAAGAAAAAGAGTGGCTGAGGAAGCATAGGACTGTATATGGACAAGAGAAAAATCTAGATGGAGAGGGATCCCATCTCTAACTGCACATTAGAAGATCTCTACCAGCCAATCCTATCTTTGGACTGGGGCCAGCTGCCTTGTTCATACACCTGGGAAGGAGGGGAACCACCTTAGGGTTCAGTAGTAGATCAGGGGTGCAGTCTGCAGCAGGAGAAACTAGTCCCCTCCCTTGAAGTGATGCTGCACAGGACAAAACCAACCGGGATATCATATTGTGAGGCAGTTCCCCAGTACCAGGGCTTACAGTGGGAATTTAATTCCCAACCAAGAGCTGCGACAAAGGAGTAGGTGGAGTGAGACAGAAAACGTCCTCTGTGCCTGGGGCACATTGAAAATGGCTACAAAGAAGTGATTTGGGACACCAGGTTGTGGAAGAGACTAAGGGATCACCATTTTTATCCCTACCACCACCAAGGCCAGGACTCATGGATTGGTGATGGGACCCACTGTGGAGGTGGGACCCGCCTACACCAAACCATGCCCTTCCATTCTGTTAACTGCCTATACACTGGAGTGGGATATTCGCTGTGGAACCAGACAGACCACTCCTCCTGACCAAAGCTGCTGCATTGCCTGGATTAATTTTAGGACAATTCTTGATATATAGATATATTCTCCTCCCCACCCCCATTTCTCCTTCTTATTTCTTCCCTCCCCTAGGATCATTATTATGGGTATTAGTTTGTTTAAATGGACATATTTAATTCATTCTTGTGATACATGTTCTACACCTCCTTCTTTACATTCCTTTCTCTCTCTGTCTCTGTATTAATGAAGCCATATAGTTTCTCTGACTGGGTGACTTTATCTCTGTTTCGTTTTCCTGCCTCCTTCCTTATTTTTCTTTCTCTCTCCCTCGATTAAGACATTCAATCTCTCTGCCTGGTCAATGTTTATTTTTTTCTTTTTCCCTGCCCCTGTCATTTCTTTCTTTGTATGTTCTGTTCAGCACTGTCTCAACCGTGTTCTTGACTTATAGCTGGTGTTTCTGGATTTTTGCTTTTGGATTGTTTTTAGTTTTTACTTTTTTGTTTTTGTTTCTTTGTTTGTTTTATTTGTTTGTGTGTTTGTGTCTTTTTGTTTGCTGTTTGTCCTTCTGTTTGTTTTCCTTTCCAGGGATACTTCAAGGAAGAAATCAAAAAACACCTGAAAGAGGGTCCAAAACATTACTACAAGTCAGGAAATTAAAAAAAAAAGTCACAACAACAGAGAGCAAGTAACAATCTCCGAAAAAAAAAAAAAAACATTTCCTGAAGGGTAAGGCCCTGTACAGTGTATAACTCGCCTTTAATATAGTAGTACTCATAGGTGCAGAGCACATAACAAGCTTTTAAGACTCAAGGGACAGAAAACTAGGCAAAATGATGAAACATAGAATTCTCCTCAAAAGAAATCCCAGGAAGAAGTGACAGCTAATGAATTGATCAAAACAGATATAAGCAACATAAATGAACAAGAAATTAGGATAATAGTCATAATATTAATCTCTGGGCTTGAAAAAGGCATAGAAGACAACAAGGAATCTATTACTGCAGACATCAAGACCTAAAAAATAGTCATGATGAATTAAAAAATGTTATAAATGAGGTGCAAAATAAAATGGAGGTGGCCACAGCACGGGTTGAAAAAGCAGAGAGAATAGGCGAATTAGAAGATAAAATTACAGAAAGAGGAAGGTGACAAAAAGAGAGATAAAAAATCTAAGACGAGCAGGGGAGAATTAGAGAACTAAGTCACGCAATCAAATGGAACAATATCCACATCATAGGAATTACAAAAGAAGAAGAGAGAGAGAAAGGGGCTGAAGGAGTACTTGAACAAGTCATAGCAGAGAACTTCCCCAATATGGGGAAAGAAACAGACATTGACATCCAGCAGGCACAGAACTTCCTTCAGACATAAATTGATCTTCTTCACGACATATCATAGTGAAACTGGCAACATACAAGGGTAAAGAGAGAATTCTGAAAGCAGCTAGGGATAAACTGAGTTTAACATACAAAGATAGACACATTAGAGTAGTAGCAGACCTATCTACTGTACTTGGCAGGTCAGAAAGGTATGGCAGGAAATCTTCAATGTGGTGATCAGGAAAAATATGCAACCAAGAATCCTTTATCCAGCAAGCCTGTCATTCAGAATAGAAGGAGGGATAAAGGTTTCCCCAAACAAACAAAAACTGAAGGAGCTTGTCACCACTAAACCAGACCTACAAGAGATCCTAAGGGGGATTCTGTGAGTGAAATGTTGCAAGGACCATAAAGTACCAGAAACATCACTACAAGGAAGAAACCTACAGACATCACAATGACTCTAAAGCTATATCTTTCAATAATAACACTGAATGTAAATGGACTAAATGCTCCAACCAGAAGACATAGGGTATCAGAATGGATAAAAAAAACAAGACCCATCTATTTGCTGTCTACAAGGGACTCATTTTAGACCTGAGGACACCTTCAGGTTGAAAGTGAGGGGATGGAGAACTTTCTATCATGCTACTGGAAGTCAAAAGAAAGCTGGAGTAGCCATACTTATATCAGACAAACTAGACTTTAAATTAAAGGCTGTAACAAGAGATGAAGAAGGGCATTATATAATAATTACAGGGTCTATCCATCAGTAAGAGCAAACAACTATAAATGTCTATGCGCTGAATATGGGAGCCGCCAAATATATAAAACAATCACAAACATAAGCAACTTTATTGATAAGAATGTGGTAATTGCAGGGGACTTTAATACTCCACTTACAACAACGGGAAGATCATCTAGACACAGGATCAGTAAAGAAACAAGGGCCCCGAATGATACATTGGATCAGATGGACTTGACAGATATATTTAGAACTCTGCATCCCAAAGCAACAGAATATACTTTCTTCTTGAGTGCACATGGAACATTCCCCAAGATAGATCACTTACTGGGTCACAAATCATCCCTTAATAAGTACAAAAGAATTGAGATCATACCATGCACACTTTCAGATCACAATGCTGTGAAACTTGAAATAAACCACATGAAAAAGTCTGGAAAACCTCTAAAAGCATGGAGGTTAAAGAACACCCTACTAGAGAATGAATGGATCAACCAGGCAATTAGAGAAGAAATTGAAAAATATATGGAAACAAATGAAAATGAAAATACAACAATCCAAACGCCTTAGGATGCAGCAAAGGCAGTCCTGAGAGGAAAATACATTGCAGTCCAGGCCTATTTCAAGAAACAAGAAAAATCTCAAATACAAGATCTAACAGCACACCTAAAGTAAATAGAAGCAGAACAGCAACACCCCAAACCCATCAGAAGTAGAGAAATAATAAATATCGGAGCAGAACTAAACAATATAGAATCTAAGAAAAAATGTAGAGAAGATCAATGAAACCAAGAGTTTGTTTTCTGAAAACATAAGAAAAATTGATAAACCTCTAGCCAGGCTTCTCAAAAAGAAATGGGAGATGACCCAAATAGATAAAATCATGAATGAAAATGCAATTATGATAACCAATTCCTCAGAAATACAAGCAATTATCAGGGAATACTATGAAAAATTATATGCCAACATACTGGACAACCCGGAAGAAATGGACAAATTCCTAAACACCCACACACTTCCAAAACTCAAACAGGAAGAAATAGAAAACTTGAACAGACCCATAACCAGCGAAGAAATTGAATCAGTTATCAAAGATCTCCCAACAAATAAGAGTCCAGGACCAGATGGTTTCCTGGGGAATTCTACCAGACATTTAAAGCAGAGATAATACCTATCCTTCTCAAGCTGTTCCAAAAAATAGAAGGGGAAGGAAAACTTCCAGACTCATTCTATGAAGTGAGCATTACTTTGATTCCCAAACCAGAGAACCAGCAAAAGAAGAGAACTACTGGCCAATATCCCAGATGAATATGGATGCAAAAATTCTCAACAAGACACTAGAAATCGAATTCAACAGCATATAAAAATAATTACTCACCATGATCAAGTGGGATTCATTCCTAGGCTGCAAGGTTGGTTCAATATTCGAAAATCAATCAATGTGATACATCACATTTATAAGGGAAAAAAAATGATTAGAATCATATGATCCTGTCAATCAATGCAGAAAAGGCATTTGACAAAATTCAGCATCCATTCTTAATAAAAACCGTCAAGAAAGTTGGGATAGAAGGAACATACTTAAACATCATCAAAGCCATTTATGAAAAGCCCACAGCTATAAGGTGGAGCAGAAAAGTAAGGTAGATTTGAGAGGGAACTTAAAAGAAAGTATTTCTCTCCAGTATTAAATAAACTTGAAACTTTTGTTTTGAAGATAAGCTCACCTGAGGAAAAATTATTTCTCTTTGAGACCTGCTAAAAATTTCTTTCATTTTTTTATACCTTTATTCTAATAAGAAAGGGTATTTTAAGGCAAAGTTCATTTATGGACCAAAATAATTTTTCAAATTTTAATGTTGAGAAATTTAAATATATTAATTTACAAAAACACTCCTTATTCAATATTTCCTTACATTTAAGTTTAGTTAACATACAATGCTATATTAGTTTTGGGGCACCACATAGTAATTTAACAACTTCATTCATTAAACTATGCTCACCATGAAAAGTGCAGTCATCATTGATCACCATACACTGTATTCCCCATGTTGCACCTTTCTTTCCTATGGCATATCCATTGTATAAAATGAAGTTTTCTCTTAATACTCTTCAACTATTTTCCCATCCTACAAACTCCTACCCTCTGACAACAATGAGTTTGTTCTTTTTGTTTATGATTAAATTTCTGTTTTTGTCTGTTTATTTATTCCTTTCATTTTTTTTTAGATTCCACATATAAGTGAAATTGTATGTCATTTATCTTTGTCTTATTTCACATACCATAATATCCTGTAGGTCCAGCCAAGTGATTGCAAAAGTTGAGATGTCATTCTTTTTTATGGCTAAGTAATATTCTATTGTATGTGTGTCTTTGTGTGTGTATACATCTTTTTTATATGAAATTTATCGTCAAATTGGTTTCCATACAACAGCCAGTGCTCATCCCAACAAGTGCCCTCCTCAATGTCCATCACCCACTTTCCCCTCCCTCCCACACACCATCAAACCTCAGTTTATGCTTACTTTTTAAAAGTCTCTTATGGTTTGCCTCCCTCCCTCTCTAACTTTTTTTTTTCCCTTTCCCCTCCTACATGGTCTTCTGTTAAATTTCTCAGGATCCACATAAGACTGAAAACATGTGGTATCTGTCTTTCTCTGTATGAATTATTTCACTTAGCATAACACTCACCAGTTCTATCCACATTGTTACAAAAGGCCATATTTCATTCTTTCTCATTGTCAAGTAGTATTCCATTGTATATGTAAACCACAATTTCTTTATCATTCATCAGTTGATGGGCATTTAGGCTCTTTCCATAGTTTGGCTATTGTTGAAAGTGCTGTTATAAACATTGGGGTACAATTGCCCCTATGCATCAGCACTCCTATATCACTTGGGTAAATTCCTAGCAGTGCTATTGCTGGGTCATGGGGTAGATCTATTTTTAATTTTTTGAGGAGCCTCCACACTGCATTCTCAGTTTGCATTTCCACCAACAGTGCAAGAGGATTCCCATTTCTCCACATCCTCTCCAGTATCTATAGTCTCCTGATGTGTTCATTTTAGCCACTCTGGCATGAGGTGATATCTCAGTGTGGTTTTGATTTGTATTTCCCTGATGAGGAGTGTCATTGAGCATCTTTTCATATGCTTTTGGCCATCTGGATGTCTTCTTTAGGGAAATGTCTATTCATGTCTTCTGACCATTTCTTCACTGGATTATTTGTTGTTTGGATGTGGAGTTTGGTGAGTTCTTATAGATTTTTGATATTAGCCCTTGTCCGATATGCCATTTGGAAATATTTTTTCCCACTCCGTCAGTTGCTTTTTAGTTTTGTGGATTGTTTCCTTTGCAGTGCAGAAGCCTTTTATCTTCATGAGGTCCCAATAGATCATTTTTGCTTTTAATTACCTTGCCTTTGGAGATGTGTCAAGTAAGAAATTTCTGCGGCTGAAGTCAGAGAGGTTTTTTTTTTCTTGCTTTCTCCTCTAGGGTATTGATGGCTTCATATCTCACATTCAGGTCCTTCATCCATTTTGAGTTTATTTTTCTGTATGGTTTAAGAAAGTAGTCTAGTTTCATTCTTCTGTATGCTGCTGTCCAGTTCTCCCAGCACCATTTGTTAAAGACATTGTGTTTTTTCCATTGGATATTCTTTCCTGCTTTGTCAAAGATTAGTTGGCCATACTTTTGTGGGTCTAATTCTGGAGTTTCTATTCTATTCCATTGGTCTATGTGTCTGTTTTTGTGCCAATACCATGCTGTCTTGATGATTATGGGTTTGAAATAGAGGCTAAAGTCTGGGAATGTGATCCTTCCTGCTTTGGTCTCCTTCAAAATTACTTTGGCTATTCGGGGTCTTTTGTGGTTCCATACAAATTTTAGGATTGATTGTTGTAGCTTCGAGAAGAATGCTGGTGCAATTTTGATTGGAATTACATTGAATGTGTAGATAGTTTTGAGTAGAATTGACATTTTGACAATATTCTTCCAATCCATGAGCATGGAATATTTTTCCATTTCTTTTTATCTTCTTCAATTTCCTTCATAAGCTTTCTATAGTTTGCAGCATACAGATCTTTTACATCTTTGGTTAGGTTTATTCCTAGGTATTTTATGCTTCTTGGTGCAATTGTGAATGGGAACAGTTTCTTTATGTGTCTTTCTGTTGCTTCATTATTTGTGTATAACAATATATATATATATATATATATATATATATATATATATATATATATATTCCTACTTCATATACCAATCTTTCCTCTGAGGAAAATTCTGTGTTCCATATCTCCAATTTGCAAATCAATCCTAGAAAATGTCTCAAATGTTTAACAGAAAATGTATTCAAATTAAAATCCAATGAATCATCTTACACTGCTAGCATGTCAATTTTTAAAACACAAATTTTCTTTATGTGTAGTTATTTGAAATTCCATAATTGTTAACAATACATTCATTATATTCCTGTTTACCTCTTCTTCAATATCCATAATTAGAGAAAAACTTTCACAGGTCTCCATTGCAAGTAACCAGTATTCTTTTCCAAATGCTATAAGAAATAGCATATTGCCAATAGCACAAATAATTCCTGCTATGAGAGCAGCAATTCCAATTTTCATAATAAAACTGGTAGATTTGTCGCCCAAAGTTACATGCAACAGAATCACTGAAATGGTCAGTTGCTAAGGCACAGCCTGTGGGTCTCATCATACAGCACTATTTTATTTAATTTTATAGTTTATTTATTTTTGAGAGACAGAGTGACAGAGTGAGAGCTGGAAGGGGTTGCTGAAGGAGAGGGAGCCACAGAATCCTAAGCAGGCTCCAGGCTCCGAGCTCTCAGCACAAAGGCTGACACAGCGCTAGAAGTCACAAACCGCAAGATCATGACCTGAGCCGATGTCTGACGCTTAGCTGACCGAGCCACCCAGGAGCCCCCAAAAAGCACTATTTTAGGAGAAAAATTAGCATCTTTTGTGACTGGTCTATGTTTCACTTGGCTGGGGAAAAGAACTATAAAAAGCAAATGACTTGATTAATTTAAGACACTGGACTACCACAAGCATGCTTCAAATTTTTCTAAAAAAAAAAGCAAGCCTCCTGACCACCATACACACACACATACACACACACACACAAACACACACACATACTCTTCAATTTTTAAAAAGAAACTAGAAAATGGATAGAGTAAAAATATGATAGCAACTTCTGTTTTCCATGTGAATTGAGTTATTGATATTTGTTATGGAAATAGTGGCAACTTAAAATAAAGATAACAATTATTGCGACTAGAAGGGGAATTAAAGATGGCCAACGAGTAGAAAGATCCTACGTTTATCTCTTCCCTCAAACACAATTATATAACAATAAGAGCATTCTAAATACACAGAAATCATTCTGAGACTGAAAGAATGAACTCTGCAAATAAAGAAAGAAAAGAAACCACATCGAAGAAGATAGGAGTGCAGAGATGTGGTTAGGGGAGAAAGGGATCAAGGGTGCTGTGAAGGGGAGGGAGCCATGGTCACAGAGAAAGGTGGGGGGGAGAGAGAAGAACACAGAGGGGAACACAAAAGGAGAACATCTCCCCAAAGCTATTGACTGGGGAGATGAGAGGATTGGTTTTCATTAGTTTTGCAACCAATATGGCTTAAAGACTATAGTTTTAATGGTCAGCAGGCTTGGCTAAGATAACGCCCTGATGGTGCTGTCCTACTCCTGGAGATAAGGCAGGCAAACAACCTTGGGCAGTTGGGTTGGAAATATTGATCTAAAGAATACCTGAGACACACAAGTTAGATTATTATTATTACTCATTCTTCTTAGAATGCGCCCCTGAGAGGCAGAGTTCACAAAGACAAGTCTCCAGGGACAAAGGAACTCGCTGGAGCCATTTCCCTCCCCCTCTATTCAGCATAAACATGCAACCACTGAGGAAAGCAGCACAGAACCAATACTGGCTACCTAACTTTCCTACACCAAGTCCCATCCCCCTGCACTCAGGTGAGACTACCCCACTCAGTCCAGCTTTTCTCAGTCCCAGCACTGCATGCCCCTCCCACAGAAGTACAAACCCTTGCCTCCACCATGTCCCTAAAGCCTGAAGTTTTACAAGTCAGAAGGCTTGGCTGGGATAGAGCACAGAGTTCACTGCACTGCTTATGGAGAGAAGGCAGGCAAAATCCTGGAGGCAGACTTTATAGAAAAATGCCTGGGCAGCACAGGGGGAGATTATTTGCTCTTCTCAGAGAGCTTCTTTGAGAGGCAACATCCAGAGAGATGTCTCTCCCATGACAAAAGAACCATCAGGTGACATTTCCTTTGCCCCTCAGCATAAAAACAAAGCCACCTGCTGTAAGCAGGCCAGTATAGACAATGGCTGCCTAACCTGCTTAGACCAAGTCCCACACCCCTGCACTCCTGCAGGACTGACAGTCTTCATCAGACTTACCACAGTTCCAGAAGAGTAGGCCCCTTGACCAGAAGACCAGCCCAAACTACTGCACACACTACATCTCCTGACCAGAGAGTTCTGCAGGGTTTCAATTCTAGTGGAAGTAATATTGGATCTCACATAATGAGCAGACTAGGCACATATAGTAAAAACTTGGCACATTCTGACCAAGGATCAAACAAGGCCCTCTGCAGGCAAGGAGAATCTTTGAGGACAACTGTCCTGAAGGACAGTGAAGCCAAAACACAAGAGCAGCACACAAAAGAGACACTTCCAAAAGTGACAGGCTCTGAAAACTATATGACCTCTTCTTCATAAAGCCATTACTTTCAGGAGCAGGAAACATAACAGGATTTTCTAACACAAAAAAAGAAGACAGTGACCTAGACAAAATGCCAAACTGGGGGAATTCATCCCAAAAGAAAGAAGAAGAAAGGGTCACTTCATCTAAGTGAAACAGAAATGAATAATATGTCTGATAGAGAATATAAAGAAACAATCATAAGGATACTCACTGTCCTTGAGAAAAGAATAGAAGACTACAGGGAGACGCTTACCACAAAGATAAAAGAATTAAAAAAGAATTAGTCAGAAATGAAAAATACAGTAACTGAGATTGGAAACAGGCTTGATGCAAGGAACACAAGTCTGGAAGAAGCAGAAGAATGATTATGTGATATAGAAGAAAAATAAAGAAAAATAATGAACCTGAACAAAGAGAGAAAGAAGTATTATAGAACATGAAAACAGACTGAGGGAATTCAGTGACTCCATCAAAAATAATTACACAGGTGTCATAGGAGTTCCAAAAAGGGAAGGGTCAGAAAATTTATTTGAGGAAATCATAGCTTAAGTCTTCTCTAATGTGGAAAATAACACAGATATACAGATCCAGGAGGCAAAGAGAATTCACATCAAAATCTACAAAAGCAGGTGAACACAGACATATGGTAATTACATTTCCAAAAGATAGTGATAAAAAAATCTTAAAAGCAGCAAGACAAAAGAAGTCCTTAGCGTACAAGGGAATATCCGTAAATCTAGCTGCATATTTCTCAACAGAAACATGGCAAGCCAAGAGGGAGTGGCATGATATATTCAAAGTGCTGAATGAAGAAACTCTGCTTCCAAAAATACTCTATACAGCAAGGGTAACTTTCAGAAAAGAAGGAGAGATAAAGATTTTGACAAACAAACAAAATCTAAAGGAGTAAACATTAAAACAGCCCTGCAGGAAATCTTAAAGGAGACTCTTTGAGTGGACAAGAAAACCCAAAAGTGAGAAACCCAAGAAAGGGAACAAGGAAACAATGACAAAACGAGTAATTAATAGCAAT
Organism: Panthera pardus; assembly: GCF_024362965.1. Classification (NCBI taxonomy): domain Eukaryota; kingdom Metazoa; phylum Chordata; class Mammalia; order Carnivora; family Felidae; genus Panthera; species Panthera pardus. The sequence continues at coordinate 59,383,785 of NW_026526843.1, forward strand.
AAATATATATATCTCAGTAATTACCCAGAATTTAAATGGACGAAATGCTATGAAAAGACACAGGGTGTCAGAATGCATGAAGAAACAAGTGCCATCTTTTTCCTGCCTGAAATAAACTAGTTTTAGACCAAAAGACACCAGAAGACTGAAAGGGAACAGATGGAGAAAAATTTACCATGCAAATGGACATCAAAAGAAAGTTGCAATATAATACTTAAAAAAACTAGACTATAAAACAAAAACTGTAACAAGAGATGAAGAAAGGCACTATATAATAGTAAAGGAGACAATCCAACAAGACGATCTAACATTTGTAAATATTTATGCACCCAACATGAAACACCCAAATATATAAAACAATTAATAACAAGCATAAAGCACCTCATTGATAACAATACAATCAGAGTAAGGGATTTCACACCCCTTTTACATCCATGGACAGATCATCTAAACAGAAAATCAAAAGGAAACATTGGTTTTGAATGGCATCCTGGATCAGATGGCCTTAACAGATATATTCAGATCATTCCATTCTAAAGCAGCAGAATACACATTCTTTTCCAGTGCACATGGGACATTACCCTGAAGAGATCACATATTAGGTGACAAATCAGACCTCAACAAGAACAAAAAGATTTAAATAATACCATGTATATTTTCTCACCACAACACTATGAAACTTGAAGTCAATGACAATAAAAAATTTGGAAAGATGACAAATACATGAATATTAAACAGCATGCTGAGAAAAAATGAATGGGTCAACCAAGAAATCAAAGAATAAATTCAAAAAATACATGGAGGGGCGCCTGGGTGGCTCACTCAGTTGGGCATCCAACTTTGGCTCAGGTCATGATCTCATGGTTCATGGGTTCGAGCCCTGTGTCGGGCTCTGTGCTGACAGCTCAGAGCCTGGAGACTGTTTCGGATTCTGTGTCTCCCTCTCTCTCTGCCCCTACCCTGCCCACGCTCTGTCTCTCTCTGTCTCAAAAATAAATGAAAATTAATTTTTTAAAAAAAAAATACATGGAAACAAATGAAAATGAAAACAAAATGGTCCAAAACCTTTGGGATGCAACAAAAGCAGCGCTGAGAGAAGTAATAGTAATACAGGCTTAACTTAAGAAGCAAAAAAAATCTGAAATAAGCAACCTAACCTTACACTTAAAGCTGCTAGAAAAAAAACAACAAGTAAAATCTAAAGCTAGCAGAAGAAAGGAAATAATAAAGTTTAGGGCAGAAATAGATGATATATAAGCTAAACAAACAAACAATAGAGCAGATAAATAAAACCAGCAAGAGATTTGTTATTAATTGAAAAAAATAATAAAATTGATAAAACCCTAACCAATCTTAACCAAAAGAATAGGAAAAGGATGACAATAATTAAATTCCAAATGAGGGAGTAGAAATAACAACCAGCACCATAGAAACACAACCAATTTAAGAAAATATTATGAAAAACTATATACCAAAAAATTGGACAACTTGGAAGAAAAAGATAAATTCCTAGAAACATATAAGCTACCAAAATTGAAACAGGAAGGAAAAGAAAACTTGAACAGATCAATAACCAGTAAGGAAATCGAATCTGTAATCAACGATCTCCCAGGAAAAAAAGTCCAAGGGCCAAATGACTTTCCAGGGGAATTCTACTACACATTTAAAGAAGAGTTAATACCTATTCTTCTTGAAGTATTCCAAAATATAGAAAAGAAAGGAAAACTTCTAAATTCATTGTATGATACCAGCATTATCCTGATACCAAAAGCAGTTAAAGACTCCACTAAAAAAGGAGAACCACAGGCCAATAGCCCAGATGAACAGGGATGCAAAAATTCTTAATAAAATATTAGCAAACTGGATTCAACCATACATTAAAAGAATCATTCACCATTCTCAAGTTGGATTTATTCCTGTCCTGCAGGGTGTTTAAACATTTGCAAATTAATCAATGTGATATACCACATTAATAAAAGAATGATAAAAAAAAGATCCTTTCAATAAATGCAAAAAAAGCATTTTACTAAGTATAACATCCATTCATGATAAAAACTCACAACAATGTAGGGTTAGAGGAAACATACCTCAACATCATAAAGGCCATATACGAAAAACCCATAGCACTGGAAGTCCTAGCCATAGGAATCAGACAACAAAAATAAATAAAAGGTACCCAAATCGGTAAGAAAGAAGTAAAAGTTTTACTATTTGCAGATAACATGATACTTTAAATAGAAAACCTGAAAGTCTCCACCAAAAAATTGCTAGAACTGATACACAAACTCAGTAAACTCATAGGATAGGAAATCAGTGTACAGAAATCTGTTGCATATCTATACAAAAATAATGAAGCATCAAAAAGAGAAATAAAGGAATCAATTCCATTTAAAATTGCACTGAAACCCATAAGATACCTCTGAATAAACCTAACCAAAGTGGTTAAAATGTATGTACTCTCAACAGTATAAAACACTGATGAAAGAAATTAAAGATTACAAGGAAATGGAAAGACATTCCATGTTCATGGATTAGAAGAACAAATATTGTTAAAATGTCTATATTACCAAAAGTAATCTACACATTTAATGCAGTCTTCATCAAAATAGCAACATCATTTTTCATAGAGCTGAAACAGACAATTGTAAAATTTGTATGGATCCACAAAAGACCCCGAATAGCCAAAGCAACCTTGAAAAAGAAAAGCAAAGCTGGAGGCATCACAATTCTGGACTTCCAGTTATATTACAAAACTGTAGTGATCAAGATGGTACACTACTAGTAGTAAAATAGATACATACATCAATAGAACAGGAGAGAAAACCCAGAAGTGAACCCACAATTATATGGTGAATTAATAATTGACAAAGCAGGAAAGAATACCCAATGGAGGAAAGACAGTGTCTTCAACAAATGGTGTTGGGAAAAGTGGACAGCAGCATGCAAACAAACTGGACCACTTTTTTACACCGTACATAAAAATAAATTAAAAATGGATTAAGGACCTAAACGTGAGACATGAAACCATAAATATCCTAACGAAGAACACAGGCAGAGCACAGAACACCTCTTTGACAGTGGATGCAGGCAAGTTCTTTCTAGATATGTCTCCTGAGGCAAGCAACACAAAAGCAAAAATAAACTATTGCGACATCATCAAAATAAAAAGCTTCTGTACAGTGAAGGGAACAATAAAAAAAAAGGCAACCTATGGAATGGGAGAAGATATTTGCAAACGACAAATCTCAGAAAGAGTTAGTATCCAAAATGTATAAAAAACTTATAAAACTCAACACTCAGGAAATTAATAAACCAGTTAACAAATGGGCAGAAGACATGAATAGATATTTTTCCAAAGAAGAAATCCAGATGGCCAACAGAGAGTGAAAAAGTGCTCAACATCATTTATCATAAGGGAAACACAAACCAAACTTACAATGTGTCGTCATGTCTTTTAAAACATCTAACTTAACTTGCTGTGTGTGGGAATCAGCTCAAAGACAGTAGAGCTTCAGGATGTCTTCCATACTATTATTTGTTCGTGTTGTATTTTATTATCTAAATTCTAGAAATGTCTTGAAGTAACATATTGGTCCATCTTTATCTTGCCCACATTCTGGTATTATTTTGTTAGTGTTATTTTGGTGATGTTAACTTTTATTGTATCCTATCAGTAATTCAATGGAGGTTGTGAGATAATGGATTAAATCAAGTAGACTGGTGTAATTTAAAGTAAAAGTTACTTCTCTGTTACCTAACATAAGATTCTCAAAACAATGAAGTGATATTATCCCTTTATCAGTGTCAAACATTCTTCGCTGCATCTTCAAGCTTGTCTGAGTCAAATGAATTGGCAATTCTCACCAGTGGCAATGGAAAATAAATCAAACTAAGGGTATTTCATTATAATTTGAGTTATACTGCCGTCAAATTATTTCATCATGAGAACTTTGATCCAACTTGTCCCTTCAATCTTCACAAATAAATTTAATAAAATCAGCTTAAGGAAAATTACTCTATCCTATTTCTCTATAAATGTAAAGAGTTAGATTCCAAGTTTCCAATCAATAATATAATTATTTTTCTAAAACTTAAAGAATCAGAAACAACTTAAATGTAACCCTGTAAATCTTCCTTAACTATATTGTCCTTTGTGACAATCAAGTAAACATGAATAGCACTCAAATAGATTCCATTAGTCTGGGATATTGTATAAAACTAAAGGCCAAAAGCAGTCAGGTAGATTCCATCAGTCTGGGATATTGTATAAAACTAAAGGCCAAGAAGAAGGAGGGAAGATGGTGGCGTAGGAGGATGCTGGGCTCACCACGCATCCCACTGATCACTTAGATTCCACCTACACATGCCTAAATAACCCAGAAAAACACCAGAAGACTAGCAGAATGGAGTATCTGAAGCCAAGCGCAGACGAGAGGCCCAAGGAAGAGGGTAGGAAGGGCGCAGAGGCGGTGCGCACTCCAGGGACTGGCGGGAGGGAGCCAGGGCAGAGGGGCTGCACGCCGGCCAAGCAGAGTCCCCAAGTCTGGCTTGCAAAAGCAGAGGGGCCAGACGGAGTGTGTTCCGACAGCAAGCGCGACTTAGCGTCGGGGAGGTCATAAGTTAACAGCTCTGCTCAGAAAGCAGGAAGGCTGGAGGACAAAAGGAAGGAGAGTTGCTGAGCCCTGGGACTACAGAGCTGTTTGGCAGGGAACAAAGGCACTCGCCAGCGCCATCTCCCTCGCCCATCCCCTAGCCAAAATCCCAAAGGGAATCAGTTCCTGCCAGGGAACATGCTTGCTCCACGCAGACACCCAACACTGTGCTTCTGTGGAGCCACCCCTCCAGCAGCAGGTCTGACTCCCTCCTGCTGCCACAGGGCCCCTCCTGAAGTGGATCACCTAAGGAGAGGCGAGCTAAGCCTGCCCCTCCTGCCCCCCGTGCAACTTGCCTACCCACCCCAGCTAATAGGCCAGATCCCCAGCACCACAAGCCTGGCAGTGTGCAAGTAGCCCTGACGGGCCACGCCACCCCACAGTGAATCCCGCCCATAGGAGAGGGGAAGAGAAGGCACACACCAGTCTGACTGTGGCCCCAGAGGTGGGCTGGGGGCAGACATCAGGTCTGACTGTGGCTCTGCCCACCAACTCCAGTTATACACCACAGCACAGGGGAAGTCCCCTGCAGGTCCACACCACTCCAGGGACTATCCAAAATGACCAAACGGAAGAATTCCCCTCAGAAGAATCTCCAGGAAACAACAACAGCTAATGAACTGATCAAAAAGGATTTAAATAAGATAACAGAAAGTGAATTTAGAAAAATAGTCATAAAATTAATCGCTGGGCTTGAAAACAGTATAGAGGACAGCAGAGAATCTCTTGCTACAGAGATCAAGGGACTAAGGAACAGTCGCGAGGAGCTGAAAAACGCTTTAAATGAAATGCAAAACAAAATGGAAATGACGACGGCTCACATTGAAGAGGCAGAGGAGAGAATAGGTGAACTAGAAGATAAAGTTATGGAAAAAGAGGAAGCTGAGAGAAAGAGAGATAAAAAAAATCCAGGAGTATGAGGGGAAAATTAGAGAACTAAGTGATATACTAAAAAGAAATAATATACGCATAATTGGTATACCAGAAGAGGAAGAGAGGGAAAGGAGCTGAATGGGCACTTGAAGAAATAATAGCTGAGAACTTCCTTGAACTGGGGAAGGAAAAAGGCATTGAAATCCAAGAGGCACAGAGAACTCCCTTCAGACATAACTTGAATAGAACTTCTGCACGACATATCATAGTGAAACTGGCAAAACACAAGGATAAAGAGAAAATTCTGAAAGCAGCAAGGGATAAACGTGCCTTCACATATAAAGGGAGACCTATAAGACTCGTGACTGATCTCTCTTTTGAAACTTGGCAGGCCAGAAAGGATTGGCACGATATCTTCAGTGTGCTAAACAGAAAAAATATGCAGCCGAGAATCCTTTATCCAGCAAGTCTGTCATTTAGAATAGAAGGAGAGATAAAGGTCTTCCCAAACAAACAAAAACTGAAGGAATTCGTCACCACTAAACCAGCCCTACAAGAGATCCTAAGGGGGATCCTGTGAGACAAAGTACCAGAGACATCGCTACAAGCATAAATCATACAGACATCACAATGACTCTAAACCCGTACCTTTCTATAATAACACTGAATGTAAATGGATTAAATGTGCCAACCAAAAGACATAGGGTATCAGAATGGATAAAAAAACAAGACCCATCTATTTGCTGTCTAGGAGAGACTCATTTTAGACCTGAGGACACCTTTAGATTGAGAGTGAGTGGATGGAGAACTATTTATCATGCTACTGGAAGCCAAAAGAAAGCTGGAGTAGCCATACTTATATCAGACAAACTAGACTTTAAATTAAAGGCTGTAACAAGAGATGAAGAGGGGCATTATATAATAATTACAGGGTCTATCCACCAGGAAGAGCTAACAATTATAAATGTCTATGCGCCGAATACCGGAGCCCCCAAATATATACAACAATTACTCATAAACATAAGCAACCTTATTGATAAGAATGTGGTCATTGCAGGGGACGTTAACACTCCAATTACAGAAATGGATAGATCATCTAGACACATGGTCAATAAAGAAACAAGGGCCCTGAATGATACACTGGGTCAGATGGAATTGACAGATATATTTAGAACTCTGCATCCCAAAGCAACAGAATATACTTTCTTCTCGAGTGCACATGGAACATTCTCCAAGATAGATCATATACTGGGTCACAAAACAGCCCTTCATAAGAATACAAGAATTGAAATTATACCATGCATACTTTCAGACCACAATGCTATGAAGCTTGAAATCAACCACAGGAAAAAGTCTGGAAAACCTCGAAAGGCATGGAGGTTAAAGAACACCCTACTAAAGAATGAGTGGGGGTCAACCAGGCAATTAGAGAAGAAATTAAAAAATATATGGAAACAAACGAAAATGAAAAGAGAACAATCCAAACGCTTTGGGACGCAGCGAAGGCAGTCCGGAGAGGAAAATACATTGCAATCCAAGCCTATCTCAAGAAACAAGAAAAAGCCCAAATGCAAAATCTAACAGCACACCTAAAGGAAAGAGAAGCAGAACAGCAAAGGCAGCCTAAACCCAGCAGAAGAAGAGAAATAATAAAGATCAGAGCAGAAATAAACAATATAGAATCTAAAAAAAACGGTAGAGCAGATCAACAAAACCAAGAATTGGTTTTTTGAAAAAATAAACAAAATTGACAAACCTCTTGCCAGGCTTCTCAAAAAGAAAAGGGAGATGACCCAAATACATAAAATCATGAATGAAAATGGAATCATTACAACCAATCCCTCAGAGATACAAACAATTATCAGGGAATACTATGAAAAATTATATGCCAACAAATTGGACAACCTGGAAGAAATCGACAAATTCCTAAACGCCCACACACTTCCAAAACTCAATCAGGAGGAAATAGAAAGCTTGAACAGACCCATAACCCGCAAAGAAATCGAATCGGTTATCAAAAATCTCCCAACAAATAAGAGTCCAGGACCAGATGGCTTCCCAGAGGAGTTCTACCAGACGTTTAAAGCAGAGATAATACCTATCCTTCTCAAGCTATTCCAAGAAATAGAAAGGGAAGGAAAACTTCCAGACTCATTCTATGAAGCCAGTATTACTTTGATTCCTAAACCAGACAGAGACCCAGTAAAAAAAGAGAACTACAGGCCAATATCCCTTATGAATATGGATGCAAAAATTCTCAATAAGATACTAGCAAATCGAATTCAACAGCGTATAAAAACAATTATTCAACATAATCAAGTGGGACTCATTCCTGGGATACAGGGCTGGTTCAACATTTGCAAATCAATCAACGTGATGCATCACATTAATAAAAAAAAAAGAGAAGAACCATATGATCCTGTCAATCGATGCAGAAAAGGCCTTTGATAAAATCCAGCACCCTTTCTTAATAAAAACCCTTGAGAAAGTCGGGATAGAAGGAACATACTTAAACATCATAAAAACCATTTATGAAAAGCCCACAGCTAACATCATCCTCAATGGGGAAAAACTGAGAGCTTTTCCCCTGAGATCAGGAACACGACAAGGATGCCCCCTCTCACCGCTGTTGTTTAACATAGTGTTGGAAGTTCTAGCATTAGCAATCAGACAACAAAAGGAAATCAAAGGCATCAAAATTGGCAAAGATGAAGTCAAGCTTTCACTTTTTGCAGATGACATGATATGATACATGGAAGATCTGACAGACTCCACCAAAAGTCTGGTAGAACTGACACATGAATTCAGCAAAGTTGCAGGATACAAAATCAATGTACAGAAATCAGTTGCATTCTTATACACTAACAATGAAGCGATAGAAAGACAAATAAAGAAACTGATCCCATTCACAATTGCACCAAGAAGCATCAAATACCTAGGAATAAATCTAACCAAAGATGTAAAAGATCTGTATGCTGAAAACTATAGAAAGCTCATGAAGGTAATTGAAGAAGATATAAAGAAATGGAAAGACATTCCCTGCTCATGGATTGGAAGAATAAATATTGTCAAAATGTCAATACTGCCCAAAGCTATCTACACATTCAATGCAATCCCAATCAAAATTGCACCAGCATTCTTCTCGAAACTAGAACAAGCAATCCTAAAATTCATATGGAACCACAAAAGGCCCCGAATAGCCAAAGTAATTTTGAAGAAGACCAAAGCAGGAGGCATCACAATCCCAGACTTTAGCCTCTACTACAAAGCTGTAATCATCAAGACAGCATGGTATTGGCACAGAAACAGACACATAGACCAATGGAATAGAATAGAAACCCCAGAACTAGACCCACAAACGTATGGCCAACTCATCTTTGACAAAGCAGGAAAGAACATCCAATGGAAAAAAAGACAGTCTCTTTAACAAATGGTCCTGGGAGAACTGGACAGCAACATGCAGAAGGTTAAAACTAGACCACTTTCTCACACCATTCACAAAAATTAACTCAAAATGGATAAAGGACCTGAATGTGAGACAGGAAACCATCAAAACCCTAGAGGAGAAAGCAGGAAAAGACCTCTCTGACCTCAGCCATAGCAATCTCTTACTCGACACATCCCCAAAGGCAAGGGAAGTAAAAGCAAAAATGTACTACTGGGACCTTATGAAGATAAAAAGCTTCTGCACAGCAAAGGAAACAACCAACAAAACTAAAAGGCAACCAACGGAATGGGAAAAGATATTTTCAAATGACATATCGGACAAAGGGCTAGTCTCCAGAATCTATAAAGAGCTCACCAAACTCCACACCCAAAAAACAAATAACCCAGTGAAGAAATGGGCAGAAAACATGAATAGACACTTCTCTAAAGAAGACATCCGGATGGCCAACAGGCACATGAAAAGATGCTCAACGTCGCTCCTCATCAGGGAAATACAAATCAAAACCACACTCAGATATCACCTCACGCCAGTCAGAGTGGCCAAAATGAACAAATCAGGAGACTATAGATGCTGGAGAGGATGTGGAGAAACGGGAACCCTCTTGCACTGTTGGTGGGAATGCAAATTGGCGCAGCCACTCTGGAAAGCAGTGTGGACGTTCCTCAGAAAACTAAAAATAGACCTACCCTATGACCCAGCAATAGCACTGCTAGGAATTTACCCAAGGGATACAGGAGTACTGATGCATAGGGGCACTTGTACCCCAATGTTTATAGCAGCACTCTCAACCATAGCCAAATTATGGAAAGAGCCTCAATGTCCATCAACTGATGAATGGATAATGAAATTGTGGTTTATATACACAATAGAGTACTACATGGCAATGAGAAAGAACGAAATATGGCCCTTTGTAGCAACGTGGATGGAACTGGAGAGTGTGATGCTAAGTGAAATAAGCCATACAGAGAAAGACAGATACCATATGTTTTCACTCCTATGTGGATCCTGAGAAACGTAACAGAAACCTATGGAGGAGGGGAAGGAAAAAAAAAAAAAAAGAGGTTAGAGTGGGAGACAGCCAAAGCATAAGAGACTCTTAAAAACCGAGAACAAACTGAGGGTTGATGGGGGGTGGGAGGGAGGGGAGGGTGGGTGTTGGGTATTGAGAAGGGCACCTTTTGGGATGAGCACTGGGTGTTGTATGGAAACCAATTTGACAATAAATTTCATATATTGAAAAAAAAAAGAAAAAAAAAAAAGAAACTAAAGGCCAAAAGCAGTCAAGTAGATTCCATCAGTCTGGGATATTGTATAAAACTAAAGGCCAAAACAAGGTTTGTCTTCCTTTTGATTCAATAACTGTACATCAACAGAGAAAAATCAACTCATACATATGGGGCTGATAAAGCTTGGCACTTTGGGAGTAGTGATTCTGAAATATTATCAAACGTTTTTAATTACAGTAGTATGAAATGAACAGAGTACTATGCTAAATTGGAATCGTAAGGCATCTTTACAATTTTAGTATGTTTTTTCATCATCCAAGTTTCACTTCTACATTATTTTTAAAATAATTTGCTACTTCCCTTATCCTTCTGCTTTCTTTCTCCGATTCCTTCATTGAAGTCCATTGTTGCTGAAACACCCTCCATATTTCCCTCCTGCCACACCTTTTTTCATATTGCTCTCTAAGAAAAGCTGAACACTCTTTTCTCAGTGCTTTCAAATTAGCATTTACTATTTATCTTTTGTAACTATATATACATTTCTACTTTTCTCATTAAATGAGAACTAATCAGGTGTGCCTGGGTGGCTCATTTGGTTGAGTGTCCAATTCTTGATTTCGACTCAGGTCATGATTTCATGGTTTGTGAGTTTGAGCCCTGCTTTGGACTCTGCACTGACAGTGCAGAGCCTGCTTGGGATGCTCTCTCTCTCTCTCTGTCCCTAACCCACTCTTTCTTTCTCTCTCTCAAAAATAAATAAATAAACATTAAAAAATAAATGTGAATTAATCAACTGATTTTAATTTTAATAAAGGGAAAATATATTGAGTGTTTGTTCAGAATTAAAGAAATCTCCATGGGACAATTTTGTGATTTATATAGCAATGTACAACTTTGTCTGTGTTAAGAAGAGGAAAATGCAACATTTTATTTACGTGAGCCAAGAGGCTTATATGGTTTAACAAAATCCTGGAGATTACTTTCTCAAAATAAAGAGGTGCACAAACTGTTCATTTAAAACACAATAAGTTTCTCAAATTGCCAGTGGTTTACTTCTTACTTGAAGTAAGCTAAGAAACATTTCTTTGCAGTTCTTTGACAAACATTCCATGCAGAGTAATAATTTACTCTATAGTCACCCAAACAACACCAAACCAATGCTCCTTCCAAAATATTTAATCATTTCATGGAGTAACATACACACTGGGGGAATCTAGTACAATTCAAAGGTAGAATATGATGTAGCAGCTGTTGAAAACTTCAATATTTCAGATGTTTTTTCTCCAGAGTTACCTGATGGCATGGTGTTCCCATGCTAGAATTTGTATAGTCTTAGATCCCAGGAAATTTTTTCATGTTTCATCACAGCGTAATTATTTTTTTTATTTTTTCATTGAAGTATAGTTGACATATTAGTTTTAAGTGTGCAACACTTGACTTGAAAATTATACACATTATGAAATGCACACTATGAGAAGTATAGTTACCATGTATCACCACACAAAATTATTAAATATTATTGACTATATCCCTATGCTTTGCTTTTCATCCTTGAGACTTATGTATTTTAAAATGATAAGTTTGTACTTATGGGATATATTGTTAAGTAAAATAAGGCAGACAAAGACAGACAAATACCATATGATTTCAATACTTTGTGGAATCTAAAATGGAAGAAAAATGAGCAAACAATAACAACAACGAGAGTAGCAGATTCATATATATAGGGAACAAACTAGTGGTTGCCAGAGGGAAAGGGGCTGGTGGAATAGATGAAATAGGGGAAGGAATTTTTGGGTTTGTAAATAAAATGAACCTTCATCTAAAGATCATGAAATGGAAAAATAGAACAGAAAAATACATATAGAATTATTTATTTTTGAGAAAGAATTGCTGGAAATATTTTAATTCAAATTCTCCATCAGCACCCTGTGCTCATCACAAGTGAACTCATTAATCCCTATCATCTGTTTAACCTGTAACCCCCACCCACCTCCCTTCTGGTAACCATCAGTTTGTTCTCTATTGTCAAGAATCTTTCTCGGGGTGCCTGGATGGCTCAGTCAGTTAAGCATCTGACTTCAGCTCCGGTGATCTCATGGTTCATGAGTTTGAGCCCCGCATTGGGATCTATGCTGTCAGCACAGAGCCCTCTTTGGATCCTCTGTCTTTCTCTCTGTCTCTGTCTCTCTCTCTCTCTCTCTCTCACTCTCTGCCTGCCCCTCCCCCACTTGTGCAATCACATATTCTCTTTCTCTCAAAAATAAACATTATACAATTATATTTAAAAAAGTTTTTCTCTTAGTTTGCCTATCTTTTTTTTTCTCTTCTTTGCTCACTTGCTTTATCTCTTAAATTCCACATGAGTGAAATCACATGATATTTATCTTTCTGTCACTTATGCCACATAGCATAACACTCTCTAGCTCCATACATGTCATTACAAAGGGAAAGACTTCATTCTTTTATATGGCTGAGTAATATTCCATTGTGTACATGTAACACTTCTTTATTCATCAATCGTTGGACACTGGGCCCTTTCCATAATTCAACTATATTAGAAAATGTTAATATAAAAATAAGGGTGCATGCATCTGTTTGAATGACTATTTTTGTATCCTTTGGGCAAATACCTAATAGTGCAATTGTTGTATCATAGTGTAAGTCTATTTTTAACATTTTAAGGAACCTCCATACTATTTGCCAGAGTGGCTGCACCAGTTCGTATTCCCACCAACAGCACAAGAGGGCTCCCCTTTCTCCACAACCTTGCCAACACCTCTTGTATCTTCTGTTGTTGATTTTAGCCATTCTGACAGGGGTGAGGTGACATCTCATTATAGTTTGCATTTGCATTTTCCTGATGATGATGGTTGGTAAGCATCTTTGTATGTGTCTATTAGCCAACTGTATGTCTTTTTATAAAAGTGTCTATTCTTGTCTTCTACCCATTTGTTATTTGGATAATTCATGTTTTGGGTGTTGAGTTTTATAAATACTTTTTATATTTTGGATACTCACACTTTATCAGATATGTCATTTGAAAATATCCTTTCCCATTCCAAAGGTTGCCTTTTAGTTTTGTTGATTATTTCCTTCCCTGTGCAGAAGATTTTTATTTTGATTAAGTCCCAATAATTGATTTTTTCTTTTGTTTTCCTTGCCTCAGAAGACATATTTAGAAAGAAATTTCTAAGCCTGATTTCAAAGAAATTATTGACTTTTCTCTTCTAGAACTTTTGTGGTTTCAGGTCTCACATTGATGTCTTTAATATACTATGAATTTTTTGTGCATGGTGTAAGAAAGTGTTCCAATTTCATTCTTTCTCATTTTGCTGTCCAGGTTTCCCAACACGATTTATTGAGGAGATAGTCTTTTTTCCTTTGAATGTTCTTTGTTTCTTTGTCAAAGATTAATTGACCATATAATTATGAGTTCATTTATGAGTTTTTCTGTTCCAGTGATCTATGTGTCTGTTTTTATGCCAGCACCATCCTGTTTTTATTACTACAGCTTTGCTATATAATTCCAATGCCAATATAATTGAAATGTTACATAATTCCAATGTTATATAATTGCAATGCCTCCAGGTTTGCTTTTTCTTGCCAAGGTTGTTATTCATGGTATTCTCTGGTTCCCTACAAATTTTAGGATTGTTCTTGTTCTGTGAAAAGTGCTGTTAGTATTTTGAAAGAGATTGCACTAAATGTGTAGATTGATTTGGGAATTATAGACATTTTAACAATATTTGTTATTCCTTTAAATTTTTTTAATATTTATTTATTTATTTATTTATTTATTTATTTATTTATTTGAGAGAGAGAGGGAGACAGAGTGCAAGCCGGGAAGGGACAGAGAGAGAGGGAGACAAAGACACAGAATTCGAGTCAGGCTCCAGGCTCTAAGCTGTCAGCACAGAGCCCAACGCAGGGCTCAAACTCAAGAACTATGAGATCATGACCTGAGTTGAAGTCAGACACTTAACTGAGTGAGCCACCCAGGCACCCCACAATATTTGTTATTCCTATTCATGAGCATGAAATGTCTTTCAATGTGCTTGTGTCATTTTCAATTTCTTTCATAAGTGTTTTATAGTTTTCAGAGTACAGGTCTTTCATCTCTTTGTTTAGGTTTATTTCTAGGTATCTTAAGGGTTTGGGTGCATTTGTAAATGGGACTGATTCCTTAATTTCTCTTTCTGCTGCTTCATTATTGGTGTATAGAAGTGCAACCAATTTCAGAACATAGATTTTGCATCCTGAGATTTTGCTGAATCAGTTCTAGAATTTTTTTTATCTTTTTTCGGATGGTATTTTGATTAAGATTGTATTAAATGTGTAGATTGCTTTGGGTAACATAGACGTTTTAACAGTATTTGTTCTTCACTCTGTGAGAATGGAATGTCTTTCCATTTCTTTGTGTCTTCAATTTCTTTCATAAGCTTTCTATAGTTTTCAGTGTATAGATTTTTAACCTCTTTGGTTAGGTTTATTCCTAGGTATTTTATGGTTTTTGGTGCAATTGTAAATAGGATACATTCCTTAATATCTCTTTCTGCTACTTCATTATCAGGGTATAGACATGCAACAAATTAATGTACATTGATTTTTTTTATCCTGAAACTTTACTGAATTCATGTATCAGTACTAGCATTTTTTGGTGTATTTTAGGTTTTCTATATAGAGTATCACATAATCTTTGAAGAGTGAAAGTTTGACTTCCTTCCTACTTATTTGGATCCTTTTATTTATTTTTGTTGCCTAATTGCTAAAGCTAGGACTTTTGGTACTATGTTAAGTAACGTTGGTGAGACATTCCTTTCCTGTTCCTGATTGTAGAGGGAAAGTTCTCAGTTTTTCCTCACTGACAATGATATTAGCTGTGAGTTTTTTGTATATATGGCCATTATTATGTGGAGATATGTTCCCTCTAACCCTACTTTGTTGATGGTCTTTATTATGAATGAATGTTGTGCTTTCTCAAATATTTTTTCTGCGTCTATTGAGAGGATCATACGGTTTTTACCCTTTGTTTTATTAATGTGGTGTATCGTGTTGGTTTATTTGAAAGTATTGAGCCACTCTTGCAACCTGGAATAAGTCCCACTTGATCATAGTGAATGATTTTGAAATATGTTGTTGGATTTGGTTTGCTAGTACTTTATTGAGAATTTTTGCATGCCTGTTCATAAGGGGTGCTAGCCTGTGTTCTTGTGTGTGTGTGTGTGTGTGTGTGTGTGTCCTTTATCTGCTCTTGGTATAAGGATAATGTTGGCCTCATAGAATGAATTTGTAAGTTTTCCTTTCTTTTTTTACTTTTTGGAACAGTTTGAGAAGAATTGGTATTAACTCTTTTTTCAACATATGATAGAATTCAACTGTAAAGCCATCTGGCTTTGGATTTTGTTCTCTGGGAGTTTATTGATTACTGATCCAAAGTTTTTTAAAGATTATTGATCTGTTCAAGTTTTCTTTTTATTTCTCTTTCAGTGTATTAGTTTATATGATTCCAGGAACTTATCCATTTCATTCAAGCTGCCCAATTTGTTGGCATATTTTTTTTCATAAAATTCTCTTATAATTGTTTGTATTTCTATGGTATTGGTTATTATTTCTCCTCTCCCATTTGTGATTTTTTTATAATTTGTGTTTCTATTTTCTTTTTGATGAGTTTGGCTAGAGTTTTATCAATTTTGTAATTTTTTAAAAATAACTAGCTTCCAATTCCATTGATCTGTTCAGTCTCTCTCTCTCTCTCTCTCTCTCTCTCTTTAATTTTCTATATCATTTTTTTCTGCTATAATCTTTATTATTTTTTTCTTTCCCCTGGATTTTGGCTTTGTTTGTTGTTATTTTTCCAGCTCATTTAGGTGTCATGTTAAGTTTTTTATTTAATTTTTTTTCTTGCCTCTTGAGTTAGGCCTATAACTAGAGTTAGGCCTGTGCTTCCTTCTTAGAACCATTTTTTCTGTGTCCAAAAAGTTTTGACTGTTGTGTTCCTATATTAATTTGTTTCCATGTATTTTCTTTATTTATTCTTTGATTTCCTGTTTGAACCACTCATTATTTAGTAGCATGTTATTTTACCTCCATGTGTTTGTGGCTTCCAGAATTTTTCTTGTGGTTGACTTCAAAATTGATAGCATTTGGGTCATAAATGGTGCATAATGTAGCATCCTGAGATTTAATATTTTAAATTATTTAAATACTTTAATATTTTTGTATTTGTTCAAAAGCCTGTTTTGTGACAAATTATGTTGATCCATTCTGGAGAGTTTTCCATGTGTACTTGAAAAGAATGTGTATTCTGCTGTTTTAGGGTGGAATATTCTTACATCTATTAAGTCCATCTGGTTCAGTGTGTCTTTCAAAGCCATCATTTCCTTCTTTATTTTCTGTTTAGATGATCTGCCCAATCATGTAAGAAGGGTTTTAAAGCCCTCTATTATTATTGTATAATTACCCCTTATTTTTTTATAGTTGTTTTTAATACTTTATATATTTGTATGATTCATGTTTGGGGCATAAATATTCACAATTGTTACATCTTGTTGGATAGACCTCTTTATTATGATATAGTGCCCTTCTTCATCTCTTATTACAGTCTTTGTTTTAAAGCCTTGGTTTTCTGATATAAGTGCTGCTAAATGGTTTTCTTTTCACATCCATTTACATTGTAAATATTTCTACATCTCTCACTTTTTAAAGATATTTATTTATTCTTTGAGAGAGAGAGAGAGAGAGAGCACACAAGCAGGGGAAGGGCAGAGAGAGTGAGACAGAGAATCTGCAGCAGGCTCCAGGCTCTGAGCTGTCAGCACAGAGCCCAACCCAGGGATTGAACCCATGAAACAGAGATCATGACCTGAGCCGAAGTCTGACGCTCAACAGACTGAGCCACCCAGGCACCCCAACATCCCTCACTTTTAATATGCAGGTTCCTTTAGATCTAAAATAAGCGTCATGCAGAGAAACTGTATATGGGTCTGTTTTTTTCACCCATTTTGACATTTATATCTTTTGATTAGAGTGGTCCATTTACATTCAGATTAAGTACTGATATGTGTAACTGATATTTCATTACTTGTTTTGTCATTGTTTCTGGAGATTTTCTCTGATCCTTTTCTGTCTTTGTCATTTTCAGTCTCTCCTTTGCACTCAAAGATTCCCTTTTAATATTGTTGCATGGATGGTTTAGTGCTCACAAATTCCTTTAGCTATCATTTGCCTAGGAAACTCTATCTCCTATTCTGAGTGAGAGCCTTGTTGGACGGAGTATTCTTAGATTCAGCATGTTGAATATATCATGCCACTCCTCTCTGGTTTGACAAGTGGTGTTTTTGTTTTTTTTTTAAGAAATCAGCAGCTAGCCTTACGAGTCTTCCCTTGTAAGCTAAGGATTTGTTTTGACTTGCTGTTTTTAATAATTTTTTTTATTTATCAATATATTTTGCAAATTTCATTACAATATGTCTTGGTGATGGCCTGCTTTTGTTGATTTTGTTGGGAGTTCTCTGTGTGTCCTGGATCTAGTTTTCTGTTTCTTTCCCCAGATTTGGGAAGTTTTCAGGTATTATTTCCTCAAATAAATTTTTCTGCCCTCTTTTCTCTCTATTTTTCTTCTGGGACTCCTATACTACTACTGTTATTACATTTGATGAAGTCACTGAGTTCCTTAAGTCTATTCTCATGTTCCATAATTCTTATTTTTCTCTTTTGTTCAACTTCATTAATGTCCATTACTTTGTTTTCTAAGTCACTTTTTATTTCCTGTGCTTCTTCCAGAATGCTATTCATTGCATCAAGCTTGTTCCCAATCTCATTCATTGCACTCTTCATTTCTGTTTCATTATTTTTAAAAATATTTTATCTCAGTCCTAAGGGTCTTACTGATGTCTTGTACTCTTTTCTCAAGCCCAGGGAGTATTTTTATGATCGTTGCCTTACATTCTCTATAATGCATGTAACTTATATCTGTTTTTTTTAAGATCTCTGGCCATGGACTTATCTTGTTCTTTTATTTTGGGATAAATTACTCCATCCTGGCATTTTGTCTAAGTCTCTGCCTTCTTCTTTGTATTGGAAAGGCCAATTGTTTCTTGATCCTGAAAACAATAGCCTTATATAAAGGAGGTCATGTAATGTTCAGTGCCTGGCACTTCAGGGTGTATCTACTGTGTGTGCTCTGCTATTATGTTTTGTCTTCTGTTTCAGGTCAGTCATCTGCAGAGGCTCTCCTTGGCTGTTGTAGGCAATGTTTAGTCTCTGGCCTGAATATGGAGGGTTTTTACTAAGTGTGCTCTGGTCTCCTTGTGAAGAGACCTAATACTACTTCCACCAGACCTACAGCAAATGCAGCACTCTCTGGTGAGGAGAATTGGTATGGGCAGGGGTTTGTGTTGGTTTTCTGGGGAATAGGCTTGCTGCACTGGGACTGAGGTAAGTGTGCCTGAGAAAGTCAGTCCCACCAGAGTGCAGGGGATGTGGGGCTTTGGGTATGTGATTTAAGCAGCCAGTGCAGGTGCTGAGATAATACCTGCAGGAGGCTCTGTTTATGCTGAGAGCAAGGGACAGAAATTGCACAAGCCAGCTCCTTTGTTCTTGGAGAGGTGTCTCCATCAATACTGCCTCTCAGAAATGTGCTCTGAGAAGAGTAAATAATCCTCCCACACACTTTGTGCCCCAGGAGATCTTTAGATCATTGTTTCCATGCTGCCTACTCCAGGGTTGTTTGCCTGTATTCCCTCCAGGAGCAGTGCAGTGCCCTCCAGGCTTTATTCCAGCCAACCCCACTGGACTTTAAAATGGGGTTTTAAGCCCCTTTGATTGCAAGACCTAACAATATTCACCCCCCACCCTTTTACAAGTCAATTGCTTTGGGAATATGTTCTTATTTTGCATTACCTTTTGTTCTTCTCTCTCTCTCTCTCTCTCTCTCTCTCTCTCTCTCTCTCTCTCCCCCCTTCTCCATAACCACATTTGCTTCCCCTCCACAGCACCTAGGATTCATTTCTCCCCTAAACCACATCTTCACATTTTCTATCTTCTTTGATGTGGACTCTTCTCTCCCTTTAGTTGTGGAATTTGTTCTGTCAGTCTTGAGGTCTATTTCTGGGATATTTAGGGTGATTTATAGTTACCTAGATGTGTTTGTAGGATGAGGAAGGCCCAGGGTCCTCCTACTCCATGACCATCTTCCTCTCCTTCCAGCCAAAACAGTTTTTTTTATTTCAAATTCTCCAACCATAATTTCTTTGATTGCTTAGGTTTTTCTTTCATTCAGTATTTCATGTTTTTGTTCTCACTCCTCCTCCTTGCAATTTCCAATTGCTACATCTTATTGTTAACATACTAACATTAGATTGGTATCTCTTGGAACAAAAGTTAGGAGTTTTGAATTTGCCAATTTACATGAAGATGGTTTTGATCAGTGAGCAATCTACACCATTATCCCTCAATTCCCTCTGCAAAATAACCCAAGCTTTCTCAAGTACTTTGATTTTTTTCCTGCATCACTATGGCAAGAGTCCCCTAGGAACGCAGCACACAGACCACTACCAGGGAAAGTGCTATACTGCCTTAGTCCTCCCAGCTTTTTGTAATCACATGGTAGAATTATTTTCACATGGACTCTCTGCTACAAATATTTGCTAGGAAGTGGGCATCAGTGCTAACCAGAGATCTCATAATTAACATTGCACAATGGATATTTGTTTATAAGCTCCTTTGAAGCTTTAGGAATGTGGCCTAATGGTATACCTTTCATCATAATGAAAGATGTGTTTCATTTCTATGGGAACTATTATATTTTGAAATTAAAATATTGCTTTCTAGAAAATATTTCTCTTATTGGTACTTCAGCAGTTTTATTTTTTGGCAGTGAAGTAAATTCCATTGTCTTAAGACTTAATCCATTTGGTTGGTGTTACATAAGATAAAGTGTTCTTTCATGTTTCACCAGTGCATAAGATGGAAAATACTCATTTTGAATAGATAGGTATCCATTTACATTTCTCTGGTTTCAGCTCACACTCAGATGTATTGTATTCCTGTTAGTTATATAAAGTCTGTTTTTCAGTACTTTTTAATAATTCTATTTTCTGATTCTTTTCATAAGAAAATTTATCCTTATTTGTAGTAATATTGATCATTCCATTCTAGAAAATTTACCAACTACATCTCTATATTGATAATCTAGCATTAAATTCAAATGGGTAAAAAGTCTTTGTGTCATTTAAATGGGTCCTTTATTATAAGCAACAACTATTGAAGTCCTTATAGTGGGAACTGTATCATAATCTTGCCACAAGTTTTTAGGTGTTTACAGCTTATAACAAATATTTCTTCTCCCCTAAGAATATTAGATTCGTCTTGGTAGAAGGATGCTAAAATGAAAGAAAAAAGAAAGAAAGAAAGAAAGGTTAAGAAAGAAAAAAGTAAGAAAGAAAATAGAAAAGTTGAACAGAAGCAATGAGTACAAGAAAAGAAGAGGAAACTTCTCTTTAGGTTATTCTTTTTGAATTGTTTACCAGAATAAAACTATTAAAATATATTTCTGTGAAACTGTGGTGCCCAATGACATCATGAAACCAAGTTTTAAACAAATTTAAAGGACTAAAACTCTGTAACATATTTATTATTTACTCTAAAACTCATGTATTTAACAGTTTTCCATTCAACCATAGGGTTTTAAGACCACCAGCAAAGGGTTCTACAAAAACAAAAGAGAAAATATAGTTGAAATTGTTATTTGGAATTGTATTACAGCCATAAAGCAACTGGAAAATAGTATGTGAAGTTACTGGCCCGGCTGCAGTAATTTGCAGAAACAATTTATTTGTTTTTCTATCAACCATAACATTTGGAGGTTAATTTTAGGGTTAAATTAAGCATTCTATGTTGGAAAAATATCTGTTTTGTAGATTTAGGCAACACGACTAACTTTGAGATATTCTGAGTACATACCCAATAAATGTGTGTATGGGTGTGTAACAAGTAATGGCTTTATGAAAAAATGATATGTATTGAAATAAAAATGAATAGAGAAATTTGACAGATATATCAATATATACAAAATGTAAAAAAATGACCTAATAAATACCAAAGTCCAATGTATGAAAAGATTAATCACCTAAGTTAATGGCCCACCTATTTTAGATAATTTTCATTAAATTTATGAGACAAATGAAGGATTTTAAGCAATTCCTTGGAGTTAATCTTACTGCAGTTTGACTCAATTCACATTTTAGAAGGATTCTTATAAGTTCTACAGTATAACATAAATTTTATGTTATATGAATGTATATTTTGTTGTAGACATGACAATTTTTTTCATTTATTATATGACGTTCTCTTCAAACTCTTGATGAATCAACAGACAGAAATTTTAGCTCAGTAAAAAAAAATGACTTATCCAATATCAAAAACCAGGGCTTTAAGTACAATCCAATTCTCCTGACTTCTAGTCTGATATTCTTTCCATTGTTCCTCTGCTACTGTAATCAACATGAGGAAATAGAATATTGGTGACTATTTAAATGTATAAGACAACTCATTATGCAATAACTTATATTTGAGCCAATATTACTCACTCACATGAAAACTATATGTCAAAAGCCATGAACAATGATATAACTTGGCAGCTGCTGATTTGAATATCACAAACAAAGTCACTAAGTAATATACCAAATGAAACACTCTCTCACACACACACCATTCAAGCCAGGTTTGCTTCTTCACATCTTCACTAGCCTGAAGTTGGAACTCTTTTTCTTCCCCACCCTTTCTTTAAATCACACTACCCAAAAATATCAAATAAGCTGTTATCTGCTACATTATATCAATTCCCTTGACGTAAGTCATAATTTTTGGCAAAAATTTTTCTTCCAAGGTGTAGGAATTAAGATGGCAGAGTAGCAAGGGGACTCTGGGCTTGTCTCTTTCCTCAAACACAGATAGATCAACATCAAACCATTTTGAAAACCTAGGAAATTTATCTGAGGTTAAATATTACAATCTTCATAATTTCATGGAGAGAACATGGCAGGTATGCAGTACAGAGAGGTGAATTAGGGAAGAGAAAAGCTCCATGAAGGGGTGGGAGCCCATTTCACAGAAAAGAGAGAGAGAGAACAGGAGATTGAGCAGCACATCAGGTTCACAAAAGAAAAAACACTCCCTCTGAAAGTAGCTAGAGAAAAAAAGTAAAAACACATGAAGGGGATTGCCCAGGAAAACTGTAACTCAAAAAAATTGATGGGGGAAAGGGGAAAGGAAAATATTTCAATACTGCCTATTTATACACACACACACACACACACACACACACAGTAGAATGCAGAATCTAAAGTTTTGGAGGTCAACAAGCACCTGGTGGTACTAAGGGGAGGAAGCAAGGGAGAACACCGAGAGGGAGCAGCATGGTTTAAGGATCCCCTGAGTTACACAGGGAGAAGTGTTTCCCTACTTGGAATGCATTTGGTGGAAGTGATACAGCCTATCCAGAGGCTAAAGGTCTGGTGGGTAACATGGAGCTGCCCAGCTAACCAGTATAGGAGCAAAGACACCAGCTGAGTGCAGCAAAAACTGGCGCTGGGCGTGTGTTGTGATTTACCATAAACTCTGAAGCACTGTTGTTGAACATGTTGTACCAACATTTTCTGTGACAAACTGGTACCAACCACAGCACAATGAGATATTTCCCCAGAGGATCAGCATAGGTCTGATCTACAGGGTCTCTGAAGTGTGGGGTTTTGAAAAACAGCCATGGCTGAGATAAAACACTGGAGGGAGTCTCCTCCTGGCAAGGAGACAGCTTGGACACAGACAGGATGAAGGGAGAAGTTGACAGAACCTAGGAACACAGGAGGGGTGATTGGCTGTGCATCTGTAAGGATGTGAACTTCCCTCACTGGAGACTAGAGAGCAGGATGAAGTCATTTTAACCATTACCCAACAACACTGATAAACCTCAGTGAGCTAAACATCTCCACCAAATGAAGAATGGAATTGATATTCCAAGCCTCACCATACTGCACCCTCCATGTGAGCCTGAGAGCAAGTGAGCCTGAGAATCAGAGCAGCAGGGCCCTATCTCAGACAACCAGATAAATCCCTTCCACATGGTTAGTCTACTGATCACAGAGTGCTACAAAGTTTCAGATGAAGAAAATTCATCTAACTTCATTAAGAGTTACTTTTTTGCTCATTTGTTACTTCTGTTTTTGTTTTGTTTTGTTTTGTTTTATTTTTTTTATTTTTGTTGTTGTTGTTGTTGTTCCTGGATAGAGAAATAGCAATGTTTAAATTTTATTTTATTTATTGTATTTTTTAATTTTAATTTTTTTCTTTCATTTTTACTCATGCTATCAAACTTCCCTTAACAAGTAGACCAAAACATACCTAAGATATAGCTTCATTATTTAACTTTTTTTTTTAATTTTTAAATTTAAATTTTATTTTATTATTATTTTTTCTTCCCCCAATGTGACAAGATTGAGGAATTCAACTCAAAGAAAGAACAGGAAGAAATGACAGCCAGGGATTTAATCAATACAGATGTAAGTAAGATATCTGAATTAGAATTTAACTAACTGACCTGAAAAGAGCATAGAATACACTGTAGAATCCATACTACAGAGATAAAAGTGCTAAAATCTAGTTAGGCCAAAATTAAAAATGCTATAACCAAGATGCAAATTTGAATCAATGCCATGACAGTGAAGATGAATGAAGCAGAGGAACAAATAAGTGATATGGAAGATAAAATTATGGAAAATAATGAAGCTGAAAAGGACAGGTAAACAAAAGTAATGGATCATGAAAATAGACTCGGGGAATTCAGCAACTTATTATGATTGAAAAACATTTGTATCATAGGAGTCTCAGAAAATGAAGAGAGAGAAAAAGGGGAAGAAGATTTATGTCAGCAAATTACAGTTGAAAACTTACCTAATCTGGGGAAAGACACAGACATAAAAATCCAAGAACCACAGAGAACTCCCATTAAATTCAACAAAAGCTGACCATCATCATGGCATATCATAATGAAATTCACAAATACACAGGCTAGGAAAGAATCCTGAAAGTATCAAGGGAAAATAAGTCCTTAACCTACAAGAGGAGAGAGATCGGGTACATAGCATAGCTCTCCACAGAACTTTGCAGGCCAGAAGAGAGTGCAGGATATATTCAAGAGGTTGAATGGGGAAAATATGCAGGCCAGAATATTTTATACAAGGCTGTCATTCAGAATAGAAGAAGAGATAAAGAGTTTCAAAGACAAATAAAAACTAAAGGAGTTTATGACAACTAAACCAGCCGTGAAACAAATATTAAGGGAGATTCTTTGAGTAGGAAAAAAAAGGCCAAAAGCAACAAAGACTAGAAAGGAAATGAGAACATCTCTAGAAATACCAACTTCACAGGTAACACAATGACACTAGACTCATATCTTCCACTAAACTCATATCTTCCAATAATCACCCTGAATACAAATATAAAAAGCCCCAATCAAAACACAGTAGGTATCACAATGGATGAAAAAGCAAGACCACCTAAATGTCTGCAGGAAACTCGTTTTAGAACTAAAGACATTGGCAGATTGAATGTGTGAGGATGTAGAACAGTCTATCATGTTAATAGAAGTCACAAAAATCCAGAGTAGTCATACTGGTATCAAACTAGATGTTAAAACAAAGGCTGTAACAAGAGATGGAGAATGGCAGTATATCAAACTTAAGGTGTTGGGGCGCCTGGGTGGCTCAGTCGGTTAGGCAGCCAACTTCGGCTCAGGTCATGATCTTGCAGTCCGTGAGTTCGAGCCCCGCGTCGGGCTCTGTGCTGACAGCTCAGAGTCTGGAGCCTGTTTCGGATTCTGTGTCTCCCTCTCTCTCTGACCCTCCCCCATTCATGTTCTGTCTCTCTCTGTGTCTCAAAAATAAATAAACGTTAAAAAAAATAAAAAAAATTAAGGTGTCTATCCATCATCAAGAAGATCTAACAATTGTAAATATTTATGGCTCCAATTTGAGACACCCAAATATATAATTACTAACAAAGAAATTAATTGACAATAATATAATAACAGTAGGAGATTTTAACACCCCACTTACCGCAATGGACAGCTCATCTAAGCAGAAAATCAACAAGGAAGCAATGGCTGTGAATAACACTCTGGATCTGATGGACTTAACATATGTATTCAGAACATTCCATCCTAAACAACCAGAATACACATTCTATTTTTTTATTTTTTTATGTTTATTTAGTTTTGAGAGAGAAAGAGAGAGAGAGAGAAAGCAGGAGAGGAGACAGATGGGGACACAGAATCTGAAGCAGGCTCCAGGCCATCAGCACAGAGCCCAACATGGGGTTTGAACCCACAAACCGTGAGATCATGACCTGAGCCGAAGTTGGACACTTAACCTACTAAGCCACCCAGGTTCCCCCACATTCTTTTTGAGTGCACATGGACCATTCTCCATAAAAGATCATATATTGGGTCACAAATCAGCCCGAACATGTACAAATATATTAGATCGTACCATGGATATTTGCAGACCACAATCTTATGAAACTTGAAGTCAACTACAAGAAAAAATTTGGAAAAATCATGAATACATAAATTTTAAATAACATCCTACTAATGAATGAATGGGTTAACTAGGAGATTATAGAGGAAATAAAAATAACATGAAAGCAAATGAAAATGAAAACACAACAGTCCAAAACCTTTGGGATGCAGGAAAGGCATTCCTAAAAGGGAAGTGTATTGCAATACAGGCTTAGCTCAACAAACAAGAAAGGTCTCAAATACACAACCTAACCCTGAAATTAATTGGCTAGAAAAATAGAAGCAAATAAAACATAAATCCAACATAAAAAGGGAATAGTAAAGAATAGGGCAGAAATAAAATATACAGAATAGATCAATGAAACTAACAACTGGTGCTTCAGAAGAATTAATAAAATTGAGAAACCAAGAGCCAGACTTATCAAAATGAAAAGGGATCCAATAAATAAAATTAAAGATGAAAGGGGAAAATCACAACAAACCCCAAAGAAAAACAATTATAAAGAATATTATGGACAATTATATGCCAACAAACTGAGCAACCTGAAAAAATGGGTAAATTCCTAGAAACATATAAAGTACCAAACTGAAACAGGAAGAAATAGAAAATTTTAACACATCCTTAACCAGCAAAGAAATTGAAACAGCAATCAAAAATCTCTCAAAAAACAATAGTCCATGGCCAGATGGCATCCAACAGAATTCTACAAGACATTTAAAAAGGAGTTAGTACCTATTCTTCACAAGCTTTAAAAAAAAATGGAAGAGAAACTTCCAAACTCATCCTACAAGGCCAGCATTACCCTGAATCCACAACCAAAGACTCCATAAAAGGGAAAATTACAAGACAACACCCTTGATGAACATGGATGAGAAAATTATAAACAAGAAACTAGCAAATCCCATACAACATCAAATTAAAAGAATTACCCACCACAATCAAGTGGGTTTCCAGTCTGGTTCAATACTCACAAAACAATCAATGTAATATACAACATTAATTTTAAAAAAGGATAAGAGCCATATGATACTTTCAATACATGCAGAAAAAGCATTTGATTATATACAACATCCATTCTTGATTAAAAAAAAATTGGGATAGATACCTCAAAATCATAAAGCCTATATATGAAAGATCCACAGCTAATATCATCCTCAGTGGGGAAAACCCGAGAGCCTTTCTCCTCCAATAAGGAACAAGACAAAGATGCCCAATCTCAATATTACTATTTAATATAGTACTAAGTCTTAGCCTCAGCAATAAGACAAAAGAAAGAAAGAAGAAAGAAAGAAAGAAAGAAAGAAAGAAAGAAAGAAAGAAAGAAAGGTATCCAATTGGCAAGGAAGAAGTCAAACTTTTACTGTTTGCAGACAACATGTTACTCTATGTAGAAAACTGGAAATACTCCACCAAGAAAATTGCTAGAAATAACACACGAATTCTGCAAAGTAGTAGGATATAAAATCAATGTACAGAAATAGATTACATTTATATACACCAACAACGAAGCAGCACAAAAAAGAATCAAGGAATCGACCCCATTTGCAATTACACCAAAATCTATAAAATAGGAATAAACCTAACAAAAGAGTTAAAAGACCTGCTCTGAAAACTAAAGAACATTTATAAAAGAAATTGAAGAGGACACTAAGAAATGGAAAAGCATTTCATGCTCATGGATTATAAGAACAGACTTTGTTAAAATGTTTATACTACTCAGAGCAAGCTCCAGATTTAATGCAATCCCTACCAAAATCACACAAGAATTTTTCACAGAAATAGAAAAAACAATCCTAAAATTGTATGAAACCAGAAATGATTCCGAATAGCCAAATAAATCCTAAAAAGTAAGACAAAACTGGAAGCATCACTATTCCAGATATCAAGACATATAATAAAGATCTAGTCATCAAGACAATATGGTACTGGCACAAAAACAGACACTTCATGGAACAGAATAGAAATCCCAGTAATGTACCTGCAAAGACATGGTCAACTAATCTTTGACAAAGCAGAAAAGAATATCTAAAGGTAAAAAAGACAATCCTTCCTCAAATGCTGTAGGCAAAACTGGACAAAAACATGCAGAAGAATTAAATTGGTCAACTTTCTTATACCATACACAAAAATAAATTCAAAATGGATGAAAGACCTAAGTGAAACAGAAAACCATGAAAACCCTAGAGGATAACACAGACAATAACCTCTTGGTCCTTGGCTAGAGCAACATTTTCCTAGATGTGTTGTCAAAGGCAAGGGAAACAAGAGCAAAAATTAACTATTGGGACTTCATCAAGATAAAAATCTTCTGCACAGTGAAGGAAACAATCAACCAAACTAAAAGACAGTGTGCATAATGGGAGAAGATATTTGCAAAAGACATATCTGACAAAGGGTTCGTATCCAAAATCTATAAAGAACTTAGCAAACTCAACTCAAATAATAATAATAATAATAAAGTAAATGGGCAGAAGACATTAATAGACACTATTCCGAAGAATACATGCAAGTGGATAACAGACACATAAAATAAGCTCAATATTATTCATCATCAGGGAAGTATAAATCAAAAGGATGATGAGATACCACTCCACATCTGTCAGAATGATTGAACTTAACAACATAAAAAACCATAGCTGCTGATGAAAATACAGAAAAAGGGGAACCCTCTTGCATTGTTGGTGGGATGCAAACTGCTGCAACCTCACTGGAGAGCAAAATGGAGGTTCCACAAAAAGTGTAAAGTAGAACTACTATGATCCAGCAGTTGCACCACGAGGTATTTACCCAAAGGATATAAAAATAAAGAGTTGAAGGGGTACATGCCTCCTAATGTTTATAGCAGCATTATTAACAGTACCCAAGCTGTGTAGAAATCCCAAATGTCCATCAACTGATGAATGGAAAAAGAAGATGTGGGGGGGTTAAGATGATGGAGAAGTAGGGGGACCTGGATTTTCCTCGTCCCTCAAATATACCTGTATTGAGGTCAGATCTCTTGGAACACCCAGGAAATAGGTCTGCTGAGTGGCAGAAGGATATCTATGATTGGAAAGAGACAGCTCGGAAATATCGCCATAAAATGGCATATGCACAGAGAGGAGTGAACCCTTTCTGTGCAAAGACAAAAAGGAGAGATAGTTGAGCTATGACAAGAGGAAAACCTCTCTGGACCACGAACCAGGGAACAGCAAATATGGAGAGTGACAGTTGCTTTTTTGCAAACACCCTTAGAAACTGAAACTTCGAGGTTTGGAAGTGTGTGGATTTTTCCTGAGTAAAGCCAGGAGCCATGGTGCATGCTCCTGGGAAGAAGTGAGCTGGCCCTGGAGTGCATTGCATGGTATAGGAATCTCAAGGGTGCAGTGGGAGAGAATAGTCGCCTTCCTTGAGGACTTTGGGAAGAGGGTTTATTACTTCCTCAAGGAAAATAATACCATTCTTAACAGCAGGGTGGAGTGTCTGTCCACCAGAAGAGGGTCTGTGCAGTGCAGGGTCATTTAAGATTTTGGGTTTTGATTCCAAACTGAACACCTGGAAGATGAAGCAGAACTGTGGAGCAGGGCCAGCTGACCACCTTCACTATACTGTGAGGGCTGCCTAAACAGCATGTTTTGAGACACCTGATCCAGGGAGGAGAGATTGGGGTGTTGCCATTTTTACTCCCCAGTACCAACACAGAGAGACTTCAGAGAGCAAAACAATGGTCCCCACTGGAGGTGGGGCATGCTTATACCAAACACTGTCCCTCTATGCCTTGAAACTGCTTATCTACTGGAGCAAGACTGACTGACCCAATGCAGCCAGCTTCTCCTTGAGACCAGCACAGACACTGATCCCAGGCATCAACAGACAACTGTTTTTTTATTTGTTTTCTTTATTTCTTTTCCTTTTTCTTTGTACTTTTTTATTTTTTTCTTTTGAAATCAGACACATAGTTGTTGATTTGATTTTAATTATATATTTTGTTAATTTGTTTGATTAGGCGTTTTTATTCTATTCTTTTCTCCACCTTTTCTCTTTTTTCTTCTTATTTATTTTCCATTCTCTTTCTCTGGATTTAGCCTTAAAGTTTTTTTCCATTCTCTGGTCTTCTTTTCTTCCCCTTCATTTTTCTCTTTTTATGAGATAAAACTTCTGCCCACATCCCATTTTCCTTTTTTCTCCAGGGTTACTGCAACAAACAAATCAAAGCACATCTGGCTGAAAGTCCAAACACTCTACCACTATAAGCAAGGAGGAACTCTTCAGAGGATGGACAAGTGGGATAGAGCAGCCAAGATGCAAGAACAGAATGTATGCAACATGCATCAAAAACCCTTCCTAAAGTGCCAGGCCTTGGACAGTGTATGACCCTTTTTTAATATAGTAGTACTCGAAGGTGCAGGACACATAATAAGTTTGTAAAACATGCAAAAGACAAAAACTTAGCCAAGATGATAAAATGGAGGAATTTTCCTCAAAAGAAAATTAGAGAAGTAATCACAGCCAGAGAAATGCTGAAAGCAGATATAAACAATATATCTGAAAAAGAACTTCGAATGAGTCATAAGACTAATATCTGGGCTTGAAAAAGCACAGAAGACAGGAGAGAATCTATTGCTGCAGAGATAAAACACCTAAGAACTAGTCACAATGAATTAAGAAAGAGTATAAATAAGATGCAAAATAAACTAGGTACAGTGATAGTGAGGATGGAAGAAGTAGAGGAGAGGATATGTGAAGTAGAAGTTAAAATTATGGAAAATGATGAAGCTGAAAAAAAGAGGGAAAGGAAATTACTAGAATATAATGGGAGAATTAGAGAACTCAGTGATTCCATGAAATGAAAAATACCCATAACATTGGAGTCTCAGAAGAAAGAGTAAGATGGCTTATTGGAACAAATTAAACCTGATAAGTTCCCTAATACGGGTAAGGAAACAGGCATCCAAACCCCAAGGGGAAAAGAGAACTCCCTTCAAAATCAACAAAAACAGGTCAACACCATGACATATCGTAGTGAAACTTGCAAAATACAAAGATAGAGAATTCTGAAAGCAGCTAAGGATAACAGGTCCTTAATATACAAGGTACGCAAATGAAGTTAGTAGCAAACCTGTCCAATGAAACTTTACAGGCAAGAAGAGAGAGGCAGGAAATATTCATTGTGCTGAATAGTAAAAATATGCAGTCAAGAATCCTTTGTCTAGCAATGCTGTACTTCAGAATATGAGGAGACACAAAGACTTTCCCAAACAAAAATTAAAAGACTTTGTGATCACTAAACCAGCTCTGCAGGAGACCCTAAGGGGGACTCTGTGAGTGAAAAGCAGCAAAGACAACAAAGGACCAGAGACATCACAGCAAACATGAAATGTACAGATAACACAATGACACTAAATTTATAATTTTCAATGGTCACTATAAATGCAAATGGACTAAATGTCCCAATCAAAAGACACAGGGTATCAAAATGGATAAAACAACAACAACAACAACACTCAATCTATGTGCTGTCTACAAGAGATTCATTTTAATTTTCTGATCTTTATTTATTTTTGAGAGACAGAGAGAGTGTGAGCAGGGGAGGGGAAGAGAGAGAGGAAGACACAATCCAAAGCAGGCTCCAGGCTCTTAACTGTAAGCACAGAGCCTGGCATGGTGTTCAAACCCACAAACCATAAGATCATGACCTCAGCCTAAGTCAGACACTCAACCGACTGAGCCACCCAGGGACCCCTAAGAGATTCATTTTAGACTTGATGACACCTGCAGATTGGAACTGAGGGAATGGGGAATGATCTATCATGCTAACCTCAATGAAAGACAGAGTAGCCATGCTGATATCAGACAAACTAGATTTTGAAACAAAGACTGCAACAAGAGATGAAAAAGGGCATTGTATCACAATTAAGGGGTCTATTCATGAACAAGGTCCATCTGTCAAGAAGAGCTAAAAATTGTACATATTTATTCCCACAACGTGGAGAATCCCAAATATATAAATCAATTAATCACAAACATAAGCAAACTTTGATTAATGATAGTGTAATTGTAAGATATTTTAATAATTGTAAGAGATTTTAATACTCTACTTACAACAATGGACAGATCATCTAAACAGAAAATCAATAAGGAAACAAGGGCTCTGAATGATGCATTAGACCAGATGGACTTGAGAGGTATATTCAGAACTTTTCATCCTAAAGTAGCGAATACACATCCTTCTCCAGTGCACATGAAACATTCTCCAAAATAGATCACATACTGGGTCACAAAACAGCTCTCTACAAGTGTAAAAAGATTTAGATCATACCATGCGTATCTTCAGATCACAACACTATGAAACTTGAAATCAAACACAAGAAAAAATTTGGAAAGCCCCCAAATACAGGGAGATTAAATAACATCCTACTAAAGAATAAAGAAGATGTGGTATATATACCACATTTTAATATTTGTATATTAATATACAATACAATGTAATACATATATATATATATATATATATATATATATATATATACATACACACACAGACACACACAATGGAGTATTACTCAGAAATCAAAAAGAATGAAATCTTGCCATTTGCAACTATATGGATGGAACTGGAACTAATTTCACTATTAGTCAGTCTGAGAAAGACAAAAATCATATGACTTCACTCATATGAGGACGTTAAGAGAAAAAACAGATGAACATAAGGGAAGGGAAATAAAATTAATATAAAAACAGGAAGGGGGACAAAACAGAAGACACTCATAAATATGGAGAACAAACTGAGGATTACGGCAGGGGTTGTGGGAGGTGTGATGGGCTAAATGGTTAAGGGGCACTAAGGAATCTACTCCTAAAATCATTGTTGCACAATATGCTAACTAATTTGGATGTAAATTTTAAAAAATATATAAAATAAAACAAGTTAAAAAAAAGAATGAATGGGTCAACCAGGAAATTAAAGGAAAAAAATACATGGAAGCCAATGAAAATGAAAACACAACAGTCCAAATACATTGGGATGCAGCAAAGGCAATCTTAAGATGAAAATACTTTGCCACTCAGCCCTATCTCAAGAAGTAATAAAGGTCCCAAATACACAACCTAACCTTAATCTTAAAGGATCTAGAAAATAAAGCAAAAGCCAACGTAAGAGGGAAATAATAAAGATTAGATCAGAAATAAGCAATATAGAATAAAAAAACCCTTGT
Source organism: Panthera pardus (assembly GCF_024362965.1). Classification (NCBI taxonomy): domain Eukaryota; kingdom Metazoa; phylum Chordata; class Mammalia; order Carnivora; family Felidae; genus Panthera; species Panthera pardus. The sequence continues at coordinate 59,416,752 of NW_026526843.1, forward strand.
AGAACAGATCAATGAATCTATGAACTTGTTTTTGAAGGAATAAAAAACTTGATAAACTTCTAGCCAGACTTCTCAAAAAGAAAAGAGAGAAGATCCAAATAGATTAAAATAGCAAATGAAAAGGGAGAGATCTTTCACCACAGATATACAAACAATTATTAGAAATACTACGAAAAAATTATATGCCAACAAACTGAACCATCTGGAAGAAATGGACAAATTCCTGGACACTCACACACTACAAAACTTAAAAGGGAAGAAATAGAAAATTTGAACAGACCCATAACCAGCAAAGAAATTGAATCAGTTATCAAAAATCTTCCAATGAATAAGAGTCCTGGGTCAGGTGACTTCCCAGGGGAATTCTACTAGACATTGAAAGCAGAATTAACCCCTAATCTTCTTAAACTGTTCAAAAAATATAAACGGAATGAAAACTTCCGAACTCATTCTACAAAGTCAGCATTACCTTTATTCCAAAACCAGACTAAGACACCATGAAAAAGAAGAATTGCAAGCCAATATGCCTGATGAACTTGAATGCAAAAATTCTCAACAGGATACTGACAAATTGAATTCAATAATACATTGTGGAGAATAAGTTTAAGAATTCTCTGAGCTTGCACCAATAGATCCATACAGCTTAGGGTGGAAAGCCACCACAGGGTGAAAACACCCAAGACAGAAAAAAGCATAGAATGGAAATTCACTTCCACAGGATGAAAGCCTCTGAGAACAGGTAGAGGTGGAAAGCTACTGAAGTAGGGCAAAAGTGCCCAGTATTAATCATTAACTAAATGAAAGCATAGAGGGGAAAGCTGCTACAGGGTGAAAGCACCCATGGATAATTAGCGATAAAAATTCTTTGTTATCCCTGAGGTTTCGTGCTCTTTTTGTCTTATCCCCTAGAAAAGTTAAGACAAACAGACATGGTACCTGGTGCCTACAGTAAATGGCCATCTGCTCAGTGTCAGGCTTTTGATTTCTCTTGACCCTAACCCCTAACACCACATAGCTTCAAACCTCTTTTTTTCTCACACACATGAGTTAATAGTCACTGTTTTATTGTCTCTTTCTGCACATCCATCATGTATGTCAAACTTCTGATCCTAATAAATATGGAGAAAGGACCCTTACTCAGGGTTCTTGCCTCCTCCAAGACATTAGCCTCTCTTGTATTCAATTCTGTGTCCACTCTCTTGCTGGACAAGAGAGAATTCCAGACTCAAAATCTGCAACAGTATGTGAAAAGAAATATTCAGCATGATCAAATGTGATTCATTCCTGGGATTCAGGGCTGGTTCAATATTCACAAATCAATCAACGTGATACACCACATTAATAGATGAAAGGATAAGAACTCTATGATACTGTCAATAGATAGAGAGAAATCATTTGACAAAATACAGTATCCTTTCTTGATAAAAACCCTCAAGAGATTCAGGATAAACAGAACATACCTCAACATCATAAACGTCATATATGAAAGTCCCACAGCTAATATGCATCCTCACTGGGGAAAAAATGAGAGGATGTTCCCTTAAGATCAGGAATGTGACAGGGATGTTCACTCTCACCACTGTTTTTCAACATAGTATTGGAAGTTCTAGCCTCAGCATTCAGACAACAACAAGAAATAAAAGGTATACAAACCGGCAAGGAAGAAGTCAAACTTTCAGTCCTCACAGATGACATGATTTTCTACATGGAAAACCCAAAAGACTAGACCAAAAAACTGCTAAAGATGATACAGGAATTCAGCAAAGTCACAAGACATAAAACCAATGTACAGAAAATGGTTGCATTTCTATACACCAATAATGAAAAAGCAGAAAAAGATATCAAGGAATCTATTTCATTTACAATTGCTCCCAAAGCCATAAAATACCTAGGGATAAACCTAACCAAAGTGGTAAAGGTATATACATTGAAAGCTATAGAAAGCTTATAAAAGAAATTAAAGAAATGGAGAAACGTTCCATGCACATGGATTGGAAGAAAAATTATTGTCAAAATGTATAGACTATCCAAAGCAATCTAAACATTCAATGCAATCCCTATGAAAATAACACCAGCATTCTTCACAAATCTAGAATAAAGAATCATAACATTTTTATGTAAACAAAAAAGACCCTGAATAGCCAAAGTAATGTTGAAAAAGAAAAACAAAGTGGGACGCATCACAATTCTAGATTTTAATCTGTATTACAAAGCTGTGATCATCAAGACAGTAATGACACTAAAACAGACACATAGATCAATGGAATGGAAGAGAGAACTCATAAATGGACCCACAGATATATGGCCAACTAATCTTTGACAAAGCAGGAAAGAGTATCCAATGGAAAAACAGTCTCTTTATCAAATGGTGCTGGAAGAACTGGACAACAACATACAGAAGAACGAAACTGGACCATTTTTTTACATTATACACAAAAATAAATTAAAAATGGATGAAAGACCTAATTTTTTGACAGAAAAGTATCAAAATTCTACAGGAGAAAAAACAGGCAGTCACCTACCTGACATTGGTCACAACAACTTCTTACTTGACAAGTCTCCAGAGGCAAGAGAAAAAAAAGCAAAGCAAAAATGAACTATTGGGACCTAATTTAGGCAAAAGGCTTCTGCACAGCAGATGAAACTATCAACAAAACTAAAAGGCAACCGATGGCCTGGGAGAAGGTATTTGCAAATGACGTATCAGATAAAGGGTTAGTATCCAACATCTATAAAGAACTTACTAAATTCAACACCCAAAAACAAATAATCATTTGAAGAAATAAGCAAAAGACATGGACAGACACTTTTCCAACGAAGACATCCAGATAGCTAACAGACACATGAAAAGATGTTCAATATCATTCATCATCATGGAAATACAAATCAAAATCACAATGAGATACCACCTCACACCTGTCAGAATGGCTAAAATTAACAACTCAGGAAACGACAGATGTTGGTGAGGATGTGTAGAAAGGAGAATCCTTTTGCATTGTTAGTGGGAATGCAAACTGGTTCAGCCACTCTGGAAACAGTATGGAGGTTCCTCAAAAAATTAAAAATAAAACTACTCTATGGACCAGCAACTGCATTACTTAGAATTTATCCAAAGGATACAAAAGTGCTGATTCGAAGGGGTACATGCATCCCAATCTTTATAGCAGCACTATCAACAATAGACAAATCATGGAAAGAGCCCACATGTCCGTCAACTGATGAATGGATAAAGCATATGTGCAACATATATACAATGGAGTACTACTAGGCAATGAAAAGAATGAAAACTTGCCATTTGTGCAATGTGGTTGGAACTGGAGGATTTTATGCTAAGCGAAAAAGTCAGCCAGAGAAAGACAGATATCATATGATTTCACTCACATGTGGAATTTGACAAACTCAACAGATTAACATAGAGGAAGGGAAGGAAAAATAATATAAAAACAGATAAAGAGGCAAACCACAAGAGACTCTTAAATACATAGAACAAACTGAGGGGTGTTGGAAGGGGAGGTGGGTGGCAGTTGGTTAAATGAGTGACAGGCATTAAGTAGGGGAATTTTTGGGATGAGAACTTGGTGTCATATATAAGAGATGAATCACTGTTTTCTACTCCTAAAGCCAAGACTACAGTGTATGTTAACTAATTTGAATATAAATTTAAAAAAGAGTTAATAACTATTCTTCTCAAATTCTTCCAGAAAATAGAAGAGGAGGGAAAACAATGAAATGTATTTTCTGAGTCTAACATTATTCTGATACCAAAACTAGAAAAATATACACAAATATACAAAACAAGTGAACTATAAGCCAACATCTCTGATTAATATAGATGGAAAAATGCTCAACACAGTACTAGCAACACTAACAGCAGGAAAAATACTTGCAACAGAACCCAACAATGCATTTGAAAAATAATACACTACAATAAAGTGGGATTTATTCCCACGATGCAAATAGGGTTCAATATTCACAAATCAATCAATGGAATACATCACATCAATAAGAGAAAGGGTAATACTGTATGATCATTTAAACAGATGGTGAAAATGAACTTGAAGTGTACAACAGCTATTCATGATAAAAAAAAAACGCTCAACAAAGTTATTTTTGAAAGAACATATCTCAACATAATAAAGGCCTTATATGAAATATCCATAGCTAACAATATACTCAATAATGAAAAACTGAGAGTTTTTACCCTAAGGTCAAGAGCAAGATAAAGATGTACACTCTCACCACTTTCATTCAACATAACTCGGGAAATCCTATCCACAGCAGTCAGGCAAGAAAAATGAATAAAAGGCATCCAAATTGACAAGGAAGAAGAAACTCTTTCACTATTTGCAGATGACAAGATACTACACAGAAAACCCACTGAAGAGCCCACCAAAGAACTACTAGAACTGATGCATAAATTCAGTAAAGTCACAAGACACAAAATCAATGTACACAAACTCACTGAATTTCTGTACACCAATAATGAAGCAGCAGAAAAATAAATTGAGAAAACAATCCAAATTACAATTGCACAAAAAATAACAAAATGGCTAGAAATTAGCTTAATGAAGTATGATACGGATGTTTATAATGAAAACTTTAAAACATTGATGAAAGAAATTGAAGACAATGTGAACAAATGCAAAGACATTATGCATTCATGGACTAAAAAAAAAGAATATTATTGATATATCCATATTTCCCAAATCAATATACAGATTTAATGCAATCCCTATTTAAATACCAACGGCATTTTTCATAGAAGTAGAACAAACCATTTAAAAATTTGTATGGAAGCAGAAAAGAATCTGAATCACGAGGTGCACCTGGGTAGCTCAGTTAGTTAAGCATCTGACTTCGTCTCAGGTCATTATCTCACAGCTTGTGAGTTCAAATCCTGCTGTCAGCACAGAACCTGCTTCAGATCCTCTATCTCCCTCTTTCTCTGGCTCTCCCCCTCACCTCTCTCTGTGAAGAATAATAAACATTAAAAAATGAATCTGAATAGCAAAAGGAATATTAAAAAAATTAAATTGAAGATACATCAATTCCAGAATTTAAGTTATATTACAAAGCTGTAGTTTTCTTTTTTTAATTTTTTATTGCTTATTTATTTTTGAGAGAGACAGAGAGACAGAGAGAGATGAGGTGGGACAGAGAGAGAGGGAGACACGGAATCCAAAGCAGCCCCCAGGCTCTGAGCTACCAGCACAGAACTCAACATGTGGCTTGAACTCACAGACTGCCAGATCATGACCTAGGCCAAAGTCAAACGCTTAACTAACTGAGCCACCCAGGCACCTTGCAAAGCTATAGTTTTCCAAACAGTATGATGCTGGCACAAAAATATACACATAGATCAATGGAATAGAATAGAAAGCACAGAAATAAACTTATGGTTTATTTAATTATATGGTCAATGAATCTTTGACAAAGTGAGCAACAATATGCAATGGAAAAGATAGTCTTTTCAACAAATAGTGTTGTGAAAAGAGGATAGCTACATGAAAGTAAAATGGAACCATGTCTTTTCACCACACATGAAAATAAATTACAAATGTATTAGGGGCCTAAATGTGTGACCTGAAACCTTAATAATCTTAGAAGACAGCACATGCATTAATTTATCTGACATCAGTCATAGCAGCATCTTTTTTAGATATGTCTCCTGAGGTAAGGGAAACAAAAGAAAAATAAACTATTTGGACTACATCTAAATAAAAATCTTCCTCATAGCAAAAGAAACAACCAAGAGAACTAAAAGACAACCTACAGAATGCGAACAGATATTTGCAAATGACATAACTGATAAAGGATAAGTATCAAAAATATATAAAGAACCTATACAACTCAAAACCAAACAATCAAATGATTCAATTTAAAAATGTTCAGAACTGAACAGACATTTCTCCAAAGATAATATACAAGTGGCCAATGGACACATGAAAAGATTTTCAACAACATTCATTTTCAGGGAAATGCAAAACAAAATCACAATGAGATATCACATCATACTTGTCAGAATGGCTAAAAAAACTCAAGAAAAGCAAGTGTTGGCAAAAATGTAAAGTGAACACTCAGACGTGTTTGTTGGGAATGAAAACTGGTGCAACAACTGTAGAAGATAGAAAGGAGGTTTCTCAAAACATTAAAAATAGAAGTACTACATTATATAGTAATTGCATTACTGGGTATTTACACCTAGGATGCAAAAAAAATGATAATGCGAAGGGACATGTGCACCCCTACACTTACTACAGCATTAATTACAATAGCCAAATTATGGAAACAGCTGAAATGCTACATCCATCAATAGGTAAGTAGATAAAGAACAAGTGGTATGCACACACACACATGTACACACACACACACACACACACACACACATTCAATGGAATATTGTTTGGCCATAAAAAGGTTGAAATCTTGCCATTTATAATGATATGAATGAATCTAGAGAATGTAATGCTAAGCAAAAAATAAAACAGCCATAGAAAGACAAATACCATATGATTTAACTCATAAATAGAATTTAAGAAATAAACAAAGGAAAATGAAAGAGAGACTGATGAAGAAACAGGCATTCAACTATAGAGAACATACATATGGTTACCACAAGGGAGTTAGGTAGGGGGATGGGTGAAATAGGTGGAGATCAAGAGTATAGATATCTTGATGGGATCTGAGTAATATTTACTAAATTGTTGAATCATTATATTGTACAACTGAAACTAATATATCACTATATGCTAACTATACTGGAATTGTTTTAAGAAATTATTTATTTATTTATTTATTTACTTACTTACTTATTTATTTATTTTATTATTTTTTTAAATTTCCATCAAAGTTAGCATATAGTGCAACAATGATGTCAGGAGTAGATTCCTTATGCCACTTACCCATTTAGCCCACCTCCCTTCCCACAACCCCCCCAGCAATCCTCTGTTTGTTCTCTCCGTATTTAAGAATCTCTTATGTTTTGTCCCCCTCCATGTTTTTATATTATTTTTGTTTCCCTTCCCTTATGTTCATTTCTTTTGTGTCTTAAAGTCCTCATATGAGTGAGGTTATATGATATTTTCCTTTCTCTGACTAAATTTTCCTTAGCATAATACCCTCTAGTTCCAGCCACATAGTTGCAAATGACATGATTTCTTTCTTTTTGATTGCCAAGTAATACTCAATTCTAAATATATACCACATATTCTTTATCCACTCATCCATCAATGAACATTTGGGCTCTTTCCATTCTTTGGCTACTGTTGTTATTGCTGCTATAAACACTGGGGTGCATTTGCCCCCTTCAAAACACCATACCTGTATCCCTTGGATAAATACCTAGTAATGCAATTGCTGGGTCGTAGAGTAGTTCTATTTTTAATTTTTTGAGAAACCGCCATACTATTTTCTAGAGTGGCTGTACCAGTTTGCATTCCCACCAGCAGTGCAAAGGAGATACTCTTTCTCCGCATCTTCACCAACATCTGTTGTTTCCAGAGTTGTTAATGTTAGCTATTCTGACAGGTGTGAGGTGGCATCTCATTGTGGTTTTGATTTGAATTTCCCTGATGATGAGTGATGTGGAGCGTTTTTTCATGTGTTGGTTGGCCATCTGGATGTTTTCTTTGGAGAAGTGTCTACTCATGTCTTTTCCCATTTCTTCACTGCATTATTTGTTTTTTGGGTGTTGAGTTTGATAAGTTCTTTATAGATATTGGATACTAACCCTTTATCTGATTCGTCATTTGCAAATATCTTCTCCCATTCCGTGGGTTGCCTTTTAGTTTTGCTTATTGTTTCCTTTGCTGTGCAGAAGCTTTTTATTTTGATGAGGTCCCAATAGTTCATATTTGCTTTTGTTTCCCTTGCCTCCAGAGATGTGTTGAGTAAGAAGTTGCTGCAGCTGAGGTCAAAGAGGTTTTTGCCTGCTTTCTCCTCTAGGATTTTGATGGCTTCCTATCTGACGTTTAGGTCTTTCTTCCATTTTGAGTTTAATTTTGTGTATGGTATAAGAAAGTTTCCATAGGTTCATTTTTCTGCATGTCGCTGTCCAGTTTTCCCAGCACCATTTTCTGAAGAGACTGTCTTTATTCCATTGGATATTCCTTCCTGTTTTGTCAAACATTAGTTGGCCATATGTCTGTGGGTTCATTTATGGGTTCTGTATTCTGTTCCATTGATCTGAGTGTCGTTTTTGTGATAGTACCATAATGTGTTCATGATTACAGCTTTGTGATACACCTTGAAGTCTGGTATTGTGATGCCTCCAGCTTTGGTTTTCTTTTTCAAGATTGCTTTGGAAATTCCGAGTCTTTTCTGGTTCGATACAAATTTTAGGATTGTTTGTTCTAGCTCTATGAAGAATGCTGGTATTATTTTGATAGATATTGCATTGAGTATGCAGATTGTTTTGGGTAGTATTGACATTTTAACAACATTGTTCTTCCTTTCCAGGAGGATATTTTTCCTTTTTTTTTTTTTTGGTATGTAATCCTCATTTTCTTTCATAAGCTTTCTATAGTTTTCAGTGTATAGATTTTCACCTCTTTGGTTAGATTTATTTCTAGGTATTTTATGGTTCTTTGTGCAGTTGTAAATGGGATCGATTCCTTGATTTCTCTTTCTGTCACTTCATTGTTGGTATATAGGAATGCAACCGTTTTCTATGCACTGATTTTATAACCTATGACTGCTTAATTTATGGATAAGTTCTAGCAGTTTTTTGGTGGAATCTTTTGGGTTTTCCATATAAAGTATCATGTCATATGCGAAGAGTGACAGTTTGACTTCTTCCTTGTTGATTTGTATACCTTTTATTTCTTTGTGTTGTCTGATTGCTGAGGCTAAGACTTCCAATACTATGATGAATAACAGTTGCGAGAGTGGGCATCCCTGTTGTGTTCCTGACTTTAAGGGGGATGCTCTCAGTTTTTGCCCTTTAAGGATGATATTAGCATTGGGTCTTTCACACATGGTCATTATGATCTTCAGGTATTATCCTTCTATCCCTACTTTCTTGAGGGTTTTTTATCAAGAAAGGATGTTATATTTTGTCAAATGCTTTCTCTGAATTTATTGAGAGGATCATGGGTTCTTGCCCTTTCTTTTACTGATGTAATGAATCACATTTACTGTTTTGTGGATATTGAACCAGGCTTGCATCCCAGTTATAAATCCCACTTGCTCGTGGTGAATATATTTTTTTAATGTATTTTTGGATCTGGTTGGCTAATATATTGTTGAGGACTTTTGCATCCATGTTCATCAGGAAAATTGGTCTATAGTTCTCCTTTTTAGTGGGGTCTTTGGTCTTGGAATCAAGTTAATCCTGGCTTCACAGAAAGCGTTTGGAAGTTTTTCTTTTCTATTTTTTGGGAACAGCTTTGAGAGAATAGGTGTTATCTCTTCTGTAGATGTTTAGCAGAATTTCCCCGGAAAGCCATCTGGCCTTGGACTCTGTGTTTTTGGGAGATTTTTTATTACTAATTCGATTTATTTACTGGTTATGAGTCTGTTCAAATTTTCTATTACTTCCTGTTTTAGTTTTAGTAGTTTATATGTTTCTAGGAATTTGCCCATTTGTTCAAAATTGCCCATTTTATTAGCATATAATTGCTATTAATATTCTCTTATTTTTGTTTGTATTTCTAGTGTATTGGTTGTGGTCTCTCCTTTTTCATTCTTGATTTTATTTATTTGGGTCTTTTATTTTTTTCGTTTTGAACAAACGGGCTAGGGATTTATCAATTTTGTTAATTCTTTCAAAGAACCAGCTTCTGGTTTCAATGATATGTTCTGCTGGGTTTTTCGTTTCTTTGTTTTGTTTTTTTTGGGGGGGTTTAATAACATTGATTTCTGCTCCAATCGTTACTATTTTCTGTCTTCTGCTGGTTTTGGGTGTGATTTGCTTTCCTTTTTTTCAGCTCTTTAAGGTTTAAGGTTAGGTTTTGTACCTGAGACCTTTCTTCCTTCTTTAGGAAGGCCTGAATTGCTATATACTTTCTTCTTATGACCACCTTTGCTGTGTCCCAGAGGTTTTCAGCTGTGGTGTTATGATTTTCATTGGTTTCCATGTACATTTTAATTTTTTTTTTAACTTACTGGTTAACCATTTCATTCTTTAGTAGGATGGTCTTTAGTTTCCAAGTATTTTTTATCTTTCCACATTTTTTTCTTATGGTTGATTTTGAGTTTCATAGCACTGTGGTCTGAAAATATGCACACTATGATCTCTATCTTTTTGTACTTGTTGACAGCAGATTTGTGTTCCAGTATGTGATCTATTCTGGAGAACGTTCCATGTGCACTGGAGAAGAATGTGTATTCTGCTGCTTTGGATGAAATTTTTTGAATATATCTGTTAATTCCGTCTGGTCCAGTGTGTCATTCAAAGACATTGTTTCCTTGTTGATTTTGTGTTTAGATGATCTGTCCATTATAGTAAGTGTGTGTTGGTGTCCCCTACTATTATGGTATTGTTACCAGTGAGTTTCTTTATGCTTGTGATTAATTGATTTATATACTTGGGTCCTTTAAATTTGGTGCATAAATGTTTGCAATTGTTAGATCTTCTTGGTGGTTAGACGGCTTAATTATGATATAATGCCCTTCTTCATCTATTGTTACAGTCTGTATTTTAAATTCTAAATTGTCTGATACAAGTATGGCTACTCTGGCTTTCTTTTGTTGACCATTAGCATGATAGATGGTTTTCCATCCCCTTACTTTCCATCTGAAGGTGACTTTAGGTTTACAGTGGATCTCTTGTAAACAGCATATAGATGGATCTTGTTTCTTTATCCATTCTGTTATCTTATGTCATTTGATTGGAGCATTTAGTCCATTGACATTTATAGTGAGTACTGAAAGGTATAATTTATTGCCATTATGTTGCCTGTAGAGTTGGAGTTTCTGGTGGTGTGCTCTGGTCCTTTCTAGTCTTTGTTGCTTTTGGTATTTGTTTATTTATTTAATCTTTTCTACCCTCAGAGAGTCTCCCTTAAAATTACTTGCAAGGCTGGCTTAGTGGTCACAAACTCCTTTAATTTTTGTTTGTCTGGGAAACTTTATCTCTCCTTCTATTTTGAACAACAACTTTGCTGGATAAAGAATTTTTGGCTGCATATTTTTCCAGTTCAGCACATTGAATATATCCTGCCACTCCTTTCTGGCCTGCCAAGTTTCTGTGGATAGGTCTGCTGCAAACCTTATCTGTCTTCCCTTGTATGTTAAGGACTTTTTTTTTTCCCTTGCTGCTTTCATGATTCTTTCCTGAGTATTTTTTGAATTTGACTATGATATGCCTTGTTGGTTGTTGGTTTTTGTTGAATCTCATGGGGGTCCTCTGTGCTTCCTGGATTTTGATGTCTGTGTCTTTCTCTACGTTTGGAAATTTTTCCACTATGATTTGGTCAAATAACACTTCTACACCTTTTTCTCTCTCTTTATCTTCTGGGACCCCTATGATTCTGATGTTATTCCCATTTAATGAGTCACTGATTTCTCTAATTCTTAAATCATGCTCTTTTGCCTTAGTCTCTTTCTTTTTTTCCACTCCATTATTCTCCATAAGTTTGTCCTCTATATCGCTGCCTCGCTGCTTTGCCTAATTCGTCCTTGATGATGTGGCATCCATTTGAGTTTGCAGCTCAGTTATAGCATTTTTTAGTTCATCCTGACTGGCTTTTACTTCTTTTCTTTCCATGGAAATGGATTCTAATCTAATTTCAACTCCAGCTTGTGTTCCTATTATCGTGAGTCTAAATTCTGGTTCAGACATCTTTCTTGTATCTGTGTTAAGTCCCTGATTGTCATTCCTTTTTGCTTTTCCTTTGGGGTGAATTCCTTCATTTTGTCATTTTGAAGGAAGAAAAGGAATTCATGATGTAGAAAAAATTAAAAGGTCAAGAATTAAAATTAAAAACTTAAAAATAACACAAAAAGGTGTGCCTCGGTGTCTCGGTTGAGTGTCCGACTTCAGCTCAGGTCATGATCTCGTGGTTTGTGGGTTCAAACGCACACTGGGTTCTGTGCTGACAGCTTGCTGAGAGCCTGGAGCCTGCTTCGTATTTTGTGTCTCCCTTTCACTCTTCCCCTCCTCAGCTCATGTTCTGTCTCTTTCTTTCTCTGAAAAATAAATAAATGTCAAAAAAATTTTAAAAAACACACAAAAAGTCAAATAAATGATGCTAGACCCTAGATGTGTTTTTGTCTGGTTGTTGAAAGGATTTTGATAGTTTAGAGAACAAAGGGAAAGATTAGAAAAAAAGAAAGGAAAATAAAAAGGTAAACCTTTGAAAATTTGAAAAAAATGAATACAATGAAATAGAATAAAAGGAAATGGTGGAAGTAAAATAGAATTTGAAAATTTTACAAAAAAATTAAAAACTATAGTAGAAAAAATTAAATAAAAATATTTTAATAAAACTTGAAAATAAAAATAAATTCTCTTTCTGTATTCAAGAAAAAGAAACAAACTGAATAAATGGACCAGGGAACAGACTGAAATATGTTTGAAATTACATCAGTTCCCTCTAGAAATCAAACTGTGAAGCACTTTATAGTCTGTACACTAAGCAGGCAGAAAGACTTGGGGTGTTCCTGAAGAGCAAGGTTGGCCCAATTGAGCAGGCTTAGTTTAACAGTTCCATTCTTCACTAGATGGAGCTGCTTAGCTTACTGGGGTGGATTGTTGTGGTGCTTGTAGTTGTGAACATGCATGCGCAGGAGGAGTGAAAATGGTGCCACCCAGCTACGCAGTTTCTAGTATATGAACTCTGTTGTCCCCAATGTGCAATTTGCGCACCCGTCCTTTGTCTCTGGCTTCAGTCCACTTCCTGATTTTACACTGTCTGTGACCAAGAAGCTAACAGGTTTCCAGCCAGAACCTCCCTCCTGGGTTTTTTCTCAGATACGGCTGTCTTTCCCAATCTCTCACTTCTGAGGGACTGTGGTTTGACAAGCTCAGACCTCCTGGGTTAAAATCTCACTGAGAAATGCCCAGGTGCTGGCTGCACCCAGGAACGTTTTAGGGACTGTGCTGATGACGATGCCCAGAGACTGCAGCTGGGTGCCAGCCCACCCCAGAAAAAGTTCACAGGATCATTTAACAGCATTTCAGGAATTATGGTAAATCACAACACATATCTGGCACCAGTTTTCACCCTTAATGTCCTTGTTCCAGCACCGGCGAATGTGGTTGTTCTCCAGGGTCTGCTGGGACCTTTTTCTGCTGAGTTCTGTGGTTCAGGTTGTGCATATTGTTGTGTTAATCCTCAAATCAGTTTTCTAGGTGTGCAAGACAGTTTAGTGTTGATCTGGTTGTATTTCATGGACGAGAGACACAAAAAACTTCCATGCTGTTCTGCCATCTTGGCCCCTCCTCTAAATTGTTTTTTAATTAAAAAAATTTTAATGTTTATTTTTGACAGAGACAGAATTTTTTTAATGTTTATTTTATTTTTGAGAGAAACAGTGATAGAATTAAGTTGGGGGAGGGGCATAGAGAGAGACACACAGAATCTGAGGCAGGTTCCAGTCTCTGAGCTGTCAGCACAAAGCCTGACCTGGGGGTCAAACTCCTGAACCAGGAGATGAAGACCTGAGCCAATGTTAGGTGCTCAGCTGACTGAGCCACCCAGGCACACTGCCTCTCATCCCTTTTATTTAACATGGTACTGTGAGTTCTTAGCCACAAGAATTACACAAGAAAAAAAAATAACATGCATCCAAATTGATAAGGAAGAAATAAAAGTTTAAATATTTGCAGATTGCATATTGTATATTGAAAACCTTAAAAACTCCACCAAAAAAGGCTAGACCTGATAAAAGAATTCAGTTAAGTCACAGGATGCAAAATCAATGAGCAGAAATCTGCTGCATTTCTATACACCAGTAATGAAGCTGCAGAAAGAGAAATTAAGAAAATTCAATTCATAATTCCATCAAAAATAGTAAGGTACCTCCAATAAACCTAACCAAGTAGATGAAACATGTACTCTTAAAACTAGAAGACTGATGAAAAAAATTGTAGATGACACAAAGAAATTGAAAGACATTTCATGCTCATGGATTGTAAAGACAAATATTGTTAAAATGTCTATACTATCCAAAGAAATGGCAGATTTAATACAATTCTTATCAAAATAACAGTAACATTTTTCACAGAAATAGAAATAGAAATAATCCTAACATCTGTATGAAACCAGAAAAGCCAATAAGGGGCCAAAGCAATTTTAAAAAAAGAAATCAAACCTGAAGGTGTCACAATTCCATACTTCAATTTATATGACAAAGTTGTAGTTATTAAACAGTATAATACTGGCACCAAAATATACACATAGATCAATGGAACAGAATAGAAGATTAAACCCACAATTATATACTGAATTAATCTTCAACAAAGCAAGAAATAATATCCAATGGGAGAGAGACAAAAGGTGTTGGGAAAACTGGTCAGCTGCATGAAAAGACCTGGACCACTTTCTTAAACAATACACACACACACACATACAAAAAAGAAAAAAAAAACAACCTCAAAATGGATTAAGGACATAAATGAGCTCTGCAACCATAAAAATCCTAGAAGAGTGCACAGGCAGTAATGTCTTTGATATTGGCCATAGGAACATTTTTCTAGATATGTCTCTTGAGGCAATAGAAACAAAAGCATAAATACACTATTGAGACTATATTAAAATTAAAATTTCTGCACAGCAAAGGAAACAATCAACAATACTAAAGGCAACCTATTCTATGGGAAAAGATATTTGCAAAAGACATATCCAATAAATGTTTAGTATCTAAAATATATGAAGAACTGGTATAACTCAACACTCAAAAAACATATAATCCAATTAAAAATGGACAGAATATGTGAACAGACATTTCTTCAAAGAAGGTACACAGATGGCCAACAGACACATGAAAAAATTCTCAGCATCACTCATCATCTAAGAAATGCAAATAAAAAGTTTCAATGAGATATCACCTTACACCTGTCAGAATGGCAAAAATTAAAAAGACAAACAAGTGTTGGTGAGGGTGTGGAGAAAAATAAATCTGTGTGCACTATTCCTGGGAATGCAAACTTGTGTGGCCACTGTGGAAAACAGTACACAGGTTCCTCAAAATTTTAAAAATAGAACTACTACTAAGTAGTAATTATACTGTTGGATAATTTACCCCCCTAAAAAATACAAACAATAATTCAAAGGGATACATGCACCCCTATGTTTACTGCAGCCTTACATGCACCCCTATGTTTACTCCAGCCTTATATATAGTAGTAAAATTATGGAAGCATCCCAAGTGTCCATCAGTAGAGGAATTGATAAAAGAGGAGTTGTACAAGTCTACAATGGAATATTATTCAGCCATATAAAAGAATGAGATTTTTCCATTTGCAATGACATGGGAGGAGCTAGAGAGTATAATGCTAAGCAAAATAAGTCAGTCACAGAAACACAAAAATCCATACAATTTCGCTCATAGGTAGAATTTAAAAAACATCAAAAAAAGCAAGCAAAGGGAAAGAAAGAGAGAGACAAAGAAACAGACTCTTAACTGTTGTTAAACTGGTGTTTACCAGAGGGGAGTTCATTGAGTGGGTGGGTGAAATTGGTGATGGGTATTAAGGAGTGTACTTGTCATGTTAAGCACTAAGTGATGTATGGAATAGTTGAATCATTATACACTTGAAACTAATATATCACTGTATGTTAATAATACTTGAATTAAAACCAAATGAAATTAAATTTTAAAAATAAAATAAAATAATATTTTTATTTGTTATTTGGTTATCTCTTCTGGCTTGCCTCTATTTGATTATACATTTTAACTGTGAAGATGAAAAAATAAATTAGAGGTTCAAAAACTCTCATTGAGTGGTGAATAGAACAAAATTCATATCTTTGTTAATTGGCAATGTCTTTATATTTGACATCTTTCTATTTTGTGTGAAAATTATATTCAGCATTTAATTCTTAAACTTTTGCTTAACTTATATGTAAAATTAAACTTACTGGTTATTATATTTAGCTTATTTGCAAACCAATCATACTGATTATTGTAACTGTATTACTATTATACACCCAGTGCCTAGCAAAATAACCGGTATATAATAGACTGGATAAACATTTATTGAATGAATAACTAATCCAGTAATTGGTAGTTACATGAAATGTTAACAAGTCACCAGTTTTGGCCTTCATTATCTTTGATCTTGATTTCTTCCATCTTCATTTATCCATTCACACTGCTAGCCTTCAGAGAAGTACTATAATAACATTCTGACTTTGAGCGACTGTATTTCACACCAGGAGATTTGGAATCACCTTCTGGAGTGTCAGGAAAATTGAAGAATAGTCAAGGTTATTAGAATTACTTACACAAAGACTGTCACTAAAATAAAATAAAGAAGAAAAAGTTTCGAGTTACACTTAGGTATCAAAAAAACTAGTGCCCCCTTATTTTCTCCATGTACATATAAATTGGTTGAGAGATATAAAGAATGGAGAAATAAATCTAACTAGGAACTGAAATTTTAAATTCAAAGAAAATCCCTTATCAACTCCGTATACCAATAAAAGAATATTTTTCCTTCCATTTGCAGGTACACCTCTCAAACTTACACTTCCTCCTTTCTTTCCCTCCCTAGGAATTATAGTGGTTGAGTTAATGAGGATATGTTTATAATAAAATTTGAGTTTCACAAACAAAATCACATTTCATCCAAGAAATTCTAAATAATTTTCAAAGAAGTTATTTAAATAGCCAGGCAATAATAATCCAAATAAAAATAATTGGTTACTTGAACTTTATAATGTCAGTGCTATTGTTAAAAAATGAAATATATTATTCTTTAGGAATTACCAATTGCTTTGGTGAAATTCCCAGGCAACCAAAAACACTGAATATTTGAAAACCTTTATCATACCACAGAATGGACACACAATTATTCTTTCTTTTACAATATAATATAATGTGGATAATAAGTT
Source organism: Panthera pardus (assembly GCF_024362965.1). Classification (NCBI taxonomy): domain Eukaryota; kingdom Metazoa; phylum Chordata; class Mammalia; order Carnivora; family Felidae; genus Panthera; species Panthera pardus. Next base: position 59,433,752 of record NW_026526843.1, read on the forward strand.
ATTATAGAGAGGAGGTCCTAATGGACTGAATGAAATTACAGGTTCTTCCCATTTTAAGGATATAGAATAGAAAATACCCCCTTGATCTGCCACACATTACATCGCCATTTTTTCCCCAGGGACTATAAATTATTTACAATCCAGATGTTCAAGTGTAAATCTTGTTATTTCTATACATAAAGCTTCCAAAAAATTATATTTTATATATTGGATATGGAAGGGGTCCTGAAAAACATTACAACACTTTGCTCCATATTTTTTTTTTTTCAACGTTTTTTATTTATTTTTGGGACAGAGAGAGACAGAGCATGAACGGGGGAGGGGCAGAGAGAGAGGGAGACACAGAATCGGAAACAGGCTCCAGGCTCCGAGCCATCAGCCCAGAGCCTGACGCGGGGCTCGAACTCACGGACCGCGAGATCGTGACCTGGCTGAAGTCGGACGCTTAACCGACTGCGCCACCCAGGCGCCCCTCCATATTTTTGAATTAATGGAGATCCTTTCAAATCTGAAGATAACCACTAGGAGAGAAGCCCCTTCAGATAATCTTCCAAGAGGCAGATGGAAAACAAACAAAAAACAGATGACCAGAAAGTAAAAGTCCTTGAGGCTCCCCATGTAAGGAGTAAGGGTGAGAAGGTTCTGGGTCACCATTGCTTTTTGTTCCCTCTTACATACTGAATAACTAGAAGAGAAAAATATAGTGAATAGAAGTCATTTATTTGCAAATTCACTGATATATCATATTTTTAATTCAAAAGGGACAGATATACAGCTGTTTAAGTGACCAGATAGAAAGAAATAATTCTTTAAAACCAAAAGCAATTGGGGCACCTGTGTGGTTCAGTTGGTGAAGCATTCGACTTTGGCTCAGGTTATGATCTCATGGTTCATGAGTTCAAGCCCCGTGTTGGGCTCTGTGCTGACAGCTTAGAGCCTGGAGCCTGCTTGGGATTCTGTGTCTCCCTCTTTCTCTTCCCTACCCTGCTGTGCTCTGTCTCCTTCTCTCTCTCAAAATAAATAAATACATAAATAAATAAGCATTAAAAAATTAAAAGTAAAATCAATTTAAAAAAAAACATGTGACTGAGCTAAAATATCCATTAACCTATGCACTTTTTCGTGTTTTCAGACTTTGGAAAAAAATATTAATCTAGGTACAAACACAATCAAAAGAGAGAAAAAGTCTGAATTTTACACAAACCATTGAAATATCAGCAAAAACAAATTCATTCTGTGTCTAATTTTTTTCAAACAAGCAAACAAATAAAAAAAAAAGAATTTCTCTGAATATATGACTAACGCCACAGGGAAAAGGGGAGAATTTCAAATTTTTTTTCCCAAATACTACATAATAATTCCAAATTCACATAATACCTAAGCTTCTATTTTAGATGAGTCATATATTCTTCATTATGTTGACTACCCTTTGAATAGTAAACACATATGAATTAGAATATTGGTTAAAAATGTAACTTTTGAGGGGAGCCTGGGTGGCTCAGTTGGTTAAACCTCTGACTCTTGATTTTGGCTCATGGTTTGTGAGATTGAGCCCTGAATTAGGCTCTGTGATGATGGCATGGAACCTGTTTGGGATTCTCTCTCTCTCCCTCTCTCTCTCTCTCTCTGTCCCTCCCCTCTTATATCTCTTTTTGCCAAAATGAATAAATATTAAAAGTACATGTAACTCTTTACTTTTTTTTTATTTTAGGCAGAGTGACAGAGAGAGAGAGAGTGAAAGCAAGAGAGGGGCAGAGAGATAGACAGAGAATTTTAAGCAGGCTCCACATTCCAGAGCCTGGTGCAGGGCTTAATACCACGATGCTGGGATTATGACCTGAACCAAAGTCAAGAGTCAGGTGCTCAACCAAATGAGCCACCCAGGATACCCAAAAATATATATAATCTTGAATTAGGCAAAATTATATTTATTGTAGGGAGGGGCCAACATGGAGGAGAAGTAGGGGGATCCATAATTCCTGCATCTCTCAAGCAAAGAAAGGTTGCAGCCAAAGGACTTTGATCCCCAAGAGTCTGGGAGGAAAAGAGACTGAGTCTACCAGGGAGACATAGGACAACCTGATGGGCCATAGGTGAGTGATTATGAATGGGGGAGAGATAAAATGGGCTGCATAGGCACAGAGGGAAGGGATCCCCATTTTCATAGAGACAAAGGGAAGAGAAAGAGCAGCTGGGGAAGCGTAGGACTGTATCTGGACAAGCAAAAAACCTCAGACCAGGATGGAGAGGGATCCCACCTCTAACTGCAGGGCTTTCATCTGACAGGGGCCATCTTCCCTGTTTTCACATCTGGGGAGGAGGGGAGCCACCCCCAGGTTCAGTGGTAAGTCATGGGTGCAGTCCAAAGAAAGAGAAAGCAGTCCCGTTCTTGGAGTGCTGCAGAACAGGACAAAATAAGCCACGACCACATATCAGGCAGCATAGAAAGGCTCATTCCCAGTGCCCGGGGCACACAGATTGGGAGTTTAAATCCCAGCCAAGCTCTGGGACACTGGAGTCAGCAGAACAAGACAGACTGACTCGTTTGCACCCATGGCACAATGAGGATGGCTCCACCAGAGTGATTTGGGACAACAGGTCTCTGGAGAAGAGACTGGGGTGTTGCCATTTTTCTCCCTACCACCGCTAAGGCGGGGCCTCAGGGATCAGTCCCCAGGACCCACATTGGAAGCAGGACCAGACTACACCAAACCATGCTCTCTGCATGAGGTAAGTGCTTATCCACTGGAGCAGGACTGATGCTGAGGAACCAACCAGATGGCCGACATCTACAGACCAGAGCTGTTGCATTGCCTGGATTAATTCTAGGACAATTTTTGTTATTTAGATATATTCTTCCTACTTTTTCTCCTTATCTCTTCCCTCCTCTAGGCTGGTTACTGCGGTTGTTTGTTTATTTTTTTTATTTATTTATTTATTTTTTTTTATTTATTTTTGGGACAGAGAGAGACAGAGCATGAACGGGGGAGGGGCAGAGAGAGAGGGAGACACAGAATCGGAAACAGGCTCCAGGCTCCGAGCCATCAGCCCAGAGCCTGACGCGGGGCTCGAACTCACGGACCGCGAGATCGTGACCTGGCTGAAGTCGGACGCTTAACCGACTGCGCCACCCAGGCGCCCCGGTTGTTTGTTTATTTAACCAGACATATTTAATCCATTCTCTTGATACATGTTCTACACCTCCACCTTTACACTCCTTACTCTCTCTCTCTTTCTGGAATAATTAAGCTGTAAAGTTTCTCTGTTTGGGTAACTTTATCTTCATTTCTATTTTACCTCCTCCTTGTTTATTTTCCTTTCTCTCTCTAGATTAAGCCATTTATTCTCTCTGCCTGGTCAGGGTTTATTTCTTCTATTTCTTCACCCCTGTCATTTCTCTCTTTGTATGTGCTCTTCCATCAACACTGCCTCCACTATGTTCTTTACTTGTTGCTGGTGTTTCTGTATTATTTTGTTTTTGGATTGCTTTTGTTCCTTTGTTTGTGTGTTTGTTGCTTTGTTTGTTTTACTTGTTTGTGTGTTTGCATGTTTTTGTTGCTGTTTGTTTGCCTGTTTGTGTCTCTTTACAGGGCTACTTCAAGTAACAAATCAAAGCACATCTGTTGGAGGGTCCAAAACAGCACTACAAGTAGGGAAATAATATAACAAAAGTCACAACAACATATAGCAAGTAACACTCTACAAAAAACACTTCCTGAAGGGCCAAACACCAGACAGTGTATGACCCCCTTTTAATATAGCAATGCTCACGGGTGCAGAGCACATAACAAGGTTTAAAACTCATAAGGGACAGAAAACTAGCCAAAATAATGAAACAGAAGAATTCTCCTCAAAAGAAATTCCAGGAAGTGGTGACAGCTAAATAATTGATCAAAACAGTGTAAGCAATACGATTGAAAAAGAATTTAGAATATTAATCATAAGATTAATCACTAGGCTTGAAAAAGGGCATAGAAGACAGCAGAGAATCTATTGATACAGAGATCAAGGGAGGAAAAATTAGTCATGGTTAATTTAAAAAATGTTATAAATGAGGTGAAAAATAAAACGGAGACAGCCACAGGGTGGATTGAAGATGGAGAGGGGAGAAAAGGTGAATTAGAAGATAAAATTATGGAAAAAGAGGAAGCTGAGAAAAAGAGAGATAAAAAATAATTCAGGATGATGAGGGGGGAATGAGAACTAAGTGATTCAAACAGAACACTATCTGTATCATAGGAATTCCAGAAGAAGAAGAGAAAGGGGTTGAAGATGTACTTGAACAAATAATAGCAGAAAACTTCCCCAATCTGGGGAAGGAAACAGACATTGAAATCCAAGAGGCACAGAGAATTCTCATCAGACATAACTTGAGTTGATCTTCTACATGACATACCAGAGTTAAACTGGAAAATACAAGGATAAAGAGAATTCTGAAAGCAGCTAGGGATAAACAGGCCTTAACATTCAAAGGTAGATATGTAAGGGTAGGAGATGACCTATCTACTGAAACTTGGTAGGCCAGAAAGGAATGACAGGAAATCTTCAATGTGATGAACAGGAAAATTTTGCATCCAAGAATCCTTTATCCAGCAAGCCTGTCATTCAGAATAGAAAGAGAGATAAAGGTTTTCCCTGTTAAGGAAAAACTGAATTAATTCATCACCACTAAAGCATCTCTACAAGAGATCCTAAGGGGGATTCCATGAGTGAAATGTAAGGATGACAAAATACCAGAGACGTAACTAAAACCATGAAACCTACAAAAAACTCAATGATTCGAAACCCATATATTTCAATAGTAACACTGAGTGTAAATGGACTAAATGCCCCATCAAAAGACATAGGGTATCAGAATGGATAAAAAAACAAGATCCATCTATTTGCCATCTACAAGAGACTAATTTTAGACCAGAGGACACCTTCAGATTGAGAGTGAGGGGATGGAGAACTATCTATCATGCTACTGAATGTCAAAAGAAAGCAAGAGTAACCATATTTATATCAGACAAGCTAGATTTTAAACTAAAGACTGTTACAAGAGATGAAGAAGGCATTACGTAATAATTACAGCATTTATCCATCAGGAAGAGCTAACAATTATAAATGTCTATGCACCGAATTTGAAAGCACCCAAGTAGATAAAACTATTAATTACAAAAATAAGCAATCTTATTGATAAAAATGTGGTAATTGCAGGGGACTTTAATACTCCAGTTGCAACAATGGACAGATCACCTAGGCAGAAAATCTGTAAAGAAGGAATGGTCCTGAATAATACACTTGACCAGATGGACTTGACTGATATATTTAGAACTCTGCATTCCAAAGCAACAGAATATACTTTCTTCTCAGGTGCACATAGAACATTCTGCAAAATGGATCACATACGGAGTCACAAAACAGCCCTCAATAAATATAAAAGAATTGAGATCATACCATGCACACATTAAGATCACTATAGTATGAAACTTAGAAATCAACCACAGGAAAAAGTCTGGAAAACCTCCAAAAGCATGGAGGTTAAAGGACATCCTGATAAAGAACAAATGGGTCAACAAGGCAATTAGAGAAGAAATTAAAATGTATATGGAAACAAATGAAAATGAAAATACAACAATCCAAATTCGATGGGATGCAACAAAAGCAGTCCTAAGAAGAAAATACGTTGCAATCCAGGTCTATGTCAAGAAACAAGAAAAATTCCAAATACAAAATCTAACAGCACACCTAAAGGAACTAGAAACAGAACAGCAAAGACACCACAAACCCAGCAGAAGAAGAGAAATAATAAAGATCAGAGCAGAAATAAACAATATAATATACAAAGAAATAGCAGAACAGATCAATGAAACCAAGAGTTGGTTTTTGAAAAAATAAACAAAATTCATAAACCTCTAGCCAGGATTTTCAAAAAGAAAAGAGAGAAAAACCAAATAGATACAATCACTAATGAAATTGGATTTATTAAACCAATCCCTCATAAATGCAAGCAATTTTCAGGGAATACTATAAAAAATTATATGCCAACCAACTGGACAACCTGGAAGAAATGAACAAATTCCTAAACACCCACACACTACCAAAACTCAAACATGAAGAAATGGAAAATTTAACAGACCCATAACTAGTGAGAAAAATTGAATCAGTTATAAAAAACCTCTCCCAAAAAATAAGAGTACTGGACCAGATGGCTTCCCTGAGGATTCCACAAGAGATTTAAAGCAGAGTTAATACCTATCCTTCTCAAGCTGTTCCAAAAAATAGAAAAGGAAGGAAAACTTCCAGACTCATTCTTTGAAGCCAGAATTATTTTGCTTCCTAAACCAGAGATGCAACAAAAAAAAAGAGAACTACAGGCCAACATCCCTAACGAATATGGATGCAAAAATTCTCAACAAGGTACTAGCAAATCGAATTCAACAGCATATAAAAAGAATTATCCACCATGATCAAGTGGGATTCATTACTGGCCTGCAGGGCTGGTTCACTATTCGCATATTAATGTGATGCATAACATTAATACAAGAAAGTATAAGAACCATATGATCCTGTCAATAGATGCAGAAAAAGGATTTGACAAAATACAGCATTCTTTCTTAATGAAAACCCTCAAGAAAGTCAGGATTGAAGTCACATACTTAAACATCATAAAGCCATTTAGGAAAAGCCCACAAATATCATCCTCAATGGGGAAAAACTGAGAGCTTTCCCCCAGGGATCAGGAACAAGACAGGGATATCCACTCTCACCACTGTTGTTTAGCATAATTTTGGAAGTCCTAGCATCAGAAATCACACAAGAAAATGAAAAAAAAAAGGCATCCAAGTTGGTAAAGAACAAGTCAAACTTTCAATTTTCACAGACCATGTGATACTCTACATGGAAAACCTCACAGACTCCACCAAAGGTCTGCTAGGATTGACACATGAATCCAGTAAATCCACAGGGCAAAAAATCAATATAGAGAAATTGCTTGCATTTGTATACAACAATAATGAAGCAGCTGAAAGAAAAATAAAGAAGCTGATCCCATTTACAATTGTACCAACAACCATAAAATACCTGGAATAAACCTAACCAAAGATGTAAAAGATCTGTATGCTGAAAACTATAGAAAGCTTATGAAGGAAATTGAAAAACACAAAAAGAAATGGAAAATCTTTCCATGCTCATGGATTGGAAGAATAAATATTGTCAAAATGTCAATACTACCCAAAGCTATCTACACATTCAATGCAATCCCAATCAAAATTGCACCAGCATTCTTCTTGAAGCTTAAATAAGCAATCCTAAAATTTGTATGGAACCACAAAAGGCCCTGAATAGCCAAAGTAATTTTGAAGAAAGAGACCAAACAAGGAGGCATCACAATCCCAGACTTTAGCCTCTACTACAAAGCTGTAATCAACAAGACACTATGGCATTGGCACAAAAACAGATACATAGACCAATGGAATAGAATAGAGAACCCAGTATTGCACCCACAAATGTATGACTAACTATTCTTTGACAAAGCAGGAAAGAATATCCAATGGAAAAAAGACAGTCTCTTTCAAAAATGGGGCTGGGAGAACTGGACAGGAGCATGTAGAAGAATGAAACTAGACCACTTTCTTACACCATACACAAAAATAAACTCAAAGTGGATGAAGGACCTGAATGTGAGACAGGAAACCATCAAAACCCTGGAGTAGAAAGCAGGAAAAAAGCTCTTTGACCTCAGCTGCAGCAATTTTTTACTCGACACATCTCCAAATATAAGGCAATTAAAAGCAAAAATGAACTATTGAGATAGTTCAATATAAAATAAAGGGTAAGAAAAAAAAGCTTCTGCATTGCATCGGAAACAATCAACAAAACTAAAAGTCAACCGATGGAATGGGAAACGATATTTACAAATGGCATGTCAGATAAAGGGCTAGTATCCAAAATCTATAAAGAACTCACCAAACTCCACACTCAAAAAACAAATAATCCAGTGAAGAAATGGGCGGAAGACATGAATAGACACTTTTCTAAAGAATACATCCACATGGCCCACAGACACATGAAATGATGCTCAACGTTACTCATCATCAGGGAAATACAAATCAAAGCCATACTGAGATACCACCTCACGCTGGTCAGAGTGGCTAAAATGAGCACATCAGGAGACTACAGATGCTAGAGGATGTGGAGAAACAGGAACCCTCTTGCACTGTTGGTGGGAATGCAAACTGTTGCAACCGCTCTGGAAAACAGTGTCAAGGTTCCTCAAAAAATTAAACATGGAACTACCCTATGACCCATCAATAGCACTGATGGGAATTTACCCAAGGGATACAGGAGTGCTGATGCATAGGAGCACGTGTACCCCAATGTTTATTGCAGCACTTTCAACAATAGCCAAATTATGGAAAGAGCCTAAGTGTCCATCAACTTACAAATGGATAAAGAAGATGTGGTTTATATATATACAATGGAATACTACTTGGCAATGAGAAAGAATGAAATCCGGCCATTTGCAGCAATGTGGATGGAACTGGAGGGTATTATGCTAAGTGAAATAAGTCAGTCAGAGAAAGACAGATACCATATGTTTTCACTCATATGTGGACCTTGAGAAACTTATCAGAAGATCATAGGGGGAGAAGAAGGGGGAAAAAAGTTACAACATGGAGGTAGAGAGGGAAATTATAAGAGACTCTTAAATACAGAGAACAAACTGAGGGTTGATGAGGGGTGGGGGAGAGGGAAAACTGGGTGATAGGCATTGAGGAGGGTACTTGTTGGGACGAGTACTGGGTGTTTTATGGAAGCCATTTTGACAAATTATATTAAAAATGATATTTATTGTCAACACATTTGCTGTTAGGATACAAACACTTTGGGTAAAATAGGTTTTTTTGTCCTGTTAACCATATTTATAGTATGTATAAATCCCATACTCTCCCTTGTACACAAAGGCATTCCAATGAGGCATCTTTGTTTGCTTTTATTTTATATTTATTTATTCATATTTCTTCCCCATTTTACCTCGTGATCAATGCCTTATAACAATATTCATTTTTATAAGATTGAAAACTTGCAAGTTAAATTCAGGCAGGTTTTAGCCTTTATTTTAAAATCACTACAGGATGAGATGGCCAACAATGTTTAAGGATGCAATTTTCAACAATTAATGAGAGTGAAATTAACATACCTACATAGAACCAAGACTATTATCTTTAATTAAGTTAACTGAGCTAACCCAACAAGTCAATTTAAATTAGATAGGCATTTGTGTATTTCTCAGCCCGATTAGAATGGATTGAGATGGATAGAAAAATAGATTACCTTAAGCAAAAAAGAAACCAGAAAACAAAAACACTAATGACAGAATCACTACTCATTTATCATTACTAAGGCTATAGAAAGGTAATTTAATTGTTTTAGTTAAATCATTTTTTGATAAGAATCTTGTAGTTAACCACTTTCATTATATAAATATGATTAAATTCTACCAAGCAAACAAAAGTATGCTTACAACTTAACTATGATACTGGTATCTACAATATTACATATGTAAATTTACATATGAGGCCAGAAAGGATATTAAATTTGAAATCTTCAATTATAAAGTAAAGCTAGATAATTGAAACATATGTCAATTTGATAGAGTACCTGTGAAAATAACGTTGTTAGCAAGATGTTAAATTACTAAGTGATTTTCTGTGAACTGCACATGTGTACCTGAGCATACCTCACATTGTATATGATAGAAATATGTAGCCAATGTTGCCATGGTGAAAACACTGAAGACAGGTGTGAAACATCCATAGTTATTCTATTAATAGCATATTATTTAATGACTGGCATTGTTTAGCCATTATTTCAGAGCCATCATGTAATGAGAAATAGAAGTCTTCATAGAAAGGAAAAAGACCAATGAATTATTGTACTTGTAAAAACTGATAACACAATGATTAATGATGTTTATTAATTATTTTAGAAAATATATGTATTACTTGTACTTTTTCATCCCTTATTTATAAATTTCTTAAAAAATGCAAAACAAATATATAACTTCTTAAAATAAACAGTAATATTACAAGGATATCTAAGAACAAAATTGCCAAAATTTACTTCTTATTCCTGAAAATTATTAGTAAATTGCATAGAAGTGAATTAATAAGCATAATCTGTGAAAAGTACAGAATCTTGAATGCAAACAAGCCAATGACCTGAAGGATAATTTGGCTAAGTTAAAAACAGAAACTTATGACCCATCAACTGCATTATAAGGTATTTAACCAAAGGATACAAAAACATTGATTCAAAGAGGTACATGCAGTCCAATGTTTATAGCAGCATTATCACCAATAGCCAAATTATGGAAAGAGCCCAAAGGTCCATCAACTGATGAATAAATATAGATTAGATATAGATATAGATATAGATATAGATATAGATATAGATATACACACACACAATGGAATATTACTTACGCACCAAAAAGAATGAAATCTTTGCTGGGCAGAAGCTTTTTATCTTCATAAGGTCCCAGTAGTTCATTTTTGCTTTTAATTTCCTTGCCTTTGGGGATGTGTCAAGTAAGAAATTGCTACGGCTGAGGTCAGAGAGATCTTTTCCTGCTTTCTCCTCTAGGGTTTTGATGGTTTCCTGTCTCACATTCAGGTCCTTTATCCATTTTGAGTTTATTTTTGTGAATGGTGTGAGAAAGTGGTGGGAATGCAAATTGGTGCAGCCACTCTGGAAAACAGTGTGGAGGTTCCTCAAAAAATTAAAAATAGACCTACCCTATGACCCAGCAATAGCACTGCTAGGAATTTACCCAAGGGATACAGGAGTGCTGATGCATAGGGGCACTTATACCCCAGTGTTGATAGCAGCACTCTCAACAATAGCCAAATTATGGAAAGAGCCTAAATGTCCATCAACTGATGAATGGATAAAGAAATTGTGGTTTATATACACAATGGAGTACTACAGGGCAATGAGAAAGAATGAAATATGGCCCTTTGTAGCAACATGGATGGAACTGGAGAGTGTGATGCTAAGTAAAATAAGCCATACAGAGAAAGACAGATACCATATGGTTTCACTCTTATGTGGATCCTGAGAAACTTAACAGAAACCCATGGGGGAGGGGAAGGAAAAAAAAAAGAGGTTAGAGTGGAAGAGAGCCAAAGCATAAGAGACACTTAAAAATTGAGAACAAGCTGAGGGTTGATGGGGGGTGAGAGGGAGGGGAGGGTGGGTGATGGGTATTGAGGAGGGCACCTTTTGGGATGAGCACTGGGTGTTGTATGGAAACCAATTTGACAATAAACTTCATATATTGAAGAAAAAAAGAATGAAATCTTGTCATTTGCAATGACATGGATGGAGCTAGAGTTCATTACGCTAAGAAAAATAAGCCAATCAGAAAAAGACAAGTAACGTATGGTTTCACTCACATGTGGACTTTAAGAAACAAAATAGATTAACATAGGGGGTGGGAAGAAAAGGAGAGGGAAGCAAACCATAAGAGACCTTTAACTATAGTACACAAACTGAAGATTAATGGAGGGGACGTGGGCAGGGGTGAGCTCAATAGGTGATGGATATTAAGGAGGGCACTTGTGTTGAACACTTGGTGTTGTAAGTGGTGAATCACTAAATTCTCCTAAAACCAATTCACACAATATATTAACTAACTAGAATTAGTCTTCTTGATGCCAAGAAACAAAATATGGCAATGCAGGAATGACTGATTTTTTTCTGAGAGTGTTCACTTTCACCCATTAGAATCTTTTTCTTAGCACACATTTGTTTTTAGGAAAAAGGTGATAGTTGGCATTATGTATAGTTCTAAAAGGCCAGATGCGCAGACCACTAAAATGTTAAACACAAATGAACAACCCTAGTTTATTCTCTATATTTGTGGGTATTTTTATTATTTTATTTTATTTTCTAAGTTTGTATTTAAATTCCAGTTAGTTAACATACAGTGTTAGATTACCTTCAGATGTACAATATAGTGATTTAACAATATATCACCCTGTGCTCATCACCATAAGTGCACCCCTTATACCCACCTCCCCTCTGGTAACCATCAGTATGTTCTCAATAGTTAAGAGTATGTTTCTTGGTCCCCCTCTTTTTTCCCTTTATTCATTTGTTTTGTTTCTTAAATTCCACATACTAGTGAAATAATATGGTATTTGTCTTTCTCTGACTCATATCACTTGGCGGGATATTCTCTAGATCCAACTATGCTGTCACAAATGGCAAGATCTCATTCTTTTTTATGGTTGAATAAGAATGCATTGTATATATGCCACATCTTTATCCATTTATCTATTGATGGACACTTGGGTTGCTTCCATAATTTTGTTATTGTATATAATACTGCAATAAACATAGTATTATGTACATTTTTTAATTAAAATGTTCATTTTCTTTCAATAAATAGTGGTGGAATTACTGGATCATATGGTATTTCTATTTTTCATTTTTTGAGGAACCTCCATACTGTTTTCCACACTGGCTGCACCAACTTACATTCCCAACAAAGTGCTCAAGTGTTCTCTTTTGTCCACATCCTTGCCAATGCCTGTTACTTCTTGCCTTTTGAGAATAGCCATTCTGACAGGTATGAGGTGATACCTTTTTGTTGTTTTGATTTGCATTTACATGATGATTAGTGCTGTTGAGGACCTTCTTATATACCTACTGGCCATCTATATATCTTTTTTGGAAAATGTCTATTCAGATCCTCTGGCCAATTTTAATTGGGTTTTTTATTTCTATTGGATTTTATGAATAGTTTATATATTTTGATTATTTACCCTTTATCAGATCTGTGATTTACAAATATTTCTTTAGTTCAGTAGGTTGCCTTTTCACTTCATTGATGGTTTCCTTTGCTATGTAACAGCTCTGTATTTTGACATAGTCCCATTTGTTTATTTTTGGTTTTGTTCCCCATAGTATTCCTTGTCAAACCCATAAAATCATCACCAACACCTATGTCAAGTAGCTAACCACCCATGTTTTTCTAGGAGTGTTATGTTTTCAGGTCTTACATTTAATATTTAAATCCATTTTGAGTTAATTTTTTGTGTATGGTATAAGAAAATGCCCCAGTTTTGTTCTTTTGCATGGAGCTATGCAGTTTTCCCAACATCATATATTGAAGATACTGCTCTTTCTCCATTATATATTCTCAGCTTCTTTATTTTAAATTAATTGGACATATATGTGTGTGTTTATTTTTAGGTTCTCTATTGTGTTCTATTGATCTATGTGTCCTTTGTGTGTGTGTGCCAATACCATACTGTTTATGATTACTATAGCTTTGTAATATAGTTTAAAATCAGGAAGTGTAATGCCCCCTGCTATGTTTTTATTTGTCAGGATTGCTTTGGCTATTTGGTTTCTTCTATGATTCCACACAAATTTTAAAATTGTTATATATCTGTGACAAATGCCATTGGAATTTTAATAGGGATTACATTGAATCTGTCGTTTGCATTGGGTAGTATAAGCATTTCCTTTTCTTTTTTTGGTAGTATGAACATTTTAATAATATTATTTCTTCTAATCCGTGAGTACAGAATATATTTCCATTTATTGTTTCTTAAGTTTTTCATTAATGTTTTAGTTTTCAGTGTACTGGACTTTAACCTCGTTGATTAAATTTATTACCAGGTATTTTATTCTTTTTGTTGCAATTGTAAATGTAATTGCTTTCTTGATTTCTTCTTCTGATGGTTTGCATAAGTGTTTAGCAACACAATAGATTTGTGTATATTGATTTTTTGTCCTACAATGTTTCTGAACTGATTAGTTATAAAGGTATTTTCATGGAGCCTTTAAAAATGTTTATGCATGAAATCATCCTATCTGCAAACTGTGACAATTTTACTTCTTTTTGATTTGGATGCCTTTTGTTTTTTCTTGGCTAATAGCTAGGACTTCTACTGTATGTTGAATAACAGTGGCAAGAGTGGGCATCCTTGTCTTGTTCCTGGTCTTTGGGAAAAAACTTCCAGCTTTTCACCTTTAAGTATGATGATAGCTATGGTCTTCTCATATAAGGCATTTATTATGTTGAGACATGTTCCCTCTACACCCGCTTTGTTGAGAGTTTTTATCATAAATAGATGTTGAATATTGTCAAATGCTTTTGCTGCAGCTATTGAGATGGTCATATGATTTTTACCTTATATTTTATTTATGCGACTGATCACAATGATTTGTGGGTATTGAAATATCTTTAAGTTCTTGGCACAAATCTCATTTGGTCATAATGTATGATTATTTTAATGTATTTGTGACATCAGTTTGGTAATATTTTGTTGAAAAAATTGCTTCTATGTTAATTAGGGATATTTTATTTTTTGTGGTTTCCTTGTTTGGTTTTGGTATTAGGATAATGCTGGCTTCATGGAATGAGTTGGGAAAAGTTTTCTCCTATATTTTTGGAAGAGTTTGAAAAGAAATGATATTCATTCTTCTTTAAATGTATGGTATATTTCACTAGTGAAACCACTTTTGTTGTTGGGAATGTTTTATTTACTGATTTTGTCTCTTTACTAGTACTAGTTGATGTTTTTGTACAGTGTAAGAGTCCAGTTTCTTTTCTTTTTCTTTTTGCATGTGGATATTCAATTTTCCCAGAAGCATTTGTTGAAGAGACTTTTCTATCCCTATTTTGTATTTTTGGCACTTTTGTGGAATATCTGTTGACTATAACCTTGGTATATTTCTGGGCTCTCTATTGTGTTCCAACAATCTATATATTGGTATTTATCCCAGTACTATTCAGTTTTAATTAATATGTTTTTATAATATATTTTGTTTAATTTTTTTAGTCTTTATTTTTGAGAGATAGAGAGCACAAACAGGAGAGCAACAGGAGACAAGAGAAAGAAGGAGAACAGGAGAAATAAGGAGACACAGAATCTGAAGCAGGCTCCAGGCTCTGAGCGGTCAGCACAGAGCCTGATGCGGGGCTCGAACTCATGAACCGTGAGATCATGACCTGAACCGAAGTCGGGTGCTTAACCAACTGAGCCACACAGGTGCCCCTGTTTTTATAATATATTTTGAAATCAGGGTGTGCAATGTCTCTAGCTTTGTTCTTCTTGATCAAAATTGCATTTGTAGTACCATATAAATTCTACATCTTAATGTTTTTAAGTACACAATTCAGTGGCATTAAGTATGTTCACAATTTTGCACATCTATTGTCACTGTTTCCAAAACTTCATCATCCCAAACAAAACCTGTAACTATTAAGTAAAAACTTCCCAATCCAGCTCATCCCCTGGTAACTGATAAGCTATTTTCTGTCTCTATGAATTTGCATGTTCTAGATATTTCACTTTTATTCACTCAGTAAGAAGTTGTGCATCTCTTAAGAGTGCTGTTAGAAACATGAGAGAATTGGCTACTGAGATAGCAGTTAAACCAAGGTATAGAAAATTGTCTACAATAGCCAGAATGGTAATGAAAATTACTTCAGTGACTCAGGTATAATTCAAAAGATTTTTCCAGGAACTGAAAAATGTAGAGTGGAATTATTCTAATATAAATGTTTAAGCGACTTCTCTTTTTCCAGCTGTTTTCATCAAGTAATTAAACATCCAGTGATGTCAAATATTCTCTTTTTAAAGATAGCTTGGATATTTGGACTGTCAGGTAAAACCTCCCAAATTTAAAAAATCTGCAGGCTGCATCTGGCCATCATGCCATCACGTTATAGACACTATTATAAACACAATTTTTATATTATAGCAGGAAAATCCAATATGTTAAATGATACACATTTTTAACTAAACAGAGATGTAATATTTGTGAATTTTGCTACCAATTTTAAGGAACCTGTGTATAGAAATAGAAAATGAGTACCCAAGAATGAGGAATGGCAAAGTAAAACTAGTAAATCAAAGAACCACGGGATTCTAGGGTGGTAAGTTACTTCTTTGTTGTTTTTTTAATAGAACCTTTGCGTGTGATAGAAAAAAAAATTTATTTGATGAATAAGGTAAAAAAAGAAAAAAAAGAAGTAGAAAACACCAATTAATATAATCCTATTGGACCATTCAATTTAATTGTGCCATCATTAATGTCATAAAAGTGTTCTTCCCTTCCCAAACATTTGGAAAAGGCATATTTTTAGCTTTCCTGAAGTCCCCTAACCAAAAGAATTAATGATAACTCGTACGATAGTTCTATTTTTGAACAAGTTTTAAGGTTTTTCTCTTTTAGATGTCCAGACAATCAAATATAAAGTTTAAAACACTAACTACAAAGATCCATTTTGTGATACTTGGAATTAGTGTGTTCTATTTTTTTAAACAGTGGTATTTACTTTAACCAATTTATATAAAATTATATCAATCTCTTCTGAAAATATATTCCCTGAAAAACATCTAAGCTATTATTTTAGGTCACAATTATACACCTACAACATGGACTATTTGAGTCCTTTATTCCATTTCAAGCAATAAATACGTTCTTATTTAATGTGTTTGAGTATAATTGGAAATTGTATCAATTCTCACAGCCCTGGATTTATTTTTTTATTGTCCTTTTTAAAATTTATTTATTTATTATTTTATTGTTCTTTTACTGTCCTTTAAGATCTGAATTCTGATGGTTCCATCTTGTGGCAAAAATTAGAATAGTCTCTGTTGTATTTTTATTTTGTCTATATAAAGTCTGAAATTAGACTTAATGTAAAAAAAATTAAAAATAGAAATACTTATATCAAAAGTGTTTGAATATATATTCCTTGCCCTAAAAAATTCATAGACATGTAAAAAAGAAAGTCTTTTAGGCAGACATTTTAATATAGTGTTATACTAAAAGAGATTTGCATAAGAGTCAGTGGTGGCACAAAGGTGGTAGATCCTTTTCACCTTTTAGAAAGGTCAGGTAGAAAATGGTCTTGTTTGGTTGATCCTTCAGGGCTTGGGTTGCGAAACTATGGTTACATAGGAAAAGAAGCCAAATGTCAATTCTTTGGGAGGCAGAATCACAAGTCCTCAAAACTGAGGTCAGAGACAGGAGACTGAGGCAAGCATCAAGAGTCAATATTGATTGATAAGCAGGGATCAGATAACCAGGGATGATGTTAGAGAGGAGCAATAAGTAGAGACAAGAAAAAAGAAAGTGATATAGAAATTTTCTAAAGATAATAGGGAGCTGGCAGAATGGGAACATAAAGGTGCAACAGAGAACTTAGACTTCCAATTGACATGGCATTTTAACTTTACTCTCTGAGCCACGACTCTAATAATGTGAGATAAAATATAAATAGTGAAAAATATTGATATAATCAGACCAAAAAGAGAAGCATTCTCTGTATATCCTAATTTGGGGGGAAAAATAAGAAGAACAATGAGTAAAGTTTTAAAAATCCATGATCTGATGCTCTCTGAGCCCAAAAGTAGGCATTGGATCTAGGGATGCATCTCCCAAAGATTCTTGGGATTTTAAAGTACTTCATGTAACTTTGAAAACTAGGAATAGGCTTACTGATTAAAAACAAAATCTGGGATCACATCTCACTTATGAAAATAAGTTGAATAAAGTTGATAACTAACTCTGCTTAAGGCACCTTATGTGAAACAACATACTTTGGGAGGCTCAAGAACACAGACCACAAAATCATGAGCAAAACTGAGTCAAGCTCCTATAGGCTGAGTGACTGAATCTGACATGTATCCAACATGATTGTTGGAGAACAATTCTAAACCATCAATATATTTTCTATAATAAATACTATCAATATCCCACACCAATTTGACTCCCAAATGCAAACAACAAGAGCAACAACACAAACCTGTATTTCCTTGCCTGCAGGGTTTTTTTGTTTTGTTTTCTTTTCTTGTTTTTTTTTTTTTTTTTTTTTTAATTTAAAACCTCATTTGTAACCCAGGTAACAATCTAGAAGTGCCAAGAAATCAATGCTCCCCAGCGTAATCCCCAAACAATGCCTGATACAAAATACTTCAGCTCCCTCATTCATTCAGGAAGAAAAAAGTGAGGTGGATATTTGACGCTAAATTCCATAATTCCCCAGAAGAATAAAACTTCATTTGTCCACAGTGATAATTTACTTAGTAACAAACATTTTGGACTACCTTCTATTTTCTAACTGAATTCTTTACTACTTTTACAGTGATTCCTTGGATCAAATTTAAATACCCCAGCTAAACTAAAATCATTCTTGTAAGTTCTCATAAATTTATATCCTTATCTATACCTGTATCTATATCTATATCTATATCTATATCTATATCTATATCTATATCTATATCTATATCTATATCTATCTATATCATCTATATCATCTATATCTATATCTATCTATATCTATAATTTATTGACAAATTGGTTTCCATACCACACCCTATGCTCACCGAACAAGTGCCCACCTCAATGCCCATCACCCACGTTTCCCTCTCCCCCAACCCTCATCAACCCTCAGTTTGTTCTCACTATCCAAGAGTCCATTATGGTTTCCCTCCCTCCCTTTGTGTAACTTTTTTCCCTTCCCCTCCCCTGTGGTCTTCTGTTAAATTTGTCAAGATCCACCTATGAGTAAAAACATATGGTATCTGTCTTTCTCTGACTGAGTTATTTCACTTAGCATAATACCTTCCATTTCCATCCATGTTGCTTCAAATGGCCAGATTTCATTCTTTCTCATTACCAGGTAGTATTCCATTGTATATATAAACCACATCTTCTTTATCCATTCACCACAAATGAACACTTAGGTTCTTTTCCATAATTTGGCTATTGTTGAAAGTGCTGCTATGGGGTTTATTGGGATATCTGTGCCTCTACGCATCAGCACTCCTGTATCACTTGGGTAAATTCCTAGCAGTGCTATTTCTGGGTCATAGGGTAGTTCTATGTTTAATTTTTTGAGGAACCTCCACACTGTTTTCCAGAGAGGCTGCACCACTTTGCATTCCCACCAACAGTGCAAGAGGGTTCCCATTTCTCCACATCCTCTCCAGCATCTATAGTCTCCTGATTTGTTCATTTAGCCACTCTGACCAGCGTGAGGTGGTATCTCTGTGTGGTTTTGATTTGTATTTCCCTGATGATGAGAAACGTTGAGCATTGTTTCATGTGTCTGTTGGCCATCTGGATGTCTTCTTTGGAAAAGTGTCTATTCATGTCTTCTGCCCATTTCTTCACTGGATTATTTGTTTTTCGGGTGTGGAGTTTGGTATGTTCTTTATAGGTTTTGGATACTAGCCCTTTATCCAATATGCCACTTGCAAATATCTTTTCCCATTCTGTTCATGGCCTTTTAGTTTTGTTGACTCTTTCCTTTGCAGAGCAAAATCTCTTTCTCTTGATGAGGTCCCAATAGTTCATTTATGTGTTTAATTCCCTTGCCTTCGGAAATGTGTCAAGTAAGAAATTGCTGTGGCTGAGGTGAAAGACGTTTTTCCCCGCTTTCTCTAAGGTTTTGAGGTTTCCTTCTCTAAGGTTTCCTGTCTCACATTCAAGTCCTTTATCCTTTTTGAGTGTATTTTTGTGAATGGTGTAAGAAAGTGGTCTAGTTTCATTCTTCTGCATGTTGCTGTCCAGTTCTCCCAGCACCATTTGTTAAAGAGACTGTCTTTTTTCCACTGGATGTTCTTTCCTGCTTTGTCAAAGATTAGTTGTCCATACATTTGTGGGTCAAATTCTGGGGTCTCTATTCTATTCCATGTGTCTATGTGTCTGTTTTTCTGACAATGCCCTACTCTCTTGATGATTACAACTTTCTAGTAGAGACTAAGGTCTGGGAATGTGATGCCTTCCGGATTGGTTTTCCTCCTCAATATTACTTTGGCTACTCGAGGTTTTTTTGTGGTTCCATACAAATTTTAGGATTGTTTGTTCTAGCTTTGAGAAGAACGCTGGTGCAACTTTGATTGGGATTGCATTGAATGTATAGATTGTTTTAGGTAGTATTGACATTTTGACAATATTTATTCTTCCAATCCATGAGCATGGAAAGTTTTTCCATTTCTTTGTGTGTTCTTCAATTTCTTTCATAACCTTTCTATAGTTTTCAGCATACAGATCTTTTACATCTTTGGTTAGGTTTAATCTCAGTATTTTATGGTTCTTGATGCAATTGTGAATGGTATCCATTTCCTTATTTCACTCTCTTGCTTCATTATTGGTGTATAAAATGGGACAATTTTCTGTACATTGATTTTGTACCCTGCGACATTGCTGAATTCATGTGTCATTTCTATCAGACTATTGGTGGAGTCTGTCAGGTTTTCCATGGAGTATCATGTTGTCTGTGAAAAGTGAAAGTTTGACTTCATCTTTACCAGCTTGGATGCCTTTTATTTCATTTTGTTTTGTGATTGCTGATGCTAGTAATTTCAACACTATGTTAAACAACAGTGGTGAGAGTGGAAATCCCTGACTTGTTCCTGATCTCAGGTGGAAAGCTCTCAGTTTTTCCCCATTGAGGATGGTATTAGCTGTGAGCTTTTCATAAATAGATTTTATGATGTTCAAGAATATTCCTTCTATCCAGACTTTCTTGAGGGTTTTCATCAAGAAAGGATGCTAAATTTTGTCAAATGATTTTCTGCATCTTTTGACAGGATCATATGGTTCTTATCATTTCTTTTTTGAAAGTGATGTATCACATTGATTGGTTTGCGAAGATTGAACCAGCCCTGCAGCCCAGGAATGAATCTCCTTTGACCACGGTGAATAATTATTTTTATACGATGTTGAATTAGATTTGTGAGTATCTTATTGAGAATTTTTGCATCCATATTCATCAGGGATATTGGCCTGTAGTTCTCCTTTTTGGGCTGGGTCTCTGTCTGGTTTGGGAATCAAAGTAATGCTGACTTCATAGAATGAGTCCCAAAGTTTCCCTTCCCTTTCTACTTTTGGGAACTGCTTGAAAAGGATAGGTGTTAACTCTGCCTTAAATGTCTGATAGATTTCCTCAGGGAAGCCATCCGGTTCAGAACTCTTATTTGTTGGGAGATTTTTGATAATGATTCAATTTCTTCAGTAGTTATGAGTCTGTTCAAATTTTCTATTTCTCCCCATTTGAGTTTTGGTAGTGTGTGGGTGTTTAGGAATTTTTCCATTTCTTCTAGGTTGTCCAGCTTGTTGGCATATACTTTTTCATACTATTCCCTGATAATTGCTTGTAATTATGAGAGATTGGTTGTAATAATTCCATTTTCATTCGTGTTTGTATCCATTTGGATCATCTATCTTTTCTTTTTGAGGAAGCCTGGCTAGAGGTTTATCAATTTTGTTATTTTTTCAAAAAACAACTCTCGGTTTCATTTATCTGTTCTGCTGTTTTTTGGGTTTTTTTTTTAATTCTATATTGTTTAGTTCTGCTCTGTTTTTTATTATTTCTCTTCTTCTGCTGGGTTTGCGGAGTCTTTGCTGTTGTGCTTCTAGTTCCTTTACATGTGCTATTGGATTTTGTATTTGGGATTTTTCTTGTTTCTTGACACAGGCCTGGATTGAAATGTATTTTCCACTTAGGACTGCCTTTGCTGCATCCCAATGGGTTTGGATTGTTGTATTTTTATTTTCATTTCTTTCCATATATCTTTTAATTTATTC
The DNA here is from genome assembly GCF_024362965.1 of Panthera pardus. Taxonomy (NCBI): domain Eukaryota; kingdom Metazoa; phylum Chordata; class Mammalia; order Carnivora; family Felidae; genus Panthera; species Panthera pardus. The sequence continues at coordinate 59,455,361 of NW_026526843.1, forward strand.
TCTAATTTCCTGGTTAACCCATTCTTTCTTCAGTAGGGTGTTCTTTAACCTCCATACTTTTGGAGGTTTTCCAGACTTTTTCCTATGGTTGATTTCTAAGTTTCATACTATAGTGATCTGAATGTGTGCATGGTATGATCTCAATTCTTTTATATTTATTGAAGGCTGTTTTGTGACCCAGTATGTGTTCTATCTTGCAGAATGTTCTATGTGCACTCGAGAAGAAAGTATATTCTGTTGCTTTGGGATGCAGAGTTTTAAATATATCTGTCAAGTCAATCTGATACAATGTATCATTCAGGGTCATTGTTTCTTTACTGCTTCTCTGTATACATGACCTATCCATTGTTGTAAGTGGAGTATTAAATTCCCCCTGCAATTACCAGATTGTTATCAATAAGATTGCATATGTTTGTGGTTAATTGTTTTATATATTTGTGTCCTTCGAATTTGGTACTTAGACATTTATAATTGTTAGCACTTCTTGATGGATAGACCCTGTAATTATTATATAATGTCCTTCTTCATCTCTTGTTACAGCCTTTAATTTAATGTCTAGTTTGTCTGACAAAAGTATGGCTACTCCAGCTTTCTTTTGACTTCATTTAACATGACAGATAGTTCTCTATCACCTCACTTTCAACCTGAAGGTGTCCTCAGGTCTACAGAGTCTCTTGTAGACAGTAAATAGATGGGTCTTGTTTTCTTTTTTTTATCCATTATGTTACCCTTTGACTTTAGATTGGAGCTATTAGTCCATTTACATTCAGTGCTATTATTGAAAGATATGGGTTTAGAATCATTGTGTTACCTGTAGGTTCATGCTTATAGTGATGTCTCTGGTACTTTGTGGTCCTTGCAACATTTCACTCACAAAGTCCCCCTCAGGATCTCTTGTAGGGATGGTTTAGTGGTGATGAATTCCTTCAGTTTTTGTTTCTTTGGGAAAACCTTTATCTCTCTTTCCATTCTGAATGACGGGCCTGCTGGATAAAGGATTCTTGTCTGCATATTTTTCCTGTTCATCACATTGAAGATTTCCTGCCATTCCTTCCTGGCTTGCCATGTTTCAGTAGATAGGTCTGCTGTTACCCTTATGTTTCTACCTTTGTATGTTAAGGCCCGTTTATCCCTAGCTGCTTTCAGAAATCTCTTTATCCTGGTATTTTCCAGTTTCACTATGATATCTCGTGCACAAGATTGACTCAAGTTATGTCTGAAAGGAGTTCTCTGTGCCTCGTGGATTTCAATGTCTGTTTCCTTCCCCAGATCGGGGCAGTTCTCAGATACGATTTGTTCAAGTACACCTTCAAACCGTTTCTCTCTCTTCTTCTTCTGGAATTCCTATGATACCGATAGTGTTCTGTTCAATTCAGTCACTTAGTTCTTTAATTCTCCCCTTATAATGCTGTATTTCTTTTATCTCTCTTTTTCTCAGCTTTCTCTTTTTTCATAATTTTATCTTCTAATTACCTATTTTACCCTTCTGCATCTTCAATCCACCCTGTGGCTATCTCTGTTTTATTCCACACCTCATCTATAACATGTGTTAACTTATCATGACTGTTTTAGTCCCTTGATCTTTGCAGCAATAGATTCTCTGCTGTCCTCTATGCTTTTTCAAGCCCAGATATTATTTTTATGACTATTATTCTAAATTTTTGTTCAGTTATATTGCTTAAATCTGTTTTGATCAATTCTTTAGCTGTCACTTCTTCTTAGAATTTATTTTGAGGAGAATTCTGTTTCATCATTTTGGCTAGTTTTCTGTCCCTTATGAGTTTTAAAAGCTTGTTATGTGCTCTGCACCTGTGAGCACTGCTATATTAAAGAAAGGGTCATACACTGTCCAGGGCCTGGCCCTTCAGGAGGTTTTTATGGAGAGTGTTACTTGCTCTCTGTTGTTGTGACTTTGTTTATTTTATTTTCCTACTAGTAGTGATGTGTTGGACCCTCCACCAGGTGTGTTTTGATTTGTTCCTTGACACAGCCCTGTAAAGGAAAACAAACAGACTGACAAACAGGTGACAAAAACACACAAACAAATAAGCCAACTAACCAGACAAAAAAAAAAAAAGTGAAATGGTCCCAAACCAAAAAAACAAAAAACAAACAAACAAAAAAAAAACAGAAAAACCAGCTACAAGTAAAGAACAGGGTGGAGGTGGTGTTGATGGAAGAACACACACAAAGAGAGAAAGAACAGGGACAGTGAAAAAGAAAATATAAACATTGACCAGGCAGAGAGACTCAAAGGCTTAATCCAGAGAGAGAGAAAGGAAAATAAGGAAGGAGGCAGGGAAAAAAAAATGAAGATAAAGTCACCCAGACCGAGAAATTATACAGCTTGATTATTCCAGAGAGAGAGAGAAAGGAATGTAAAGGGGGTGTAGAACATGTATCAAGAAAATGGATTAAATATGTTTGTTTAAACAAACCAATAAACAGATTAACCAGCCTAGAGGAGGGAATAGATAAGGAGGAGAAATGGCAGGGGTGGGAGGCAGAATATATCTATATATCCAGAATTGTCCTAGAATTAATCCAGGCAATGCTGCCACACTGGTCTGAAGGAGCTGTCTCTCTAGTTCCACACTGCCTATTCCGTTCCAGTAGATATACAATTACCCAGTGCAGAGGGGCATGGTTTGGGGTAGGCCGGTTCCGCCTCTATTGTGGGCCCCACAGACTGATCCCTGAGGTCCCGACTTGGTGGTGGTAGGAAGAAAAATGGCGACCCCCCCAGTTTCTTCTCCACGTCCTGGTGTCCCTAATCACTCCTTTGGATCTGTCCTCACAGCGCTGAGGGTGCATACAAGGCTGTCTGTTTCACTCTGCTGACTCCTTTGCCCTAAGGGCTTGGCTGGGAATTAATCTGCTGGGTGAGCCCTGGTACTGGGGAAACATATTCTGATATGTGGTCCCGGCTGATATTGTCCTGTGCTGCAGCCCTTCAGGTGAGGGCACTGGTTTCTCCTGTTGCGGACTGTGCCCCTGATCTACCAGTGAACCCTAGGGTGGCTCCCTTTCTCCCCAGGTGTGCAAACAAGGCAGCGGTCCCCAGTCCAAAATAGGATCTGCAGTTAGATATCCTCTAACCATCAGTTAGAGATGGGATCCCTCTTCATCCCTGTCTGTTTTTCTCTTGTCCAAATGCAGTACTATGCTTCCCCATCAGATCTTTCTCTTCCCTTTGTCTCTTGGCAGAAAGGGAATCTCTCCCCCCATGCCTACATGGCCCATTTTATCTCCCCCTGTTCGCAATCACCTACCTATGGTCTTTCAAGTTATCCTGTTTTCTTCCTGGTAGATGCCATCTCTTTTCCTCCCAGACTCGGGGTTCTAAGTCCTTCAACTTCAGTCCTTCTTTGTTTGGGAGACACAGGAAGTACGGATCCCCCTACTTCTCTGCCATGTTGGCTCAATCTCTTTTGTAAGTTCTGATTCTGGGGTAGCCCAAACTAAATCTTATTTTTTGACTGAAGATACAAGGGAGCTGGGTAGAGGTGAAAGCAAAACCACTAGAAAGAAAGAGGTTGAGAGAAAATTTCTCAAATTCAAAAAGCAAATAATAATAATTAATAAAAATAATTAACGATAATAATAATGAAACTGTCTTAAAAGATATTAAAATAAGAATATTTAAGATATTCATAAATAAAGATGTAAATAAAATTTATAAGCATATAAAATAAATAGGAACAAAATACGTTAAATATGAATACTAATCTATTAGAAACTTTAAAAAGGAAAATTTTAGTAATTTAAATTAAAGTAATAATAGGCAGGATATACTTTTTATTAGACCTTGAAAAAAGAATGAGACAATTGGAATATAGTACTGAGGAACTCACCCATATGCAGCATGGAGAAAAAGTTACAAAATAAATGAAAAGGTATTTTTTTTAAAGATGATATACTAAAGAGTGCCAGTATACATTTAATAGTAGTTCTAGAAGAATAGAAAAAGGGAGTGATGAAAAAGTGATATTTGAAGAAGTGAGTTAATTTTTTGAGAATTGAAGAGACACGAATTCTCATACTTAAAGTAGGCTTTATATACAAATCAAAAGAAAGATAAATCTACACACAGATATATCAGATACATAACAACTGAGGAAACAATCCTATAAGCTAAAAAGAAGACAAAGTAGAACTTAAGGTAAAATAGCAATAGCACTAAGAGAAAGTGTGTAACAATTAAAGAAAAATCTAAAAAGAAGATAATTTTTATGCAACTGATAATAGAGTCTCAAAATATGAAAAGATAAAACAAACAGAATGAAAATTTGAAATTGACATGTCTATGAACATAGTGAAATATTTCAAAACATCTCTAGCAAAAACGAATAGGTCAAGCAGACCAAAAATTAACTAGGATGTAAAAGATTTAAATGTAGAAAATAAATTAGATTCAATGGAAGGATCAGATTTGAATAGCCTCAGACTCCAGAATATTTGAAGAAAGTTCCAGCAAAATCAAGGTGAAGTCCCTGACTTAAGTTTTCCTATTAGATGAATCCTGCTTTAATCAATAGTGAATTGTCATTAGTACTTCACATTTGTCTATCACGGACTCAGAACAGCCAAAAGGAAGTAATGGCCTAAGCATTCACACAAATGGCACACATATTTCATATATCTTCCAAAAAGGTTGTATATTCTCTACTTGTTAGATGACAATATTTTCAGACACAGAGGAACTGAACAAATTTATTACCAGCCAAAACACACACACACATACACACACACACACACACACAAAACCTTAATGGAAATAAATGGTATATGATCATCTAATATGTGTGGAAGTAAAAGTGATCCAAAGAGAGAATATATACATATTTATAAGCAATGGCCAATGGCTTACTCATTTAATTGGGAGCCTGAAAGGCAAAGAATTGGAAGATAAAAGACAAGAAAGTCTGGGGTAGAAGCATATAGATGGATGCATGGGAACAGGTACTAAGTAGAAAGATTTTTGCACCATATGTTAATGTCAAGCAGAAAGCATCCACATGGTATATCCACAAGAACAAATATGTAGATAAAATAATTTGGTAGAAAGTTGAGTATATTGGGCGTCTTCTAACCTGTAAGGGTCAGTAGCTCATCCCCCAGGGAGTAATGTTTATTCTTGGTATGGATTTACCTTTGTCTTCCCACAAGACCTCAGGCAGCCACACTTCCTTCAGTCTAGGAAAGTACCTGATATGTGGGAGTGGTTCCATGGGTCCATAACCACAGGATTCACTGGTTATATCATATTACACAGTCTAGAATCAGCCACTATGAAGAATGTTCAAATGACTTTTTTTCATTTGTTGTAACAGGTGTCTTTATGTTTTTTATTAAATTTTAATCTCAGTATATTTAACATACAGTGTTATATTAGTTTCATTGTACAATATAGTGATTCAACTATCCCATACATCACCAAGTACCCATCATGATAAGTCCACTCCTTAATTCCCATCACCTATTTCACCCATCCTCCTATTCACGTCCCTTCTGGTAACCACCAAAATTTGTTCTTAATAGTTAAGAGTCTGTTTCTTAGTCTCTCTCTCTCTCTCTCTCTCTTTCTCTCTCTCTCTCTCTCTTTCTCCCTCACACACACACATACACACACTTTTCCTTTACTCATTGTTTTTTTTCTTAATTTCCACATATGAGTGAAATCATATATTTGTCTTTCTCTGGCTTATTTCACCTAGCATAATACTCTCTAGCCCCATCCATGTCATTTCAATGACAATATTTCATTCTCTTTTATGGCTGAGAAATATTCCATCATATATTTGTATGGAATACACACACACACACACACACACACACACACACACCAGGTCTTTACCCATTCATCAGTCCATGGACACTTGTTCTGTTTATATAATTTGGCTACTGTAGACAATGCTGCTATAAACATCATCATGCATGTATCCTTTTGAAGTAGTATTCTTGTATTTTTTGGATAAATACCTAGTAGTGTGATTGCTGGATCATAAGGTAGTTATATTTTTAACTTTCTGAGGAACCTCTATACAGTTTTACATAGTGGCTGCACCAGTTTGCGCTCTCACCAACAGTGCAAAAGTGTTCCCCTTCCTCCATGTCTTCGACAACACCTGTTATTTCCTGAGTTGTTAATTTTAGCCATTCTGACAGGTGTGAAGTGATATCTCATTTTAATTTGCATTTGCATTTCCCTGATGATGTATAATGTTGAGCATCTTTTCATGAGTCTGTTGGCCATCTCCATATTTGCTTTGGAGAAATGTCTGCTCATGTCTTCTTCCCACTTTTAAATTGAATTATTTGTTTTTTGGGTGTTGATCTGTATAAATTCTTTATATATTTTGGATAGTAACCTTTTATCAGATACATTATTTGCAAGTGTCTTCTAGGTTGCCTTTTAATTTTGTTGATTGTTTCCTTCGTGTGGGGAATAAGCTTAGAAATTCCCTGGGTTTACACCAATGGGTTAACAAGGCATAAATAAATACAAAGCCATAGTATGTTCACACCTGGGATTGGGTAAACAAGATGGGCACCCCAAGAATAAAGAGGTGCAAAGGCACCAAAAATAGGGAGGTGCAAAGGCACCCCAAATAGAGAGGGGCACAAAGGTGCCAAATATATAAGTACATGAAATAAACAAGATTAGATAGTCAGGGTTGAAGCCTCCCCAATTTAGTACTATAGAAGAAAGCTGATTTCACAGGATGAAAGGACCAAGTTAGGTAAACAGGTAAATTGGGCTATAGACCACTGCACTTCAGGTGTAGCAGCCCAGGGTGGAGATGATTAACAAAAGAAAGGTACTTTATTAACTCTGAGGTTATTTTCCCTATCTGCCTCATCCACTAGACCGGCTAAGATAAACAGACATGGCCCCTCCTGTCTGCTGTTAACAGCCATCTACCCACCTGCCCAGTGCCAGGAATTTGTTTTATATTGATCCAAACCCCAAACACTGTGTATCTTCAAAACCCCCCTTTTCCCTCATGTCCCCAAATTAATGTTCACAGTTTCTTTGTCTCTGTGCACACTATCACGTTTTTAAACCTTCTGATCTTAATAAGTGTGGGGCAAGGACCCTTATTTGGGGCTCTAGTCTTTTTCTGGACATTAGCCATCTCTCGCTTTTTATCCTGCATCCCGGTGTCTTGCTAGATAAGAAAAAACTTTATACCCAGAGTCTATGACCCTTTTGTTGTACAGAAGCTTTTTATTTTTATGTAGTCCCAATAGTTTATTTTTGCTTTTATTTTCCTTGCCTCAGGATATATATATATATATATATATATGGATAAAGTCCAAGATATTATTGACTGTTCTAGGACTTTTATGGTTTCAGGTCTCAAATTTAGGTCTTTACTCCATTTTGAATTTATTTTTGTTTTTTTTTTTTAATTTTTTTAACGTTTATTTATTTTTGAGACAGAGAGAGACAGAGCATGAACGGGGGAGGGTCAGAGAGAGGGAGACACAGAATCTGAAGCAGGCTCCAGGCTCTGAGCTGTCAGCACAGAGCCCGACGCAGGGCTCGAACTCACGGACCGTGAGATCATGACCTGAGCCGAAGTCGGCTGCTTAACCGACTGAGCCACCCAGGCGCCCCTTGAATTTATTTTTGTATGTAGTGTAAGAGAGTTGTCCAGTTTCTTTTATATGTAGCTAACCAATTTTCCTAACAACATTTTTTGAAAAGACTGTCTTTTTCCCTTTGGGTATTATTTACTACTTTTTTGAAGATTAATTGATATATAATTATGGGTTTCTTGTTGAGTTTTTTGAAATGACTAATTTAATGTACAGGTGAAGTAACTATTCGAGGGCAATGCCACACAAGTACAGGATTCCATACATTAGGGCAAAGTATAATTGTCCTATATATAGTTGGAAACCTCTATTGTACAGTGACCCCATTAGAAATAAAACATCGTTCTGGGTACCAAGGAGTGTAAAAACAAAAGTGGATCCCTTTACAGCCACTCTAAGTGACCCACTATAAGACTTTGTGCTTTTGTTTTCTTAACTCTGGGATCTTCATTATTAGATGTTCTTATCCCTAATGGATTTTTCCTGGGATTACAGAAATTGTACTACTGAACTAGATGTAACAACTTCTACCTTTGTTCTTTGGGCCCCTTATGGCCAGGAACCAGCAGATGAAGAGTCAACATTGTGGCAAGGGTCATTGACCCTGGTAAGCAGGAGGAGATGAGCTCCTTTCATATAACAGTAGCAGAGAGAAAAATGTGTGTAACTTAGGTGATACATTTGATCACCATTTGGTACTTACATGATTATTGGTCACCTAATACAACTCCAGTCTGCAAATGAATTAAGGGCTCAGTGACCTTAGGAAGTTTTGGATCACATTATTAAGCAATATCTATCAAGACCTACTAAGATTACATCTGAGATGGGAAATGAGTATCATTTTGCCCTGACACCAAATACAGTGATTAAATCAGTAGTTTTCCTCACTATTTTCCTTTTTCTATGCTTTATCACAGAAATTAAGGCCCACAGGAACCATAGAGGAGATGCTTAATGAAAATATGTGTAGAAACATAAATGTGCATTGCAAATGGTGTAATATACCATAGATGTGCCACTCAGATCTCTTTCAAAAGAATAAGAAGTTCTTAGTTTCCACTCCTTAACCCATGAATTCTAAGATCATACTTTCCAGAGCTTCTCCTAGGCAATGAAGAAGTACAATAGGGGTACAAGTCCTCGTCCATTCCTTCCCTTGGAGACTCCATATAAGTCTGCTGAAATTATATCAGAACTTCACTGTGATATAAGGATATTTTTGTTCAAGCCCTTCTTCTCTCGTTTCTCTCACAGGTTCAAACTTGAATCGCAATCTGAAAACTCTCTGGTTACTCATGATCTCTCCCCATTATTCATAGACGTCTCACAAATAAAGTTCTTTCACATCTAATACTATCTTGATATCTATTTCTCAGAAGATGAGAAAAGACATACAGACCATGACAATTACTCTTCTATCTATGCTGAGTAAATATTTATCATATTAACCCTTCTGCTAATAAATAAAAAAAAACCTAATACATAAAAATAATATTAAGGAACTAAATAACTATCAGGATTATGATCCATGTTCACATGGATTCACAACTCAAGATAATTTTTTAATTCATAAGTGATGACTAAGAGGTCAAAAGCCTGAACAGTGATTTCAGATACCTAAAGGAACTGGTGAAGTGAAAGTTAAAGTTTGGGATTAAGCAAGATGGAAAATAACACCCCAGGTTTGAGTTGGGTCCTCTATGTGAATAGACCCAAGACTAAGAGTGAAAACCAGAAATGAATAAGCCTTTACCAAGATTAAAAGTCATATGTTGGGGCGCCTGGGTGGGTCAGTCGGTTAAGCATCTGACTTTGGCTCGGGTCATGATCTCACAGTCTGAGTTCGAGCCCCGCGTCGGGCTCTGTGCTGACAGCTCAGAGCCTGGAGCCCGTTTCAGATTCTGTGTCTCCCTCTCTCTCTGCCCCTCCCCTGCTCATGCTCTGTCTCTCTCTGTCTCAAAAATAAATAAAAACATTTAAAAATTTAAAAAAAGAGAGAAAAAATGTCATATGTCATTTGGCAAAATTAGTGATTGAATTAAGATATTGGATTTCCACTGTAACCACCTAGCAGGAGCAAAAGTTAGTCTTCTTTATAAGAATATATAATAATCAAAGGGTGCCTGGGTGGATCAGTTGGTTAAGCATGTGACCTTTATTTTGGCTCAGGTCATGATCTCACAGTCTGGGGTATCAACCCTCATTGGGCTCAGTGCTGACAGATTTGTAGTTATTTTTAGAGAATGTATTGTAAGCCCTGGGAAAGTGAATAGGGCAATTGGTGAAACATCAATGCTGTCCTGGTCTCAAGGCTGTTGAACACAATAGCACTATAAGATCCAGAACCTCATGATCCACCCAGAAGCCAGTTAGGGAACAGGAACACTTTAATTGCCTAGCAGTCCTTAAAACTGCACTTCCCTGAATGCTTTCATGTAGATACTAGATGAGTGTTTGGTCTATGTCTAGTGGCTCTTTGTGTTTTCCTCCAATGCTTTGACATTCTTTGATGTTTATGCCTGGCAAAATAAAATAAAGACTATGTGCGGTTTGCTGCTGCTGCTGTTTTACTGACAGAGGCAGCCCTGAACATTTGGTCAATCTAAATGACTAAAAACCTTGAGGGGCGCCTTGGTGGCTCAGTTGGTTAAGTGTCCAACTTCAGCTTAGGTCGTGATCTCACAGTTCATGAGTTCAAGCCCCATGTCAAGCTCTGTGCTGACAGCTCAGAGCCTGGAGCCTGCTTTGGATTCTGTGTCTCCCTCTCTCTGCCTCTCCCCTGCTCACACAATGTCTCTCTCTCTCTTTCAAAAATAAATAAACATTAAAAATGTAAATATCTAAAGCCTTTTTCTTCAATGCATGGCTACACAGTGTGGAGCCTGTTTGGAATTCTTTTTATCCCTCTCTTTCTTACACTTCTCAACTCATACTCTCTCTCTCTCTAAAAATAAATAAATAAACTTGAAAAAAGAATATAAAATAATCAAAAGCTTCAAATTGTCTTTACATATTTTTAAATACAATGTATAGGATTCAAATAAAGTTATAAGATATAATGGATTTTTAAGTCACCAAAATGCAAGAGTAAAGTATTCAAAGGGAACCAATCCACATGAGTTGCAGATATGAGAATTATCAGAAAAAAATACAAATAACTATAATAAATTGTGTTAAAAAGTGGATAAAGTGTAGAATTGCAGCAGACAACCAGAATAAATAAAAAAGGACCAAATGCAAATTCTATAACTGAAGAACTAAAATTAAGAATTTCCTGAATGTGTTTTACAGTAATGAGTGAAAAATATAATTAGTGAAATGGAACATAAGTCACAGAAAATATCCAGACTAAAGCATGAGAGGAAAAAGGTGAAAAATTCAACGAGTGAGAATAAGAGATCTATATGATATCATGGAAAAATATATCTTTTCTTGGTGCCCCAAAGGGAAAGGATAAAGTGAGACAGAAGCAATATTTTAATAGATAATTCAAGTGGTAACAGTGAATAATTTTCCTAAACTGAGGAAAAATGTCATGCCACAGATTTAATGAGTACTAAAAACTCAAACAAGATGCATACAAATAAAACAACATCTAGGTATGTTCATAGCAAAAATGCAAAAACAAAATTGAAAGAGAAAAAGTCTTAAACTGCCAGAGAGAAAAACACAACACTTCTGAAGGAAATCAAAAGAAGCCAGAAGAGAATGACAGAATATTTTCAAAACACTGAAATAATTTTCAAGAAAAAAATCCAACAGTCATTGAACTTATTCTTTTTAAGTAGAGACAAAATAAAGATACTTCACGTAAAGAAAAACAGAATTCATCACCAGTCAACACAAAACCCTAATTAATAGCAATAATCAATTTATATAGGCAGAAGGAATATGATTCCAGATATAAAGAAAAAATTAAAGAGAAGAGAGGGAAGAACTACAACAAAAAAGTGTGGGGTTATTATGTAAGTAAATTAAAATGAAATATTGACTTTACAAGTAATTTTAATGATGTCTTTTGAAGTTTAAAATATTGGAAGATTTAAACACCAAAATGGAGTTATCAGGAGGAAGATGGTGGTGTAGGAGGACACTGGGTTCACCGTGTCCTGCTGACCACTTAGATTCCACCCACATCTGCCTAAATAACCCAGAAAACCGCCAGAAGACTAGCAGAATGGACTCTCTGGAGCCAAGCTTAGACAAGAGCTCCACAGAAGAGGGTAGGAAGGGCAGAGAGGCAGAGCATGCTACATGGACTGGTGGGAAGGAGGCGGGGCATTGGAAGGGCAGCTAGCCCACCCACAAGGCAGAGCCTCCAAGTCTGGCTTGCAAAAGCAGAAGGGCCAGACAGAGTGTGTTCTGACAGCCAGCAGGACTTAACATCTGGAATGTTATAAGTCAACAGGTCTGCTCTGAGAGCAGGAGGGCTAGAGGACAACAGGAAAGGAGAGTTGTTCAGCCCCAGAGGACAGAGCTCAGCTTGGTGGGGAACAACGGCGCTCACCAGTGCCATCTCCCTCACCAATCCCCCAGCCAAAATCCCAAAGGGAATCAGCCAAATTCCCATCAGGGAACTTGCTTGCACCACACAAACACCCAACGCTGTGCTTCTGTGGATCCATCCCTCTGACGAGTCTGCCTCCATCCTGGTGCCACAGAGCCCCTGCTTAAGTGGACCACTGAAGGCAAGGCAAGCTGAGTCTGCCCCTCCCGCCCCTGTGCACTTTGCAGATCCATCCCGGCTAATACGCCAGATCCCATCGAAGCAGCACCACAAGCTTGGCAGTGTGCAAGTAGTGCAGATAGGGGCCACACCACTTCATAATGAGTCCTGCCCCTGGGGGAGGGGATGATAAGGTACACACCAGTCTGACTGTGGCCCCAGCGGTGGGCTGGGGCAGACATCAGGTCTGACTGTGTCCCCATTCACCAACACAAGTTACTCCAGAGAGTAGAGGGGAAGAGCGCAGCAGTTCCACGCCACTCCAGGGACTATCCAAAATGATGAAACGGAACAATTCTCCTCAAAAGAAACTCCAGAAAGTAGCGACAGCTAACAAACTGATCAAAAACGATTTAAGCAATGTAACAGAAAATGAATTTAAAATAAGTCATAAAATTAATTTCTAGGCTTGAAAAAAGTATATAGGACAGCAGAGAATGTATTACTACAGATCAAGGTACTAGGAAACAGTCAGGAGGAGCTAAAAAATGCTATAAATGAAGTGACAAATAAAATGGAGGCCACCACAACTCGGATTGAAGAGGGAGAGGAGAGAATAGATGAATTAGAAGATAAAATTATGGAAAAAGAGGCTGAGAAGAAGAGAGATAAAAAAATCCAGGAGTATGAGTGAGAATTAGAGAACTAAATGACACAATTAAATGTAATAACATGAATAATTGGGATTATGGAGGAGGAAGAGAGGGAAAGGTACTGAAGGTGTACTTGAAGAAATCATAGCTGAGAAAGTTCCTGATCTGGGGAAGGAAAAAGGCATTGAAATCCAAGAGGCACAGAGAACTCCCTTCAGACATAACTTGAATTGATCTTCTGCACCACATATCACAGTCAAACTGGAAAAACAAGGATAAAGAGAGAATTCTGAAAGCAGCAAGGGATAAAGATGCTCCAACATATAAAGGGAGACTGCTAAGACTAGAGAAGGATTTACCTGTTGAAACTTGGGAAGCCAGAAAGGAATGGCAGGAAATCTTCAATGTAATGAACAGAAAAATTATGCAGCCAAGAATCCTTTATCCAACAAGTCTGTCATTTAGAATGGAAAGAGAGATAAAGGTCTTCCCAAACAAACAAAAACTGAAGGAATTCATCACCACTAAACCAGCCCTACAAGAAATCCTAAGGGGGATGCTGTGAGACAAGGTACCAGAGACATCACTACAAGCATGAAATCTACAGACATCACAATGACTGTAAACCCATATCTTTCTATAATAACACTGAATGTAAATGGAACAAATGCTCCAACCAAAGTTATAGGGTATCAGAATGGATAAAAAAAAAACCCAAGACCCATCTATTAGCTGTCTACAAGAGACTCATTTGAGACCTGAGGACACGTTCAGATTGAAAATGAGGGGATGGAGAACTTTCTATCATGCTACTGGAAGTCAAAAGAAAGCTGGAGTAGCCATACTTATATCAGACAAACTAGACTGTAAATTAAAAGTTGTAACAAAGTATGAAGAAGGACATTATTTAATAATTACAGGGTCTATCCATCAGGAAGAGCTAACAATTATAAATGTCCATGCTCCCAATACAGGAGCCCCCCCAATATATAAAACAATTAAACACAAACATAAGCAACCTTATTGATAAGAATGTGGTAATTTCAGGGGACTTTAATACTCCACTTACAACAATGGATAGATCATCTAGACACAGGATCAATAAAGAAACAAGGGCTCTGAATGATACATTGGATCAGATGGACTTGAAAGATATATTTAGAACTCTGCCTCCCAAAGCAACACAATATACTTTCTTCTCAAGTGCACATGGAACCTTCTCCAAGATAGATCACATACTGGGTCACAAAGCAGCCCTTCATAAGTATACAAGAATTGAGATCATACCATGCATACTTTCAGAGCACAATGCTATGAAGCTTGAAATCAACTACAGGAAAAAGTCTGGAAAACCTCCAAAAGCATGGAGGTTAAATAACACCTTACTAAAGAATGAATTGGTCAACCAGGCAATTAGAGAAGAAATTTTAAAAATATACAGAAAAAAAAAAAAAATGAAAAGACAACAATCCAAACACTTTGGGATGCAGTGAAGGCAGTCCTGAGAGGAAAATACATTGCAATCCAGGCCTATCTCAAGAAACAAGAAAAATCCCACATACAAAATCTAACAGCACACCTAAAGGAAATAGAAACAGAATAGCAAAGACACCCCAAACCCAGCTGAAGAAGAGAAATAATAAAGATCAGAGCAGAAATAAACAATATAGAATCTAAAAAACTGTAGAGCAGATCAATGAAACCCAGAAGTGGTTTTTGGAAAAAATAAACAAAATTGATAAACCTCTAGCCAAGCTTCTCAAAAAGGAAAGGGAGATGACCCAAATAGATAAAATCATGAATGTAAATGCAATTATGACAACCAATCCCTCAGAAATACAAGCAATTAGGGAATACTATGAAAAAATGTATGCCAACAAACTGGGCAACCTGGAAGAAATGGACAAATTCCTAAACACCCACACACTTTCAAAACTCAAACGGGAAGAAATAGAAAGCTTGAACACCCATAATCAAAGAAGAAATTGAATCAGTTGTCAAAAATCTCCCAACAAATAAGAGTCTAGGACCAGATGGCTTCCCTGGGGAATTCTACCAGAATTCTACCAGACACTTAAAGCAGAGATAATACCTATCCTTCTCAAGCTATTCCAAGAAATAGAAAGGGAAGGAAAACTTCCAGACTCATTCTATGAAACCAGCATTACTTTGGTTCCTAAACCAGACAGAGACCCAGTAAAAAAAAAAAAAAAAAAAAAAAAGAGAGAGAGAGAACTACAGGCCAATATCCCTGGTGACTATGGATGCAAAAATTCTCAACAGGATACTAGCAAGTTGAAATCAACAGCATATACAAATAATTATTCACCACGATGAAATGGGATTCATTCTTGGGCTGCAAGGCTGATTCCACATTTGGAAATCAATCAACGTGATGCATCACATTAATAAAAGAAAAGATAAGAACCATATGATCCTGTCAATCGATGAAGAGAAAGAATTTGACAAAATTCAGAATCACTTCTTAATAAAAACCCTCAAGAAAATCGGGATAGAAGGAACATACTTAAACATCATAAAAGCCATTCATGAAAAACCTACAGCTAACATCATCCTCAATGGGGAAAAAACTGAGAGCTTTCTCCCTGAGATCAGGAACACGACAGGGGTGTCCACTCTCACCGCTGTTGTTTCACATAGTGTTGGAAGTGCTGGCATCAGCAATCAGACAACAAAAGGAAATCAAAGGCATCCAAATTGGCAAAGATGAAGTTAAGCTTTCACTTTCTGCAGATGACATGACATTATACATGGAAAACCCAAGAGACTCCACCAAAAGTCTGCTAGAACTGATACATGAATTCAGCAAAGTCGGAGGATACAAAATCAATGTACAGAAATCAGTTGCATGCTTATACACTAATAATGAAGCAACAGGAAGACAAAGAAACTGATCCCATTCACAACTGC
The DNA here is from genome assembly GCF_024362965.1 of Panthera pardus. NCBI lineage: Eukaryota > Metazoa > Chordata > Mammalia > Carnivora > Felidae > Panthera > Panthera pardus. The sequence continues at coordinate 59,471,219 of NW_026526843.1, forward strand.
ACCAAGAAGCATAAAATACCTAGGAATAAACCTAACCAAAGATGTCAAAGATCTGTATGCTGAAAACTATAGAAAGCTTATGAAGGAAATTGAAGAAGATACAAAGAAATAGAAAAACATTCCGTGCTCATGGATTGGAAGAATAAATATTGTCAAAATGTCAATACTACCCAAAGCTATCTACACATTCAATGCAATCCCAATCAAAATTGCACCAGCATTCTTCTCGAAGCTAGAACAAGCAATCCTCAAATTTGTATGGAACCACAAAAGTCCCCGAATAGCCAAGGTAATTTTGAAGAAGGAGACCAAAGCAGGAGGCATCACAATCCCAGACTTTAGCCTCTACTACAAAGCTGTAATCATCAAGACAGCATGGTATTGGCACAAAAACAGACACATAGACCAATGGAATAGAATAGAAACCCCAGAACTAGACCCACAAAAGTATGGTCAACTAATCTTTGACAAAGCAGAAAAGAATATCCAATGGAAAAAAGACAGTCTCTTTAACAAATGGTGCTGGGAGAACTGGACAGCAACATGAAGAAGGATGAAACTAGACAACTTTCTTACACCATTCACAAAAACAAACTCAAAATGGATGAAGGACCTGAATGTGAGACAGGAAACCATCAAAACCCTAGAGGTGAAAGCACGAAAAAACCTCTCTGACCTCAGCCACAGCAATTTCTTACTTGACACATCCCCAAAGGCAAGGGAATTAGAAGCATACCATGTTTACACCCCATTTGACCCCAAGGCACCAGAAAATCAACAAATGGTAAATACCTCTTTTGTGGCATAGGCTGCCCCAGATATCAGAAGAAAACTCCAGAAGTTGGAGGGCTTTGCCAGGATGAATATCACTCAGCTGACAGAGGTCGCCAATACAGTTTTCATGAAGAGAAAAGTCACAGCAGAAAGAGAAGCAAAGAGAAGACTAAAAAAGAAGGCCACCCTTCTTGCAGTCACACCAAAAGAAACAGATGCTTCAAAGATGGGAATACCCCAACCACCAAAAGGGGGGGAAGCCCAGAGCCCCCTTAGCAAAGGACCAATGTGCATACTGCAAAGAGAAGGGGCACTGGAAGAATTAATGTCCGAATTGGAAGGGGCCCTCAAAACCCAACCAATATCAGGAGGAACCTTTAGGCAAGAACTTCGTTGGTCTGGCCGGGATAGAATAAGACTGAGGGGGAAGGGACTCTTTCTCTCTTTGCCCCCATGAGCCCATGGTCGAAATGAAGGTAGGGGGCAGAACAATAACCTTCATGGTTGACACTGGGGCTGAATACTCCATTGTTACTTCCCTGGTGGTGCCCTTAAGCCAAAAGACGGCAAACATACTTGGGGCTACTGGGACACAGGCAATGCAACAGCCCTTCTGTCAAGCTCGACAATGTGAACTTGGGGGTCACAAGGTCCAGCATGAGTTCCTCTACTTACCTGACTGCCCGATTCCTCTCCTGGGCCGGGATCTGCTCTCCAAACTTGGGGCCCAGATAACTTTTGAACCCACCAGACACACTAGCCTCCAATTAAACCCAAGGCAGAGGGAAACCCTGGTCTTGGCGATTACCCAGCCAAAGGAAAAAGAATGGAGACTGTTCTGCACCCAGGCCCTACCCTGTAGCCCCTCAGAATTCAGGCTTACATTCCCCTCTATATGGGCTGAAGATAACCCACCTGGACTAGCTTGAAGTCAGACCCCCATCATTGTTGACCTGATCCCTGGAGCCCAACCTCAGAGACAAAGGCAGTACCCCTTTCCACTCGAGGCTAGAATGGCTCGAGGCTAAAAGAGAACCTTACCAAGCTCAGAGAAGCAGGTATTCTAATTGAGTGCCAATTGGCTTGGAATACCCTGTTCTTGCCAGTCAAGAAGCCAGGAGGAAGATACTGACCAGTACCAGATTTGAGGGCCATTAACAAAGTGTTTCCTTACACCCAGTGGTTCAGAATCTGTATCCCCTCCTCAGCCAAATTCTGGGGTCAGCCAGATGGTTTGCATGCCTTGACCTAAAGGATGCTTTCTTTTGCCTCCACCTGGCTCCTCAAAGTCAACCATTGTTTGCCTTTAAAAAATTTTTTAACATTTATTTATTTTCAAGAGGCAGAGAGAGACAGAGTGCAAGTGGGGGAGGAGCAGAGAGGGAGATACAGAACCAGAAGCAGGCTCCAAGCTCATAGCTGTCAGCACAGAGCCCGACACGGGCTTGAACCCACCAACAGTGAGATCATGACCTGACCTGAAGTCAGACGCTTAATGGACTGAGCCACACAGGCACCCCCAACCATTGTTTCCCTTTGAATTGACTGATCCTGTTACAGGGCACCAGGTGCAGCTTAGCTGGACACGACTTCCCCAAGGTTTTAAGAACTCACCCACTCTTTTGGGGGAAGCCCTAGCTGCAGACCTCGCCAACTTTCTGAGGGAAACCACAGAGTGTGTCCTCCTCCAATATGTAGATGACCTCCTCCTTGCCAGCGACACCCAAGAAGACTGTACGAAAGGTACCAAGGCCCTCCTGAAGCTCCTATCCTACACGGATAATGGGCCTCTTGGAAAAAGACACAGATTTGTCAGCAGCAGGTCTTATAACTAGGCTTCCTCCTCACAAAAGGAAAAAGAGAACTAGGATCGGAAAGGAAGAAAGTTATCACCACACTGCCACAGCCCCAAACAAAACGAGGTTTGTGTGAATTTTTAGGGGCTGCAGGGTTCTATCGCATTTGGATTCCCAGATTCTCAGCCATAGTGAGGCCCCTTTATGACCCGTTGGGAGGGCCAGACTGGGAACCCCTCCCATGGACTGAGGAGGCAAGGGCCATTTTCACAGAAATAAAGTTGGCTCTGGAATGAGCCCTAGCCCTGGGTTTTCCTGACATAGAAAGACCCTTTAACCTCTTCATATGCAAAAATGACAAAATAGCCCTTGGAGTGCTCACTCCTAGCATGGGGCCTTGGCGATGGCCAGTATCCTACCTGTCAAAAAAACCTTGATACTGTGGCTGCAGGATGGCCACAGTGCCTCAGAGCGCTGGCAGCCACAGTCCTGCTTATCAAGGAGACAAACTCACACTGGGACAAACACTTAATGTTAAGGTCCCACATGTGTTCATGGCCTTCATGAGCACCCAAGAATATCATTTTCTCTCCAATTCTCAGCTGACACAATACCAAGGCCTTCTCTATGAAAACCCAAGGGTCACTCTCAAAACAGTAAGAACACTAAACCCGGCCACCTTCCATCCCACAGAGGAGGGAGAACCAGACCATGACTGTTCTGAAGTACTGGATGAAGTCTACACCAGCCACCTGGACCTCCAAGACCAGGCTATAACAAGCCCAGAGATCACCCTGTTCAGTGATGGGAGCAGCTATTTACAAGAGGGCAGTCAAAGAGCAGGATATGCGGTAACCACAACCACTGAAATTCTGGAAGCCAAGGCCCTGCCAGAAGGATGGTCAGCACAACAAGCTGAACTGTATGCCTTAACCCGAGCCCTCATCTTTAGCAAAGGTAAACAAGTTAACATCTACATTGATTTCCGGTATGCCTTCACTACTGTGCATGTTCATGGACCCATGTATAAAGAAAGAGGCCTCCTTACTGCTGCAGGGAGAACTATCAAAAACAAGGAAAAAATACTAAAGTTTCTTGAGGCCTTATGGCTGCCAGACAAGGTAGCTATGCTACACTGTAAGGGACATCAGAAAGGAGATGACCCCATAGCTCAAGGAAATCACTTGGCTGACGAAACAGCCAGAGCGGCCGCTTATGGTGACTCAGGCAAAGCTCCTACCTACACTATGACTCTTGTGCCCCAGAGGGAAGCCTCCCCACCCCTGTACACAAATGAAGAAAGAAGTTGGGCCTCAACAGAAAGGGGCACACTAAGCAAAGAGGGATGGTGGGTCATGCCAAATGGACACATCTTTGTCCCGTCGTCTATGGGAAAACACCTAGTGAAGGAATATCACCAATCATGCACCTAGGGAAAACTGCAATAGAAGCCGTTCTCAAAAAGAACTACTATGTCAGCCAGCTGCCGGCATTATGCCGAGTTGTCAGTGAACAATGTGTAATGTGTGCCAAAACAATGCTTGGTCTGCCCCAGGGTCCCCGCCTTGCACACATAGGATGGGGGCTGCAACTTTCGAAGACTTAGGGGTGGATTTTACTGGCATACAACCAAATAAAGGGTTCAGGTACCTTCTTGTAATAATCTGCACATATTTGGGATGGGTTGAAGCATTCCCGACCAGAACGGAAAGAAGTTGCAAGGTGGCCAAAGCTCTTCTACGGGAGATTTTGCCTCGGTTTGGTCTACCCTTAACCATACACAGTGATAATGGACCTGCATTTGTGGCAGACATTATACAAACCCTGACAAAGTCCCTCAACATTACCTGGAAACTGCACACTGCTTACTGACCCTGGAGCTCAGGGAAAGTAGAGGGGATGAATCACACCCTCAAGGAAACCCTGGCTAAATTCCACCAAGAGACTAATCTCCCATGGCAAGATTTACTACTGCTGGCCCTCCTGCGTGCCTGATGCATGCTTGGGGCACTAGGACTCTCCCTTTTTGAATTATTATATGGGCGACACCCCCCCCATGTTTAGGAAAACCCCCAGGAGACCTACACCAGATTGGAGACAAGGGAATAAGAAAACAGCCCCAGACCTTGGGGGAAGTCCCAAACAAGTTACAGAGATACACCACAGAGAGGGCCCCAATCACCTCTTTCTGCCAGGAGACTCTGTGTGGGTCAAATATTGGAAGAGGGAACCTCTTAGGCCACGGTGTACTCATACTGCTATTGACAATAACTCATATTGTTATTCTAACTCCTACAGCACTTAAAGTTTCAGGTATCACTCCACGGGTCCATCACTCCAGAGATAAGAAGGCCAACTCAGAAGAACCCACAGTCTGGTGGAGTGATCCAGATCCAGTCAACCTGCTTAAACTGACCCTCAAAAGGGACACTGGACCCTGAGACCTCCAGCCCCGCTCCAGCCACACCCTGGAAGCTGACTGGCCTGTGCACGGCAGAAGCCTGAGGAATCAATGCATGAACCTAGCCAGGGGTTTGGATGCAACTCTGCAAGCCCTTGCCCCTTACTGCTGTCATAGCCCTGATCTTACTTCTTACTGTTGGGCTGATAGAAACTGAACTAACAAGCTGGACATGGGACAAATGATGCATGCTGGGTCTCTCATGCCTCCTCTGGATGGGAGGATTATTAAGTATTTCCTGTATATTATGATAACCTCTCTCACCCTCACAACTGCTGCTTACCACTTTGCCCCCAGGAATGTTATATGACAATAAGGGGGTCAAGGGCATTCAGCGCCTTCACCTCCCTCCACAAAGATTGCTATAAGGGAAAAACACCCACTCTGTCAGTCACCTGGTGCCTCAAGGACTAAATATTGGACCATAGAGATAACCCAAAATGTCAGGAACCCATGTCACAACAAGGGCCTCCAGAGAGGGAAGCGAGCTTGCTACACTTACCTTCCTTAATGGGGGATCTCAGATGGGGGAGGGGTGGAAGAGAAGGCCCTTCAAAAATTTATAAAGGATACCCAGGATAGGGTAATACAAGCCATAAAGGCGACCACTCCCCTGGCAACCTACAAGGGTTTGAACCTTTCAGCCCTCAATCAAATGCTTACCAATTCTCCACTCCAGCCTTGGGCCAACACTACTCTACATATCCTCCATAAAAAAGATAATCACTCCCAAACCTGCTGGATGTGCTTGCCCCTTAGCTGAATGGCTTACTTAGCCACTCCCATCCCTTTGACCTGGGAAGCTCCTGAAAATCTCAAAACCAACACCTCTGTCTTAATTGGACCCCTGGCCACTGGGGTCTGTCTCACAAATGTGGACAATCGAATCTGTACAGTCCCAGAAGGTATGAACGGTACCTCTTTATGAGGAAGAAATATAACCTTGAAGATGAATACAACCCTATGTTTAACCCCTGGGGTGTTCTATCTATATTCTAATTCAGCCTACCGATGCTTAAAGGCCAACTGGACTCAGATATGTCATTCTGTCTTCCTAACCCCTGAGATATCTGTATACACTGAAGATCAGTTCCTAATAGCCTTTAGCCCCAAGTCCCGGGCTAAACAGGCAGTTCTGCTACTCGTTCTGATAGGTGGAGGAATTGAGACAGGAATAGGAACTGGAATGGGGGCATAGGTTCATCCGTAGGACTATACCATAGACTATCTCAAGAGATAAATGAAGACATGGAATGGGTGGCAGATTCTCTGGTAACTTTACAAAACCAAATAAACTCTCTGGCAGCAGTGACCCTCCAAAATAGGTGAGCCCTTGACCTCCTCACTTCAGGAAAAGGAGAGACTTGCATCTTTCTGGGGGATGAATGTTGCTATTTTTAAGCCAGTCAGGAATAGTTACAATTAAGGTTAAGGAACTCAAGGAAAGAATTCAACATAGACAACAGAAAAGTATCAATCAATGAAAAGGATGGGATCTCACAGATTGGGCATCCTGGCTTCCTGACCTGGCCGGGCTCCTCCTCTCCATAATTTTACTTGTATCCATCAGCCCCTGTATACTGAATGCTGTGGTACATTTTATTGAAAACACTGTTGCTCACCAAACTACAGCACGTATCTTAGCCTTCTGCAAGTACCAACCTGTAAAACTCAAAGGTGATGCCTACTAAAAGTTTTTTTTTAAGGCATCAAAGTGGGGAATGTTGGAGAAGTGAATAAAGTATGCCAAAGATGGCCGATGGGGCTAAAATAGACTCTGGTCTCTAGCTTAGAGACCCCTCCTCTGGGTTCTTCTTCCTTTGTTTGCTGCGCACACGAAACCCCCCACAGATATGGAAGCTGACGACTATAAATTACCTTTGCATTCAATGTTCAGATCTTTGGAGAAATAGTCTCCTCTGAGCCCACTGGTGTTAAATAAATCTCTGATCCACCAAGATCTCCAAGTGCCACTTGGTTTTTCTGCCAGCATTCCAGCCTGGTTCCGTAACATGAGTACTGAAAAAAATCACACATATTGGGCTTATATTCCAAATCCACCTCTTAATAGATTCATTAAATGGGATGATCCCTCTTTCCCAGTTTATGTAAATGATTCAGTCTGGTTGCCTGGACCTTATGAGAATAAAGGTCCATTTAAACCAGAAGAAGAAGGAAAAGTAATCCCTAAATATTCCATAGGTGCAGATGGGCCATGTATATGCTTTGGAACAGGTCAACACTGTGTTACATTTCGTTCACAGGCATGGATAGCAAAAATACCCAATGGGACTAACGACTCTATATTGTACTTGCCACAGGGAGTCTCCATGAGAAGTCAAAGAATTACATACTATTACCTTCTTAAATTGCCTCAATGTCAATTAAGAAAGATCATAAATCTTGAGGAATGGGTTAACTGAGAGCTCTGTAGAGGAGAGGTTGGTAGAGTTCTTCTTAATACTTCCAAAGGAACCATCATTAATTGGGTCTCTGTAGGGTCTGCTCGGACCAAATACTCCAAAAGAGAGCTCCTATGGCGTTGATATCAAGACAACATCATTTCAGATGTAACATCTGAACCCATTGTATGGCATGAAGGAGGGATGACTCCCCCCAGCCCACGTTTACCTGATGCACCAGTTCATTCAGAATTTTGGAAAATTGGTACTGGATTATTAGGCATGGCCAATTGGAAAAGCCACTTAATGAATATTTCAAATAAATTCTCCATCTCTTTTAGATTGAGACTCATAAAATTCAAGTATGTGTCAGACTTCCTTTTCTGTTTATGTTAGGCATGCCTCATTGGGACCCTGATAACAATCTTCTGACTTGCCATAATTGTTCTTTTTATACTTGTCTTAATTCTATTTCTTTTAACCAGGAAAAACAAAACCTATGTACCCTTAAGGCACATAATGGGGTTTGGATACCTGTAATCATGGATCGGTCTTGGCAACACTCCCCTGAAATGCTTCTCATAGATGAAATATTGAAATGTGTCTTACACCGCACCCGATGGTTTGTAGCTTTACTGATAACTTCTGGGATTATAGCTATAGGGATTATAGCTATTACAGCTGCAGCAGCAACAGTCAGTTTTGTGCTGCATCAGACTGTACAAACCACCCACTTTGTACAAAACTGGCATCAAGATTCAGAAAGGCTGTGGAACAGCTAATGGCTGATTGATAGCCGAAGAGAGAGCCAATTATCTGACTTGAAACAAGCTTTTCTTTTTCTAGGAGATCAATTGATTAGTTTACAACAACAGATAAAACTTCACTGTGATTGGGACATAACCACCTTTTGTGTCACCCCCCATGCATATAATCAATCTAAGATATCATGGGACCTGGTGAGTCAACACCTTCTTAATCAAAGTAACACCTCTGCTGATATAGCTCAATTGCAAAAGGACATCTATGAAACTTTCAAAAATAAACTTGAGATGATTTCTGGTGGTCCTTCTCTATCTGAGATAACTAACCAAATTTCAGAATTGAATCCAATCAATTATACAAAACCCTTAAGCTTTTCTGCGATTGTTTTATATATATATATATATATATATATATATATATATATATATATATTAATCTTTGTCTTACTACTTTTCATATACCTACTCTGGGGTAGAGGACAGCAATAAAGACAAGGACATGTCTCAGGAGCCTTTATGTTTGCCCTCCAGTTTTGCCAAATGAAAGAAAAAGGGGGAGTTGTGGAAGATGCAGGAGAGAAGAATCAAAGGAAAAGACATCAAAAGGGAAGGGCTGGAGAAGGTGCAAGGCCTTAGGACATGTTTACACACCTGAATGTGGCTGCAGCTCATTAGGAATGCCTAGAGCCATTAACATTGTCCAAGGCTGGATCCTCCTTCACACTTGACCCTTCCTAGTGTTATAGAAACCAATGAATTCGAAATTCAACCTTGAAAAGCTAAACCATTAGATTGATTAACACACTTGCTTAGCTGAATTTATGCACGTAATCTTTAGCAATTATCCTAATAAAAGGAAGCTTCATTCTGGAGTCAGGGCCTCATTTTGACTCAAATATGAGGACCTTTACTTAACTGCACTTTGCGGACTCATCTTTTGTGACTCTGGCCATAATCCCTACGACAGAGCCCAGCTGTGCGGCTTTTTTTTTTTTTTTAAGTACCATTAGTTTTTTGTTTCTTTTTTCTTCTTGTAGCTTTTATTTCCCTTGCTTCAGGGGACTTATCTAGAATAAAGTTGCTATGGCCAATGTTGAAGAAGTTACTACCTGTGTTCTCTTCTAGGATTTTTAGTTTCAGATCTCACATTTAGGCCTTTAATCTATTTTTAAAAAATGTTTAATATTTTTGAGAGAGAGAGCGAGACAGAGTGAAAGTGGGGGAGGGACAGAGAGAGATGGTGACACAGAACCTGAAGCAGGCTCCAGGCTCTGAGCTGTCAGCACAGAGCCCGATGCAGGGCTGGAACCCACGAACCGCGAGATCATGACCTGAGCCAAAGTCAGACGCTTAACCGACTGAACCACCCAGGCACCCCTAGGCCTTTAATCTATTTAGACTTTATTTTTGTGTATGGTGTAATTTTAGCCATTATGACTTGTGTGAAGTGATACCTCATTGTAGTTTTTTTAAATGTTGTTTTGATTTGTATTTCCCTGATGATGAGTGATGATGAACATCTGACATGTGTCTGTTAGCTATCTAGATGTCTTCATTGGCAAAACTGTCTATTAATGTATTCTGTACATTTTTAACTGGATTATTTGTTTTTTGGGTTTTGAGTTTGATAAGTTCTTCATAGATTTTGGATACTAACCCTTTATCAGGTATGTCATTTGCAAATATTATCTCCCATTTCCTAGGTTGTCTTTTAGTTTTGTTGATTGTTTCACTGTGCAGAAGCTTTTTGTCTCAAAGAATTCCCATAGTTCATTTTTGCTTTTGTTTCCCTTACCTCAGGAGACATATCTAGTAAGAAGATGGGATAGTTAATGTCAAATTTCTGCCTTTGTTCTCTTCTACAAGTTTGATGGTTTCCTGTTTCACATTTAGGTCTTTCATCCATTTTGAATTTATTTTTGTGTATAGTGCTCCAGTTTCCTTCATTTGCGTGTTGCTGTCCACTTTTTCCAACACCATTTGTTGAAGACACTTTTTCTCACTGGATACTCTTTCCTGTTTTGCCAAAGATTAATTTAACACACAGTTGTAGATTTATTTCTAGGTTTTGTATTCTGTTTTATTGATCTATGTGTCTATTTTGGTGGCAATACCATAATGTTTTGATTACTACAGCTTTGTAATATAACTTGAAGTCTAGAATTGTGATGAAAAGACACAGTTTAAGTAAGGCTCTGAGCACTTAAGAGAGGGTGTTTTAACTGCTTCCATTTACCCCATTGATGAGGAACACCCTGGAGTTGGTTTCATTGCCAAAACACAACAACCAACACTGGAGAGATGAAATGAACGATAGCTTATTAGTCACATATACTCACAGCCCAGGGAAAGAGGACACACCACATACCTCATAGGAGAATATGTGTGTTTCAATCAGGAAGAGAATGAATAAGACGGCTGTATAAAGCAGTTGGATCAAGGGGGGGGGGTTGGTGAGAAGATGAAAGTGGCTTATTTGAATAATTCCATAAGCTAGCAGGGAACTGAAACCCACTACTCAGGGATTAGCAGGAATTGGGAAGGTACCCTTGATAAGGAGGGTTTTCTGAATAGGAGACCTTATCCACAAAAGCAGAAAAGAGGGAAATTTGTAGTTAGGCTATTTGAGGCTCTTCTAGTTTCAGATGTGAAGGCATCATATAATATCGAGCCTTAATTTTAGGCTTCACATCAAAGGGGACGTTGAAAAAAGATATGAGTGAAAGCTGCTCTGTTTCTCAGGCCATATCATTTAGCAGATATAATGGCGTTGGAGGAATCAATCTATAGTGGATGGGGATCCTCTGACTCCAATTAGAGAGGTATAGCACAGACTTCAGTGATTATGGAAAAAGGCCATGACTTCTGTGGAACAAAACTACTTGATGCTTGAAAAGTAGATTTGAATGTACTACTAGACCCTAGTAGAGACTAAGTACATGACCAAGTGACTAAACCACTAGAGCTAACCATCACGAGCTGTTTATTAGATCTACCAATTCAATAGCAATCCATCATGCAATAGACTGGTCCCAAAGTTCCAAATAAGTTACACAAATAGAAACCCCAGACTGCATATGAGTTATTTCTGTTGCATTGATGCCTCTATATTATATGTTTTGTTAATATATATATATATATATATATATATATAATATATATACATATATATGTATATATATGTATGTATATATACATGTATATATATGTGTATATATTTATACATATACATACATACATACATATATATACGTATATATATGTGTATGTATTCTAGGGTCTGCTTCATGGTTAGGTAGGCTCAGTATGTTGTTGTGAACCAAAAATAGTCTGCTGCTGCATCTACCAGCCACATGCATAGGTGTCCCTAAGGGACAGAAATAAGTGGAAATACTCCCAGTTGGCAAGGTTTTCAGTAGTACATCTGGTTATCAACTTGATGTGTATAATAAATTTATTGTAAAAATGACTGCAATTCTTTATCCTGTTCCTTCTGACTTTTCAACTCCTCCCACTAAAAGGTGGAGTTTGTTTCTTCACTCCTGAAAGTGGGATGGTCTTATGTTTGGTTTGGCCTATTGGATACAGCATTATGCACCTCATACTCAAGAGCCATGTGAACGACCTACAGGAATGGGAAAACCATGAGGAAATTTATAACACACAGTAATGTTAAGGACATCTTTAACATCCAAGTGAACATGATAATTCATCCTATAGATATTAGCCAGCTACTCTTCTAGGCTATCATCCAGTGTTTTTGTAATAGGACCATGAATAAATTGACTTATGATGGCAAGAATAAGAGCTATGCAAGTACTTCTTTTTTTACCAAGCTTTATAAGCCTACCTCTGTGACCAAATGCCCAATCTGCTAGCATCATCTGAGGTCTTGATATAGATATCCTTCAAAGACACCAACTAACCACTATGTTGCTGGTCAATTACAAAAGCCCTATTCCATCTGGGACCTACTAGTTCTACCATATATCACATAATCTAGAATCATCAAGCCTAAGTAAATGCCCTAGTAAAGGCTCAGTAAGGGCCCATTTGGCAGCTCTACCCTCAGAGTTGAGGTGTGATCCTCCAGTATAAAGTATATTTATTGAACCAGTAGCTGATATATGGCTCTATATCCTTAGTAGATAGGATAAATTGGTCCAGGAAATAATGAGATTCGCTTCTCTCTCTAACACTTGTAGGCTATGACTTTCCATACCCAAATTCTTAAGATTTTCCAGCTTTAAAGCTCTTGTATTTTGTAATGTTTATTTATTTTTGAGAGAGACAGAGTGTGTGTGAGCTGAGACAGGCAAAGAGAGATGTAGACACAGAATCTGAAGCAGGCTTCAGGCTCTGAGCTGTCAGCACAGAGCCTGATGTGAGGCTCAAACTTATGAACCATGAGATTGTGACCTGAGACAAAGTCAGACACTTAACCAACTAAGTCACCCAGGCGCCCCTAAAGCCCTTGTATTGATGGGGAAGAATGCTTCAAAAAAAAGAGAATGTAGGGTGCCATTTTACATGGAGCTGCAATACCCACTTGGTCATTTAAAACTTCTCAGAAAAGTGGACGAGCAGGTAATAAATGAATTAATATGAATGGGGGAAACCAATGCTATTACCATGAAGAGCTAAGATTACTCTTACACAATCAAGGTAAGGAGAAATTTCTAGAACCCAGAGAATTTACTAGGGTTTCTCTTTGTGCTTTCATGCCTTATGATAATGATTAATAAACAATTATATTTACCACAGCCTGGCAAACAAAAGTCCACTAGGGACTCAGACCCTTTAAGGCTGAAATTTGGGTCATCCCATCAGATAAGCAATCTATATTAGCAAAAGTACTAGTGGAGATAACTAGAGTTAAATAAAAACTTTAAAAATTACTAGTTGAGAGTGAGGGGAAAATAGACTGAAAGTAAAGGAGTCAAACAATGAATATCAATATGGACTTGGGACCAGTTTTAGTAGCAGAGACAATGGTGGCATGTTCTATTCATCTTCCTCATGTCTTTTGTAGGGAGTGTAGTTGGAAATTTCATTTAAAAATGTAATGGAAATAATGAAAGGCAGTAGTAAGTGGTGCAATGAATGGACTCTATGACACATCTTGAGTACCACTTCACAGCTTCTCACCCTCAGGGCTGATTTCAGACATGTTTGACAAAAGCTATTGTGCAGGTTACAATCCCACTTCATGCTGACAGTACCTCATCTCAAGCTGCCCCTATGTATTGTGCACTTTCTTTGTCAGGGCTTCTCTGACACCACAATATGGAATGACTGTAAGATCTCATTCTGCATTCACACATGCTCAATCTTAAAGTTACTAGGATTTAACAGCCAATAGCACAATCCTCACCTAAATGACAGCCAGGAGTAAATGGGTAGACAATACTCTTTAGGCAGGTCATTCTGAGGTTAATTCTATATATATTCTCAAAATGGTCCATCTAGATTGAATATCAACTATCCACAGCAGTAGCCAGCTTGATTCTGCATGATTGGATTTTTTTCCTTCCCTGGTTCATCACTCCCACTGTCTAGGATCATTTATCAAATAAACTATAAGGAAGCAAGACTTTTGAATCAGGATCAGCTTTCAAGGTAACCCAGGTTGAGGTATATTTTGTTCTTGCTGTATTTTTCTCTTTCTTGTACCTTCTTGTCTCAGGGGAGGCTTGAAATTCAGCGCTAAAAGCAGAAGTTGCTTTCAGACAATATAATATTATTAGTTTTTGTTTTCCAGCAGCCTAAGAAACCTGAGGTGATTAGACTTAGAAACACAGAATGGAATATATGAATTTGAGGAGAGAGAAGTATGAGCGGTGAAAGATCATGAAATTTCCCAAGACCAGAAAGGGATTATGGTTTGGAGTCCCATAAGTAGCAGAGGGAGTCATACCCGGAATCTGAGTGCCTCTGAGAGGTGCCATAAACTCCTGGAAGTGGGGATGTGGTAATCTAGTGAATCTGGGGCCTGGGCAGGACAGCTTCAAAACTTGGCAAAGAAAGTCATGCCAAAGCTTGACACAAATACAGCTTGTCTTCAAGGTACCATGTAGATTCAGACAGTAAATATGTCAGTAGTATACATGTTGTAGCAAAGACAAGGTCTTCAGGAACTGTATACAACCTCCAGAGTTTAGAGATTTTAAGAGAAGCTCCTTAAACACAGACACACACACACACACACACACACACACACACACACACACACCATCTTTACCACATTTCCACCTGTACCAAACAGAAGTCTAAACATATTCAAATATTTCATATATATGAAACAGAAATATTTACAACCAGAGGGCTATATTATAAAAATACATATACAGGGGCGCCTGGGTGGCTCAGTCAGTTGAACGTCCGACTTTGGTTCAGGTCATGATCTCACAGTCTGTGAGTTCGAGCCCCGCATCGGGCTCTGTGCTGATGGCTCAGAGCCTAGAGCCTGCTTCCGATTCTGTGTCTCCCTCTCTCTCTGCCCCTTCCCTACTCATGCTCTGTCTCTCTCTGTCTCAAAAATAAATAAAAACATTAAGAAAAAAATTTAAAAATAAATATACAGTAAAACCTTGGATTAGGAGTAACATTCTGTGAGTGCTCCACAAGAGAAGCAAACATTGCTAATAAATTTTAACTTCATAAACGGGTGATGTCTTGCAATATGAGTAATACATGATGCTGAACATCATGTGATCACAACTGAGCCAATGGTTCTTGAAATTCTCTTTGATGTACAAGTACTTTGGATTACAAGCATGTTTCAGGAATTGAATTATGCTCACAAACCAAAGTTTTACTGTAATTCATTTTTTAAAATGGAATACAATGTTTATAAACTCCAACTCAACCTGTCCAAAATTGGATACATTACCTCATATATTTTTTTTCATTTTAAGCATGAGTTTCTTTCGTATTCTCTAAATCAGCTAACAGTAACACTGTCACACATGCTAGAAACCTGGAAGATATTCTTGACAATTCTCCTTTATATTATACATTTAACTTATCACTAAATTCTGTTAATTTCATTTTTTACCTTTATCATATCTATGTCCTCTTCATTTTCACTTTATTAATTCATGGCCTCAATATCTGTCCCTGTAACCAGAGTAATACCCTCCTAAAAGCTCTTCCTGTGTTTGGTTTTATCATCTTCCAAACCATTTAATATATTGCTTTCCATATTTACCTTTCTAAAATAGCAAATTTATAATGTAATTTCCTGCTTAAAACATGTTATTGACTCTCAATAAGGAAGAGTGTAAAGCTCAGGCATACAAAATAAAATTTGGTCATTACTTCACTTGTACCCACCTCTAGACTCTTATTTCCTACCACTTTCTTCCTGTGATTTTATGCTTTTATTATACCAAAATGTTTGTGATTTCTTTTATGAAATATGCTATTTGTCACCTCTGTGCTATGGTCATATTTTTATTTTGCTCTAAGAATGCCATTCCTACCATTCTTCTTCTGGATATTTTTTTTATTTATTCTTCAAGATGCAGTTTATATGTCATTTTCTTTTTTATTCATTTAAATTTTAGTTAGCCAACATACAGTGCACTATTGGTACCAGGAGTATAATGCAGTGATTCATCACTTACATACCACACCCAGTGCTCATCACAAGTGCCCTCCTTAATAGCCATCACTCATCTATCCCATCTCCCACCCATCTAGAATGTAATTTTCTATAGGAAATAAAGTTGTATTAAGTCTCCCCACTCAGTGTCCCTTATCACACCATGCATGCCCCTATAACTGTATTCCATTTGTTATATTAAAATTATCTGTATTCCTTACTTCCCCCTCCCCATGCAATAATGTGAGCACCTTCAGGGCAATGACTTATTAATTCATAGACCTTTAGTTCCTAGCATAGAGCCTAGCACATATAAGTTTTTCTAAATATTTATTGAACTAAATAGTTAAATGACCTACTTCTCCAGGCATATGTTGTACCATTGCCTTTTACATACACTATAGCCTTGATAAGCTACTTGCTGTTTTTTAAAGTTAAAATACCATAAGCTACCATAATAAAATAAAATACCATAAGCTACCAGAGCAGGAACCCACAAGCAGAAACCCCTTGTGGGACAAGTACCAGGGTAGGAAAACAACACTTTAATTGACAAATAGCTTGTAGGATCAGTGTGGACAAGTATAAGATTTAATAACTCTGGGAGAGTATAGAAGGTTTATCAAGCTTTTTTGAGTTTTAGCTCAAGGCCAACAAAGAAGAGAAAAGTCCCCTTGTGCTTTCTGCAGGAGGAGAAGAAAAGTAACCTTTTTGAAATACATCACAGCATTCTATTTTTCTTAAGGAAGGCTATTTTACCAGAGCCTAAGCTACTAGGAGTCTAACAAATATCAGTGAACTCCGGTCCTCTCTAGCCTTCCACAAGGAGGAAGAGAAATATCCAACTACTTCCCATGGTAGCTATTCTGTCCCATCTAAAAGGGGAAAGGAATAAACTAAGTACTTGTGAGGTGTACAGTCCAGAGACACACGCTCACTGAAAGACTGAGACCTAAACATTATAGACCACTTACTTTCCCCCATACCTTACAAATATACAACCAAAGGCCTATAATCACCACTTATTTTACCTAGTATATCACTTCTAGATTTCAAAAATTCAAAAATCATACTAATAGGCAAGAAAATGCAGTTTGAAAAGACAGAGCAAATATCAGAATCAGACTCAGATATCGCTAGGATATTGAAATTATCAGACTGAGAATTAAAAACAACTATGATTAAGATTAAAGGAAAAAGACAAAATGCAAGAACAATAGGTATTAGGGAAGATATGAAAATTTTTCAATTATTTTTTATTTCAAGGTTTTATTTAAATTCTAGTTAGCATATATGGAAAAATGGCTTCAAGTGTAGAAAATTAGTGACTCAACACTTACATGTGACACCCAGGACTTATCACAACTGTCCTCCTTAACCCATTAACCAATTAGCCCATCCCCCACCCACCTGCCTCCATCAACCCACAATTTGTTTTCTATACTTAAGAGTCTTTTATGGTTTGCTTCCCTCTTTTTCCCCCTTCCCCTGTTCATCTGTTATGTTTCTTAAATTTCACATATGAGTGAAATGATATGATATTTGTCTTTCTCTGCCTGACATATTTCACTTAGTATAATAGGCTCCAGATCTATCAAAATCATAGCAAATGGCAAGATTTCATTCTTTTTGATGGCTGAATAATATTACATTGTACATATATGCCAGAGCTTCTTTATCCATTCATCAATCAATGGACATATGTGCTCTTTCCACAGTTTGACTATTGTTAATGTTGCTATAAACACCGGGGTGCATGTAGCACTTTGAATCTGTATGTTGTATCTTTGCAAAAACATGTACTAGTACAATGTCTGGGTCATATGGTATAGTTCTAGGTTTACATACTTCAGGAACCTTTATACTGTTTTCCAGAATGATGAAACCAGTTTCCATTCACACAGTGTCTCTGCATTGTCACCAACATCTGTTGTTTCCTGCGTTCTTAATTTTAGCCATTCTGACAGCTATGAGGTGG
This sequence comes from Panthera pardus, assembly GCF_024362965.1. NCBI lineage: Eukaryota > Metazoa > Chordata > Mammalia > Carnivora > Felidae > Panthera > Panthera pardus. The sequence continues at coordinate 59,489,000 of NW_026526843.1, forward strand.
TATCTCATCATGGTTTTAATTGTTATTTCCCCGAGGAAGAGTGATATTGAGCTTTTTCTCATGTGTCTGTTAGCCATCTGGATGTCTTCTTTACTTTTTTTAAAAATTTTTTAACATTTATTAATTTTTTTAGAGACAGAGAAAGACAGAGCATGACTGGGGGAGGGGCAGAGAGATAGGGAAACACAGAATCCAAAGCAAGCTCCAGGGTCTGAACTGAGGGCACAGAGCCCAATGTGGCGCTCGAACTCAGGGAGTGTGAGATCATGACCTGAGCTGAAGTCAGACGCCCAATAGACTAGGCCACCCAGGGACCCCTGGATGTCTTCTTTAGAAAAATGTCTATTCGTGTCTTGTTCCCATTTCTTAACTGGATTCTTTGTTTATTGGGTGTTGAATTTGGTAAGTTCTTTATGTATTCTGGATACTAATCATTTATCATATATGTCATTTGCAAATATCTTCTCTCATTCCCTAGGTTGTCTTTTAGTTTTGTTGATTATTTCCTTCACTGTGCAGGAGCTGTTTATTTTCATGAAGACCCAATAGTTCGTTTTTGCTTTTGTTTACCTTGCCTCAAGAGACGTGTCTAGTAAGAAGTTGATATGGCCGAGGTCAAAGAGGTTGTTGCCAGTGATTTCCTCCAGGATTTTAATGGCTTCCTGTCTCACATTTAGGTCTTTTATCCATTTTGAATTTTTGTGTATGGTGTAAAAAAAGTGGTCTAGTTTAATTCTTCTGCATGTTGCTGTCCAGTTTACTTACACCATTTGCTGAAGAGACTGTCTTTTTTCCATTGGATATTCTTTCCTGTTTTGTCAAAGATTAGTTGACCATAGGATTGTGGGTCTGTTTCTGACTTTCCTATTCTGTTCCATTGACTTATGTGTCTGTTTTCGTGCCAGTATCATACTCTCTTGATGACTACAGATTTGTGATATAGCTTGAGGTCCAGAATTGTGATGCATCCAGCTTTGCTTTCCTTTTTCAAGAGTACTTTGGAGATACAAGGTCTTTTGTGGTCTCATACAAATTCTAGAATTGTTTATTCTAGCTCTGTGAAAAATGTTGATGTTATTTTGATAGTGATTGCATTAAATATATAGGTTACTTTGGGTAGTGTAGGCTTTTTAACAATATTTGTTCTTCCAATCCATGAGCGTGGGATGTTTATCCATTTTGTTGTGTCATCTTCAATTTCTTTCATACGTGTTCTATAGTTTTCAGAGCTCAGATTTACCTCTTTGATTAGGTTTATTCCTAGGTGTCTTATGGGTTTTGGTGCAATTTTAAATGAGATTGATTCCTTCATTTCTCTTTATGCTGCTTAATTATTGGCAAATAGAAATGCAACACATTTGTATACATTGATTTTATATCCTTTGCTGAATTAATGAGTAAGTTCTAGTAATTTTCTTTGTGCAGTCTTTCATGTTCTCTACATAGTGTCATGTCATCATGAGTAGTGAAAGATTGACCTCCTCTTGGTGAATTTGTAAGCTTTTTATTTTTTATTTTTTGTCTGATTGCTGAGCTAGGACTTTCACTACTATATTAAATAGCAATGGTGAAAGTGGACATGCCTGTCTTGTTTCTAAGTGTAGAGTAAAAGCTCTCAGTTTTTCCTCATTGAGGATGATATTCGCTGTGGGTCTTTCATAGATGGCCTTTATGTTTTTGAGGTATGTTCCATCTGTCCCTACTTTGTTGAAAGTTTTTATCAAGAATGTGTGCTGCACTTTATCAAATGCTTTATCTGCATCTATTGAGAGTACAATATGGTCCTTACCTTTCCTTTTATTAATGTGATGTATCAGATTGACTGATTTGCAAATATTGTACCACCCCTGCACTTCAGGAATATATCCCCCTTGATGGTGGGGAATAATTGTTTAATGTACTGTTGGATTCAATTTCTTGGTGTCTTCTTGAGAGCTTTTGTATCCATGGTCATCAGAGATACTGGCCTGTAATTCTCCTTTTTTAGTGGGGTCTTTGTCTAGTTTTGGAATCAAGGTAATGGTGGGTTTGTAGAATGAGTTTGAAAATTTTCTTTCTATTTCCATCTTTTCAGTTTGAGATGAATAGGTATTAACTCTTCTTTAAATTTCTGGTAGAATTCCCCTGGAAAGCCATCTGGACCTGGACTTTGTTTGTTGGGATATATTTGATTACTGATTCAATTTCTTTGTTTGTTATGTGTCGTTTCAAATTTTCTATTTCTTCCTGTTTCTGTTTTGGTGTTTGTATAATTCTAGGAATTTGTCCATTTCTTCCAGATTTCCCAGTTTGTTGGCATATAATTTTTCATAATAATCTCTTATAATTGTATTTCTTGGTGCTTATTGTGATCTCTCCTCTTTTATCCATGATTTTATTTATTTGTGTCCTTTCCTTTTCTTTTTGATAAGTCTGGCTAGGGGCTTTTCAATTTTATTAATTCGTTCAAAGAACCAGCTCTTAGTTTCATTGATCTGTTCTACTGTTTTGTTTTTGTTTTTGCTATCTCACTTATTTATTTTCTAGTCTTTATTATTTCTCTTCCTCTGATGGCTTCAGGCTTTATTTGCTGTTCCTTTTCTAGCTCCTTTAGGTGTAAAGTTAGGTTGTGTTTGAAACTTTTCTTGCTTCTAGAGTAGACCTGTATTACTATATACTTCCCACTTACAAATTTCTTTGCTGCATCCCACAGATTCTGGACTGTCATGTTCTCATTTTCATTTGCTTTCATGTATTTTTTTTAGATTTCTTCTTTAATTTTCTGGTTAACCTATTCATTCTTTGTAAGATGTTCTTTAACCTCCACGTATTTGTGTTTTTTTTCCAATTTTTTTCTTGTGGTGGACTTCAAGTTTCATAGTGTTGCTGTCTGAAAACATGCATTGTATGATCTTACTCTTTTTGTACTTCTTTAGGCCTGATTTATGACCCAATATATGATCTATTCTGGAGAACGTTCAATGTGGACTCGAAAAGAATGTGTATTCTGCTGCTTCGGGATGAAATGTTCTGTATATATCTGTTAAGTCCATCTGGTCCAGTGTGTCATTCAAAGCCATTATTTCCTTGTTGATTTCCTGCTTAGATAATCTGTCCATTGTTGTAAGTGGGCTTTTAATGTTCCCCAGTATTATTGTATTATCAATGAGTTTCTTTATGTTTGTTATTAATTGATTTATATATTTGGGTTTTTCTTTTTTTTTAATTTTTTTTAATGTTTATTTATTTTTGAGACAGAGAGAGACAGAGCATGAACGGGGGAGGGTCAGAGAGAGAGGGAGACACAGAATCCGAAGCAGGCTCCAGGCTCTGAGCTGGCAGCACAGAGCCTGACGCGGGGCTCGAACTCACGGACCATGAGATCATGACCTGAGCCGAAGTCGGACACCCAACCGACTGAGCCACCCAGGCGCCCCGATATATTTGGGTTTTTCAAGTTGGGGGCATAAATAGTTACAATGATCAGATTTATTGGATAGGCCAGTTAATTATGATATAGTGCCCTTCTCTTGTTACAGCTTTTGTTTTAAAATCTAGTTTTTCTGATAGAAGTATGACTACTCTGGCTTTCTTTTGACATTCATTAACATGATAGATGTTCCTCCATCTCCTCACTTTCAATCTGCAGGTGTCAGTAGGTCTGAGTATCTTGAAGGCAGCATGGATCTTGTTTTTATTTATTTTTTAGTTTTTTAATGTTTATTCATTTTTGAGGGACAGAGACAGAGCATGAGTGGGGGAGGGTCAGATAGGGAGACAGAATCTGAAGCAGGTTCCAGGATTTGAGCTATCAGCACAGAGCCTGAAACAGGGCTTGAGCCCATTAACTGTGAGATCATGACCTGAGCTGAAGTCGGAGGCTTAACTGACTGAGCTACCCAGGCACCCTTAGATGGATTTTATTTTTTTTTATCCACTCTGATACCTTATGTCTTTTGATTGGAGCATTTAGTTTATTTAGATTCAGATTATTGATAGATATAAATTTACTGTCATTGTATTACCTGTAAAGTTGGTGTTTCTGGAGATTTTTCTGTTCCTTTCTAGGCTTTTTTGCTTTGTTCCTTTCACAGTCAAAAATTCCCATTTAATATTTCTTGCATGACTGGTTTAGTGGTCATGAACTCCTTTAGCTTTTGTTTGTCTGGGAAACTCTTTATTTCTCCTTTTATTCTGAATGGCAGATTTGCTGGATAAAGTATTCTTGGCTGCATATTTTTTATTATTCAGCACATTGTATATATCATGCCATGCCCTTCTGGCATATCAGGTTTTTCTGGAGAGATCTGCTGTGAACAATATTTGTATCCTCTTGTAGGATGAAAACCTTTTTTCCTTTGATGCTTTCAGGATTTTTCTTTGTGTAATTTTCAACTTTTCCTATGATGTGTCTTGGTGTTGGCTGGCTTTTGTTAATTTTGATGGGAATTCTCTGTGTTTCCTGAATTTGGATGCCTGTTTCCTTCCCCAGACTAGGGATGTTTTCAGCTATAATTTGCTCAAATAATCCTTCTGCCCCTTTTGCCCTCTCTTCTTCCAGGATTCCTATGTTTTGAATGTAATTATGGTTTATGGAGTCACTGAGTTCCCTAAGTCTACATTCATGATCCAGTACTGTTCTTTCCCTCTTTTTCAAGCTTATTTTCCATATTTTTATCTTTTATATCTAATTCCTTCCTCTATTACTTCCATCCTTGTCAATACATCAGTCAGTTTTGCATCTCAGTTATAACATTTTTGGGGGCTGACTAGTCTTTGTTCCTTTATCAGTGCTGAAAGGGACTCCCTATGTCTTCTCTGTTTTTCCCAAGCTGAGCTAGTATCCTTATGATTATTGTTTTAATTCTCATTCAGGAATGTTACTTATACCTGTTTTGATTAGATCTTTGCCTGTGAGCTCTTCCTGTTCTTTCTTTCTCTTCTAGGAAAAAATTTAAAACAGAATTCCTCCATCTTACCTACACCTCTGTCTCCTGTGTGTTTTCCTGTTACACCTGCTGCTCCTGAATGTAATGACTATATTAAATACTGTCCAGGACATGTCACTTTAGGAAGGTTTTTTTTTTGTTTTTTTTTGTTTTTTGGGTTTTTTTTTTTTTTTTTTGGTGTCTGCTATGTGTACTCTGGTGTTGTGTTTTGGATGCTATTTCCCTCAGATCCATCCTGTGCAGTTTCCCCTTGCCTTCAGTGGGGAGTGTTTGGACCTGGTCCAGTGTTGATGAGTTTTAACCAGGTGTATTTGGGTTTGCTTGTTAGAAAAGGCTAGATTCTATTTCCCATAGAGCTGTAACTTTGCAGCTCTCTATGATAAGGAGAATTGGTGTGTGCAGAAGTTTTGTGCTGGTCTTCTGCTGGGGTGGGGGGTGCGGCTGCACCGGATCTCAGGCTGACTTACCTTAGTAAAGATGCATCTGCATGGTGCAGTGGGGCGGGGCTTGGTGTAAGCAGCTCCAGCGTATACTGGGGTTGCAGTGTTGTCAACTGAAGGCTATCCCTGCTGATGGACAGGGGTAAAATGGTGTCACCCCATCTTCTTATACTCAGAGACAGGAGTTTGCACCTGCCATTGTTCAGAAGGCCTTCAAGGAAGAGCAAACAATCTCCTTTCTTGTGTCCCAAGCTTCCACCAGAGCCCTGACTTCACCCTGTGTTTGAGCCATCTATCTTCCTGGTGGTACATTGCTCCTGTGTTTTATCTCAGACGCATGGCTGGGTTTCAAAACTCCAAATTTTAGGGACCTGGTGAGGCACCGCCCATGCTGATCCTCTGGAGGAGGGTTTCACTGCACTGTGGCTGCTGCCAGTTTGTCCCATAAAAGCTATTGCACAACCACATAGTGGGTCAGAGTTTATGTTAAAGTACAACCAAAAGCTGGTTTCTAGGTCAGCTGCCATCAACAGGTGCTCTGCTGCTGTGCTAATTAATGGGACTGCATAATGGCACCCACCATCTGTTTTATCTCCTGAGAGGCAGTTCTGCCTCTCCCAAATGCACTCTGAGAACAACTGTCTCTCCTGGTGTGACACAGAGATCCTCAGACCATGCTGCATGCTCCTCAGCCTCTGAGCTCCTTCCCCATAGCAGCACTGCTAAGCCTGACAGTCACAACTTGGGGAATGGCATACACTTCTGAAACTTCACACTTTGAGCTCCACTGCTTATAAAAACTTGTGATAATCAGCCCCTCACTTTTCCCAGTCAATAGTTTTGGGGAAGAGTTTTTCTTGTGCAATCCCTTGCATATTCTTTTCACTGTTTCCCTGTCTCTCTCTTCTCTCTGTGATCAGGGCTCCCTCCCCTCCATAGCACCCACAATTCTTTTATTCTCCAAATCAACTCTCCACAGTTCCTGTCTTCCAAGATGTGGCTGTTTTTTCTCCCTCTAGTTGTGCAGTTTGTTCTCTCAGTCTTCAGATTGATTTCTTGGGTGTTCAGAATAATTTGAAAATATCTAGCTATGTTTGAGGGACAAGGCAAGCATAAGGTCCCCCTACTACCCCACCATCTTAACTCCTCTCCCCAAAAGAGATAAAAATTCTATGAAAGAAATAAGAAAGAATTGGTAGAAATAAAAAACAGTAACAGAAACAATGAAAGGCTTTGATGACCAAATTACTAGCATGGCCACAGCTGAGGAAAGAATCTCTGAGCTTGAAGATAAGACATAGAAACTTTAAAAACTGAAATACAAAAGAAAAAAGACTGAAAAAAGGGGAACAGAATATCTGTGAAATGGAAAGCTTAAAAAGTATATATAGGATTATGAGAATAGAGAAAATAACACAAGATTTTTCTGAACAATAACAAAGAAAAATTAATGTCTCACATTAATCTAAGAGCTCCATGAAGCTCAGAATACACCAAGGAGAATACATACCAAAAATCTACACATAGGCATAGAATATTCAAACTGCAGAAAATCAAAAATAAGGAAAATATCTTGAAAGAAGCCAGAGGACTACAACATCTTACCTATTGAAGAGCAAAGAGAAGGATTACACCTGACTTTTCAGAAACCACGTACGCAAGAATAAAGGGTATCAAAATGTTTAAAATGTTGAGAAAGTGAAAAAAAATGACCTAAAATCCTGTGTCTTGCTACATTACCCTTAAAAATAAAGGAGAAATACTTCCACTGACAAACAATTATTGAAAGAATTTGCTGCCAGTAGGTCTATTTAACAAGAAATTTTTAAAAACAATCTTCGAAAAGAAAGAAAGAAAATTATATATGCTAGAAACTCAGGTATTTGTGAAGAAAGATCATTGGAGACGGAATAAAATAAAACTTTTTATTTTTTTCTTATTCTTAATCTAATGGATAACATTTTGCTCAAAATAACAAGAATTAAATTATGTATTCTTATTAGTACAATATAAATGTTAAATATATGTTCATGTATATTTATTTTTATATATTATATATTTATATTATGTTTATTTTTATTATATATAATATAGTAGTAATATATTAATTTACTACTATTAATTCTATATTATATTAATTTGAATATTTATATATTTATATAATATACTTATAAATATATTTAATTATATTTAAAATAACATAAATACAAATATAAAAATATAATTTACGTATGTATGTTTACATGTAAGTGAAAATAGTAACAGCAATAATACAAAGAATAAAAGGTGTGGCTATGCACTGAAAAAGTTCTCAGACTCCAGACTGAGTGGACATGCAGGACTGGCTGTGTGAGAAAAGCAGCAGCAGTTGACTGCACATAGCCTTTATTTTATATTCCATTAGATATAAGTATCAAAGAGTATCAAACATGGAAAGAGAACACAAAGGATCTTTATACATTAACCAGACATACATCTGGTGGCTATGTGAAGTCATGAAGGGAGTACATGCAGTTTCAAGGAGTGTCAGGGAGTTACAGCAGGTTTTGTATTTTAACTGTCCTCGGGGAGATCATGGGGCTCTGTATCTCATGATGCTATCACGTTTGACAGCCTTGAGACCAGAACATTGCTGATGTTTCAGCTATTGCCCCATTCACCTTCTATGACTTATAACACATTCTCTAGAAATAACTCCACAGGGAAGAAGGAATTAAGAATATTTTTAAGTAAAAAGAAGGAACAATAATTGATATAAGAAAGAAAAGTAAATGGAATCATATAGAATTTTTAACTAAAACCAAAAATGCAAAAGAAAGTCGAGTGGAAAACAAAAATGAGAACAAGGAAGAAGGGCTATGAATAGAAAACAATATTAAATATGGTAAATTTTACAAAACTATATCAATAATCACTTGAAATATTAACATAATAAATGTACCAATTAAAACATAGAAACTGTCAAAGTGGACTGAAAAGACCAAATATAGATGCCTAAAAACAGAACGCAAAAACATGTAAGAAAAAAATTGATAGAACTGCAAAGAGAAATAGAAACCTACTATTACAGTTAAAGACTTTAACATCCCTAAGCAAAATTCCAGCAAGGTCCTTTCTGGAAATCAAAACTGATTCCACAATTAATATATAAGGGCAAAAGACACAGGATAATCAGTACAATATTGAAGGAGAACAAAAATGGATGAAGGACACTACTTGACTCCAAGATTTAATATAAAGCTACAGTAATCAAGACATTGTGCATTGGTGAAAGAATAGAAAGATAGATTGAGCGAAAAAATAGACCAGAAATAAATCCACATAAATATAGCCAACTGATCTTTGACAAAAGAACAAAAGCAATACAATGGAGAAAATATGATCGTTCGACAAATGGTGCCGAAACACGTGGACATACACATATAAAATAATAAGGATAATAATAATAGGAGTATGAGAGGAAGACGGCCTAGTAGGAGGACCCTAGGCAAACCTCATTTCATGAACACAAATAGATAACTATCAAATCATTCTAAACACCTCAGAAATTGGCCTGAGAGTGACAGAACAAATTCCACAACTAAGGCAGAAAAGAGGCTACATTGAAGAATGTAAGAAGTGTGGACTCATGGTTTAGGGAAAAAACAGATCACAGGTGATGTGGAGGAGAAGGAGCCATGGTCCCAGAGAAAGGCAAGAGAGAAAAACACAGGGGAATGCACAAGAACTTTTCCCCAAAGCCATTGGTTCAGAAAATGAGAGGATCTGAATTTTGTCAGTTCTTGCAACCAGTGGGGTTTGACGCCTAGAATTTTAAAAGTTAGTGAGCTGGGCTGGGATAGAGCCTGGAGGGCATTTTGCTGCTCCTGGAGAGAAAGCAGGAAAACAATGCGGGTCAGAGAGCCAGGAAACAGCAATCTGAAGAGTTCCTGAGGCACACAAGGGGTAGAAAATTCACTATGCTTGGAGAGCTCTCTGTGGGGCAACATTCACAGAGATGCCTCTCTGGGAACAAAGGAGCTGATTGGTGCCATTTTACCATTCACCTGCAGGAAGCAGAAGAGCACCAACACTTGCTAGGAAGCAATAGCTTCCTAACTTGCTCATACCAAGCTCCACCCCCACTTTGCTCTGGCAGTTCTGCCCTTCTCCGTGAAGCTTGCTTCAGTCTCAGCATAGTGGGCCCCTCCTGGAGAAGACCAGCACAAATCCTTGCCCACACCATGTCTCCTACCTGATAGTTCTTCAGGGCCTCAGTTCTGACAGAGGTAGTGTCAGGTCTCATTTCACAAGCAGACAAGAACACACCTAGTAAAAACTCACCACATTCAGGCCACAGACAAAAGACAGCCCATTGAAGGCAACGAGAGCCTCTGCAGATGACCTGCCTGAAGGATAGAGCAGAAAAACACAATATCAGAGTGTACACTGGACACACAAGACACTGCTTGAAGTGCCAGGCCCTGGGTACTACATAACCTCTTCTTCATAAAAAAATTTAAGAGCAGGACACATAAATGGATTTTCTAACACAGAGAAGAAGGTATGTACTTAGACAAAATACAAAGACAGAGGAATTAATTCCAAATGAAAGAACGAAATAAAGCCACATCCAGAGATCTAAGTAAAACAGATATAAATAATATGCCTGATGGAGACTTTAAAGCAACAATCATAATGATACTCTCTGGGCTTGAGAAAGGAATAGAAGATATCAGTGAGATCCTTACCACGGAGATAAAAGATTTAAAAAGAATCAATCAATGGTGAAGAATGCAATGAATGAGATTGGAAACAGGCTTAATGCAAGGAACAACAGGCTGGAAGAAGCAGATAAATGAATTAGTGATATACAAGACAAAATAATGAGAAATAATAGAGCTGAATAGAAGAGAAAAAGAAAAATTATGGAACATGAAAATGGACTTAGGGAGCACAGTGGTTCCATCAAATGTAATAGCATCTGTATTATAGGAGTCCCAGAAGAAGAAGATCAAGAAAAGGGGGCAGAAATTTTTTTTTGAAGAAATAATACCTGAAAGCTTCCCTAATCTGGGGAAGGAAACAGACATTCAGATCCAGGAGGCACAAAAAACTCTCATCAAAAACAATAAAAGCAGGTCAATGTCAAGATATACTACAATTAAATTTGTAAAATATGCTGATAAATAAAAAGATCTTAAAAGCACCAAGACAAAAGGAGTCCTTAACTTACAAGGGAAACCCCATAAGGCTAGCTGGAGATTTCTCAACAGAAACTTGGCAAGCTAGAGAAGGGAGTGGTGTGTTATATTCAATGTGCTGAATGGAAAAAAAAATCTGCACCCAAGAATACTCTATCCAACAAGGCTACCATTCACCATAGAAGGAGAGATAAAGAGTTTTCCTGGCAATCAAAAACCAAAGGAGTTTGTGACCCCTAAACCATCCCTTCAAGAAATATTAAAGGGTACTCTGGTGGAAAGAAAAGACCTTTCTGGTGGTTCATTGGTTAAGCATCTCACTCTTGATTTCAGCTCAGGTCATGATTTCACAGTTCATGAGTTAGAGCCCTATGTTCGATTCTATGCTGACAACATGAAACCTGCTTGTAATTCTCTCTTCCCTCTCTATGCCCCTCCCCCTGCTCCTCTCTCTTTCAAAATAAATAAACTTTTTAAAAAAGAATGGAGAGTCCAAAAGTGACAGTATAAAAGCAGGAAACACAACAGTACAAATGAATATTTCTGCAAAAAATCAGTCAAGGAACTCACAAAAAAAGGGTATAAAATATAATAACATATACCTAAAATGTGAAGAGAAGAGGAGAAAATCATGGGTTCAAAATTAATGATCAACTTAATATAGGCTTCTATTTTCAGAATAGTTTATATAGAAACCTGATGGTAACCATTTATCAAAAACCATTAATAAACATCCAAAGAATAAAGGGAGACAAATCCAAATATATCACTAAAGAAAATCTCCAAAACCTGAAAGAGAGAAAGACAAGAAAGGATTACAGAAAATCCCAGAGACAACCACAAAACAAGTAACATAATAGCAATAAAGACATATCTAGCAATAATTACTGAGAATGTAAATGGACTAAATGTTTCAAACAAAAGACATGGGGTGTCAGAGTGGATAAAAAACAAGACCATCTATATCCTGCATACAAGAGACTCGTTTTAGGCCTAAATATACCTGCAAATTGAAAGTGAGTGGATGGGAAAGCATTTATCATGCAAATGGATGTCAAAAGGAAACCACAGTAGTGATATTCATATTGGACGATCTAAACATGAAAACAAAGAGTTTAAGAAGACACAGAGTAGGGTGCTATATAATAATAAAGGGATATTTCAAGAAGATTTAACAATTGTAAATATCCATGCCCTCAGCATGGTAACACCCAAGTATACAAAACAATTAGCAAACATAAAGGAACTAATCAATAATGCGATAACAGTAGAGGACTTTAACACTTCACTTTAATAAATGGGAAGATCATCAGAATAGAAAATTAGCAAGGAAACATTGGCTTTAAATGACTCACTAGACCAGATGGACTTAACAGATACATTCGGAACACTGCACACTAAAACAACAGAATTTACATTCTTTTCAAGTGCTCACATAACATGGTTCAGAATGAACCACGTATTATGCCACAAATAGGCCTCAACAAATACAAGAAGTTTGAAGTCATACCAACCAACATTTCCTACCACAACACTATGAAACTAGAAGCCAAACACAAGAAAAAAAAACTGAAAAGATCACAACTTGTTGGTCAACTAACATGGTACTACATAATGAATAGGTCAAGCAGGAAATCAAAGAATAAATTTTAACAATACATGGAAGCAATTGAAAATGAAAACACAGCAGTCCAAAACTTTTGGGATACAGAAAAGCTAATCCTAAGAAGGAAGTATATAGCAATACAGTTCTACCTCATGAAGCAAGAAAAATTTAAAATAAACAATCTAACCTTACACCTAAAGAAGATAGACAAAGAACAATAAACAATGCCTAAGACAAGTGGAAAGAAGTAAATAATAAAAATTAGAGTAGAAATGCATGATATAGAAACTAAAATAAACAAGAGTACAGTTCAATGAAACCAGGAACTGGTTCTTTGAAACTATTAATAAAATTGATAAACCACTAGCCAGACTTACCAAAAAGAAGAGAAAGGATCCAGATAAATAAAATCACAAATATAAGAGGGAAAATAAAAACAAAAATCACAGGAACAGAAAAAAATTATAGGAGACTATTATGAAAAACTATATTCTAGCAAATTGGACAACCTGGAAGAAATGGATAAATTCCTAGTACCGGAAGTCCTAGCCACAGCAATTAGACAACAAAAAGAAATGAAAAGCATCCTCATAGGCAAAGAAGAAGTAAAACTTTCACTATTTGCTGATGACATGGTACTCTATATAGAAAACCCAAAGGACTCTACCAAAAAACTGGTAGAACTGATACACAAATTAATTAAAGTCTCAGGATACAAAATCAAGGTACACTAATCTGTTTCATTTCTATACATCAATAACGAAGCAACAGAAAAAAGATATTAAAGAATCAGTCCCATTTACAATTATACCCGTCACATAAGCTACATAGGAGTAAACCTAACCAAAAAGGAAAAGGTCCTGTACTCTGAAAACTAAAAACAGTGATGAAAGAAATTAAAGAGGACAGAAAGAAATACAAAGAAATTCCATGCTCATGAATTGGAAGAACAAATATTGTTAAAGTGTCTATCCTGCCCAAAGCAATCTAAACATTTAATGCAATCCCTACCTAAATACTGTATTTTTTGCAAAGCTGAAACAAAAAATCCTAAAATTTGTATGGAACCACAAAAGACCTCGAATAGCCAAAGCAATTCTGAAAGAAAAAAAGAAAAACTGGAGGCATCACAACTCCAAATTTCAAGCTACAATGGAAAAAAGACAGACACTTCAACAAATGGTGGTGGGAAAACTGGGTGGTGACATGCAGAAGAATGAAACTGGACCACTTTCTTACACCATACACAAGTGTTAATTCAAAAGGGATGACAGATACTAGTGTAAGTCCTGAAACTATCGTATATGTGCTGCTGAAGTGAGCATTTGAGTCCTGAAACTATAAAAGTCCTACAAGAGGACATAGGCAGTAAGTTCTTTGACATTGGCTATAGCAAGTTCTTTCTAGATATGTCTCCTGAGGCAAGGGAAACAAAATAAAAAATAAACTATTGGGACTACATGAAAATAAAAAGCTTCTGTTCAGCAAAGGTAACAGTCAACAAACCTAAAGAGCAGCCTATGGAATTGGAGAAGATAATTGCAAATAACGTGCTGGAAAAAGGGTTAGTATCCAAAATATAAAAAGAATTTATCAAACTCAACACCCGAAAAGACCAGTGTTCCAATTGAAAAATGTGCTTAGGACATAAATACACATTTTTCCAAAGAAGATATACAGATGGCCGGCAGACACTTGAAACAATGCTCGACATCACTTATCATCAAGAAAATACATTTCAAAACAAGAATGAGATACCACCTCACACCTGTCAAAATGACAGAACAGAAGAAACAACAGGTGTTAAGGAGAATGTGGAAAAAGGGGATCACTCTTAAACTGTTGGTAGGAATACTGTTTCCTCAAAAAGTTAAAAATAGAACTGCTTTGGGGCGCTTGGGTAGCTCAGTCGGTTGAGCATTCAATTTTGGCTCAGGTCATGATCTCATGGTTAATGAGTTCGAGCCCTGCATTGGGCTCTGTGCTGACAGCTCAGAGCCTGGAGTCTGCTTTGGATTCTGTGTCTCCCTCTCTCTCTCTCTCTCTGCCCCTCCCTAGCTCATGCACTCTCTCTCTCTTTCTCAAAAATAAATAAACACTGAAAAATTAAAAAAAAAAATAGAACTACCTTACCATATAGTAATTGTACTACTGGGTATTTATGTAAACAAAACAAGAACACTAATTCAAACGGGTGTATGCACCCCATAGCAGTATTATTTACAATAGCCAAGATATGAAAATATCCCAAGTGTCCATCAATCAATTAATGAATGGATAAAGAAGTGGTATATATGTACACACAATGGAATATCACTCAGTTATAAAAAAAGAATGAGATAGTGCCATTTACAATGACATGGATTTATCTAGAGTATTATGCTAAGTAAGTTAGAGAAAGACAAATACCATATGATTTCATTCATATGTGGAATTTATGAGATAAAACAAACAAGCAATGTAAAAAGGAGAGAGGGGCACATTTGGCTCACTCAGTTTTAGAGCATATGACTCTTGATCTTAAGGTTGTAAGTTTGTGCCCCATGTTGGGTGTATAGTTTACTTAAAACATAAACAAAATCTTAATAGAAATTGAGAGAGAGAGAGAGAGAGAGAGAGAAATCAAAAAACAGACTTTTACTTCTAGAGAACATTCTGATGGTTACCAGAGGGGAGAAGTGTGGGGGATGGGTTAATATGTGAAGGGAATAAAGGAGTGCATTTGTCATGATGAGTACAGGGTGATGTATGGAACTGTTGAATTATCATATTTTACACTCAAACATAATATAATGCTGAATGTTAAATAACAAGAATTAAAACAAGCACTTACATTTAAAAACAGGAAATATGCACTAAACGTTTGGCCAAGTAAACAGTTCATAAGCTGATTAGTATGGATGAACCATCTAAACAGAAGCCAGGATCTGTTATTCAAGGAAATAAATAAATTACTCTGAAGGCAATTCAGAGATTATCAGGACTGCCACTCTCATCACTGGCCCAGAGTACAAGAGAAATGACTTCTGAATCTTAGATTTCCATGTATTGTGAACATTCCAAAACGGTGGAATAAGGACATCCTACAATCTAATCTTCCAAAAAATGAAACAAGAACCCTGGGGAAAATTGTCAAAATGAATTTTGTCAGAACTCTGGAAATGACCAAAGGCTTACAATAATGTGAGGAGTACTAATTCAAGAAACGCAGCTAAATCTTGGTAAGAACAATGAGCTTTTTGACAGTTTTATCTTGCTGCATTTTCATTTTACCAGCTCCACAGTGGCCTTGAAATCCGCTAACTTTGAAATTATAATGTCTGTGAAATTAAACAGACTCACAACTGCTAGATAAGTCAAAATGTGTTTGGAACCCAAAAATATCCTATTCCAAGAGAATTATCATTATTTGGTCTCAATAACAGCTCCCAGAGAACATCCTCTCAAAGGGCTTTTCTTTACTTGATCTTACACAGAACTTACACAGTGTTAAAGAGCTTATCCTTGGCATTTATCAAAAAAAGTATCAGTGGCAATGTTAAACATTGGAGGTTTTGGAGGTGGCAATATTAGCTGGGGGGAAAAAGGCTGACAAAAAGCTGAACAGAAAAAGCTTGGAGCAGTGTCTCTTCCTTAGAGGACAGCCATGGTGGGTCAAGAGGATCTGGTGCTGGGGGAGATCCACCAGGACAGGGTGGACAATGAGTACATTGAGTTCATCAAGAAAGTCATGGACTTTCTCAACTTGTTTGATATCTGTTGTCCTTCAAGACTTGTAACACTAAATGATAAATTGACAGCCCTCTAATGGAGAATAAAGTACATTGAATCATGGATGAAAAAAGGTGAGACCCTCACCTGGAACTATACCATGTTTCTGCTGGGAAGTTGCTTTACATAGCACTGATCTAAGTGGGAAGTGTCCCAGCAGCCTGTTTGATTCCTTATCCTTAAAGAGCAACAAGGCTTACTCTAGTTTTTCTGTTTTTAAAAGCATGGCCTTTGGGTTCAGCCATGTACGTTGGTGTGTGATGTGGGGAGAAGTCCAGGGGAACCCTTGGAAACAACATTAGGCATTTTAATTTTAAGTAACATTTTGTAGAACTATTTGTCAATGTATTTGAGGTTTTTAGAACCAACAGCCTCTTTGTCAATGTCTTCAGACTTTTCTTAAGGCTCTCAATGTCTCTGCATTATTTCTGTAAACTCTTTATCTCCTCTCCACTTTTGGTAGGGGGGTGGGAGTCAGTTCTGGCTAAGACATTCATGCGTTGGCAAGGTGGCTGCCAGAGAATGTTGTTGCTAACCCATCAATTTCTTGTCCTTTTGAGAAGGTCAAAGCCAAGCACTCATTTCACTTGAAGGGATATTTTCAGAATTTCCTTTTTGTCACTTGCGGTGTTTTTGCCTGTCATATTTCCGTTAAAAACTCCTAAACTAAAAAAATAAAAACTAATAAATAAATAAATAAATAAATAAATAATAAAAAAAAATAAAGCTTGGGAATGAGATTTCCTCAGAGGTCTTTAAATAGCTCCAAAATATTTCTGGAAATCTAGAATTACATGTACATGTTCCCAACTGTGTGCATGCTCATAATTGACCTGAGAAGGACCTAAGCCCTCTGGATGACTGATGACTCATGAGGATCTACACAAACAAGTAATGAGGGCTAAAAGAGAGTTATCCACTGCCTAGCTAGGTGTTTAAGGCATGCTTTAATATAGAGAAAGTGCCTTGGCAAAGACTGGGTACCTATTATTTTCAGGAATTTAAGAAAATCTCTGTCCAGCCATTAGCCAACTACCAATAAAACCATGTAGAACTTGAGTGGCTGCTCATAATAAGAAATAGAGAATTTACAGAACTAATAAAAGAACATCAACAACCAGCAGCAACAATAACACCTACTAACAACAACAACAAACCCTGGAGAGAATAGGAGATTTGATTATTAATGCTGCCATGATAATATCATTTAAAATATCTATTTTTCAATAAAAAAGAAATATATAGAGAAACAAAAAAGTAAAACTCATTTATGGGGAAAAAATGAACCAACCAAAATTATCTATAAACCAAGACACTGGAATTACTAGACAAAGACATTGAATCAGCTATTATAAAAATGTTCAAAGAACTAAAGGAAATTGTGTCTAAAAAACTATAGGAGAGTATAAGAATAATATTTTATCAAATAAAGAATATAAATAAGGAGATGGAAATTATAAGAAAGAAGAAAATGGAAATTGCATAGTAGAAAGTTTAATAACAAATGCAAATTTACTAGATGGTTTTGACAACAGATTTGAGCAAACAGAAGAATAAATCAGTGAACTTGAAGATAGGTCAATCAAGATTTTTTTAATGGAGGAGCAGAAAAGGAAAAGGAAGGAAGAAAAATAAACAGAGCCAAGAGATTTTTGAGGTACTATCAATTGTGCTAACATATGCATAATGGGAGTACCTGAAGGAGAGGAGAGAAAAAGGTGTAAAAAGAATATTTGAAGTAATAATTATCAAAAAACTTCAGATATTTGATGAACACACTAATGTACCGATCCTATAAGCTCAACAAACTCCAAGAAAGATAAAATAAGATATCCACACACTGACACATATCATAATTCAGCTGTTAAAAACCAATAACAGAAAATCTAGAAAACAGCAAGGGAGCAGTGACTCCTCAAATACAAGGGACCTTATTATTAACATCTGATTTCATATAAGAAATCAAGTATGGCAGGGGCACCTGGGTGGCTCAGTTGGTTGGGCATCCGACTCCAGCTCAGGTCATGATCTCATGGTTTATGAGTTCAAGCCCCTCATCGGGCTTTGTACTGATAGCTCAGATCCTGAAGCCTGCTTCAAATTCTGTGTTTCCCTCTCTTTCTGCCTCCCCCACTTGTTCTCTCTCTCTCAAAAATAAGCATTTAAAAGATTAAAAAAAAAGAAATCAGGTATGACAAAAGGCAGATGAATGAAACATTCAAAATACTAAAAATGAAATATATCAACCAAGAATACCATATTCAGCAAAACTATTCTTCAAAAATAAAGAATAAATTAAGATTTTTCTAGAAAAAAAATTAAAAACAGAAAATTTCTCACCACCAGAATTCCCCTTACAATAAGTAATAAAGAGTCCTTCTGGCTGAAATAAAAAGATACTAGACTACAGCCAAATCCACACAAAAATATAATAAGTTCTGATAAGGAAACATACGTAGTTTAAAAAAATGAGTACAAAGTAGTGTTTTGTTTATTAATCTTTTATATGCCTGATTAAAAATAAAGCTGCATAAGGCAAAAAACATAAATCTGTGCTGATTAGCTTATAATTTTTTAAAATGTGATTTGTATGAAATAATAGTACAAAGAATGAGAAGGAATATGCCTATGTTGACACAAAGTTCTTGCCTACTATTGAAATTAACTTGGCATTAATCTGAACTAGATTGTGATAAATTAATATGTTAATTGTAATCTCCAGGATAACCACTAAGAAAATACTTTAAAATATAGTAAAGGAAATGGCAAAAGAATTAAAATATTACATCAGAACATATCTATTTAACAAAGAAGACAATAACGTAGGGATAGAGAAATAATATAAGGAATAAGACATGTAGAAAACAAAAAAGCAAAATGATAAATATAAATGCTACCTAATGAGTTATTATGATAAATGTATGGATTAACACATCGGCCAAATTGCAGAGATGACCCAATGGGTTGAAAAACATGACCTAACTATATTTGTCTATAAGAGACATACCTTCAATTCAAAGAAAGAAAGTTTTTTTAAAAAAAGAATAAAATAACTTATACCCTATGAACAGTAACCAAAAACAAACAAACAAACAACAACAACAACAAAAAAAAGCCGGCCTGGCTACACTAACATCTGGCAAAAGTCATTAGGACAAAAGTTGTTACTAAAGGAAAGAAAAAAGGCATTTTATGACAACAAAATAATCTACCAAGAAGATGTAACAATTATAAACGTATATACACCTAACAACAAAGTCTCAAAATACATGAAGGAACTATGAATTAAACGACTTAATAATAATAGTTGGATATATCCATGCTGCACTTTTAATAGAGATAAAAGAGGTAGACAGAATATAAGCAAGTTGAAGATTTTAACAACCGTATAACCCATCTAGGCTTAACAGACTTCTATGGATCACTCTATCCAACAGCAGAATATACATGTACTCTCAAGTATACATGCAGTCTTCAGGATCGATTATATGTTAGGCCATAAAACAGGGCTCAGTAAATTTTAGAGCATTTAAATCATATAAAACATGTTCTCCATCAACAACCTAATGACATTAGAAATTAATAACAGGAGGAAATTTTGGACACTCACAAATATGTGAAAAGTAATCAACACAGTCCTAAATAGGCAATGGACTGAAGAAGGAATCACAAGAGGAATTAGAAAATATTTTAAATCGACATAAACAAAAACACAACATACCAACAATCTAAGATGCAATACAAAATAACATTTAAGCAGCAAATTTTTAGCTTTAATTGCTTTATTCAAACAAGGAGAAAGATCTCAAATTATTGTCTGAACCCTACACCTTAAGAAACTAAAACCCCTCTTATATGGTCAATTAATCTATAACAAATGAGGCAAAAAAAATGCTATCAAGAAAATATAGGGTTTTCAATAAATGGTGTTGGGAAAACTGGACAGCTATATGCAAAGAATGAAACTAGACTGCTTTATACACCATACCCAAAAAATAAGCTTAAATAGATTAACGTCCTAAATGTGGTACTTAAAACCATAAAATTCCTTAAAAGAAAGCATAAATAGTAATCTGGACGTTGGCCTTAGCAACATTTATCTGAGTATGTCTTCTTAGGCAAGGGAAACAAATGCAAAAATAATCTGGGATTACACCCCAAAATAAAAAACTTTTGCACAGTGAAGGAAACCATCAACTAAATGAAAAGGCAACCTACTGAATGGGAGGAAATCATATATCTGACAAAGGGTTAATATCCTGTCTATGAATGATCTTTCTTCCCCTTATGTAATTTTTAATTTTAAGTTAACAGAATCCAGAGTTGGATAAGACTTCAGAAAACAGCTAGTCTCATGAATGTGGGGAATAAGCTGAGGAATTCCCTGAGCATTCACTGATGGGTTAACAAGGCATAAAGAATTAGAATGCCATAGGATGTTCACACCCAAGTTTGGGTGAACAAGATTAGATGAATACGTATAGAGAGGGCGGGACAAAGGCCCCAATACAAAGGTATATGAGGTAAATAAGATTAGGTATTCAGGGTGGATATGCACCCCCCCCCCAAATTAGTACTATAGCAGAAAGCTGCTTTCACAGAAAGGAAGGACCAAATTAAGTAAACAGGTAAATAGGGCTATACACTGCTGCGGGGTGAAGTTGCCCAGAGCAGAGCTAATTAACAAAAGAAAGGTGCCTTGTTGAACCTGAGGTTGCGTGCTCTGTCTTATCCCCTAGGCTAGCTAAGATAGGCACCTAACACTCCGTGTCTGCCATTAACCATCTGCCCTTTGCCAGGATTTTGTTTTATATTGACCCAAACCCCTAACACTGTATATCCTCAAAACCGCTTTCCCTCATGCCCATGAGTTAATGTTCAAAGATTTATTGTCTCTTTGTGCACGCCCATCACCATGTTTGTAAACATTCTGATCCTAAAAAAACGGAGCAAGGACCCTTAATCGGGGCTCTTGTCTTCCCCCAGACATAGCCATCTCTCGCATTTTAATCCTGCCTCCTGTTTTCTTGCTAGACAAGAAAGAACTCTAGACCCAGGGTCTATGACACATGAACTCTTCTTAACTTTATCTAACCTTTCCTTGAATATCCCCAGTGACATAGAAATTCATAATTCACAGTAAAACCTATTATATTTTGATGTTCTAATTTTTCAAATGATTTTTAATGATTCAAAATCTATCTCTAATGTCCATGAATTGGCCTTAATTCTGGCCTCATTAATTTATTTATCGTCATAATAAATATATGGTGGACACCAAATTAGGTAGTGACATTGCAACAAGACAAGGGAACAAGACAGTATAGTGGGTCAAGACAGACATTAAACATTGATCAAGCACCGTGGTCTTTCCCTGGCTTCTATGAAGTCATTGACTTATAAAGGAATGTAAGAGAAAGTACAAGTACCTAGTTGGCAAGAGAACTATTGAAATAGTGAATGAAAATGAAAATAGAAGAAGACTATTTAGATACCAGCAAGTTAGAGACATCAATGGACCAGAAGGTAAAGAACAATTATGATGGGAATGACTGAACAAACAACCTGGGAAGATAGATAGGAAACTGTGGTGAGAAAATAGGATGCTTAATGTGGATTAGAGAATTTTGGGGAGATGACCATGCTGACGTAGAATAACCATGGGAGAAAAAAATGACAGTATTTTAGGAAGAAAGACTTTGACCCGTATATTATGGTATTCTATGAAAGAGAGAAGTAGCCAAGGCACAGGAGAAAATGGTGTAGAAAAATGACATGTGGCTCAAAGATGCAGGGGTATTCTATGAGAGAATGGGAAACCATTGGGTTGGAAGAAGGAATGGGGAACAAATGAGTACCAAACCACCTCCTGGGGTGCCTTGGTGGCTCAGTCGGTTAAGCATCAGACTGGCTCAGGTCATGATCTCATGGTTCATGGATTTGGGCCCCATGTCAGGCTTGTGCTTACAGCTCAGGGCCTGGAGCCTGCTTCGGATTCCCTATTTCTATGCAACTCCCCCTCCCACTCTCTCTCTTGCTCTCTCTCTCTCTCTCTAAAAAATAAATAAATATTTTTTAAAAAATTTAAACCACCTCCTGATGCTGAAGAAGCAATGCTTGCAAAGAACACAGACTCAGGTAAGATAAGGAGATGGCTGGAACATTCCCAGAAGAAGCTGAATTTCTGGATAAATTTGCCAATTATGAAGCAGAATCTTTTGAAGTTACAGTGATAGGAAATTGGGTGAAGAGAACATTGATCAAAATCAAGGAAATACAACAAAATATAAGTTTGAGAGTGCCTTAGAACTCTAGGTGACAAAGCACAGTCTGCACAGCTAGGGGTTGAGGGCATTGCAGAGAGGTGAGCAAAATTACACAATACATCCATTAAAGAGTAGAAAGAAAATATTAGAGATTCTATTTATATTGTTGATTCTTTTCAAGGATTTTTTAACTCCTTCAAAAACTACTGCCATAGAGAATATATGGCTATGCCTTCTACTTTATGTTCTTGATGATAAACAAAGAATTAGAGGCATAGAAAAATAGTCCCCAAAGAGAAGCATGGGCATTGAACTCAACAACTACTAAGCTGATGTGATTCAGCAATTGCAGATGCAGTATTCATTACTTAAAACCAGGTACTTCTGCATACCTCTTACACAATGGAGCCCATTTTAAAAAGAAAAAAAAATAAGACATACAACTTCAGTGCAAACCACCATTTAATTACCAATGTATACTTTATCCATTTTACCGAATCTGGTATAGAATATAGATATTTGAAATCCATATTCTAGGACAAAATTTTTTGAAATATTGTTGACACATAATATTACATTAATTTCAGGTATATGATGCAGTTATACAACTCTATACATTGTTATTTCCACCACAAGCGTAGCTACCATCTATCACCATACAGCACTATTAAAATTGTACTGACTATATTTCCTATGCTATACCTTTCATCTCTGTGACTCATTTCATAACTGAAAGCCTATACCAGGGGAGAAGATGGCAGCATAGGAGGATGCTGGGCTCACCACCTCCTGCTGATCACTTAGATTGCACCCACAGCTGCCTAAATAACCCAGAAAACTGCCAGAAGACTTGTAAAATGGACTCTTGGGAGCCAAGAGTAGACAAGAGGCCCACAGAATAGGGTAGGAAAGGTGGTGAGGTGGTGCATGCTACACGGACTGGTGGAAGGGAGCCAGACAGTGGAGGGGCAGCCTTCCCGGCAAGGCAGAGCCCCAGAGTCTGGCTTGCAAAAGCAGAGGGGCCAGGCTCCGTGAATTCTGACAGCCAGCGGGACATAACATCTGGAATGTTATAAGTCAATAGCTTTGCTTGGAGAGAGGGAGGGCGAGAGGACACCAGGAAGGAGAGTTGTTGAGCCCCCAGAGACAGAGCTCAGCTCAGCGGTGAACAAAGGCACTGGCCAGCGCCATCTCCCTCTCCCATCCCCCAGCTGAAATCCCAAAGGGAACCAGTTCCCCTCACTGAAATGGCTGGCATCACACATATGCCATATGCCTAATGCTGTGCTTCTGTGGATCCATCACTCTGACGGGTCTGCCTCCCTCCTGGTGCTGCTGGGCCCCTCCCACAGGGGACCAGTGACGGCAAAGTGAGCTGAGCCTGTCCCTCCCACCCATGTGCACCTTGCGTATCGACCCTGGCTAATATGCCAGATCCCATAAAAGTAGCACCACAAGCCTGGCAGTGTGCAAGTAGCCCAGACAGGGGCCACACCACTCCACAGTAAGTCCTGCCCCTGGGAGAGGGGAAGATAAGGTACACACCAGTCTGACTGTGGCCCCAGCGGTGGGCTGAGGACAGACATTGGGTCTGACTGCAACCTCACCCACCAACACAAGTTACTCCAGACAGCACAGGGGAAGTGCCCTGCAGTTCTGTGCCACTCCAGGGACTATCCAAAATGACCAAATGGAAGAATTCTCTTCTAAGGAAACTCCAGGAATTAGCAACAGCTAACGAAATGATCCAAAACGATTTAAGCAATATAATGGACAATGAATTTAGAATAGTTGTCATAAAATCAATCTCTGGGCTTGAAAAAAATGTAGAGGACAGCAGAGAATCTATTGCTACAGACATCAAGGGACTAAGAAACAGTCAGGAGGAGCTAAAAAAATGCTATAAATGAGCTGCACAATAAAATGGAGGCAACCAAAGCTCGGATTGAAGAGGCAGAGGAGAGAATAGGTGAACTAGAAGATAAAATTATGGAAAAAGATGAAGCTGAGAGAAAGAGAGATAAAAAAAATCCAGGAGTATGAGGGAAGAATTAGAGAACTAAGTGATGCAATCAAGCGCAACAATATCCATATAATAGGAATTCCAGAAGAGGAAGAGACAGAGAAAGGGGCTAAAGGTGTACTTGAACAAATCATAGCCAAGAACTTCCCTGATCTGGGGAAGAAAAAGGCATTGAAATCCAAGAGACACAGAGAACTCCCTTCAGAGGTAACTTGAATCGATCTTCTGCACCACATATCATAGTGAAACTGGGAAAATACAAGGATAAAGGGAAAATTCTGAAAGCAGCTAGGGATAAACACGCTCTAACATATAAAGGGAGACTGATAAGACTAGTGACAGATCTATCTACTGAAACTTGGCAGTCCAGAAAGGAATGGCAAGAAATCTTCAATGTGATGAACAGAAAAATATGCAGCCAAGAATCCTTTATCCAGCAAGTCTGTCATTCAGAATAGAAGCAGAGATAAAGGTCTTCCCAAACAAACAAAAACTGAAGGAATTCATCACCACTAAACCAGCCCTACAAGAGATCCTAAGAGGGATTTTGTGAGTGAAATGTTGCAAGGACCACAAAATACCAGAGACATCACTACGAGCATGAAATCTACAGACATCACAATGACTCTAAACCCATATCTTTCTATAATAACACTGAATGTAAATGGACTAAATGCTCCAACCAAAAGACATAGGATATCAGAATGTATAAAAAAACCAAGACCCATCTATTTGCTGTCTACAAGAGACTCATTTTAGACCTGAGGACACGTTCAGGTTGAAAGTGAGGGGAAGGAAAACTATCTATCATGCTACTGGAAGTCAAAAGAAAGCTGGAGTAGCCATACTTATATCACACAAACTAGACTTTAAATTAAAAGCTGGAACAAGAGATGAATAAAGGCATTATTTAATAATTACAGGGTATCTCCATCAGGAAAAGCTAACAATTATAAATATCTATGCACTGAATGGGAGACCCAAATATATAAAACAATCACAAACATAAGCAACCTTATTGATAAGAATGTGGTAATTGCAAGGGACGTTAATACTCCACTTACAACAATGGATAGATCATCTAGATACAGGATCAATAAAGAAACAAGGGCCATGAATGATACATTGAACCAGATGGACTTGAAAGATATATTTAGAACTCTGCATCCCAAAGCAACAGAATATACTTTCTTCTCGAGTGCACATGGAACATTCTCCAAGATAGATCACATACTGGGTCACAAAACAGCCCTTAGTAAGTATAAAACAGTTGATATCATACCATGCATACTTTCAGACCACAATGCTATGAAGCTTGAAATCAACCACAGGAAAAAGTCTGGAAAACCTCCAAAAGTATGGAGGTAAAAGAACACCCTACTAAAGAATGAATGGGTCAATCAGGCAATTAGAGAAGAAATTAAAAAAATATATGGAAACAAATTAAAATGAAAAGACAACAATCCAAAAACTTTTGGATGCAGCGAAGGCAGTCCTGAAAGGAAAGTACATTGCAATCCAGGCATATGTCAAGAAACAAGAAAAATTGCAAATTCAAAATCTATCAGCACACCTAAAGGAAATAGAAACAGAACAGCAAAGACACCCCAAAGCCAGCAGAAGAAGAGAAATAATAAAGATCAGAGCAGAAATAAACAATATAGAATCTAAAAAAAAAAAAACTGTAGAGCATATCAATGAAACCAAGAGTTGGTTTTTTGAAAATATAAACCAAATGGATAAGCCTCTAGCCAGGCTTATCAAAAGGAAAAGGGAGATGTCCTAATAGATAAAATCATGAATGAAAATGGAATTATTACAACCAATCCTCAGAAATACAAGCAATTATCAGGGAATACTATGAAAAATTATATGCCAACAAACTGGACAACCTGGAAGAAATGGGCAAATTCCTAAGCACTCACGCACTTCCAAAACTCACACAGGAAGAAATACAAAACTTTAACAGACCCATAACCAGTGAAGAAATTGAATCAGTTATCAAAAATCTCCCAAAAAATAAGAGTCCAGGACCAGATGGCTTCCCTGGGGAATTCTACCAGACATTCAAAGCAGAGATAATACCTATCCTTCTCAAGCTGTACCAAAATAGAAAGGGAAGGAAAACTTCCAGACTCATTCTATGAAGCCAGCATTACTTTGATTCTTAAACCAGATAGAGACCCAGTAAAAAAAGAACTACAAGCCAATATCCATGATGAATATGGATGCAAAAATTCTCAATAAGATACTAGCAAATCAAATTCAATAGCTTATAAAAAGAATTACACACCATGATCAAGTGGGATTCATTCCTGGGCTGCAGGGCTGGTTCAACATTTGCAAATCAATCAATGTGATACATCACATTAATAAAAGAACAGATTAGAAGCATTTGATCCTGTCAATCAATGAAGAAAAAGCATTTGACAAAATTCAGCATCCTTTCTTAATAAAATCCCTCAAGAAAGTCAGGATAGAAGGAACATACTTAAACATCATAAAAGCCATTTATGAAAAGCCCACAGCTAACATCATCCTCAATGGGGAAAAACTGAGAGCTTTTTCCCTGAGATCAGGAACACGACAGGGATGCCCACACTCACTGCTGTTGTTTAACATAGTGTTGGAAGTGCTAGCATCAGCAATCAGACAACAAAAGGAAATCAAAGGCATCAAAGTTGACAGCGATAATGTCAAGCGTTCACATTTTTCAGATTACATGATATTAGACATGGAAAACCCAATAGACTCCACCAAAAGTCTGCTAGAACTGATACATGAATTCAGCAAAGTTGCAGGATACAAAATCAATGTACAGAAACCAGTCACATTCTTATACACTAACAATGAAGCAACAGAAATACAAATAAAGAAACTGATCCCATTCACAATTGCACCAAGAAGCATAAGATACCTAGAAATAAACCTACCAAAGATGTCAAAGATCTGTATGCTGAAATCTATAGAAAGCTTATGAAGGAAATTGAAGAAGACATAAAGAAATGGAAAAACATTCCATGCTCATGAATTGGAAGAATAAATATTATTAAAATGTCAATACTACCCAAAGCTATCTACACATTCAATGCAATCCCAATCAAAATTGCACCAGCATTCTTCTCGAAGCTCGAACAAGCAATCCTCAAATTTGTATGGAACCACAAAAGACCCCAAATAGCCAAAGTAATTTTGAAGAAGGAGACCAAAGCAGGAGGCATCACAATCCCAGACTTTAGCCTCTATTACAAAGCTGCAATCAACAAGATAGCATGGTATTGGCACAAAAGCAGACAAATAGACCAATGGAATACAATCAAAACCCCAGAACTAGACCCACAAAAGTATGGCCAACTAATCTTTGACAAAACAGGAAAGAATATCCAATGGAAAAAAGATAGTCTCTTTAACAAATGGTGCTGGGAGAACTGGACAGCAACATGCAGAAGGATGAAACTAGACCACTTTCTTACACCATTCACAAAAATAAACTCAAAATGGATAAAGGACCTGAATGTGAGACAGGAATCCATCAAAACCCTAGAGGAGAAAGCAGGCAAAAACCTCTCTGACCTCAGCCACAGCAATTTCTTACTTGACACATCCCCAAAGGCAAGGGAATTAAAAGCAAAAATGAACTATTGGGACCTCATGAAGCTAAAAAGCTTCTGCACTACAAAGGAAACAATCAACAAAACTAAAAGGCAACCAATGGAATGGGAAAAGATATTTGCAATTGACATATGGGACAAAGGGCTAGTATCCAAAATCTATAAAGAGCTCACCAAACTCCACACCCAAAAAACAAATAACCCAGTGAAGAAATGAGCAGAAAACATGAATAAACACTTCTCTAAAGAAGACATCCAGATAGCCAACAGGCACATGAAAAGATGCTCAATGTTGCTCTTCATCCGGGAAATACAAATCAAAACCACACTCAGATACCACATCACGCAGGTCAGAGTGGCTAAAATGAACAAATCAGGAGACTATAGTTGCTGGCAAAGATGTGGAGAAATGGGAACCCTCTTGCACTGTTTGTGAGAATGCAATCTGGTGCAGCCTCTCTGAAAACAGTGTGGAGGTTCCTCAGAAAATTAAAATTATATCTACCCTATGACCCAGCAATAGCACTGCTAGGAATTTACCCAAGGGATACAGGAGTGCTGATGCATAGGGGCACTTGGACCCCAATGTTTATAGCAGCACTTTCAACAATAGCCAAATTATGGAAAGAGCCTAAATGTCCATCAACTGATGAATGGATAAAGAAATTGTGGATTATATACACAATGGAATACTACATGGCAATCAGAAAGAATGAAATATGGCCTTTTGTAACAACGTGGATGGAACTGGAGAGTGTTATGCTAAGTGAAATAAGTCATAGAGAGAAAGACAGATACCATATGTTTTCACTCTTATGTGGATCGTAAGAAACTTGACAGAAGACCATGTGGGAGAGGAAGGAAAAACAAAGAGGTTAGAGAGGGAGGGAGCCAAAACATAAGAGACTCTTAAAAACAGAACAAACTGAGGGTTGATGGGAGGTGGGAGGGAGGGGAGGGTGGGTGATGGGTATTGAGGAGGGCACCTGTTGGAATGAGCACTGGGTGTTGTATGGAAAACAATTTGACAATAAATTTCATATTAAAAAAAATGAAAGCCTATACCTCCCAGTTCATCCACTTTATGCAATCCCCACTTCTTTCCTCTTATATAGTACTTGTCTTTCTGACTTATTTCACTTAGCATAATATCCTTTAGATCTGCCATGACAAAAATAAATTATTAAAATATAGTAGTGGTTTGCTGTTTATTTATTGACAAGAATGCCTTCAATTATGTATAGTAAAAAAAATTATCACTCTTCTGTGATCTGCTTGCAAGATTTTTGTAATATGCATGTATCTTTAGTAATGCCATCTCTGGAGTTAGTCATTATTGCAACTTGATCTAATATTTCCATTTCCAACCTAGAATCTGTCTCCTGATCTACAGGAAAGAAACATAGATTCAAATATTATTTTCAACCTTTCAGATGGTTGTGAGGAATAAATCAGTTATTTAAGGTAAAGTACTCAAAACCTTTGCCTAGCACATAATAACCACTTAATAGACATTACTATTATTATTGTTGTTGTTAATAATAATAATGATAATATTATATTATTATTTTCATTTCAATCTCAGGAATGAGTCACAAAGACAATAAAAATGTTAAGATTTTGCACAGAGGAATACTTTTTGTAAGGTAGGAAAGACTGCATGAATAATTTATTAAAGTTTGTAGAGACCATATAGTTTATAAAGCACACTCAAAAATTCTAAAGGAAGTAATTAATAGTAATACTATAAAACCAGGGGAGTCTAACACCTGACATACATTGGTGGACAGATCATTCAAAAGGATAATAAACAAGGAAAAAGTGGTATGGAATGACACACTGGACCAGATGGATTTAACACATATATTCTACCTCAGCAAAGGTCATCACTCCTAAATGCTCTAATCCGCATCAATATCCTCTTTTCTCACCATAGTCTCTTACCTATCTTCCCAAGTTCTTTCTTCAAATGAATCAAAGAAGAAATCCAAAAGTACATGGAAAAAAAGTGAAAATGAAAACACGACATTACAAAACCTTTGGGATGCAGCAAAAGCTTTTCTAAGAAGGAAGTTGATAGAAATTCAGACCTAACTCAAGAAGAAAAAAAATCTCAAATAAACCACATAACACTAAACATAAATGAGGTAGGGGAGCCTGGGTGGCTCAGTCGGTTAAACATCTGACTTCAGTTCAGGTCCTAATCTCATGATTCATGCGTTGAAGACCCACATTGGGCTCTATGCTGACAGCTCAGAGCCTGGAGCCTGCTTCATATTCTGTGTATCCTTCTCTCCCTGTTCTTCCTCTGCTTGTGCTCTGTCTCTGTCTCTCAAAAATGATTCAACATTTAAAAAATTAAAAAAAAAAATGAGTTAGAAAAGAACAGCAAACAAAATCCCAAACCAGCAGAAGGAAGGAAATTATAAAGATTAAAACATAAATAAATGACATGGAAACTAAAAAAAAAAAAGAAAACAGGAGACATGAATAAATATTTTTCCAAAGAAAATATCAGATGGCCAACAGACATATGAAAAGATGGTCAACATCATTCATCATCATGAGAATACAAATCAAAACTACAATGAGTACCACTACACACATACCAGAATGGCCAAAATGAACAACACATGAAACAACAGATGTTGGTGAGGATGTGGAGAAAGGGTAACCCTCTTGCACTGTTAGTGGGAATGAAAACTTGTACAGCCACTCTGTAAAACAGTATGAAGTTTCCTCAAAAAGTCAAAAATAGAATTACCCTATGACCCAGCCATTGCACAACTAGGTATTTACCCAGAGAATACAAAAATACTGATTTGAAGGGTCACATGCACTGTGATGTTTATAGCAGCATTATCAATAACCAAATTATGGAAAGAGCCCAGTGTCCATCGACTGATGAATGAACAAAAAAAGTAGTACATATATACAGTGGAATATTACACAGACATAAAAAATAATAAGTATTGCCATTTGCAAAACATGGATGGAGCTAGATTGTATTATAAATGAAATAAATCAGTCAGAGCAAGACAAATACCATATTATTTCACTCA
The DNA here is from genome assembly GCF_024362965.1 of Panthera pardus. NCBI lineage: Eukaryota > Metazoa > Chordata > Mammalia > Carnivora > Felidae > Panthera > Panthera pardus. The sequence continues at coordinate 59,519,890 of NW_026526843.1, forward strand.
TATGTCAAATTTAAGAAAGAAAACAAGTGAACATAGGGGAAGTATAAAAGAAAAGAGAGGGAAGCAAACCATAAGCGTCTCTTAACTATTGATAACAAACTGAGGGTCAATGGAGGGAAGGTGGGCAGGGAATGGGCTAAATGAATGATGTATATTAAGGAGGGTACCTGTTGTGTTGAGCACTGGGTGTTGTTATATGTAAGTGCTGAATCACTAAATTCTACTCCTGAAACCAATATTACATTGTATGTTAAGTAACTTGAATTTAAATAAAAACTTGACAAAGTAGAAAAGTAGATAAGTTTAATCACAACAACAAAAAAATAAATAAAATGACGTCATGGGACTTCATCAAAATAAAAAGCTTCTGCCTAGCAAAGGAAAGAATCAATGTTACTAAAAAGCAGCTTATGGAATTGGAGAAGATATTTGCAAATCCATATCCAATAAAGATTAGTATACAAATTATAAAAAGAACTCCTACAATTCAACACCAAAAAAACCAAATAATCTATTTTAAATGGACAGAAGACCTGATTAGATTTCCTCAAAGATGACATACATATGACCAACAAACAAATGAAAAGATGGTCAATGTCACTTGTCCATAGGGAAATGCAAATAAAAACTACAATGAGATATCACCTCACACCTGTCAGAATAACTAAAATAACTATCACAAGAAACAAGTGTTGGTGAGGATATGGGCAAGAAGGAACCCTTTTGCATTGTTGGTGGGAATGAAAACTAGTACAGCCCCTGTGGAAAACAGCATGCAGTTTCCTCAAAATAATTAAAATATAACTACCCTACAATTCAGTAATTGTAGTAATGGTATTTACCTCAAATTATAAAAGCCATAATTGCAAGGGATTCATGCATCACTATGTTTATAGCAGAATTATTTACTATAGCCAAATTATGGAATTAGCCCAATTGTCCATTGACAGATGAATGATATGGATGGAGCTATAAAGTAGAAAGTATGACGCTAAGCGAAGTAAATCAGAAACACAAATGCCATATGATCTCACTCACATATGAATTGAGAAAGAAAAAAATGTGTAAAGGAAAATGGAGAGAGAGAGAGAGAGAGAGAGAGAGAGAGAAGGAAGAAACAGACTCTTAGCTGTAGAGAACAAATTGATGGCTACCAGAAGGAGAAGGATGGAGAGATGGGTGAAATAGGTGATGGAGATTAAGGAGTACACTTGTGATGAGCACTGGGTGATGTATGGCAGTGTGGAACCACTATATTGTACACCTGAACCGAATATAATAACACTATATGTTAACTGTATCAAAATTATAATTTTATTCTTAAAAAGTGAATTGGTCCAACTTTTTGAGGAGCCTCCATACTGTTTTCTAGAGTAAGTGCATTAGTTTGCATTCACACCAGCAGTGTAAGAGGGTTCCTTTCTCTGCATCCTCATGAACACCTGCTATTTCCTGTGTTGTTAATTTTAGCCATAATGACAGTTATGAGGTGATATATCATTGTAGTTTAATTTGTGTTTCCCTGATTATGAGTGATGTTGAGCATCTTTTCATGTGTCTGTTAGCATTCTGAATGTCTTCTTTGGGAAAATGTCTATTCAAGTCTTCTGCCCATTTTTAAATTGGATTATTTATTTTTTGGGTGTTGAGTTTATATGAGCTATATATATATAGATATATACATATGTATATATATGTATACACATATATACATATATATATACACATGTATATATATGTATACACATATATACATATATATATACATATATATATATCATACTAACTCTTTATGAGATATACAGTTTGCAAATATCTTCTCCCATTCTGTAGCTTGCCTTTTAGTTTGATTGCTTCCTTTGCTGTGCAGAAGATTTATATCTTGATGATGTCCTAATAGTTTGTATTTACTTTTGTTTCCCTTGCCTCAGTAGCCATATCTAGTAAGAAGTTGTAGGACTGATGGCAAAGAGCTTATTGCCTGTTTCCTCCTCTAAGATTTTGATGGCTTCTTGTCTCACATTTAGGTCTTTCGTCCATTTTAAATTTATTTTTGCATATGGCAAAAAAAGTTGTCTAGTTTCATTCTTCTGCATGTTGCTGTCGAGGTTTCCCAACACCATTTGTTGAAGAGACTTTTTTTTCTACTGGATATTCTTTCCTGCTTTGTTGAAGATTACTTGACCATATGGTTGTAGGTACATTTCTGGTTTTTCTATTATGTTCCATTGATCTATTTATGCCAGCCTTATGGGTCTTCCCTTGTAAGTTAAGGACTTGTTTTATCTTGCTGCTTTTAGGATTTTTTATCTATTGCTATATTTTGCAAATTAGCTACAATATATATTGACTGCCTGCTTTTGTTGATTTTGATGGGGGTTCTCTGTGCTTCTTTGACTTGGATGTCTGTTTCCTTTTCCAGATTAGGGAATTTTTCAGCTATTATTTCCTCAAATACATATTTGCAATATTTTATCTCTCTTCTTCTTCTGTAACTGCTGATACAAGTGTTATTACATTTGATGGAGTCACTGAGTTCCCAAAGGCTACTCTCATGATCCATAATTCTTTCTGTCGGTAATTCAGCTTTATTATGTTCCATAATTTTATCTTCTATATCACATATTTATTCCTCTGATTCTTCTATCCTTGTGGTCATTACATCCCGTCTGTCTCAAATCTCTGTCACTGCCATTTCTGCCTCACTTATTTTAACGATTTTATCTCTGTAGTAAGGGTCTCCTTCCTTCTCCCAAGCCCAGCGAATATCCTTATGATTATTATTTTAAATTCTCCATGAGGCATATTACTTATATATGTTTCCATTGGATCTCTGGCCATGACCTTTTCTTGTTCTTTCTTTTGAGATCAGTTCCTCCTTTTTGGCATTTTGTCTAGGTCTCTCTCTTGTGTGTTCAAAAAGCCTGTTGTGTTTCCTGTTCCTGAGAGTAATAGCTTTATGAAGAAAACGTTGTATACTGCCCATGGCCTAGCATTTCAGGGAGTGTCGTCTCTTGTGTGTGTGGCATGCATTCTCCTGCTATGTTTTGGCTGCTCTATCCTTCAAGGCCACTCATCTGCAGAGGTTCTCCTTGGCTGTAGTGGTAAATGTTTGTATCCAGACCAGAGTGTGGTGAGTTTATCTAGTTTGCTCTGTTCTGCTTGTTAAAAGAGACCTGATTCTACTTCCACTAGTACTGAAGACTTGAAGAATTGTGTGTTTTGGAGATGTGGTGCATTTAAGGGTTTGTGCTGGTGTTTTGGGGAAGAAACTTGCTGTGCTGGTCCTTTGGCACACCTGCCAGAGAAAAGCAGTACATAGCAGAATGCACAGGGCTAGAGTTGGTGTACACAGATCAGGCAGCCAGTGTCTGTGCTGTTCTGTTTACTGAAGTTGGCTTATGCTGGGGAGAAGGGGGGGGGGAATAGTACCAGCCAGCTCCTTTGTCCCTGAAGAGTGGAGTCTGTCTTTTCTGCTCCCAGGGAAACAGTCCCTGAAGAGTGAATAATTTTCCCTTATTCAACCTAGGTGCTTTTCAGATGGATGTTTTCACACTGTCTGTATTCAAGTTGCTTGCCTGCCTGGAGTAACACTGTGCACCTTGCGTTCTATCCTAGCCAAACCTGATGACTTTTAGTGTTTGTTGTTGTTGTTTCTTTTTTGTTTTTTTCTTTCAGTTTCTTTGTTTGTTTTAATTTTTTATTGATTTAAATCTAGGTTAGTTAACTTATAGTGAAATAATGGTTTAGGAGTTGAATTTAGTGGTTCATCACTTACATATGATACCTAATGCAAAGGTAACAAACAAGTGCCATCCTTAATGCCCATTACTTATTTAGCCCATCCCCCCACCCACATCCCTTCCAACAACACTGTTTGCTCTCTGTATTTAACAGTCTTTTATGGCTTGCCTTCCCCTCTGTCTTCACCTTATTTTTCCTTCCTTTCCCTTTTGTTCATCTGTTTTGTTTCTTAAATTCCACATATGATGGGGCGCCTGGGTGGCGCAGTCGGTTAAGCGTCCGACTTCAGCCAGGTCACGATCTCGCGGTCCGTGAGTTTGAGCCCCGCGTCAGGCTCTGGGCTGATGGCTCGGAGCCTGGAGCCTGTTTCCGATTCTGTGTCTCCCTCTCTCTCTGCCCCTCCCCCGTTCATGCTCTGTCTCTCTCTGTCCCAAAAATAAAAATAAAAAACGTTGAAAAAAAAAAATTAAAAAAAAAAAAATTCCACATATGAGTGAAATCATATGATATTTGTCTTTCTCTGACTTATTCTGCTTAGCATAGTACACTCTAGTTCCATCCACACTGGCACAAATGGCAAGATTTCATTATTTTTGATCACCCAGTAATGTTCCATTATAGATATAGATATAGATATAGATATAGATATAGATATAGATATATAGATATCACATTTTCTTTATCCATTCATCAGTCTTTGGGTCTATGGAAATTTGGGCTCTTTCCATAACTTGGTTATTGTTGATAGTGCTTCTATAAACATTGAGGTACTTGTGCCCCTTCAAATCAGCATTTTTATATCCTTTGGATAAATACATAGTAGTGCAATTGTTGGGTCATAGGGTGGCTCTATTTTTAATTTTTTGAGGAAACTCCATCCTGTTTTCTGAGTGGCTTCACCAGTTTTCATTCCCACCAATAGTGCAAAAGTGTTCCCCTTTCTCCACCTCCTTGCCAACATCTTTTGTTTCCTGTGTTAATTTTAGCCATTCTGACAGGTGTGAGATAGTATCTCATTGTGGTTTTGATCCATTTTTCCCTTATGATGAACATCTTTTCATGTGTCTCTTAGGCACATAAGCATTTTGATGACATACAATAAAGAAAAATTTGAACTCTGAGAGTATAATTAAATGCATTTCTAATTTTTATAACAAATTTTTGACTTTTTGTATACTGTGTAGTCTTAACATTATTTGTACCTGTATCTTCTTAATAAAATATTAATACATATCATTATATGCCAAAAATATTTCACACTAATAATGTTGCCCAACATTTAATTCACTTTAGAAAAATGCAATTTGAGGTAACATGATGGCATAGTAAAAGGACCCTAGGCTTGTCTTATCCATGGAACATAACTAGATGACTATCAAATCATTCTGAATATTCAAGAAATAGATCTGAGGACTGACAGAACAAATGCCACAACTAGAGGGAGAGAAGAGGCCACATCGTGGAAGGTAGGAAGTGCATAAAGTTTGGGTGGTCTTGGCTGGGATAGAACCCTGTGGGTACTGCCTTGTTCCTGGAAAGAAGGCAAAGAAGCAACCCAGAGGCAGACAGTGCTAACTGAAGAATGCCTAAAGCTCACAGGGGAAATTGTTCCTTCTTCTTGGAATGCATCTTTGAGAGGTATCCTTCACAAAATGCCTCTCCTAAAACAGAAGAGCCAGTGGGCAGCATTTCCCTCCCCAACCCCTGGGCATACCCATAGAGTCACCTATTAAGGGCAGCTAGCCCAGACACTGGCTGCCTTGCCTGCTTGCTCCAAGTCCCATAAATGTGCACTCTTACACAACTGCCTTTTTGAGTCAAAAGTAAATCACTTCCAGTATAGTGAGACCTTCCCCCAGAAGACTAGTGCAGGTGCCCACCACAGCAAAACCTTAAATTTTGGGGTTTTAAAAGCCAGCAAGCTTGAATGGGATAGAGACCAAAGTGCACTGCACAGCTCCTGGTAGGCAAACAACCTGGAGACAGCATGAAAACAGTGATTTTAAAGATGCCTGAGACTCACTGGGAGAGATAATTCACTCTTCTGCGAGTGATTTCTTGAGAGCCACAAGTATAGAGACCCATCTGTGGGGTCAAAGGAGTTGGCTGGCACCATTTCTGTCCCCCACCCTTCAACATAAACCAGCTTCAGTAAACAGCACAATACCAGCACTCATTGCCTAATCTGGTTACACAAAGTCCCATACCCTTGTGCTCTGCTTATATTGCCTTTCTTTGGCAAAGGTGTGCAAGTCCCAGCACAGTGGGTCCCTTCCCCCAGAAGACCAACAGAAACCTTTTCACACACCACATTTCCCAACAATAAAGTTTTTAAAAGACTTCTGTTCTAGTGGAAGTAGCATCAGCTATCATTTAGAAAGCAGAACAGGGCACACCTAAACTACCCACACTCTGGCTAAGGTCCAAACCCTGCCCACTGCAGGCAAGGAGAACCTCTCCCGATAACTGGCCTGAAGGATAAAGCAGTCAAAACACAGCACAAAGCAACACCAGAAATACCCTCTGAAGTGCCAGGCCCTGGACACTATATGACCCCTTCTTCATAAAGCCATTATTCTCAGAAGCAGAAAATGTAACAGACCTCTCTAACAAAGAGAAGACAGAGACTTATACAAAATTCCAAGATGGAGGAATTCATTCCAAAAGAAAGAGTAAGAAAAGGTCACAGATCTAATAGAAACAGATAAAAGCATTTGATAAAATATGCTTGATGCAAAATTTAAAGCAACAATCATATGAATACACAATGAGCTTGAAAAAAAGAATGGAAGATGTTAAGGAGGTCCTTACTGCAGAGGCAAAGGAGTTATAAAACAGGCAGAAATAAAAAATGCAATAACTGAGATTCAAAATGAACCTGATATAATGAACATTAGAAGAATCAGAGGAATGAATAAGTGATATGGAAAATAGAATTATGGAAAATAATGAAGCAGAACAAAGAGAAAAAAGAAAAAATTTGGATCATGAGTGTAGTTTTCAGGAACTCAGGAATGCCATCAAACATAACACTCATATCATAGGAGACCCAGAAGAAGAGAGAGTAAAGGAGGCAGAAAGTTTATTTGAGGAAATAATACCTGAAATTTTCACTAATCTGGGGAAGGAAACAGACATCCAAATCCAGGAAGCACAGAGAACTGTCATCAAAATCAACAAAAGCAGGCCAATACCAAGACATATTCTAGTTAAATTTGCAAAATATAATGATAAAGAAAAATTTACGAAAGGAGAAAGAAAAAAGAAGTCTCTAAATTATACATGAAGTCCAACAAGGTGAGCAACTGATCTCTCCACAGAAATATGGTATGCCAGATGGGACTGGCATGATATATTCAAAGTGATGAATGGGAAAAATCTGCAGCTAAGAGTACTCTATTCAGCAAGGCAGTCATTCAGAATAGAAAGAAAGATAAAGACTTTCCCAGACAAGCGAAAACTAAAGGAGTTCATGACCATTAAACCAGCCCTGCAAGAAATATTAGAGGTGACTCTTTGAGTGGGAAGGAAAGACCAAAAGTGACAAAGACTAGAAAAGAACAGAGATAATCTGAAGAAACACCAACTATACAGGTAATACAATGGCACTAAATTCATACCTATCAATAATTACTCCAAATATAACTGGATGAAATGTTCTAATCAAAAGACATAGGGTATCAGAATGGATTAAAAAAAAAACACAGGACTCATCTATATGCTGCATACAAGACACTCATTTGAGACCTAAAGACACATGCAGATCAAAAGTGAGAGGATAGAGAACCATTTATCATGCTAATGGACATCAAAAGAAAGTGGGAGTAACCATACTTGTATCAGAAAAAACAGATTTTTTTATGTTTATTTATTTTTGAGAGAGAGAGCAATCAGGAGCAGGGAATGGGTAGAGACAAAGGGAGGCAGAGAATCCAAAGCAAGTTTCATGCTGTCAGCACAAAGCCCAACATGGGGCTCAAACCCGCAAACTGTTAGATGATGACCTGAGCTAAAGTAAGACACTCAACTGACTGAGCCACCCAGGTGCCCTAGAAAAAACAGATTTTTAACCAAAGACTGCACCAAAACATGAGGAATGGCACTATGTCATAATTAAAGGGTCTATCCAAAAGAAGATCTAACAAATGTAAATATTTATGTCCTCAACTTGAGAGCACCCAAATATATAAATCAATTAATCACAAACATAAAGAAACTCATTGATAATAAAAAAATAACAGTAGGAAACCTTAACACCCCAATTACAACAATGGACAGACCATGTAAGCAGAAAGTCAACAAGGAAACAATGGCTTTGGATGACACAGTGGACCAGATGGACCTAACATATATATTCAGTACATTTCAACCTAAAGCAGCAGAATACACATTCTTTTCAAGGGCACATGGAACATTCTCCCGAATAGATCACATACTGGGTCACAAATCAGGCCTAAACAAGTACAAAAATATTGAGATCATACCATGCATATTTACCAACCACAACACTATGAAACTTGAATTCAACTGCAGGAAAAATTTGGTAAGACCACCATAACATGGAGGTGATAGAACACCTTACTAAAAATGAATGGGCCAACCAGTAAATCAAACAAGAAATTAACAAATACATGAAAGAAAAATGAAAATTAAAACATGACAGTCCAAAACTACGGGAAGCAGCAAAAGTGGTTGTAAGAGGAAAGTATATAGCAATACAGGTCTACATAAGAAAGCAAAAAAAATCTCAAATAAACAACCTAACCTTATATTTAAGGGAGCTAGAAAAAAGAACAACAGATTAAGGCTAAAGCCAGCAGATAAAGGGAAATAATAAAGATTAGAGCAGGAATAAATTACATAGAAATTAAAAAAAAATAGTAGAACAGGTCAATTAAATCAAGAGCTGGTTCTCTGAAAAATCAATAAAATTGATAACCCCCTAGCCATACTTAGCAAAAAGAAAAGACAAAGGACCCAAATAAGTAAAATCATAAATAAGTGAGGATAAATACCAATACCACAGAAATATAATTATAAGAGAATATTATGAAAAAATATGTGCCAATTAATTGGACAACCTGGAAGAAATGGGTAAATTCCTAGAAACATAAACTACCACAACTGAAACAGGAAAAATAGAAAATTTGAACAGATTGATAACCACCAAAAATACTGAATCAGTAATCAAAAATCTCCCAACAAACAAAAGTTCAGGGCCAGATGGCTTCACGGGGAATTCTACCAAGCATTTTAAGAAGAGTTAATACTTATTGTTCTCAAACTATTCCGTAAAATAGGGAAGGAAAATGTTCAAATTCATTCTATTAGGCCAGCATTACCCTGATTCCAAAACCAGGACAAAGAGTTCTCTAAAAAAGAGAAGAACAGGCCAATATCTCTGAACACGCATGCAAAAATTCTCAACAAAATAGTAACAAATCAAAATTAACAGTACATTAAAAGAATCATTCACCATTATTGAATAGGATTTATTCCTGGACTGCAAGTGTAGTTCAATATTCACAAATCAATGTGATACACCACATTAATAAAATAAAGGATAAGAACCATATGATCCTTTTAATAGCTGTAGAAAAAGTATTTCACAACGTTCAACATCCAGTCATGATAAAACCCTCAAAAAAGCAATGTTAGACAGGACATACCTCAACATCATATAGGCCATATACAAAAAAACCCACAGCTACTATCATCCTCAAAGGGGAAAAAGAGAGCTTTTCCTCTACTGAGGAACAAGACAGGGATGTCCAGTCTCATCACTATTATCTAACATAACACCGGAAGTCCTAGCCTCAGCAATCAGACAACACAAAGAAATAAAAGGCATTCAAACCAGCAAAGAAGTCAAACTTTCATTATTTGCAGATGACTGACACTCTATAGAGAAAACCAAAAAGTTTCCACCATAAAATTGCTAGAACAGATACATGTATTCCCTGAAGTTTCAGGGTCCAAAATCAATGTAAAGAAATCTGTTGCATTTCTGTACACCAATAATGAAGCAACATAAAGAGAAATCAAAGAATCAATCCCATTTACAACTTCTCCTAAAACCATGAGATACCTAGGAATAAAGTAGGAAATGAGATACCTGACTGACTTATTTCGCTTAGCATTATACACTCTACTTCCATTCACGTGTTGCAAATGGCAAGATTTCATTATTTTTGACTGACAAGTAGTATTCCATTGTGTACATATACCACTTATTCTTTATCCATTCATCAGTCAATGAACATTGGGCTCTTCTTGCTATTGTTAATAGCACTGCTATAAGCCTTGGAGTGCATGTGCCCCTTCAAATAAGCATTTTTGTATCTTTGGATAAATACCCAGTGGTGCAATTGCTGGGTCATGGGGTAGTTCATTTTTAATTTTTTGAGGAACCTCCACACTGTTTTCCACAGTGCATGCACCAGTTTGCATTCTGACCAACAGTGCAAAAGGGTTCCCCTTTCTCCACATCCTTGACAACATCTGTTGTTTCCTGAGTTGTTAATTTTAGCCATTTAAAAAAAATTTAATGTTTATTTTTGAGAAAGATACAGAGAGAAACAGAGTGCAAGTGGGGGAAGGGAAGAGAGAGGGAGACAAAGAATGTTACACAGGCTTCAGGCTCAAAACTATCAGGAAAGAGCCCCACAAGGGGCTTGAACTCACAACCTGCGAGAATATGACCTGAGCCAAAGTTGGACGCTTAACCGACTGAGCCACCCAGGTACCCTAATTTTAGCAAATCTGACAGATGTGAGGTAGTATCTCATTGTGGTTTTGATCTGTATTTCCCTTATGATGAGTGATGTTGAACATCTTTCCATTTGTCTGTTAGCCGCATAAGTATTTTGATGACATACAGGAGGGAAAAAAATTGAACTCTGAGAGTATAATTAAATGCATTTATAATTTTGAATACTAGGAAAATTAGTGACTTTGTTATGCTATGTACTCTTAACACTATTGGGACTTCATACTGTTTTTTGTTTTTATTTCCCTTGCCTCCAGAGACATGTCTAGTAAGAAGTTGCTATGGTTGAGGCCAAAGAGATTGTTGTGCTTTCTCCCCTAGGATGTTGATGGTTTCCTGTTTCACATTTAGGTCTTTTCATCCATTTTGAATTTCTTTTTCTGAATGGTGAAAGGAAGTAGTCTAGTTTCATTCTGTATGTCCCTATGCAGTTTTCTGAGCACCATTTGTTCAAGTGACTGTCTTTTTTTCCATTAGATATTCTTTCCTGCTTTGTTGAGGATTAGTTGACTATACATTTGTGAGTCCATTTCTGGGTTCTCTATTCTGTTCCATTGATCTATGTGTCTGTTTTTGTTCTAGTACCATACTGTCTTGATGATTACAGCTTTGTAATAAAGCTTAAAGTCCAGAATTGTGATGGCTCCAGCATTGATTTTCATTTTCAACATCACTTTGACTATTCAGGGTCTTTTCTGGTTCCATACAAATTTTAGAATTGTTTCTTCTAGCTCTCTGGAGAATGCTGGTGCTGTTTTAATATGGATTGCATTGAATGTGTAGGATTCCTTGGGTAGTATAGACACTTTAACAATATTTGTTCTTCCAATCCATGAGCATGAATGTTTTTCCATTTCTTTGCGTCTTCTTCAATTTCCTTCATAATCTTTCTATACTTTTCAGCATACAGATCTTTTATGTATTTGCTTGGGTTTATTCCTAAGTATGTTATGGATTTTGGTGCAATTTTAAATGGGATCAATTCCTTGGTTTTTCTTTCTGCTGTTTCATTATTGGTGTATAGAAATGCAACCAATTTCTGTACATTGATTGTATATCCTGTGACTTTGCTAAATTCACATATTGTAGCATTTTTTGGTGGAGTCTTTCGGGTTTTCAATGAGAGGTGTCATGTCATCTGCAAAGAGTAAATGTTTGACTTCTTCTTTGTCAATGAATATGCTTTTTATTTTGCTTTTTTGTCTGTTTGCTGTTGTCTGTTTACTGAGGCTGGGACTTCCAGTTCTATGTTGAACAACAATGGTGAGATTGGACATCCCTGTCATGTTAATGACCTCAGAGGGAAAGCTTTCAGTTTTCCCCCATTTAGATTGATAGTAGCTGTGGGAATTTGATGTATGTCTTTTATGATGCTGAGGTATGTTCCTTCTATCCCTACTTTCTTGAGGGTTTTTATCAATAAATGATGCTGTATTGTCAAATTCTTTTCTGCATCTATTGAAAGGATTATATGGTTCTTATCCTTTCTTTTATTTATGTGGTGTAACAAATTGATTGATTTGCAAATATTGGACCACTCCTGCAGTCCAGGAATAAATCCCACTAAAAATTGGTGAATAATTCTTTTAATGTACTGTTGAATTCGATTTGCTAGTATCTTGAGAATTTTTTCATCCAGCTTCATCAGGATATTGGCCTGTAATTCTCCTTTTTAGTGGGGTCTTTGGTTTTAGAATAAAAGTAATGCTGGCTTCTTAGAATGAGTTTGGAAGCTTTTCTTTCATTTCTATTTTTTGGAGCAGTTTGAGAAGAGTAGGTATCAACTCTTCTTTAAATGTCTGGTAGAAATCCTCTGGGAATCCATCTGACTCTTATTTGGAGATTTTTGATAACTGATTCAACTTATTTGCTGGGTATGGGCTTATTCAAATTTTCTATTTATTCCTGTTATGGTTTTGGTACTGTGTGAGTAGAGTGTCTAGGAATTTGTCCATTTCTTCCAGATTGTCTGGTTTGTTGGCATATAATTTTTCACAGTATTCTCTTATAATTGTTTGTATTTCTGGGTTGTTGCTTGTGATCTATTCTCTTTCATTCGTGATTTTATTTATTTGTGTTCCTTTATTTTCTTTTTGATAATTCTGGCTAGGGCTAGGGGATTATCAATTTTATTTATTCTTTCAAAACAAAACCCACAGCTTTTAGTTTCATTAGTCTGTTCAATCATATTTTTGTTTCTGTATTATTGATTTCTGTTCTAATCTTTATTATTATCCTTCTTCTGCTGGTTTTTGGCTTTATTTGCTTCTCCTTTATCTATCTTCTTTAGGTGTGAGGTTAGGTTGTGTATTTGGGGCCTTTCTTTCTTCAAGAGATAGGCCTGAATTGCAAAGTATTTTTCCTCTTAGGACTGCCTTTCTTACACCCTAAAGTGTTTGGACTGTTGAATTTTCATTTTCATTTGCCTCCATGTATTTTTAAAATTACTTCTTTAATTTCCTGGTTGCTCTTTACCCCTGTACCATCATCAACAGAGCTCCTCCTTATTTGAAGTGTTGGAGTGTTTGGACCTTTAACTAAGTGTTCTTTGATTTGTTTGTTGAATTAAGCCTGGAAAAAAAGGAGAGTGAAACCCTGATCCCAAAAAGAGAAAAGGAAAGGAAAAAGTAATAATGGACAGAGAATAAAAAACTATAAGGTTGATTCCAAAGAAGAAGGGGAAAAAGGCAGGGGGAAGCAGGAGAAAAGGGAAAAAAAGAAGACAAAGGAAAAGAATAAAAAATCCTGATCCAAAGAGAGAAAGAGAGAAGGAAATGAAAAAAAAAAGATAAGAAACTATGAGCCTCATTCCAAAAGAAAAAAAAGAATGAGGATGAAAATAATAAAAGAGTTATCTGTTGGTGCCTACAAGGTGCTGGCTCTGTTAGTCTAGAGGAGAGGCCAGGTATTTTGGCTCAGAGTCAGTCTTGCCCCAGTAAATACGCAGTTGTCAGGCTTGGAGGGGCAAGGTTTAGTGTAAGTGGGTTACACCTCCACTGGGGGCTACTGTGTTGCTCTCTGAAGTCCCACCATTTTGGTGTTGGCAGGGGGAATGGCGCCACCCCAATTTCTTGCCTTCACCAGGGATCAAACCCCTGCTGTTGAGGCAGGCAACTCTCATTGAATACCTAAGGCAGTCAAGTTGCCCTGGGTCTTTTCTTTACCTATGCTTTTTCTTTGGTGTGTTGCTGGGTTGAAAATCCAAAGTCTTAAAGGACCTGGCATGGTGTGTATACACCTCCTCTGGAGTACAGCTTCACCAAACTGCTGATGAAAGGCCTTTGGCTGGCACCTACAGGGACTTTTGTCCTTGGGGATGCAATAAGCCCTCTTCCAAAAGTACCCCAGGAAAAGGACTGTTCTCTTTCAGTGCACCCCAGAGATCTCTGCACCATGCTATGCACTCCAGGGCCAGTTCCCTCCTCCCCAGAAGTGTCCACCACAGCTCTTCTCCAGAGAAAGTTGCATACTTCCAAAACCTCAGAGTTTGAGCACAAAGGCTGTTTGCAAAAAGTACTGGGACACTCAGTACTTTTCACTTACCAGTCTGTGGTCCAGAGAGGTTTTCTTTTTGTGCTAATTTGATGATGCACTATTTCAACCTCTCTCTCTTTCTCTCCCTTTTGTCTCTCCACAGAAAGTTTTCCCTCCCCTCTGTGGCTTTGCCATTTTTCTCTTCCTCAGTTCACTTCCATCCACCTGGAACCTGCCAAGCTGTCTCCCTCCAACTGTGGAGATCCTTCTGCCACCCCACAGGTTGATTTCCTGGATGTTCCAAGTAGTCTGACCTCAATACATCTGTGTTTGAGGGATGAGAAAAGCCCAGGGTCCCCCTACTTCTCCACCATCTTAACTCTTCCCTCTAGTCTAGTTTCTTAAGTCAGTCCAGCCAACCTACAGTTGGTTTCTATTGTAGATGTGATATAAGTTCCCTAATTCTCTGGCTTAAAATTTTGTTAGGAGTGCAGAATTTATAATTGTTTCCATAGGAAACATTACAGAGACTACATCTTGCTAAAGAATTTAGAAGAATTTCCCAATGTTTTGATGCCTCTATATTCTACTCTTGAAAGTTTTGAAGGCTAATTTGAGTTACATTATTCCTTATCAAATGGAAGTCATACGATAGGTTATAGAGTAGGATTTTAGTGAGATTTCTTCCAAAAATTGTTTATAGGTTCATATATCTTTTTTTCCTTATAACTACTAAGCATAAAATTAGAAAGGGGTTGTTTATAAAACAATATACTTATTTTCTTGAATTTTATCTCCATTCAATAGTTTTGAGGCAAGTAGTTTCTCAAGAGTCTCAATGATAGAAGAATGACTCAATGGTATTATCTAGTGAAGGTAAAAGGGGACTATTAAAAGCATCATCTCATATGTGTTCCACAAAGCAACCCAAATCATACATGTTCCTCACATGGTTGCCTCCAATCTTTAAGTCAAGATAATTATGGCACATACTTGTATATGACCAAGATCAGTATAAATTTAGCTGTCTTTCATCCTGTTTTACTGTCTTTGGAATGGGCAATGCAACAAAATTTTCTTTTTTTTAATTTTTTCTAATGTTTATTTATTATTGAGACAGAGGGACAGAGCATGAGCGGGAAGGGGCAGAGAGAGGGAGACACAGAATCGCAGGTTCCAGGCTCTGAGCTGTCAGCGCAGAGCCCAACGCGGGGCTCGAACTCACGGACTGTGAGATCATGACCTGAGCCGAAGTTGGATGCTCAACCGACTGAGCCACCCAGGTGCCCCTGCAACAAAATTTTCTAAAAGGGATGCTTTTTTTGCATTTTGCTACAGTTATCTCATTCACAGATTTTATTTTATTTGTATCATTTCTCTGCTTTGCTAAACTTTCTTTTACAACGTTATCTTAATTTTCCTTTTAATCAGGGGAAAATGAATTGCCTTCTATATCTATACATTGCTTTTTCCACATTTTTCCCATCATTTAAAATCTTCTTACATGTAAGTGGTTTACAAGATTTTGTGTAATTTTGTTTTTTATAAAGGAATTCAATTAGGAAGACTTCTACAAACATTTTATTAGAAAAAAAATTCTAAACAGAAGAGTGTGGTACATTCCTGTAATGTAAAAGAACTCATTCAGGCAGTGTACATTGCCTGAATGTAAAAATGAAGACTTGTCTCCTACATGAAACACAAGTAATTTAGGGAGGCAGTGTTGCTCAAAGGATAGACAATAGCACCATGAATAAGGAGACTTGAGTCTGCATTAACTTTTCTTTCTTTCTTTCTTTCTTTCTTTCTTTTGAAATATAATTAAGATACAATGTTATATTAGTTTCAGGTGTACAATACAATGATTCAACAATTCTATACATGACTCAGTGCTCATCAAGATAAGCCATTAACATTTTAAAGTCAGGTAATTTATTTACCATTCCTGGATTTCAATTTTCCTATTAATGAAATAGTGAAAATAATATTCCTTTCCCTTATTCACAGCATTATTGTCAAGATAATATTAAATGGTATATATGAAAGTGTTTTAAAAAGTACAAACTTATACAAAAGTATAATTATTTTAATGTATGTATTAAACTGTAATAAATTATTTATTTAAAAGTTTTTGGTTAAAGTGCCTAATCCTTTCTCCATCTATAAATATGGTACATTGTTTTGTACTGTGCTTAATTAAAATCATTTGAGTCACACATTGAAAAAAAATACTATACCTCAGAATTTGTACAAGAGATGGATATTTATACATACTTTGGCCTCATGAAAGCTTTCTGAGTAGAACTATAAATGTAGCCACTTACTTTTTCATTAATAGAAATAGCTTTGTCAAATTCATGACTTTTTTTTCATTTTTCAACTTTTTTTAAAAATTACATTTAGTTAGGTGCACCTGGATGATGCAGTCAGTTAAGCATCTAACTTCAGCTCAGGTCATAATCTCATGGTTTGTGGGTTCAGGCCCCGTGTCAGACTATGTGCTGATGACTTGGGGCCTGAAGCCTGTTTCAGATTCTGTGTCTCCCTCTCTCTCTGCCCCTCCTCTGCTCTCTCTCTCTCTCTCTCTCTCTCTCAGAAATAAACACTAAAAAAATAAAAAGTATAAATTCCAATTAGTTAACATAGAGTGTAATGTTATTTTTAGGTGTACAATATAGTGATTTAGTGTTTCCATACAACACCAGGTACCTATCACAAGTGCCCTCCTTAATCCCCATCACCTATTTAACCCATCTTCCACCCCAACTCAGTTTGTTCTCTATAGTCAAGAGTCTGTTTCTTGGTTTGCCTCTCTCTCTCTTCTTTTGTCCGTTTGTTCATTCATTTTGTTTTTTACATTCCACATATGAGAGAAATCATGTAGCATTTTACTTTCTCTGACTGACTTATTTCACTAGCATAATACTCTCTTAGCTCCATCTATGTCATTGCAAATGGCATGATTTAATTCTTTTTTATGGCTGAGTAATAGTCCATTGTGTGTGTGTGTGTGTGTGTGTGTGTGTGTGTGTACCACATCTTCTTTATTCATCTATTGATGGACACTTGGGCTGCTCCCATGATTTGACTATGGTAGATAATGCTCCTATACACATTGTGGTGCATGCATCCCTTTGAGTTAGCATTTTTGTATTCTTTTGGTAAATACCTAGTAGTTGAATTGCTGGATCATATGGTAGATCTATTTATAACATGTTGAGAAATTTCCATTCTCTTTTCCAGAGTGGCTGCACCACTTTGCACTCCCCCCAACAATGCAAGAGTGTTCCCTTTCTCCACATCCTCACTAACAGCTGTTTCTTGTGTTGTTGATTTTAGTCATTCTAGCAGGTGTAAGGTGGTATCTCATTGTAGGCTAATTTGAATTTCCCTGATGATCAGTAAATTGCGCATCTTTTAAAAAAAATTTTATTTACTTTTGAGACAGAGAGAGAGAGAGTGAAAGCATGAGTGGGGGAGGGGCAGAGAGAGAAGGAGATACAGAATCTGAAGCAGGCTCCAGGCTCCAAGCTGTCAGCACAGAGCCTGATGTGGGGCTTGAACTCACAAACCATGAGATCATGACTTGAGCTGAAGTTGGAAACTTAACCAACTGAGCCACCCCGGGGCCCCAAATTGAGCATCTTTTTATGTATCAGCTATCTGTTTGTCTTCTTTGGAAAAATGTCTATTCATGTATTCTTCCCTTTTTTAAATTAGATCACTCATTTTAGGTTGTTCACTTTCATATGTGCTTTATATACTTTGGATACTAACCCTTGATCAGATATGTCATTACAAAAACCCTCTCCCATTCAGTAGATTGCCTTTTAGTTTTGGTGATTTAGTTTGGTGATTTGTTTTGCAGAAGTTGTGTTTGTTTGTTTGTTTGTTTTGTTTGTTTATGTAGTCCCAATAGTTTATTTTCAATTTTGTTTCCCTTAACTTGGGAGACATATCTAAAAATAAGTTGCAACAACTGATGTCAAGGAGTTTACTGCCTGTGTTCTCTTCTAGAATTTTTATGGTTTTCTGTCTCGCATTTAGATCTTTCATCCATTTGAATTATTTTCTGTGTATTGTGTCAGAAAGTGGTCCAGTTTCATTCTTTTGCATGTAGCTGTCCACTTTTCCCAACATCATTTGTAGAAGAGACTGTCTTTTTTCTATTGCATATTCATTCCTGCTTTTTTGAAGATTAATTGGGCATACAGATGTGGGCTTTTTTTTTCTGGGTTTTCTATTCTGTTCCATTGATCTATGTGTTTATTTTTATGACCTGTACCATAGTGTTTTCATCACTGCACTTTTGTAATATAACTTGAAGTCCAGAATTGTGATGCCTCCAGCTTTGCTTTTCATTTTCAAAGTTGCTTTGGTTATTTCGGGGTCTTTTGTGGTTCCATAAAAATTTTAGGATTGTTTGTTCTAGCTCTGTGAAAAATGCTGGTGCTATTTTGAAATGGATTGCATTAATGTGTAGATTGCTTTGAATAGTATAAACATTTTAACAGTATTTGTTCTTTCAATCCATGAACTTGGAATGTCTTTCCATTTCTTTGAGTCTTCTTCAGTTTATTTCACCAGCGTTTTACAGCTTTTAGAGCAGAGTTCTTTCACATATTTGGTTAGGTTTATTCCTAGGTAACTTATGCTTTCTGGTGCAATTGTAAATGGTATCAATTCCTTGATTTCTCTTTCTGCTGCTTCATTATTGGTGTATAGAAATGCAACAGATTTCTGTGCATTGGCTTTGTATCCTGTGACTTCACTGGATATATATCAGTTCTAGAAATTTTTTGGTGGAATCTTTTGGGCTTTAAATCTAAGGTATCATGTCATCTGTGAAGAGTGAATGTTTGACCTCTTCCTTGCCGATTGGGATGCCTTTTATTATGTTTTTTTGTCTGACTGCTGTGGCTAGAGCTTCCAGTACTATGCTAAATAACAGTGGTGAGATTGGACATCCTGTCTTATTCTTGACCACAGAGGAAAAGGTCTCATTTTTTTCCCCTTGAGGATGATATTAGCTATGGATTTTCCATATATGGCCTTTATGATGTTGAGCTATGTTCTCTCTACCCCTACTTTGTTAAGGGTTTTTATCAAGAATGGATGTTGTACATTGTAAAATGTTTTTTTTTTCTACATCTTTTGAAAGGATCATATGGTGGTTCTTATTGTTTTTTTTTTCTTATTAAAGTGATGTATCACATCGATTGATTTGTGAATATTGAGCCCCACTTGCAACTCAGGGATAAATCCCCCTTGGTCATGGTGAATGATATTTTTAATGTATTGTTGGATTCGTTTCACTAAAATTTTTTAGAGAATTTTTGCATCTGTGTTCATCAAGGATATTGGCCTCTATTTCTTTTTTTAACTGTGTCTTTATCTTGTTTTGGTATGAGGATAATGGCCTCACAGAACGAATTTGGAAGTTTTACTTCCTTTTCTTTTTCTTGGAATAGTTTAGAAAGAACAGATATTATTTCTTCTTAATTACCCTACTATCCAGTAATTGCATTACTAGCTATTTACCCAAAGACTGTAAAAATACTATTTCAGTGGGATACATGCATCCTGATGTTTATAGCAGCATTATCTACAATAGCCACTTCATGGAAACAGCCCAAATATCCACTAGCTGATGAATAGATAAAGAAGATGTGTTATATATAATATAAAATTATATTTTATATTATATATTATATTATATTATATTATATTATATTATATTATATTATATTATATATATAACAGTGCTGTTACACACACACACAGACACACACACACACACACTGGGATATTACAGAACCATACAAAAGAATTAAATCTTGCCTTTTGGAATGACATGGATGGAGCTAGAGAGTATTATGCTGAGTGAAATAAGTCAGTCAAAGACAAATACCATGATTTCATTCATATATGGAATTTAAGAAGCAAAATGAATAAGCAAAGGGACAAAAAAAAAAGAGGCAAACCAAGAAACAGATTCTTAATTATAGAGAACAAAATGAGGGTTACCAGAATGGAGGTGCATGGGAGGATGTGTTAAATAGGTGATGATGATTAAGGCGTGTACTTGTTGTGATGAGCACTGGGTGTTGTGTGGAAGTGATGAAGTACAATCACTACATTGTACACTGGAACCTAATATTACACTTTATGTTAACTAACTGGAATTCAAATAAAACTTAAAAATACAGAAGCTCTTATTTGAATTTTACAAAGGAAACAAAGACAGAAAAAGTTTATATACTTGTTGAAGTTCACAAACATAGTAAATGGTAGAACTAGTATTTGCACCAGGCAATTGGATTTAGAATCCACTTACTTAATCAGTACACTGTATTGCCTTTATCTGTACTAATGGAATGGAAGTTGCAGAACAGCATATACAATATGATTCCATCATGTATATGTGCCGGGCATTTTTCTAATACTTCACATACACTAAGTAGTATAACCCTCATAATATCTCTATAAAACAGATATTATAATTTCCATTTCACCCATGAGAAAATGGAGGCACAGAGAAGTTATATAGGATGCACTATATTACACAGTTGTAAGTGGTAGAGTCTGGGATTGAACCCAAGAAGCCTCACTTCAAAGCCTGTGTAATAATGCTCACTTTGGCGGTGCATATACTAAAATCAGAACAAAACAGAAAACATTAGCATGGCCTTTGTGCAAGGATGACATGCAAACTGATGAAGCATTCCATATTTTTTTAAAAAGTAGACTGTGTACTTAACTTTCATGTTATAAGTGACTTTTTATCCCTTATAACTGACTTAATAAATGTCATCATGTTTGTGAAAAATGATACAAATCAAACTGTTAATAGTGGTTTCCTCTGGGAGGAGGATTTTAAAAAGAAGGTGATAGTGTAATTTTAATTTTTACTCTCTATATTTCTATGTGGTTTGACTTATAAAATGTACATGAATTCATGTATTATTTGTATGATCAATAAGTCATGCACATTGTTAGAGCTTGGAGTTGAGGCCACTGGCTAGCTGATGAACTCAGAATTACAGGGGCAAGTCTTTTGGTAACACCACAAGGGTCTTTGCGCCAATGAGTGGACTTTGATAGTAATTCTTGCTGCAAGTAAAAAATAAGTAATTAAATAAATAAATAGTCACATATATAAAAGGTCAAGAAAAAGTATACAAATTTCCTTAGAATATATTTTTTCCAGTCCCACAAGTTTCTGTCCCATTCTTGAGAATGATTTGAACTCAGATACAAACTGCCCAAGTAGACAGGGAAGCATAAACAAACATCTACATAGATGATACTTTCAGTTACAATTATCAATACAGTTTTTTTTAAATAATTACTTCAAAATAATTATCAAAAACATCCTATATAATAGGTTAATTCAAATTTTGTATGTCATACCAACCAATTTACTTTAGGTTGTCAAAGATAACCTATTATAAGAAATAGTGCATTAATTTAGCTTGACACCAAAGTAAGAGCTCACAGCAAAATGAGAAAATAAGTCACAATCTCACACCAGAAAGATAATGAAAACAATAAAAAAATTAGATTTTATACCACTGCTATCACAAAGAAATATCAAAAGAAAATGTAGATCTCAAATTGTTCCTAACCTACACTCCTTCATTGGTTATATCCATCTCCTTTGCCTCTTTCTCTTATATCCAAATTCTAGCAGTCCCCTGTCCTAAATATCTTTCCCTTTCACTATTGTCATTTTATTTTTGTATTGCTGCAAGTGCTTCCAGCCTTTCCCCCTTTTAAGTCCACTTTATATTCTAGATTGATCCACCTTTCACACGAAGAGCTAAATGCTTCAGAGCTGTCTAATCATCCATGGATTAATAATAGATATAATTTATTAAGTGCTTCATAAGTGAAAGATGTCCTTAGGCAACATCTCCAACTTATTTAATCTTCACAGTAAATTTGCAAGTTAAGATTTTCCACATTTTTATAAAAGAAGAAACAGCCTTGAAAAGACTGTACGTCAAAATCTAACATGAAACCTGAAGGCCTATGTGCTTTTTCCTATTTATTTCCTCAGTTTCTATTCCTCCACTTGCTCCCAAAGCTCCAATTACCACATTGCTTCACGACTGTTCCTTCTACCTAAAACTTCCTTATTATTATAATTTCTTGGCATACTACACATCATTCAGGCTTCAGTTTAGCTCTCACTTCTTTAGGGATACCTGCCTTGACCCACCTAGCCTGATTTAGATTTCTGTACATTGCATTTATCTTACTTTATCAGTTATCACTCTGTGAGTAACTTGAAGGTAAACGCTTCCTCTTATTCATATTGATATGCTTGTTCCCAAACATCATGCAAGCAGTCAGATACTTACCAATAACAATTATTATAGGGGCACTTGGGTGGTTCAGGTGGTTAAGCATCCATCTTTTGCTCAGGTCATGATCTCACACTTCCTGAGTTAGAGCCCCATGTCAGGGGCGCTGACAGCTCAGAGCCTGAAGCCTGCTTCAGATTCTTTGTCTCCCTCTTTCTCTGCCCCTCCTCTGCTTGCACTCTGTCTCTCTCTCTCTCAAAAAAAAAACCATTATTTTTTAAATAATAATTATAATTTTCTGAACTAACGACATGTCAGACCATGTGCCAAACGCTTTTACATACTCAGTTCATTTAATCCTGATAATGATGCTGTCATGTAGGTGTCACTATTCACATTTATACACTAATGATTGAGAAATTGACATTCAGAAGGAAGTAATTTGCTCAAGATCTATAGTTATCAAGTGGTAGAACCATGGAATCCAAATTTGCTTAGCAGAAAAACTGGTGCTAAAATTCTTTAGTTCTTTACTGTCAATTTCCATTGCTCAATTTTGGCAAACCAAAGAAATCCTGCAAACATTATCACTATCTTCAACTACTTGAAAATAAAGGCTAGAATAATGAGCTACGAATGTATTGAAGAAGTAGACATTAAAGCACGAAGTCATTTTTTTATAGCAGGTGTAGGGAGGAAGTGCTAGGAGAGTCAGCGACTATTGAACCCACTATTACATAAACCAAAAGATCAAATCATAGGAAAGCTTGCTGTCTTCAGGAAGGGAGGAACACGGGAGTGGGAAAGTAGTCACCTCCCCAAGCTAAGAAAAAAAGCATCAAAGGTTGCTATGGTGGTCCCGTCCCTTCCTGTCCAAGTAAGCATTGGCGCCACTTGCTCTGTCACTACAAATTTAAGGAATACAAGTTTTAATATATCTCTTTATTTGCTATAACATTGTATTTTGATCATTTTCTCCCTCAGGTGTCTCAGCCCTTCATTTGCGGCTGTGGTTGCCAGACAAAACAGCTCATGTTTACCACCATCCCCAAGCAGGGAGATGGGAGAATGAGTAGCAGGAATACAGAGTCCACTAATTCTTCCATCCAGTCCTCCCCTGTGCCTCCCCGGCCGATGAAGGGAGAAAAGAGGCCTTAACAGAAGTTTATCACCCCAGAGTTCGTGCCCTCTCCCCCAGGCTGGCAGTCACGACGCTCCAGTGTTCCTGCGTCACAAGGGCACTACTTCCCCAACCAATCCGGAGTGTACAGGCCAAGGCTCTTAGCAACAGTCTGAGAAAAGGCACAGCCAGGTTTTGGGACTTCTATTAGCTCAGCCTTAGGCGGTAATGAAGTGACTGACTCTGGGTTACTTCTGCAAAGTAGCCTTTAAGTGGAAACAATGAGCTCCATTAAAGTCTATTACACCAGCGTGTCAGGGTCTAGAGAGGTGAGTGGAAAGAAAAGAGCCTTAGCAGGCAAAAAAGACTAGAGTGAAGACATTCTAGTTGGGGACTTCAGGATTGTGCTAGGGCATTACCATCTCCTTCTTGTCTTCTTGTCAGCTCCTTCCTCTCTAGGTTTTCAGGAATGGGAGGTGCAGTGGACAACAGAGAATGTGGTTATTGCCCTCACCCTGGTTGTGCTCTAAGAACTGACTGCTTTGAGAGGTTTCTGGGTCCTGAGTTCAGCCAACTTTAGTATTTCCAGTAATTTTGCATATGTTTCAAGTGGAAGAGATAAAGAACCTTTTTCTTTAGGATGTTTAGGATGGGAGATGGAAGAGCTAAAGAACACTGTTTAGGATAGGAGAGGGAAAATGCCAGTGAGTAAATGGCCAAAATCCTCAGAGAAGATTGGATAACCTCAAAAAGACAAACTTAATTTCTAAGAAGAATATGTATTTGCATAGATCAGACATGTCT
Organism: Panthera pardus; assembly: GCF_024362965.1. NCBI lineage: Eukaryota > Metazoa > Chordata > Mammalia > Carnivora > Felidae > Panthera > Panthera pardus. The sequence continues at coordinate 59,544,110 of NW_026526843.1, forward strand.
TAGGTTACAGTTTAGATGAACTATTTTGACCATGTTGTAGGAAATATTGTAGAACGGTGGTTTCAAACAACAATATATTGTGAGCCACATGTGTAATTTAAAATTTTCTAGTAATGACTTAAAAAAAGAGTTGAGATTGATTTTAATATATTTTATTTAACACAAAATTTACAAAATGTTATCATTGCAACATATAACCAATATTTAAAAAGAGGTGTTATGTATTTCCATATTAAGTCCTCAAAATCCAGTATGTATTTTGTACTTACAGAACATTTCATTTTGGACTAGCCACACTTCAAGTTCTCAATAGTCACATGTGGCTGGCTAATGGTTATCACAGCTCAGCTATACAAGGAATGTTATATGTCTAAGAACCTCATTCTGCAAAGTTTTTGGAAAAGCATGAAAACTGAAGAATTTAGAATGGATTATAAATGGCCAACAAACATTCATCACACTCCTTCGGTGTGTTAGGCACCATGATAGATGCAAGGAGCAATGAGATTTTATCTCAGCCTAGAAATAGTGCATTGCTTCTGCATAAAGCCTGAACAACTAAGGATTTCACCTGGGTACTAAGAAACAACAATAACAAGAAGCAGTTTTAAAACGAAAATTATGGACCTTTTGACTATTTTTAACATTGTAATTTATGTTATTGGATATGGTACTAAGATTCTATAAGAGGGAATGATTTGAAATCATTAAGGACCATAATGGATGCAGCAGAAGATTCACCCAACTGTTGGTCTGTGTCTCTCAAACTGTAACATAAAAATCATCTGGAGGGCTTGTTAAAACATTCCTGAGAACCATTCCCAAATTCTATAGTTTTGGGGTGGGATAAGGCTGATGATGCTGGTCTTATAAATCACACTCAGATTAGCACTAGTCTAAACAACTGTTTTCATAATGTGGTTCCTCTAAAAAGAGTTTTGAAAAAAACACTATAAAAATGTGACTTAAGTCACATGAATCATGCTTTTGCAATTTCGAAGACTAATGAGCCTCAGAAAGTAGAAATGTTGCATGATGGAATTTCAGAAACTTCTCCACTATCAGTTGGAAATAGACAAGGTTTTCTAAGCCTGACTGGATTATATTTTTAAGTCATCAAACAAAAAACCTTCTGCCATCCACTTTCACAGAAGTCATAATTGAATAAACTGGGGTTTGTACTTGTCAAATTGATTTTACATATGTTTTCTTATTCTGGCATCACAGATTTTATGTGGCAAAATTGCCCAAGATTGTCATGTGAAAATGTAGAAAACTCAAATTTTAACATGTATGTTACAGCTATTAACAAAAAATGTACTTATAAACTATTTAATTTTTTTTATATTTTATTTTATATTTGAGAGAGACAGACAGACAGAGCATGAGCAGGGGAGGGGCAGAGAGAGAGGGAGACACAGAATCTGAAGCAGGGTCCAGGATCTGAGCTGTCAGCACAGGGCCTGACATGGGGCTTGAACTCATGAACCGCAAGATCATGACCTGAGCCAAAGTCAAACGCTTAACCAAGCAACCCAGGTGCCCCTACACTATGTTTAAAAGATAACCAATTATTACAATTATACTTTGGTAGTAATGTTTCAGGGGAAAAGACAATGGGGGTGGATATACAGCCTTTTATAACAGATAACAGATATGTAAAGTTCATATAGGAGGACATAGCAAGAACTGATCACTTTTATTCACTCACAGTTTTTGTAAATCTTAATCCTCTGATTTATTTTCTCATTCTGTAGATTTTATCTCCTCACTTAGGCATAGTCTCCGATTATTGTTAAGAACATGCAGTTTGTTCTTTTAAATGTAAAAACCTGGTATCCTATTCATTTCCTACACAGGGCTACCATAGCTATTGGCATAAATTAATGCAGCGATGAGCTGAAATGTGTGCTTCAACTGTTAGCAGAATGCTCATACCATTTCATATGCAGTTTGAAATCAATATGGTAAATATTTATACCCCATTAGACATTTTTAACTCCCACTGACACCTTACTGTATTTCTTCATATACATATTAAACATATATACTATATATGTGTGTATGTGTATGTGTTTATCACAATAAAATTACCTAATTTTGCTGCTCAAAAAAATCACACCATTAAAAGCTATTACCCTACCATAGCATAATGGATAGGGAAAATAAAAATAAAACATAAAACATTGGGGCCAGTTGATTAACATCTTTCCATCTCTTTATATCTTTGTCTATCTAGGTGAAGCAGAGACAGGAAGAAGTTACCAGAATTTTAGATACTTACAAAATAAAATATGAATTAATAGATATTTCTGTGAGTTTGAAAATACTTCAGGAAATGAGGACTAAAGTTTCTACCCCTAGGGCTCTGCCACCTCAGATATTCAATGGCCAAGAATATTGTGGGGTAAGAGTAAATTTCCATTTTTATTTTATTTTTATTTCATATTTTAAGATTATTTAAATGGGGAAACAATACATTTACAGACTGTGAGGGTGAGATTTTTTTCATTTACATAATAACTTAATTGTGTTCCTGAAGATAAGGCAGTGTGTACTTCATTATGAAAAATATCATAAAAGGAAAGTATATCATGCAGCTTGTTTGGAGATACACAGTATTTTTCACCATACGTTATAGGATGAAATAAGTGATACCTTGGGGAAATTCTTTTAACTAACTTAGCTGGTAGACATTTGCAAAGGCCCAGGCAAGATAATTAGCAAACTGACCTTGACACTTGAATTTAATTGTTTCATAAGTGAAATTATCAGCATTGGTGTTACAAGTTAATTTTAATTCCTTTTAGGATTTTGAAATGTTTCATAAGGCAAAGGAGAACAAAGAGATTCTGAAATTCCTGAAGATGGAATGAATGTGCAGTGATGATACAAAATATGTTTACCAAGGTAGATCTGCATATACTTCCATATACATTGGTTACTTTTAATTAAAAAAAATATGAGAGCTTCATAAGGTTAATTGATATCTAGATTCATTTGCAATCACTAACATGGGGGCTTTTACAATTTCAATTTTGCTTTACAATCATTTCTTTGTTACATAGTGAACATTTTACAAAGATGTGTAAAAAACATTGTTAAACATTTATCAAGATCAAACTTCTCTTTGTTTATTTGACTGTACAAATGAGTTTAATACCTTTTTCCTTTTGCAAACTGATTAATTCATAATATAATTTTAGCAAAGTTATATATTTGATATTTGGTGTGTGTGGTTTTATGCAGAAAAAAATATGTCTTCCAGTGGATACATACCAAACTGTGATAAATGTGGCATTGGGGGGCGCCTGGGTGGCTGAGTCGGTTAAGCGGCCAACTTCAGCTCAGGTTATAATCTCAGGGTCCATGCGTTCGAGCCCAGCGTCGGGCTCTGTGCTGACAGCTCAGAGCCTGGAGCCTGTTTCAGATTCTGTGTCTCTCTCTCTCTGACCCTCCCCCGTTCATGCTCTGTCTCTCTCTGTCTCAAAAATAAATAAACGTTAAAAAAAAAACATTAAAAAAATAAATAAATAAATAATGTGGCATTGGATGTAACAGGGGATCAAATGTGTGTAGTTCACATGAAATAATGAATAGTAACTAGAAAATAATGTCAAATATAGTAACTACGATTCATAAGCATCACGAGTATAAAATGTACTATACTTTTCATACAAATAGAAATATAAATTTTCTGTTTTAAATTATACTGCTTTAATTGAAGAAATTCATACTAAATTAACTGTTGAACACATGTGAACACAATTTAAAACTGACAGTAAAAATGTAAAAAATACACTTTAGTTTTTCAAAGAAAGTTTTAAAGGAATACATTCATTACCATAAAAACAAAAAGGTTTTCCTAGAAAAGTCTCAGAATAGAAAATATCTGACATATTCTCATAAGAACTTTAAAGGAAAATGAAATCATGGCCAAGTATCAGTTATATATGTAACCCAGTTAGTTCCTGAAAAAACAAATACAATAGAATCTTGGATTGCAAGTAACTTGTTCTGTGAGTGTTCTGCAAGGAGAGAAAACATTTCTAATAAATTTTAACTTGATAAATGAGTAATGTTGCAATGCAAGTAGTACGTGATGCCGAATGCCACATGATCACAACTGAGCCAACAGTTGTTGAAATTTGCTTTCTATACAAGTGCTTTTGATTACAAGCATGTTTTCAGAATGAATTATGCTCAAAAACCAAGGTTTTTCTGTGTAATAATTCCAAATCAACACTTAAATGGTTTCATCCTTCACCTTCAATTTTTTTTCTTCCAAGATTTTATTTAAATTCAAGTTAGTTAACATATAATGTAGTATTGTTTTCAGGAATAGAATTTAGTGTTTCATCATTTACATATAACACACAGTGCTCATCTCAACAAGTGCACTCCTTAATGCCTATCACCCATTTGGCCCACCCCCCACCTCCCCTTCAGCAACCTTCAGTTTGTTCTCTGTAGTTAAGAGTCTCTTATGATTTACCTTCCTCTCTATTTTTATCTTATTTTATTTTTCCTTCCCTTCCCCTATGTTCATCTACTTTGTTTCTTAAATTCCACATATGAGAGAAACAATATGGTATTTTTCTTTCTCTAACTGGCTTATTTCACTTAGCATAAAGCACTCTAGTTCCATTTATGTCATTGCAACTGGCAAAATTTCTGATTTCAAAAAGATTTCATTCTTTTTGATGACAGTAATATTCCATATTATATGTATACATCTTCTTTATTCATTCTTTAGTCAATGGACATTTGGGCTCTTTTCATAATTTGGCCATTGTTAATAGTGCTGCTATAAATATTGAGGTGTATGTGCTCCTTTGAGTATTTTTGTATCCTTTGGATAAATACCTAGCAGTAAAATTGCTGGTAGTTCTTTCTTTAATTTTCTGAGGAACCTACACACTTTGTCCAGAATGGATGCAGCAGTTTATATTCCCACCAAAAGTGTAAGAAGTTTCCCCTTTCTCCACATCCTCAACAACATCTGTTGTTTCCTGAGTTGTTAATTTTAGCTATTTTTATGGGTGTGATGTGGTATTTCATTTTGGTTTTGATTTTAATTTCCCTGATGATGAGTGATGTTGACCAGTTTTTCATGTATCTGTTAGCCATTTGTATGTCTTCTTTGGAAAAGTGACCCTTCATGTCTTTGTCCATTTCTTAACTGGGTTATTTGTTTTTTGGGTGTTGACTTTGACAAGATCTTTATAGATTTTGAATATTAGCTTTTTATCTGATATGTCACTTGTGAATATCTTTGCCTATTACATAGGTTACCTTTTACTTTTGTTGATTGTTTCCTTCATTGTGCAGAAGTTTTTTATCTTAATGAGGTCCCAATAGTTCATTTTTGCTTTTATTTCCCCAGTGTCTGGAGACATCTATAGTAGAAAGGTGCCATGGCCAAGGTCAAAGAGGTTGCTGCCTGTGTTCTCCTCTAGGATTTTGATGGTTTTCTGTCTCACATTTAGGTCTTTCATCCATTTTCAATTTATTTTTGTGTATGGTCTAAGAGGGTGGTCCAGTTTCATTATCCTGCAGGTCACTGTCCAGTTCTCCCAAGAGCGTTTGTAGAAGAGACTTTTTTCCCATTGCATATTGTTTTCTGCCTTGTTGAAGAATAGACCATAAAGTTGTGGATCCATTTCTGGGTTTTCTATTCTGCTCCATTGATGAACATGTCTGTTTTTGTGTCAGTACCTCACTGTTTTGATTACTACAGCTTTGTAATATAACTTAAAGTCTAGAATTGTGATGCCTCCTACTTTGATTTTCTTTTTCAATATTACTTTGGCTATTCTGAGTCTTTTCTAATCCCATTCAAATTTTAGAATTGTTTGTCCTATCTCTGTGAAAAATTCTGGTGCCTTTTTGATAGGGATTACATTGAACGTGTTGATTGCTTTGGGTAGTATAGACATTTTGACAGTATCAGTTCTTCCAATCCATGAACGTGGAATGTTTTTCCATTTCTTTGTGTCTTCCTCAATTTATTTCGTAAGATTACTATAGTTTTCATCATACAGATCTTTTACCACTTTGGTTAGGTTTATTCCTAGGAATTTTATGGTTTTGGGTGCAATGGTAAATAGGATTGATTCCTTGATTTATCTTTCTGCTACTTCATTATTGGTGCATAAGAATGCAACCAATTTCTGTACATTGATTTTATATCCTCCAATGTTGCATAATTCATCTATCCATTCTATTAGGTTTTTGGTGGAATCTTTGGGCTTTCCATGTGTAACATCATGTTGTCTGTGAAGAGTGAAAGCTTGTCTTCTTCCTTGCTGATTTTGATGTCTTTTATTTCTTTTTCTTGTCTGATTGCTGAGGATTCCAACACTATGTTGAACAACAATGGTGAGAGTGGACATCTCAAGAAAGTTTTTATCAAGAAAGGATGCTGTATGTTGTCAAATGCTTTTCATGCATCTATTGAAAGGATCGTGTGGTCTTTCTTTTTTTATTAATGTGGTATATCATGTTGATTGATTTGTGGATATTGAACAACCCTGCAGCTAAGGAATAAATCCCACTTGATCTTGGTGAATAATTCTTTTAATGTATTGTTAAATTCAATTTGCTAGTATCTTGTTGAGAATTTTTGCATCTATGTTTATCAGGGAAATTGGTCTGTAATTCTCCTTTTTAGGGGGTTCATAGTCTGGTTTTGAATCAAGGTAATCCTAGCTTTATAGAAAGAGTTTGGAAATTTTCCTTCCATTCATATTTCTTGTAACAGCTTCAAAAGAATTCTTTAAATGTTTGGTAGAATTCCCCTTGGAAGCCATCTGACCCTGGACTCTTGTTTGTTGGGAGATTTTTGATTACTGATTCAACTTCTTTACTGGTTATGAGTCTGTTCATATTTTTTTTTATTTCTTCTTGTTTCAGTTTTGTTAGTTTATATGCTTCTAGGAATTTATCCATTGCTTCCCAATTGACCAATTTGTTGGTATATAATTGTTCATAATAGTCTCATAATTCTTTGTATTTCCATTGTGTTGGTTGTAATCTCTCCTCTTTCATTCACGATTTTATTTATTTGGGTTCTTCCCTTTTTCATTTTGAGAAATCTGGATAAGGGTTTCTCAAATTTGTTAATTCTTTAAAACACCAGCTCCTGGGCGCCCGGGTGACTCAGTCAGTTAAGCATCCGACTTCGGCTAAGGTCATGATCTCACAGTTTGTGAGTTTGAGCCCTACACTGGGCTCTGTGCTGACCCCTTGGAGCTTGAAGCCTGCTTCAGATTCTGTGTCTCCCTCTCTCTTTGCCCCTCCCCTGTTCATGCTCTGTCTCTGTATCAAAAATAAATAAGCATTAAAAAAAAATTTAAAACACCAGCTCCTGCTTTCATTGATTTGTTCTACTGTTGTTTTTTTTTTTTTTTAATATCATTTATTTCTGCTCTAATCTTTATGATTTCCCTTCTTCTCCTGGTTTTGGTGTTTATTTGCTGTTCTTTTTCCAGATCCCTTTGGTGTAAAGTTGGGTTGTGTATTTAAGACATTTCTTTTTTTTCCATCTTCATTATTCTTCATAATTTTATCTTCTATATCATTGATTCCCTGCTATAGTTCATCCATCTTCACCATCATGGCATCCATTTGAGATTTCATCTCAGATATAGCATTTTATAAATTGGCCTGACTAGACTTTAGTTCTTTTATCTCTTCAGAAAGGGATTCTCTGGTGTCTTCTATGCTTTTTTCAATCCCAATTACTATTCTTGTATTCATGATTTTAAATTTCTAGTTCAGACATCTTACTTGTATCTGTGTTGATCAAATCCCTAGTTGTCATTTCTTTCTTTTCTTTTTTGGGGAGTTGAATTTCTGCATCTTTTCATTGTCATTTCTTTCTGTTCTTCATTGGGGAGGTGAATTTTTCAATCTTTTCATTTTGGAGGAAGAAAAAAATAGTAAAATAAAATTAAACATAAAAATTGAAAACGAAAAAAAAACCAAAAGTCAAATAAAGGCAGTTAAATCCTAGGTGTGTTTCAGTCTTCTTGTTGGGAGAAGCTTTATAGAAAAGAGAAAAAACAGAAAAGAAATTAAAAAAAACTTAAAAAAATTAAAAATTAAAAACAAATTTAAATAATAAAATAGAATATAATAAAATAAAGAAAACAAAGTAGAATAAAAAATTTGCTCTTTCTGTGTCCAAGAAAGAAAAAGAAAAGAAAAAAAACAAAAAGAACACAACATAAAAACTGTAGCACAGAAACAAACAAATTAATAAACAAAATGAAACCCAAATGAAGCTAGATCCAGTTTCCCCCAGAATTGCAACTTTGCAGCACACTATGGTCCACAGTGGGTGGTAAGTGGGTGATAAGGATTTTTGCTGATCTTCTGGGGGATGTGCCTGGAGGGCACAGGTGGGCAGGGCTTAGTGTAACAGCTCTGTTCTCCTGCTTAGCATACTGGGGTAGATCAGTGTGAGTGTGCTAGAGGTGAAAATGCCTTCACCCCACTCTCTAGCCTCCAGAGGGGGAATTTCTACCTTTACAAATGTGCTATCAATTACCCCTGTCTCAGGCTTCTGTCAACTCCTTGTCTTTACTGTGTGTTTAAGCAGTCTGACTGCCAGGAGGTGCCTCCCTCTAGAATTTTATCTCAGATGGGGCTGTGTTTCAAAACCCCACATTTCAGAGACCCCTGCAGTTTGGACTCACCCTGATTCTCTGGAGAAGGGTCTTGCTGAGCAATGACTGGGTACTGACTTGTCCCAGAAAACATCTGCATGATTGCATAGTGGCAGATAGAGTTTGTGGTAAATCACAACATACCGCAGGTGCCAGATTTTGATGCACTCATCTGGCATCTTTGCTCCAATATCAGTAAACATGGCAGCTCTCGGGTCTACTGGGATTTTTGCCCATGGGGAGGCTGTATCACCTCTACTAAATGCACTGCAAGCAGGAGAACTGCTTCTCCCTGTGTGGCACATGGACCCCTCAGACTGTACTGCCTGCTCCTGGGGAATCATCTTGCTTCCTTGCCAGAATACTGATAGGCACTGAGCTCTGAAACCTCAGACTCTCCTTGTGCTTCACTATTTATATAAAACTGGTGGTATTGAAATCCTCTCGCTTTTCCTTGCCCATGATTTTGGGGAACAGATTTTGTGTCTTCTGTGAGTGTTTTCAGTCTTTCTCTCTCTCTTTCTCTGCAGCTACTTTCAGGGGGAGTGCTTTTCTTGTGCAGTCCCAAAGCATTGCACTGTCTTCGCCTTTCTCTTTCTCTCTCTGTCCCCTCTCTGCAAAAATAGCTCCCTAACCACAGTGGCACTGCTGCTCTTCACTCCCCCCGCCTTTATCTCTCTGCATCACGTACCTGCCAAGATCTCTGACTCAAATTATGCAGATTATTGCATTAATGTTCAGATGAATTTCCTAGGTGTCCAAAATAGTTTAATGCTGATATAGTTGTGTTTCAGGGATAAGACAAACTCAGGGTCCCTATACTACTCTGCTGTCTTAAATCCCTCCAGTCATATGACATATATGCACATATATATACATATATGCACATATATGTATATATAACATATGCACATATATGTATATGTATATATACATATATATGTATACATATACAAAATAACTAAAAATAGGTGCTCAAACAAAAAAATATATCACAAATATTCATTATGCATAATAGCCAAAAAGTGGAAACAACCCAAGTGTCTATCAACTGATTAAAGGTTAAACAAAATGTAGTTATATCCATACAATGGATATTATTTGACAATAAAAAAATGAAGTACTAATGCAAACTGCAACATGATGAATCTCAAAAGCATGGTACTTAGATGCAGCCAGTGACAAAAGACCACATATTTTGTGATTCTATTTATATAAATGTTCAAAATAATTAAATGCATAGATAGATAAAATAGATTAGTGGTTGCATAAGGTGGAGGGAGTGGGAGATTGGCAGTGACTGCTAATGCATACAGGGTTTATTTGTTGTGTGATAAAATGTTCGAAACTTAAGTTATAGTGATGGCTGTGCAAGGTTAAGAATATACTAAAAACCGTTGAATTGTACACTTTAAATGGGTGAATTTGCTGTATGTGGATTATATATCAATGGAGATGTTTAAAGGTAATTATGCTCAGATAGTATTTATATTAACAATATGGTTAATGTTTAGGTAGGAACTCAAACTTTTGTTAAATAAGAGACAGCTGATAATATTCAGGGATGAGGTTGGTGAGGTGAGGGCAGAAGACCTGAAGGCTCAAATTAATAAAATGTGAATAACTATTAATCAGTTTTACTGGAATTCTTCAAAAGAAAAGAAATATTTATTTTACATGGAAAAATGCAGTCAATGTCACTCTTTCTTTATTTTCACCATCCACATCAGGGTAACAAAATCAATGTGAGCTTTCCTTTTTCCTTTTCCTAAATGAATGGAATATGTGATGTGTAACCTGGCTCCACAAAATTCTCTGAATTTATACTTTCCAAAGCAAGTAAATAATCTGTTCCAAAATTCTGTTTCCACATTAAACCTGATGGACATAACAGATATGTACAAAACATTCCACCCAAAATACAATAAAACAACAACAACAAAGGAATAAATAGTCTTTTCAAGTGCACATGGAACATTCTTCAGAATAGATCATATATTAGGCCATAAAACAAGCCTCAATAAATTTTAAAAAAATTGAAATCATACCATGTATCTTTTCTGACCATAATTGGGTGAAACCAAAAATAAATCATAAGAAAAAAATTGGAAAAAGTAAAACATGTGGAGACTGAACAACATTATAAACAGCCAGTGGGTCAATGAAGCTGTCAAAGAAGAAATAAAAGATTACATGTAAACAAATGAAAAGTGAAAACACAATGGTCCAAAATCTCTGAGACACAGGAAAAGAAATTCAAACAGGACTACTTCAAGAAACAAGAAAAAACTGAAATAAACAATCTAACCTTAGGCCTTAGGAACAAGAATACAAAGAACAAAAAAAGCCTAAGGTAAGTAGAAGAAAGGAAATAATACAGATCAAAGCAGAAATAAATAACAAAGAGAATATAAAAGAAAAAAAATCAATAAAACCAAGAACTGGTTTTATGAAAAGATAAACAAAATGGGCAAATGTTTAGCCAGACTCATCAAGAAAAAAAAGAGAAAGAACCCAAATAAATAAAATCACAAATGAGAAAAAAGTAACAATTATCAGCACAGAAATACAAAGGATTATAAGAGATTACTATGAACAAATGTATGCCAACAAACAGGTCAACCTAGAAGAAATGGATTATTTTCTAGAAACATGCAATCTTCTAAAACTGAACTAGGGAAAAAAAAGAAAGTCTGAACAGTCTGATTACAAGTAATAAAATTGAATTGGTAATCAAAAAACTACCAAAAAACAAAAGACCAGGAACAAATGGATTCACAAGTGAATTATACCAGACATTTAAAGAAAAATTAATACCTATTCTCCTCCAACTATTCAAAAAAACATAAGGAATACATCCAAATACAATTTACAAGGCTATAATTAGTATAATACCAAAACCAGACAGACACCACAAAAAAAAAAAAACAAAAAAAAAACAAAAAAACCTATAGCCAGTATCCCTGATGGGCATAGATGCAAAATACCTCAGCAAAATATTGGCAAGTGACAAAGAACAATACATTAAAAAGACCATTCACCATGATTAAGTGGGATTTATTCCCACAATACATGAATGGTTCAATATTTGCAAAGTAATCAACATTATATACCATACCAACAAAACAAAGGATAAGAATCATACAGTCATGACAATAGATACAGAGAAAGCATTTGACAAGATTCAACATACATTCATAATAAAAAAAAACTCTCAATAAAATGGAGTTAGAGCTAATACACCTTAAGATATCAAAGGCCATATATCAAAACCCCACAACTAACCTCAAGCTCAATGGTGAAAGACTGAGAACTTTCCCTCTAAAGTCAGGAACAAGACAAGGATGTCTACTTTTGCCACTTCTTTTCAACAGAGTAGTGGAAGTCCTAGACACAGTATTCAGACAAGAAAAATAAATGACATCCACATTGGTAGAGAAGAATTTAAACTATCACTATTTGCAGATGACATAATAATATACATAGAAAATTTTAAGGACACCACCAAAAAACTACTAAAATAAATGAATTCAGTAAACTGTCAGGATACAAAATGAATACCCAGATATCAGTAGTGTTTGTATACACTAATAACAAAGTCACAGAAAGATTAATTTTCTTTGCATTTGTTTTTTTATGCTTCACAACAATTTTTTTTAATTTTAGTTAGCCAACATCATAAAATATTTGTTTTAGGGGTAGAATTCAGGGACTCATTACATACAACACCCAGTGCTCATCACAAGTGCCCTCCTTAATACCCATCATCTACCTAAGCCCATTTCCCACCCACCTAACTCCCTAAATGCTCAGTTTCTTCTCTGTTAAGAGTCTCCTGTGGTTTGTTTCTGTGTTTCCTCTTCCCCACTCCCCCACTTCCCATATATTCATGATTTGTTTCTTAAATTACACACATATGAGTGATGTCATATGGTATTTGTCTTATTCTGTTGACTTATCTCGCTTAGCATAATACCTTCTAGCTCCATCCCCATCATTGCAAATGGCAAGATTTCATTCTTTTTTAATATGAAATTTATTGTCAAATTGGTTTCCATAAAACACCCAGTGCTCATCCCAACAGGTGTCTTCTTCAATGCCCATCACCCACTTTCCCCTCCCTCCCACCCTCCATCAACCCTCAGTTTATTCTCAGTTTTTAAGAGTCTCTTATGGTTTGGCTCTCTCCCTAATTTTAATTTTTCCTTCCCCTCCCCCATGGTCTTCTGTTAAGTTTCTCAGGATCCACATAAGAGTGAAAACATATGGTATCTGTCTTTCTCAGAAATCAGCTGCATTCTTATACACTAATAATGAAGCAACAGAAAGACAAATAAAGAAACTGATCCCATTCACAATTGCACCAAGAATCATAAAATACCTAGGAATAAAGCTAACCAAAAATGTAAAATATCTGTATGCTGAAAACTATAGAAAGCTTATGAAGGAAATTGAAGAGGATACAAAGACATGGAAAAACATTCCACGCTCATGGATTGGAAGAATAAATATTGTTAGAATGTCAATACTACCCAAAGCAATCTACACATTCAATGCAATTGCAATCAAGATTTCATTCTTTTTGATGGCTGAGTAATATTCCATTATAAATGTGTACCACATTTTCTTTATTCCTTTATCTGTTGATGGATATTTGGGCTTTCTCCATAGTTTGGCTATTGATGATAATGGTGCTATAAACATTGGGGTTCATGTACCACTTCAAACCTGTATTTTTATATCCTTTGGGTAAATACCTAATAGTGCAATTGATGGATCATAGGGTAGTGTTATTTTTAGTTTTTTGAGGAACCTCCATACTGTTCCAGAGTGGTGGCACCAGTTTTCATTCCCAACAACAGTGTAAGAGAGTTCCCCTTTCTCTGCATCCTTGCCTACACCTGTTGTTTCTTGTATTGTTGATTTTAGCCATTCTAACAGGTGTGAGGTGGCATCTCATGGCGGTTTTGATTTGTATTTCCCTGATGATGAGCGATTTTGAGGATATTATCATGTGTCTGTTAGTCAGCTTGATGTCTTCTTTTGAAAAATGTCTATTCATGTCTTCTGCCCATTTCTTAACTGGATTTATTGTTTTTTTTATGTTGACTTTGATAAGTTCATTATAGATTTTGGATATTAACCCTTCATCAAATATGTCATTTGAAAATATCTTCTCGCATTTTGTAAGCTACCTTTTAGTTTTCTTGATTGTTTCCTTCACTATCTAATGCTTTGTATCTTGATGAAGTCCCAATAGTTAATGTTTGCTTTGTTTCCCTTGCCTTTTGCCACGTATCTAGCAAGAATTTGCTGCAGCCAAGGTCAAAGAGGTTATGGCTTGTGTTCTCCTTTAACATTTTGATAGTTTCTTGTGTCACATTTAGGTCTGTAATCCATTTTGAACTTATTTTTGTGAATGGTGTAAGATGGTGGTCCAGTTTCGTTCTTTTGCATGTCACCATCCAGTTTTCCCAACACCATTTGTTAAGGATACTGTCTTTTTTCCATTGGATATTCTTTCTTGTTTGTTTGAAGATTACTTGACCATATACTTGTGGGTCAATTTCTGGGTTTTCTGTTCTGTTACATTGATCTATGTGTCTGTTTTTGTGCCAGAACTATACTATCTTGATGACTACAGCTTTGTAATATAGCTTAAAACCTGGAGTTGTAATGTCACCAGTTTTGTTTTTCTTTTTCAGGATTGCTTTGTCTATTCAGAGTCTTTTGTAGTTCCATACATATTTTAAGATTGTTTGTTCTAGTTCTTCAAGAAATGATGGTGGTATTTTGATAAGGATTTTTATTACATGTGTAGATTGCTTTGGATAGTATAAACATTTTAACAGTGTTTGTTCTTCTAATCCATGAGCATATAATGCTGTTCCATTTTTTTGTGTCCTTTTCAGTTCTATATTTTTCAAAGTACAGATCTTTTACTTCTTTCATTGGGTTTATCCCTAGGTATCATTGTTTTGGTGCAATTGCAAATGGAATCGTTGTCTTGATTTCTTTTTCTATTTCTTCATTATTGGTGTATAGAAATGCAACAGATTTCTGCAGGTTGATTTTATATTCTGAAACTTTGCTGAATTTATATATTAGTTCTAGCAATTTCTTGATGGAGTCTTGTGGGGTTTCTACATAGAGTATCATGTCATCTGGAAAAAGTAAGTTTGACTTCTTTCTTGCTGATTTCAATGCCTTTTATTTCTTTTTGTTGTCTGATTGCTGAGGCTAAGACTTCCAGTTCTATATTAAAAAGTAATGGTGAGAGTGGGCATCCTTGTCTTGTTTCCTTACTGTATGTGAAAGGCTCTTGGCTTTTCCCTATTGAAAATGATATTATTTGTGAGTCTTTTTTACCATTGCTGCTTTCAGGATTATTTCCTCAACTGCATAATTTTAATTTGACTATGATATGTCTTCATGATGATTGGCTTTTGTTGAATTTAATGGGAGTTCTCTGTGCTTCTTGTATTTTGATGTCTGTGTCTTTCCCCAGATTAGGGAAGTTTTCAGCCATAATATGTTTGAATAAACCTTCTGATCCTTTTTATCTTTCTTCATTTCTGGGATACTATAAAAATGTTATTACATTTTAATAAGTCACTGAGTTCCCTAGGTCTGCCTTCATGATTCATGACCTTTCTTCCCTTGTACAGAAAGAGAAATTTAAAAACAAATACCACTTACTAATGATCCAAAAAGAATAAAATATGTAGAAATAAACTTAACTAAAGAGGTGAAAGTTCTGTACTCTGAAAATTATAAAACACTGATGAAAGAAACTGATGATGATCTAAGCAAATAGATATTCCATGCTTATGTATTAGAAATATTAATATTGTCAAAATGTCCATATTACCCAAAGAATCTACACATTCAGTGCAATCTCTCTCAAAATGCCAATAGCAATTTTCACAAAACTAGAGCAAATAATACTGAAATTTGTGTGGAACCACAGAAGGCCAAAATAGTGAAAGAAATCACAAGAAAGAATCAAGTTGGGGGTATCAGAATTCCAGAGTTCAAGATCTATTACAAAGCTGTAGTAATCAAAGCAATGTGGTATTGGCACAAAAATAGACACATAGATGGGTAGAACAGAATAGAGACCCCAGAAATAAACCCACATTTATATGGTCAATTAATCTATGACAAAGGAAGCATAAATATACAATGAAAAGGCATTCTTTTCAATAAATCGTTCTGGTAAAATTGAACAGCTACATGTAAAAGAATGAAATTGGTACGGCTGAGGTCAGAGAGGTCTTTTCCTGCTTTCTCCTCTAAGGTTTTGATGGTTTCCTGTCTCACATTCAGGTTCTTTATCCATTTTGAGTTTATTTTTGTGAATGGTGTGAGAAAGTGGTCTAGTTTCAACCTTCTGCATGTTGCTGTCCAGTTCTCCCAGCACCATTTGTTAAAGAGACTGTCTTTTTTCCACTGGATGTTCTTTCCTGCTTTGTCAAAGATGAGTTGGCCATACGTTTGTGGGTCTAGTTCTGGGGTTTCTATTCTATTCCATTGGTCTATGTGTCTGTTTTTATGCCAATACCATGCTGTCTTGATGATGACAGCTTTGTAGTAGAGGCTAAAGTCTGGGATTGTGATGCCTCCTGCTTTGGTCTTCTTCTTCAAAATTACTTTGGCTATTCGGGGCCTTTTGTGGTTCCATATGAATTTTAGGATTGCTTGTTCTAGTTTCAAGAAGAATGCTGGTGCAATTTTGATTGGGATTGCATTGAATGTGTAGATAGCTTTGGGTAGTATTGACATTTTGACAATAATTATTCTTCCAATCCATGAGCAGGGAATGTCTTTCCATTTCTTTATATCTTCTTCAATTACCTGCATAAGCTTTCTATAGTTTTCAGCATACAGATCTTTTACATCTTTGGTTAGATTTATTCCTAGGTATTTTATGCTTCTTGGTGCAATTGTGAATGGGATCAGTTTCTTCATTTGTCTTTCTGTTGCTTCATTGTTGGTGTATAAGAATGCAACTGATTTCTGCACATTGATTTTGTATCCCTTTTGTAGCAACATGGATGGAACTGGAGAGTGTGATGCTAAGTGAAATAAGCCATACAGAGAAAGACAGATACCATATGGTTTCACTCTTATGTGGATCCTGAGAAACGTAACAGAAACCCATGGGGGAGGGGAAGGAAAAAAAAAAAAAAAAAAAAAAAAAGAGGTTAGAGTGGGAGAGAGCCAAAGCATAAGAGACTGTTAAAAACTGAGAACAAACTGAGGGTTGATGGGGGGTGGGAGGGAGGGCAGGGTGGGTGATGGGTATTGAGGAGGGCACCTTTTGGGATGAGCACTGGGTGTTGTATGGAAACCAATTTGACAGTAAATTTCATATATTAAAAAAAAATAAAAAAAAATAAAAAATTAAAAAAATTAAAAAAAATTAAAAAAAAAAGAATGAAATTGGACTACTTTCTAACACCACACACAAAAATAAACTAAAAATCAATTAAAGGCCTAAATGTGAGCCTGGAAAGCATAGAATCCCTACATGAGAACACAGGCAGTAATTTTTCTGATATTAATTTTTCTAAATATGTCCTCTCAGGCAAGGGAAACAAAGGAAAAATAAACTATTGGGACTACATCAAAATAAAAACTTTTGTACAGTGAAGGAAAACATCAAGGAAACAAGAAGACAATCTACTGAATAGAAAATATTTGCAAAAGATGTAGTTGATAACAGGTTAATATCCAAAATATATAGAGAACTCATACAACTCAACACCAAAACAGCAAATAATCCAATCAAAACTTGGGCAGAAGTCCTGAATAAACATTTTTGGAAGAGAGATACAGATGGACAACAGACACATCAAAAGATACTCAACATCAGTAATCAGGGAAATGCAACTCAAAACCACAATAAGATATCACCTCACACTTGTTAGCATGGCTAAATCAAAAAGACAAGAAAGAAGTGTTGGTGAAGATATGGGGAAAAAAGAACCTTTTTGCACTGTTGGTGGAAATATAAATTGGTACAGCCACTGTGGAAAACAGTATGAGGATTCCTCAGAAAGCAAAAATAGAGGGGCACCTGGGTGGCTCAGTTGGTTAAGCATCCAACTCTTGATGTTGGGTCAGGTCATGATCTCACGGTTCGTGAGTTCCAGCCCTGTGTCACGCTCTGAATTGGCAGTGTAGAACCTGCTTGGGACTCTCTCTCTGTCCCCCTCTCTCTGCCCTTCCCTCCCCACACATGCATGTGCACATGCGCGCTCTCTCTCTCTGTCAAAATAAATAAATAAACTTAAAAAAATTTAAGAATAGGAATATCATGTGATCCAATAATTCCACTATTGGGTATTTACCCAGGGACAACAAAAACATCAACTCAAAAAGATATATGCACCCTATGTTTATTACAGCATTATTTACAGTAGCCAAGACATGGAAGCAACCCTAAGTGTCCACCAATAGACAAATGAATAAGGAAAATATGGTATATATACACAATATTACACAGCCATAAAAAAGGATGAGATTTTGTCATTTGAGTCATTATAGATGGACCTAGAGGGTATTATGCTAAGTGAAACAAGTCAGATGAGAAAGACAACTACCATATGATTCCACTCATAAATGAAATCTAAAAAAATAAATAAACATTGGTGCCTGGCAAAATGGGTAAAGGAAAGAGGGTGATACAGGCCTCCAGTTATGAAATGAGTAAGTCATGGGAATAAAAAGCAGAGCATAAGGAATAGTCAATGATATTGCAATAGCAATGTAATGACACAGCTGGTAGCTGCACTTGTGGTGAAAATAGCATAATGTTTAAACTTGTCAAATCACTAAGTTGTAAACCTGAAACTAATGTACCATTGTGTGTCAACTATACTCAAAAACAAACAAACAAAAAAAAAAAACAGAAGAAGAAGAAAGGAAAAGAAGATCATAAGGAAGAGAAAAACGTTTATTTAAAATTCTATTTTTCCCTCCACTAAGATTCTCAAATAAATGTTGACATTTAGCAATATAATCAAGAACCAATTTGCATTGTTTGTTGAAAATAGAAATTTTAGTGAAGGTAGCAAGGGTTGTATTTTCGAGGCAAATTTTGTGAAAACTCTTTATAAATCTCACCTTAATATTCAGAACTTCACTTGCTTTTTTTGTATCCACTTATATCTACTAGCATATGGTGCTAAAGGACACAGACAAAATGAAAGATTTCAATTTAGGAAGATTCAATCTATCCTTTTAATTTAAATTTATATATAGTAAGGTACAGCCTAGTAAATATAAACATCTCAAATATATCATTTGCTTTTGAAGGATTCTAGTTTTGACATTGTTAACTTATTTGGTAGTTTAAAAAATTCCAAAGTAGTTAACATACAGTGTTGTATTGGTTTTAAGTGTACAATGTAGCAATTCAACAATTCCATGTATTGTTCAGTGCTCATGAAAATAAGTGTGAAAGATGCCTTTTAACACTATAATTCATAAGTATGTATGTATAATATATTGACCCTTACATTTTGAAACATAATCTCTTCATATAGAATGGAAAATATTTTGGTTTTTCAAAATGTCATATTGGCAACATTATGAGATTTATTTCTCATATGAGAAAACACACCAATGGAATGTATAATTCCAAAGATGTTATAGTGTCTAATTCCATCTTGTGAAAATTTGGATTGAAATAGAAAATAGTTAAAGACAAACTAAAATGTTTCATGGAAGACAAGGTAAATTTGAAGAATGAAATAGGTTGACATTGTTTTCAATAAACCACCTTCATTATTCTGAGCATAGAATACAACTATAACAATCTATCAATTGAATTAAATGTTAATTTCTTTCTCTTTGCATGTCCATGTCAAGAATAGCAATTGATATGGGAAACAAAAGCAGAGGGAAATAGCAGATAGAATTAAATTTCCTTATAACCTGCAACCCATTGACAAATAGTTGAGGCAGTTAGAGTACAATTTTCCTCCAGGAACTCCCTACTTTCTTAATGTTAATGCTTTGCTAAAGCGGAAAACAACCTTAGTTTGACAATAGCCAGGCCTCCAGTACTTGTGAGTCTTCTTTAGCGTATGAAAATCTCATTGGAAACTTCCCCTTGACTTTACCTTCCTCAACTCCCAAATATATATATATATATATATATATATATATATATATATATATAAACCCCAGTCTCTCCACAGCATCTGGGTCAGCTCTTCCTGTCCACAGGTCCTGTCGCCGTGCTTTAATAAAATCACGATATTTCCACCAAGGACATCTCAAGAATTCTTTCTTGACCATTGTTTCAGAACCCCATGAACCCCACCATCACCTCCCAAAATACTCATCATATTTTGTGCCCGAATGCCAGACTATGAGTCCTTTCATCTGGACTCTGAGTGGTGCAAATTGGGTGAGTAGTTTCCCTTTTCTTCCTTTACTCTCATTTCAGGGGCCTTTTTGAGGAGTATGGTCTTATTGGAACAATTTCATGTCAGTTGCTCAGGCTACAATCTTCTTGCCCATGGCTACTCTATGGGGAGGAGAAAGCCTGCCTTTTGGCTGAAAGTTAGTACCCTGGCCAGAATGGTAATAACATCCAGAAACTTTATGCCCTCTCTTTATTCCTGTCTTTATACAAAGTTGTCTGTTTTGGACATGGGACAGCCACCTAAGTTACTAGCATGCTGCCAGTCTTAAGATTCCTGTGAGAAGTTTCCTTCTCATTGGTCTAATGGGATCCCCTCCACATACCTGGTCTGGCCCCTTCTGGTTGTGAGACCTCCACTGGGAGCCACCTGAAACCAGTACCTGATTGAAATAAAACCCAACTGGGGACCATTTCCTAAGAAGTCAGCTGTGTTGGAATTTTGCTTAGATCATGATGGATTTCTAGCTTTACTGCTTTCTGTCATTGTCCTCAACTACAGAATTGGGTAATTTTGTAAAACTTTTCCAGTGTTTTCCATGAGTTAAAAATGGCTGGTTTTTCATGGCTTTCTCTGCAAGGCAAGCCACAGTGTGGTACATGGCCACCAAGGCACAACATCGCCTTCTCCACAGGACAAGCCACAGGATGGCACAGCAAGGCCTTCTCAACAAGGCAAACTTGGTCCATATGCCAGCCCCAACTTGTAGTCTAGAATGCAATGGGGAAGTGGGGGGAGGGCTGGCCTCCCTCCTACAGGGGTTTCTAACAGCTGTTTGGTAGATCCTCAACCTTTGACTTCGTTTGATGGATGCCTCAGGTCGCTTTGACACAAGGAACATCTGATATATCCTGAGCATGGGACACCACCCAGGAGTCAAGGGGGATCTTTGTGGTAATGGACCTTCTCTATTTTTTCTCTTCTGTCCCCAAGGACTCTCCCTTGAGATGCTTTTTTAACCCACTGGAAACAATTCAGATTACAATATTTAAGAAAGGACTGATATCCTGTAACACTGCATGGCCTTTGTAGGATCTAGCAGTTAGATCTCTTCTGCAGGAAACAGGGCAAATCGACAAAGGTCTCCTAGGCCCAGACCTTCTTGGCTCTAAATCAGGACCTGGATCTAAAGGCCTCTTATTATCTAAACTGGCCTCCTCCAAATAAACTCAGGTTGCTGGAGGAAACACAGGCCATCCCTAATGAAGGGGATACTGACTCTCTCTCTCACTGTTCCTAATAATGGGAGCTTCTCTCTCATTCATATCCTGGGTAATGGCTTTAATTGGAACCAAATGGTTAGTCTACCCCAGGACGGGGACTTTAAGGAATGCTCCCAAGCAGAGCAGCTGCCAAAACTCCCTTTGTTTTGGGGAAATTCCCTGTCTATTCTGACCTGACATGGACTGCCTAATTCCACTAGTTGGTGGAAAACAAAAAACAAGGCATCTGCTCCTCTGTCCGAGTTGACAAGATGTAGAACTGGGAACTCTTCCTCTACCTGCTGGCAGCATTTCACCTCTTCTGCCTTCTCCTGTTTCTGCACCACCTCGGTTGTGGCCTGCAAAGCTGATTCTATCCCATCCTCGGTGCCTCCTCAGGCACCACTGGCTGTCTAGGAGCAAAGAGCACCCACTTGGACTGCCTACTTCAGATTTTGCCACCAGTGTCTCAGGTGAAAATTGATAATGGGGAACAGATTGTCTTTTAAGTGGATGCAAGTGGAACATATTCAGTGTTTAAGCTAATTTAATTTTGTTGGTTTAATTAAAATAGACATATCTTTAGAGTTATCAACATTAAATATAAAACTCTTATTCTATCTAGGATTATTGAAGATAAATAAGCTCGTGCTGTCTTTATTGCAATTTGTTAACAAAAAAGATGACTTAAAATGATGGTTAATTCTGTCTCAAAGTTTTCATGGGTAATTGTTAAGATAGCTTTCAGTCTTCTGTAACCTAAAACTTTAACGTGTTGCTCACATGATAATTGGGATTGAATTAAACTGAACATGGGATTAAATGAGCTGAGGAAGATTATAGTTTTGATTCTTGTTGAAAATATTGCTGGTTCTGTAATGTTTCCTCTTCCAGATTAAGGAAACTGTCTCTTAAGATACCTATGATATACAAAAATGTCATAAAGTATTTATTTGTAAACTGAAGCATTTATCTTTTCTCTCTACATAATTCCTCTGAAATTCAAAAAACTCTCAATGAGTATTCTTTCTTTCATGGGAATTACAATTGTTTGCATAAGTTCAATAAAAATCTGTTCATCTTGTAACAGGTCACTATTGGAAATACTGATAATTTTACCAAGGCTTTGACTGGAATGTCATATTTGAGGATGACATTCATAGAGTCAGATATGATCAGACAGCTTTAAGGAACTAGGGTTGGCTTTATAAAACATGGAGCCATAAAGCCCCTTGGAAATGTTGGCCTGGTGCCTTGCTTACAGAGTTCCCAGCAGTCTTACCAGTTGAGTAAAGAATGTCACTTCCTGGCAGTTGCACGAAACTCAGGATACTTTGAGGACCTTCTGAAGAGGAATTTGCCCAAATCTACAGGTATTGCAGGCATGTCTGATGGCAATACTTGGCTTCTGGCTTGGAAAGCCACTAAACATTCAATCTAGATTTCTTATAAAAAGTTCCAGCAAAGCAAATTTTAAAAGATCTGTATGATCAATCACTACTCTTGCTGAGTTTGTGTAAATAATTAGGCCAAGTTTGTTAAAACTGGACTTGTTTTACAAATGAATTAGTCTTGATTTGATTATCTCCAGAAATGACGGTTACTAGAGAGAAAAATTATTTTAATAATGCACATTTCTGGATGTTAAATTTTAGTTCTGATAGTCTTTAAATGTTGTTTGCCTAAGCTAGACAACTTGAGGTAAACTTCAGAGATATTGTCACAATAGAACAGGTATGGACAATCTTCTTGCTTGTTATTCTGTGGGGATAGTAACAGGTCCCAATAGGTATATTATTTATTTAAAAAACTAGAATGGGATGGATTTCCCCAACAATTTTATGAAAAGACTATAGTGCTTTATTAAATTATTCCTTGAGCCCAGGTTAACTCATACATCTCTAAATGAATATACAAGTCATAGTCTCCCTAAACCTTATCTGTAGTTATTAGAAACCCACCCCATATAAACGAAGGAAATATGGTTTATTTAAAGGATTGGAAGTCTACTATAGGTAAGGGATTTAACTCCAAAAGGGAAGGGCCCCTACTGAGTCATATTATGGAATCCCACTGTAGTTAAATTAGAAGGCCATTACTCATGGACTCCTATATCAAGAATTAAACCTGGAGGCACCTGGGTGGCTCAGTCGGTTGAGCGTCTGACTTCAGCTCAGGTCATGATCTCACGGTTTGTGAGTTCAAGCCCCATGTCGGGCTCTGTGCTGACAGCTCGGAGCCTGGAACCTGCTTCAGATTCTGTGTCTCCACCTCTCTCTGCCTCTCCCCTGCTCATGCTCTGTCTCTCTCGTGTCTCAATAAATAAACGTTAAAAAAATTTTTTTTAAAGAATTAAACCTGTACCTTCCTCACAGGAATCTAGTATTGTTGCAGGATTTTTTACCACAATACACAGAATTCATTGCCTTGCCACTTTGAAGAACAAAGAGGTGGACACAAAATGAGCAGCAGGCAAAAGTTTATTAGAGTATAAGATTAGAAAGGAAGAATAGTAGGAAAGTTCTGTTTACAGAGAAGGGATGTTTGAAAGTGAATGCCTGAGAACTCTAGGCAAGGGTCCTTGTTTTATAAGGTTCTGGTCAGCCCTCCCTCTTCCCTTTCCCCTTGTTCCTTCCTAGGTTCTACCCTTATTGTCTTTTCTTTTTTTTTAAAGTATTTATTTATTTTTGACAGAGAGACAGAGCATGAGCGGGGGAGGGTCAGAGAGAGAAGGAGACACAGAATCCGAAGCAGGCTCCAGGCTCCGAGCTGTCAGCACAAAGCCCGACAAGGGGCTTGAACTCACAGACCTCGAGATCATGACCTGAGCCGAAGTCAGACGCTCAACCGACTGAGCCACCCAGGCGCCCGTACCCTTATTGTCTTGATAGCTCTAGGTGCTGGGTTGTCCATGCCTGATTGGCTCGTTTTCATTGTTATGAGGGGTTGTCTATGGCTGCACTTAGGTCTTTTGTCAAATTCCAGAGGGAAACCTGAGGGGGAGTAGGCAGTGTCTGTTACATTCTTAAGAGGAACTTTTATGCCCAGGGTGGGTTGCTGTGCTCAGACACTCTCAGCATTGTTCCAAAATGTGTCTTTCCCCACCCAGGGACCTCAGATCCTAGTCCTTTCCCTCTCTGCCTATTTCATTCTTTTTTTTTTTTCCAATCATAGTATGCCAGCTGACATGCCTTATTCCTGTGAACCAGTGGAAGACCTTAAATTTCTCTTCAAATGACAATAAAGGACTGGAGATTTTTTTTTGGCTTCTCTTTCTCATAATATTAACCTTATTTTGTTGTCTTTTCTGGTGTCTGCCTGGTGCCAAGACTCCTTCACCACCATAACTTCTAGCTGACAGATGATCTTTTCTACTCAAGGAGGTTCATATATGTTGTCTACCTTAGATTGGCTGCCTTTGCCTTTGGTAACTCCTGTATATGAACACCCAACTGACCAATGTTGACACACAGTTAGGGACATCTCTACACCCCTGTTGAGCAGGAAGAAGTTACAGAAGAAAATACCTTCCACCCTCAGAAACCTTAAAGATTTTAAGAGTCAAAAGTTTTTAGGGGGAAAGATGTGGGAAACAAAGGCAGAAGGAAATGGCAGATAGAATTAAATTTCTTTATAACCTGCAGCCCATTGACAAATACTTGAGGCAGGCAGGGTAAAACTTTTCTCTAAGCACTCCCTACTGTCTTAGAGCTAATGCTTTACTAGAGGGAAAAACCACCTTAGTTTGACAATAGCTAGGCCTTCAGTATCCTGTGAGTCTTCTTTAGCATATGAAAATCTCATTGGAAACTCCCCTTGATTTTACCTCCCCCAACTCCCAAATATATATAACCAGTCTCTCCACAGGGTCCAGGGCAGCTCTGCCCATGGGTCCTGTCCCCGTGCTTTAATAAAATCAACTTTTTGCACCAAAGGTGTCTTCAAGAATTCTTTCTTGGCCATAAGCTCCAAACCCCACAAACTCCACCATCACCCCAAAAACCTCATCAGCAATGATTTCAAAAATTATAAAGAAGGTATTTGTAAGACAATGAACTGCTGGAGGAATGATTAACTCTTCATGTTCATAGTATTATTTCTTGTACTCCCATTTATAATATCAAAATAATTCACCATGATTAATGATAGGATAGTGAGCCAACAGAAGTAATAGGGATTTGCCATGTACTATTTGTCATTATCATTTAAGAATATTATAATTTAGTACCATTACTTTTCTCATAATTCAAATGAATTGAAATATGATTTTGAATGAATAAGTATAAAATAATTGTCCACTTAGAATACTGCAAGAAACATTATCAGTGATGAGGGAACTTGGGGCAAGCTGAGGGCAAAATACAGGCTGGCTTTCCCCCCAACTCCCCTGACCAGGTGGAATATGTGTGATATTTCTCAGACACTCCTGGCTACCCAAAAACAAAGGAAAGGGGTTTAAGTGCTTGCCATGGTAATGTGGGAAACTAAGGCAAATGAAAAATTAAATTCCCTTACTGCCTACAGCCAATTGACAAGTCCTTGAAATCAGCAGAGTGACCGCCCTCTAGGAGCTCAGCTCAGCTGCTTAGATGATGACAATTTGCTAGGGGCAAAAGAGAATCTTACCTTTTTTCCCAGCCTCAAGGATCCTGTAAGTCAAGTTCCTTTATCTCAACTGCTCAAGATACATGCTGGCAATCATACTCCAAGCTTATGGTCTCCTGATATACATCTGAAGGGTCTTATGACTGAGGTTTTATTAAACAGTAATAAATGGCATTTTCCTAGCAACCACTAGCCCCTCAAGGTCCTGGAAACCTTGCTTCCAAAATTCCTTAGAGACTTACTCTATCCCTGATCCCCTCTCAACCTGAGGATATATAATGAGTTACCTGTCACGACCTCAGTGCAGTTCTTCCTACCCATGGGTCCTGTCCCCATGCTTGAATAAAATAAACTTTTTGCAGCAAACACATCTTCAAGAATTTTCTCTTGGCCATTGGCTCTGGACCCCATGAGTCCCCCATCACCCCAAAACTTCATAAATCAGCATTTAATAAAGCTCAGGAGAAAATATTGACCAAACATTTTTCTAGCATTTTCCAGAATCAATTACAAGGCACACTGTTTTCTCTAGAGTTCTCTATGGCATATTTTTGTAGACAAAACAATGGAACAATTCTGTTTAATTCTAGTGTATATAGCAAAATTTAGAATCCTAAAAAAGGAAATTTAGAAGTTACATTTAAATTATTTTCTGTTATTTTTTCTTTTCTCCTTTCCCACTTTCTAAAACATGTATTACTCATCTAAAATTACTATTATACTATTTAGAAACTCCAGGAACACGTAAAATATGTTTCTAAAAGGACTGAGTTTATTGTAAAGCATCACATTAAGGTTGAATCTCAGTAAACAAAACTATGTCTTCACTGTATGTTGATTTTGGCATAGAACACAGACTTGCACACATCAAATGATAGGGTAAAGTAATTTAAAGTAAAAGGTGTTTTTTTTTAAGTAATAAAGTAGTGTGGAACTAAGGTACAATATGTATATCTTCTGGGTAAGTAATTAAGCCATAATGTTTTTTGTTTTCTTACAAGTTTTCATAATTAATATTTTAAAAATTGACTCTTTTATCTGATACTTGTGTTATCACTGGAATAGAAGCATAGAAAAGATTCTCTCTGCTTAGATTTACATATTCATACAATATGTGCCCAAGCTGAAACAAACACGTCAAATATCTGAGAGGTAGTGGCATTCATGACCACAAGTTGTTTTAAAAGGGTGAACCATTAAGATTTTTTTTAGCAAAGACCTAAGGAAAACCAGTCTTGGGCATTGAGTGCTGACCTATTTTGTAATAGTTAATTAGAAGTCTGAGCTTTTTGCAAAAGAATGCCATTTTAAAATTACATGCTATCCCACTTTCATTATATATATATATATATATATATATATATATATATATATATATACATGTTTCACTGAGGCAAGCAACTTAGAAACATAATTGCATCATAGCTCTGCAGTTAAGCGAGGAACTTGTCAATTGAACATATCTGTTTTTTGGGTTTTTTTTGTAGGAGATCATCTATTCTGATCATTGAAGTAAACAATAAAGGGCTACATTTAGAAGCGTAAAAAACCTGTTTAGTACATAAAAGTTTCAATTACAGAATAATGGGAATGTTATAATTACCATAAGAAATTACAATGTCTGACATATAAAAATTACCTGCAACTGCTTTTTAATCACAATAATGTTATATCAAAGGGTACATATTTTTGTTAACTAAAATTAATGAGGCAATTTTGGAACAAGAGACAGATTCTTTTGCTCTGTTTTAGAAGCTGCAATAATAATACCAGAAAAGGCACAGGTCTTTTTTCTTTTTTACAATCACTGAAGTATATAAAATGCCTTGGCAGATAACAATACTATTCCATGACATCTAAAAATTTTGTTCACTTCTCATTCTCCTCATCATAATATTCACATTTTAATTATGTATTATTCATTTTGTTTGCATGTGAAAACACCAAATAATCTATTATCTCAACATTAAGCTGATTTCTTTTGAAGATAATTTTAAGAGCAATAGAGATTCCTTTTTCAGGATGCTTAAGGCAGAATGTTTCAGGTTCATGCTTGCTGCTTTGCCTGAGCTTCTGCTTCCTGAAATGAAAAACAAACAAAACATAAATTTAAATATCACAAAACAGACATCCATGTACATTTTGGTTGCACTATATTAGCTCAAATTATTAAGAATATTCAAAAACAAAAACAAATGGTTCCCAGAGAAGACTGCTTAAAAATTCTTAATAGAAAAACTATAAAATAGAAACTTCTGCTTAGAAGCAGATGTAATAGAAGACTGCCTAATCATTACTAATTGTGTGAAATAATTCCATAAAAGCCAGGGATTTCCAATTATAGTTCAAATTTAACAAAATAGATGATTTCATTTCTCTGTGATTTTTCATCAAAAATTGAGTGTTCAAAAACATTGTCACCTAAAGTTTACAGTTAGTCGTTTTGTTTAATTAAGGTTTAAATTACTTAAAAAATGTGATGTTTATTAAAATGTTGTTGCTTTAAATTTTATAACGGTAGGCAGGAAAACAGGTCAGGTTTTCTTTCTTCTCCTCTGGACAATGAGTATTTCTACCATAGGAACTCTGACCTATAGGTGTGCTCTGGAACCTACCATACTACTTGACACAAAATACACTTCAAGGAAAGTTTATGGAACTAAAGATGGGTGGTAAGAGTGACTTTGGTGAAAGAAACTTCAGAGTGAGGTTGTAGAAATCATGCATACTAGACAATATAATTCTAAACACCTGTCATAAATTGAATACTTGATGGTCTCAGGAGGAGTAGGAGCAGCTGAATACTCCAAAATGAGCCTCTGATACTATGCCCAGAAGAAGGGGGAAAAATCAAAAATGAAAGATGCTAGATTCTTACAAAACAAAAAAAAAAGGTAGATATGAAAGAAAGAAGGATGCAAAAGAGTACACTATAATTCATTCTTTTTAATTTTTAAAAAAATGTTTATTTTTGAGAGAGAGAAAGAGAGCACAAGTAGAGGAGAGGCAGAGAGAGAGGGAGACAAAGAATCCAAAGCAGGCCCCATGCTGTCTGTGCAAAGTCTGATTTGGGGCTCAAACACATGAACCATGAGATCATGACCTGAGCCAAAGTTAGAAGCTCAAATGACTGAGCTGAGCCACCCATGAACCCCCGTAATTCATTCTTAATACATTTTCAACAAAACAAATGTAAAATACTACCTTCCAGAAACCTTGGCAAAAAAAAAAAAAAAAAAAATCCTAAGCGCTTTTAAAACTTTAAATATCATGTTTGGTTGTCAAAATGAATATATCTTAGACCCTCATTATGCATTTGTTTCATTTTATGGAACAAGCTTGTGAGAATTTCCTCATAACATAATGAATTTTACACTAAGACCCCTCAAAGGCTTAGCTCATATCGTTGGGGAAGTAGTTATATAAAAATGTGAATATGGGCGCCTGGGTGGCTCAGTCGGCTGAGCATCCAACTCTTGATTTCGGCTCAGGTCATCACCCAGGGTCGTGGAATGGAGCCCTGTGTACAGCTTTGTGCTGAGTGTGGAACCTGCTTAGAATTCTCTCTCTCTCTCTCTCTCTGTCTCTCTCTGTCTCTCTCTCTCCCTCTGCACCTCTTTCTGACTCGTGTTCTCTCTCTAAAAAGAAATAAAATATAATAGAAATAGAAATAAAAATGTGAATATGTCCTAATGTGAAGTCCTTCTTTTTATGCACATCTAATGCCTCTGAGTAACCAGTATTTTGGAAACACCCTAAATCCCTAAAGTCACATCCTATCACTCTTTGCTGTAATTAGTTATAAATCCTTTAGCTCTCAGTTATCCCTTTTAATGGAAGAAATTATTGGCACAGACATCCAAAACAAAAAAGCTATTCAATTTTTTTGTAATTTGTCTTTGCAATAATACATTATATTTAAAGTAAATTATTTACTTTTCTAATTATATTTTATCCATCAAATATATAAATTGTGCTAAAATATTTGTTAGTACATAAATGTAAGTAGCCAATATCTATAGTTCATGGATTATCTAATTAAACTGAGAGATTTGGAAATAGCCATATGAGGTATCGTCCCCCTTTATTCCTAATATAAACATCATTCCATAAATGTACCAATTTTGCATCAGATAATCCTGGGTTCAAATTTCAGCTCTGTTACTTAATCATTATGTAACCTTGGACAAATTAATTAAATTATCTGAGCATCAGTTTCCTCCTCTATAAAATGCCATTGAGGACACCTAGCTCATAACGATGGTTTAAGGATAAAATGAGTTGTATGTGAAGGGTCTAGCTCAGTGCTTGGCCATTTCAGGCATACATCCTTCTTTCCTGCTTTTCTCTTCTCCACTTTTTGCCAAGTAACTAGGACCAACACCACAGCTAAGTGAAATTAATATAAAATTTCTCTTGGAGATGTGGTAAAATAGAATGGGCTTAGTGGAAATAGGAATGTTTCAAATCTCACAGCAGAGGCAGACTCCATTGCTCCTCCCTGAAGCAGGGTGGTTCAACCAAAGCTAATGAGAACATTTCTGTAACCAGCATTCTCTACTGCCTCAATATACTACTAGTGAATATGGGTCCAATAATTTTTTCTCTCAACATGAACATCACCAGATTTTTATTTTTTAGTAAAAAAATGTTATTTTATTTCATATCTGAAAGCCATCACCTTCTATAAAGAAATGCTAGTGCTAAGGAATAATCTTCCATATTAATAAAATAAATAGTAAATATTAATATACCCTGTTTTGAATGCATCCATATACAAAATAATATAAAAATTGTCTTTCACAGGAGGACTCCTTGTTTTATGGAAATATTTGTCAGAAGATATTTTTAAATACCAAGATCTCCACTGAATTGGTTTTGAATAATTTTTAAATGTAAATAGAATGTGTGCAAGTTATTTGGAACATAAAGAAAGGAGAAAAATATTCATGTTTAGCTATGGTTCAGTTCAGTCTCTTAACAGAGTATTAATTATACAGTAAAAACAATTATATACCTTATTATAATGTATCTTTTCACAAACTCATTTTTTAATGAAAGCACTAGTTCTTTCAGTGAATAAACTATTTTTGTTGACCCTATTTTTGGACATTTAACTTGTTTTCAAAGTTTCAGGATTATATATAGTGCTTTGAAACATATTTTTATCCATAAAACTCATTCAGTGTTGATTTATTTTGGTTGACCCTACTGTTAGACATTTAATTTACTTCCAAAGTTTTAGGATTGCAAATAGCATTTTGATTTATGTTTTTATTCATAAAACTTTTTCCATGTATAGAATTATTTCATTAATGAAAACTATAATAACCCATGTGAAATTACTGGGTGAAGAACTATAAACATTTTAGGGTCCTTGATACCTGTTTGCCATCCTGGTTATCAAAAGAGAGTACCAATTCATACTACCACCAGCAATATGTGAGCAATTTAATGCACCCTTCTTAGCACTGAGTATTATCCTTTGTTTTATATTTACTAATTTCATGGATGAAAATTGAATCTCATTTTATCACATGTCTTTATTGTCAGTGCATTTTTCTAATGTGGGTTAACTAGTTGAATTTCTTATTTTGTATACTTTCTTTTTTTGAGAGAGTGTGTGAGCATGAGCAGGGGAGGGGCAGAGGATGAGGGAGGGAGAGAATCTTAAGCAGGCTCCATGATCAGCACAGAGCCCAATGCTGGGCTCCATCTCACCACTGTGAGATCATGATCTGAGTTGAAATCAAGAGCTGGACGCTTAACTGACTAAGTCACAGTCACCCCTTATTTTGTATACTTTCTATTTGTCAGTTCTTTCTGGAAGGCTTATTGTCATGTTAAATTAAAGGGGGAAAAACTCTGAAAGCTGAGCTAAAGAATAGAAAAATCATCATTCCAATATCAAATTTATCACTTTTAGTCTTGGAAAAAAACCTATTAAAAACCTATGAAATACTAACATTCAAAATCTTCCTATCACCAAATAAAAGACATAGCATAGGGAATATAGGGAATACTGTAATAGTGTTACATGGTGACAAATGATAGCTTACCATAATTTGTACAAAAGTTGAATCACTATGTTGTACACCTGAAATTAATGTAACATTGTGTGTCAACTATACTCAAGTAAAAACAAATTAAACAAAATAAAACAATCTCCCTATCACCAATCCTCCCTTAACTCCACTGTCAACTCAAGATCTTTTCTTATTATCCCAATCTATCCACTCTATCCTTGCTAACATGCACTGTTTTACTTTATTTTTACTCCTAGGCTTAAATGAGGATGGAAAAAAAAAACTATCAGCTGACTGGCTCCACTATGAACTCATCAAGTCTAGCTGGACCCTCTATTTTGCTCAGCCATACTTCCATTCACAATCTTAATCTACTCTAGCCTATTTTCACCAACTGAATCCTTTCAATTCTCCTCAAAGTTCTAATACCTTAAATTTCCCATCACACCTAGCAGATGACCTTACACTAAATATAAGACATTTTAAAATATGAACTTCTCTAAACTCCTTGCACATTACAATTTCTATTTTTATCCTTCTATTCTCATTCTCTCCAGTGTCAGAAAAAAATGCATGTCCTCTCCTTTCCAAGACTAACTCTTCCCCTGGATCACTCACTTTTTTGTTTCCTACATGATGTTTGTTTTATTTCCCAGTCACTCAGGTTAGAAGCCCTGTATATAGCTTCACTTCTTCCCAGTTCTTTACATACACAAACATCTCAT
This sequence comes from Panthera pardus, assembly GCF_024362965.1. Taxonomy (NCBI): domain Eukaryota; kingdom Metazoa; phylum Chordata; class Mammalia; order Carnivora; family Felidae; genus Panthera; species Panthera pardus. The sequence goes on from NW_026526843.1 coordinate 59,576,778, forward strand.
AAATTTCTACATCTTATTATACATGAGTTTTCTATATCTCCTAAATTCATTTTTCCTTTCCATGGCCACTACACCACTTGGCCCTCTTCATTACTTTTCTGGACTTCTAAAGTACCCTCTAATGGGTAGGCCTATCTCTAATATCTCATTTCTCCAATATTTTATAATCCATATAGCTTTCAAATTTATTCTCTTAAGACATAGATCAAATCACATCTTAAAGTACAGAGATAATCTTATCACTGTATTCCCCCTTTTCCTACCTTGGCTTTTAGATACCTAGAGGATAAAACTGAAAGTACCTAACACAGCATTCATAATTTAGTCCAAACCTACCTAGTCAATCTCACCTCCTCTATTTAATATGCCCTATTATGGAGACATGCAGCACTACACTTTGCTCCCTGAAAATATCATCATGTGAAGCTACATGCAGTAGTTCCTGTTCTGCCTCTATGAAAGACACCTTTGTGTCATTTCAGTATTTTTGAACCCCTAACAGCTCAAATGTCACTTCCTCTGTGAAACTTTCCCCAAATTCCTTAATAATAATTTATTATTATTTTCTCTGGATGCCTATGGCACTTTTTTTCACAACATACAGAATTTACTATAATACATGTTGGATTATAATTATTTGTAGTCATATTTGTTATATAATTATTTGTATACTTTTCCTTCACTAGGTTAAGAACATTTTGAAGGTAGTGACTATGTTGTATTCTCCATATTTGTCTCACCATCAATGTCAAGTTAGTGTTTGGCACTCAATAAATACTTACTGAATGAATGACTTCTACTTTTAACTAAAGAAGAGGGAGTAATCAGTCACAGAAAACAGATAATCCTTTTCATACTTCCTCTTATCTGAACTTAAATCAATGATTTAACTTGGGTTTTACTAACTTGATTAAACAGAAATGTCTTACCTAACATTTCTTCCAACTTAAATTATACAAAGCCTAAAATAAGACATTTTATTCATGGGAAAAGAAATTTCAGGAAGGAAACAGAATTTCACAGTGAATCAGACAACAATGTTAGTAAATGATCTCTAGTTGAAAACAATCAATAACGCAGATTCCCAAAATTAGAGAAGGAGCTGGAGTTCAAAGAATCCATTTAACATAAAATTAGTTGCTATGAACAAAACATAAAATGATAGAACAGGGGGGTATACATTCTGATTAAGCCAGTCTGTGTAGAAAAGACCTATGGTAAAAAGCATGGGGTCCCTGGGTGGCACTTCAGTTCAGGTCATTATCTTTTGGTTCATGAGTTCGAGCCCCACATTCGGCTTGCTGCTATCAGCGCAGAGCCTGCTTCTGATCCTCTGTCCCCCTCTCTTTATTCCCCTCCCTTTCTCATGCTCTGTCTCTCAAAAATAAAAATAAACATTTAAAAATATTTTAAAAAAGAAAAGACCTATGGTAAAAAGCAAAGGTATATTTAAAGCCCATAGCTTTGAGACATTCCATTAAATAGGCAATTTAATTTTTGATTCTTTTCTTTATATGATCTCCCCTGGAAACACTGCCATTTGAAAAATTATTTGTTGTTGGCAGGGAGAAAGTCCCAAATTTAGCCAGCAATTTAGTGACCAGTTTAGAAACTCAAATGCTCTTAATTTTTATGTAATTTTTTAAATGTTTATTTATTTTTGAGACAGAGGGAGAGAGAGCGCGAGTACGGGAGGGGCAGAGAGAGAGGGAGGCACAGAATCTGAAACAGGCTCCAGGCTCTGACCTGTCAACACAGACCCCGATGCAGGGCTCGAACCCACAAATCGTGAGATCACGACCTGAGCCAAAGTCGGTGGCTCCACCGACTGAGCCACCCAGGCGCCCCAGTGCTCTTAGTTAATTTGAATGGGTGACTCCAGCATTTACTCTCACACAAAGACAATAGATGCTGCCAAGAAGATTACTATGATGCAAGATGTGTTCTGTTGATGTAAAACCATTCATGACAGCTGAAATAATGGAGTCTTTAAAGTTGGTAACCACTTATTTATGAATGGGTCAATGAGAAATCTACTGCTTTGGGTAACTTGATGGGGAAGTCACTCCACCTACCTCCCACTCACATACTTTATGTATTTGATTATGCGCATGTCTGCCCTACCAGGAATTAAACGCATGCAAAAAAGGAACATTTCCTTTCAGCCATGTTACACTGCCTCTAGCTTAATCTGAATACATAATAAAGGTAGACATCTCACGGACTAAAAAACCCAGCAGCAATAAAATGGCTAATAAAGCAAGGAAAAAAAGGAATCATACCTTTGAACCAGGTGGAGCTGTCAAGCCTAAAAAGGCATACACTGCATTATTTTCTCTGGCTTCAAAGAAGGCATCATAGTCCTTAATGAATAGAAGGAAAAGAGAATAAGCAATATGTAACCAACAAAGGAAATAAAAGAGTAAATTTACTCATAACTAACTGATTGGTGAACCTTTTTTTTTGGGGGGGGGGCACATAGGTTATCGAATTTCCATAGTGCTAGGACTCTGGGAAATGTAGTAAAGAATCAAGGCGTGTTAGATCCCATTTAATGTGAGTTAGAATATATGCTATTTTGTGGGGCAGAAATTTCAAAACGGATTATTTAATATCACATAGCATTTAAATCTGCCTCAGGCCAAGTAGCTTTCTCCACAGCTAAAGCAGCCAACTATTTGCCAGCAAGAGGTTGCTTATTTCTAGTAGGAGGCTATTACTTCCATTCCCTATTATTTCTCTTTCATTATTTATTAAGATAGAGATATCCTCAGAACCTTCAGTAGACTGAATATTAGCTATATATGCCCAAGACCATAAGAGTAATAAATCTGTGCTGGTTTTGGAAGGAGGGAATGAGATTTTCATGAAATATGACCAGAAGAGCAAATGGACCACTAAAAAGTTTCAATTCAGGGATCCATGAAAAGCCTCACATGACTGAATTTGGTTGGGCTTCCCACTGTCATCCTCTAAGCCACTAAGCATGCTTTACAAGTAAATAGAATTGCCTAAATTTGACTATGACATATAATCAATAGCAAACCTACTTAGAAAACTTGGAAACCTACTGTCTATAACTGGCCTTACTTTGTTTAATTTAAAACACACAGAAATAAGTCTGGCATTTTGGCTGATTTATTGGAGGTGAAGAGCACTCATAATTTTCTGGTTTCTCTAGAGACTTCCTCACCAACAGATTATAAATTATAGTTTTCTGTATGTGTATGTGTAATTCCTGGTACTTGGAGTATCTGGAGATATAAATTTTAGATATATGTATAGTTCCTGGTACTTGGAGGATCTCTCAAGCCATGGATGATCCTAAATTGGAACCTCACCCCAAGAAACATCAGAATTTCTCTCTCTTATTTAGGGATTCTTTTCACAGTAAGAATTGATTAGCCCTACTGGAATCTCCCAAGGATTGACTCAAAGCACCTTATCATGTACCCTAGATGCTGACAAAGGAATAAACCCTACACTGTAGGCACATATGAACAGTATCCTATGAGCTCACTCACTCTTTGAGCTCACTATTCTAAAGTGAAACTAATTGGATACTGATAACAATTTCATACTAAGACACATTACCTTTAAAGCACTCAAGGTAAACAATATACAAACAATATATATCATTTCTAAACTCAACCACTTGGAAGTAAACAAAATGTTAGTTGAAAGAGTCCAACAGTTGTAGAAGAGGTATTTCTTGCCTCTTGTTCAAAGTAACAAAAAAAATTCTTATCAGTCTTTAAGTTCATGTGAAAGAAAGTAGGTCTTCAACTATATTTAAATCTGATCATAAAATTCTACTCTACTGATCAAAAAATGCAACTCTAGTTCAAGTGTTTTGGGATCAAAGTGTATATATATATATATATATATATATATATATATATATATATTAGATGTTTATTTATTTTGAGGCAGGAGGGGCAGAGAGAGAGGGAGAGAAAATCTCAAGCAAGCTCCACACTGTCAGCATGGAGCCTAATGCGGAGCTTGATCCCACAAACTGTGAGATCATGACCTGAGCCAAAATCAAGAGTCAGACACTTAACAGACTGAGCCACCCAGGTTGCCCTGGATCAAAGTATATTATCTTTTTTTGGCCTTGGACTTTGCAAACCCAAACAGGTTTCTAACTCTGAGACAAAAGAACATTACCAGTTTCTCAATTGACCCAGATTAATTAATTTATTCTGAAAATATTTATTAAGCACCTACTACATGCCAATCATTTTTTTGGTGCTAAGAATACAAGAGTAAACAGAATATTTTTAACTCTTTTTTAATGTTTTATTTATTTGAGAGAGAGAGATAGAGAGTGCAAATGAGCGGGGGAGGGGCAGAGAGAGAGGGTGATAGAGGAAAGGCAAACAGGAAATGATAAGGAAACCCAAAGATTAACAACAGCAAGAAGCTACTACCACAGCTACAAGGTTAAAGGAAAGAGTAGAGAAGATATTACAAAACCCAGGAGCTGAGACATGTAGTACCACAAAGGAGACATAGCCACTGTCATGGACACTTCCAGAAGCAAGAAAGAGAAGAATACCTTGGTTTTTCCTCTGTCTTCCACTCTACCAACCAGTATCTCCTATTATTGGCCAAACCTAATAGGTAGCCAGTCACCAACGGAGATTGAGAAATGTAATTTACTGAGGTCAACCTCCCCCATAATACAGAATGGAGGAAAAAAGAATGAAAATGGGATCTTTGCATAAATAGGAAAATGAAATACACAGTGTTTCAACAGAAAAGGTAAGAGATTTAGAATAAAACAGATTTAGGCTTAAATCCTAGCTGTATGGTTTAGCAAGTCAGTTAGCCTTCTTCTAAGCCTCAATTTCTTCATCTGTAATACAGGAATAACAATACCTACCTCATGGGATTAGTATGAGAACTAATTAATATAATACACATAAAGCATGTAGCACAATAGCTGACATATCGTACATATGTTTTCTATGAATAGTTACTATATATTCTTCTCCATATGAGTCTGTATAGGGATAAATTTTAATTCTTATTGTTATTAAACTCCTAACTTAGTGTCTGGCATATAGCAGGCATTCAGTAAAAGTTGGATTCTCTTTGCATTAACAAATATTTATTTGATCAAGTCTCACCTCCTGCCCCTTCCTTTCCATCTCCTTATTTCTCAGTTTATTTCTATATTCTTATTTCTTATTTCTTATTTCTATAACATACTTATTTCTATAACATACTCCATTCCTTTACAGTGTGGCTTCTGTGGGAGAAATAAACCAGGTAAATGCTTCTCAAACGTTACCCTTATAACCTAAAATGTGCTTGTTTTCAAAGTCAAATGAGTTAAAATTTCTGACTCAAAAAAGTTAAGAGAATATATGCTGGCTTAGATTGCACTGGATGGCCTCTGAGGCCTCTTCCAGCTCCTGGTATTCAATAATTTGCAGAAATTTCCATTAGAGAGGCACTGAGGTTTCACTATCTAAATGAAGAGCCTAATTGCCTTTTCCTTATCTGCAGAGTATGTCTTTACACATTGGCCCCATTAGCAGCAACAGATGAAATCTCCAGGATGCTCCTCAGGACTGAACAAATTGAATTCACAGAGAAAATATTTTATGCCAATAAAGTTCTCAATTTTTCCATGGTTCCTCCCCTAGATTTTCTGAATTGGCACATAAAAAAGATCCCCACCCAAAAGTGTCCTTCTTACTTCCATATAAACCTGTAGAAGATTTGGATTGCTGGCTCTAATACATTTTTCTCTCAGTCATGCTAATTCTGAGGACATAGCAGTGCAAACAATTCTTTACTAGAAATTCCTATAGTCCTCACATATGCTTTCTGTACTGTGTCATCACATGGATATATATTTATAACCACATTCCAATTGTTTCAGGTGTGTGTGATTCTTCCGACATCTCACTCCCAACCAGCTCCTTAAGAGAAAAGACTGTTTTATTTATACTTGTACTTGCCATAGTATCTAAAATTGCCAGAGACGATAGATATTACTAAAAGAATAAAGGAAACTACTCTATGGTTTAAATGAACTAAAGATGGCATACTTGAAAACACCAGTCACAAAGCAAAAAATCCATTTTTGTTTCCTTGTTACTTACATGAGTTCAATTAGCTAACTTAAGATTTTATGAAAATTCATTAATAATATCAAAATAAGGGGCACCTGGGTGGCTCAGTCAGCTGAGCATCCAACTCTCGATTTCCATTCAGGTCATGATCTCACAGTTCGTGAGATGGGGCCTCACATCCAACTCTGTGCTGACAGTGCAGAGCCTGCTTGGGATTCTCTCTCTCCCTCTCTCTCTCTCAAATTAAAAAATATATATATTTTAAATAATATCAAAATAAAAGTATTACTAGATTCAAGTAGGAAATAAGATATTACTCTTTTTTTAACTACTTTTAATCTAAAGAAGTAAAGCAGCTGACTTCTTTCAGAAACTTCTTCATGGACAGGACAGAAACAACACAATTGCTCTAGATAGAATTCAGATGAAGAAATGGAAAGGCAAGGCACCTTCCTAGCTCAGTCGGTACAGCATGCAACTCTTGATCTCAGGGTTGTAAGTCTGAGCCACAGGATGTGTGTAGACATTACTTAAAAAGAAAATCTTTAAAGAAAGGGAAAGGAAACTATGTGCCCAAGGTCTGTATTTATGCATTTACAGGAAAGTTGTGGGGTAGGGATGGATTACTCATCCATCTGCTTCCTAGTAGAAATATCCTAGCTGCCTTGGTTGGATGAAGAGATGAACAAGATAAATGGCTGTATGCAAATTTGGGGGTGGAGTGAAGGGGATAGGATGGATGTGAGGCAATCCATTTCGATAAAACAAGAATTTAAATCAGTTTCTTACCCCACGGTACTGGCTTTCGTTGAAAATCTGAGGTGGCAGGGGGTACCCTGTGGCTGGTCGATTGTTTTCAGGTACATTTTCTCTCATCCACTTTCGATTCTCTTCATTGGCTGCAATGTCTTTTTCTTCAAATCCTATTTTGTTAGCTTCTAAAAAACCAAGCACATCTTGCTGTTTCTTCTTAATCTAGAACCCAAAGGACAAAGAAACTATATTGTTGAAAAAAAGATTTTGTTGTTTTTATTTTTCAAATTAAAAGCCAGTGTTTGTGAACTAGCTGAAATTAATTCAGACACGGATCAAGATTTGTGGTTTCACAGAAGATATGTAGCTTTTCTTCTTTATTATTTTGTTGTTAATGATGTCTCACAAGTGGATTGAATAGCTTTAAGTCTACAAATCCGTGTATAAACCTATTTTTTTCTTTTTCCAAAGAAAACTCCCACATCTAATGATGCAGAAGTGAGGCTAGCTAATGCATATCAATAACCTAAAGTGCAGTTAAATCAAAACTGAGTAGTGGGAAGCTTTGCTTTCTGATTATCTACAAGCTTTCCTTAGTTTCAGCCTCATAGAAAATCTTTCCAAATGACTTGAGATTATGTCCTTTTTTTGCTTTAAATTTTATCTTTAATTTTTATTTTTGTATTTTTAAATTAAAAAGTCCATAATTATTATAGCTTCTAAGTGATTTTAGATCTTCCTCATGACAGAATAATTCTTAAAAATATATACCTGCTAGCATTTTTCCAGTTCTTTTTTTTAATTAACTTTTTTATTTCAATCCCAGTGTATTTAACAGTGTCATATTAGTTTCAGGTGATTCAACAATTCCATACATCACCCAGTGCTCATCACAAGTGCATTCCTTAATCCCCATTACCTATATCACCCATTCCCGCCCCCCACCTCCCCTCTGGTAACCATCAGTTTGTTCTTTATAGTCAAGAGTCTGTCTCTTTGTTTGTCTTTCTCTTCTTTTCTTCCTTTGCACAACTGTCTTGTTTCTTAAATTCCACATATGAGTGAAATCATAGGGTATTTGCCTTTCTCTGACTGACATATTTTGCTTAGCATAATACTTTCTAGCTCCATGTCCTTGCAAATGACAAGATTTAATTCTTTTTTATGACTGAATAATGTTCAATTATGTATATATACCACTTTTTTTTCATTCATTTATCTACTAATGCATACTTGGGCTGCTTCCATAATTTGGCTACCATATACCATAATGGAATAAACATAGGGGGTGCATTTATCCTTTTTAATTAGCACTTTTGTATTTTGGCGGTAAATAGTAGTGTGATTACGGGATCATCGGGTAATTCTATTTATACATTTTTGAGGAACTGTTTTCCCCAGTAGCTGCACCAGTTTGCATTTCCACCAACAGTGCAAAAGGGTTTCCTTTTCTCCACAACCTCACCAACACTCGTTTCTTGTGCTTTTCATTTCAGACATTCTGACAGGTGTGAGGTGATAACTGATTGTGGTTTTGATTTGCATTTCTCTGACAATGAGTGATGTTGAGCATCTTTTCATGCGTCTATTGGCCATCTATCTGTCTTCTTTGGAGAAATGTCTGTTCATGTTTTCTGCCCAGTTTTTAATTGGATTATTTGATTTTTTGGGGTGTTGAGTTGCATCAGTTCTTTATATATTTTGGATACTAACCCTTTATTGGATATGTCATTTGTAAATATCTTTTCCCTTTCAGAAGGTTGCCTTTTAGTTTTTTTTTACTGTTTCCTTCACTGTGCAGAAGTTTTTGTGTTCATGTAGTCCTAACAGTCTATTTTTGCCTTTGTTTCCCTTGCCTCAAGATATATATCCAGAAAAATGTTGCTATGACCGAGGTCAGAGATATTACTGTCTGTGCTCTCTTCCAGGATTTTTATGGTTTCAGGTCTCACATTTAGGTCTTTAATCCATTTTGAGTTTATTTTTGAGTATGGGAAAAGAAAGAGGTCCAGTTTCACTGTTGCATGTAACTGACAAGTTTTCACAAAAAACCTTTTGCTGAAGAGACTGTCTTTTTCCAATGGGATATTCTCTCCTACTTTGTAGAAGATTAATTGCCCATATAATTGTGGGTTTATTTCTGGTTTTTCTATTCTGTTCTATTGATCTATGTGTCTATTTTTGTGCCAGTATCATACTGTTTTGGTCACTACACCTTTGTAATATAACTTGTAGCCTAGAATTGTGATTCCTCCAGCTTTGCTTTTCTTTTTCAAGATTGCTGTGCTCTTCAGGATCTTTTGTGGTTTCATACAAATTTTCAGATTGTTTGTTCTAGCTCTGTGAAAAATGCTATTGGCATTTTGATGGGGATTTCATTAAATGTGTAGATTGCTTTTAGTAATATAGACATTTTAATAATGTTTGCTCCTGCAATCCATCAGTATGGAATGTCTTTCCATTTCCTTGTGTCATCTTCAATTTCTTTCGTCAATGTTTTAGAGTCCAGAATATAGGTCTTTCACCACTTTGGTTGGGTTTATTTCTGGATATCTTATTGTTTATGTAGCCATTGTAATTGGGGTTGATTCCTTAATTTCTCTTTTTGTTGCTTAACTATTAGTGTATAGAAATGCAATAGATTTCTGTATGTTGATTTTGTATCCTGCGATTCTACTGAATTGATTTATCAGTTCCAATATATATATATATATATATTGGTGGAGTCTTTAGGGTTTTCTATATAGGGTATTGTATCAGCTGAAAATAGTGAAAGTTTTATATCTTCCTTGCTGATTTGAATTCCTTTTATTTCTTTTTGTTGTATGATTGCTGAAGCTAGGGCCTCCAGTACTATGTTGAATAAAAGTGGTGAAAGTGGCTATCTTTGTCCTGTTCCTGACCTTAGGGGAAAAGCTCTTAGTTTTTTATTGTTGAGTATGTTTGCTGTGGGTTTTTCATATATTGCCTTTACTATGTTGAGGTATGTTCCCTCTAAACCTAGTTTGTTGAGGGCTTTTATCATGAGTGGATATTGTATTTTGTCAAATACTTTTTCTCCATCTAATGAAATGACAATATGCTTTTTATCCTCTTATTGATGTGTTATATCAAATTCATTGATTTGTGAATATTGAACCACACTTGAATTCTGGAGAAAAAAAATCCCACTTGCTTGTGGTAAATAAGTTTTTTTTTTAATGTATTGTGGGATTCGATTTGCTAGTATTTTTTGAGGTTTTTTTATATCTATGTTCATCAGAGATACCACTCTGTAGTTCTTTGTGTGTATGTGTGTGTGTGTGTGTGTGTTTGTGTCTGTCTGTCTGTCTTTATCTGGTTTTGGTATCAGGGTAAGGGTAATGCTGGCCTCATAGAAAGAATTTGAATATTTTCCTTCCTTTTCTATTTTTTGGAATACTTTGAGATGAATAGGTATTAACTCTTTAAATGTTTAGTAAAATTCACCTGTGAACCAATTGGTCCTGGACTTTTGTTTGTTGGGAATTATTTGATTAGTGATTCAATTTCCTCCCTAGTAATCTTTCTGTTCAAATTTTCGATTTCTTCCTGCTTTAGTTTTGGTAGTTTATGTATTTATAGGAATTTATCCATTTTTTTAGGTTGTCCATTTAGTTTGCATATATAATTTTTATAATATTCTCCTATAATTGTTTGTATTTCTGTGGTTTTGGTCATTTCTTTTCTCCTCTCTCATTTGTGATTTTGTTTATTTAAGTCCTTTCTCTCTTTTTTTTTTTTTTCTTGATGAGTCTGGCTAGAGATTTATCAATTTTGTTGATTCTTTCAAAGAAACAGATCCTGGTTTCATTGATCTGTTCTATATTTTAAATTTGTTAGATCATTTATTGCTCATCTAATATTTATTATTTCTTTCCTTCTGCTGGTTTTAGGTTTTTTTGTTCTTTCTCTAGTTCCTTTAGGTGTAAGGTTAGGTTGTTTATCTGAAATTTTTTTTGCTTCTTGAGGTAAACGTGTATTGCTATAAACTTTCCTATTAGAACAACTTTTGCTGCATCCCAAAGGTTTTGGACTATTGTTTTCATTTTCATTTGTTTCCATGTAATTTTTTTTTATTTTTTATTTGATTTATGGGTTGACCCATTCATTGTATAGTAGCATTTTATTTAACTTCCAAGTATTTGTAGTCTTTCCAGATTTTTTCCTGTGTTTGATTTCTAGTTTCATAGCTTTGTGGTCAGAAAAGGTGAATGGTATGACTTCAATATTTTTAATTTGTTGATACTTGATTTGTGGCACAACATGTAATTTATTATTATCTATATTCTAGAGAATGTTCTGTGTGCACTTGAAAAGAATGTGCATTCTGCTGTTTTAGAATGGAATGTTCTGAATATATCTGTTAAATCCATCTGGTCCAGTGTGTCATTCAAGTGTGTGTCATGACACATCCAGTGTGTCATTCACAGTGGTCCACTGTGTCCTTGTTGATTTTCTATTTGGCTGATCTACCCATTGATGTAAATGGGGTGATAAAGTCCCCTGCTATTTTTGTATTACCATCAATTGCTTCCTTTATCTTTGTTATTCACTGTTTCATGCATTTGTGTGCCTCCATGTTGGGTGCATACATATTTACAATTGTTATATTGTCTTTTTAGATTGTCCCCTTTATTGATATATAGCATCCTTATTTGTCTGTTATTACACTCTTTGTTTTAAAGTTTATTTTGTCCAATCTAAGTATTGCTACCCTGGCTTTCTTTTGACCATTTGCATGATAGATGTTTCTCCACCCCTCACTTTCAACCTGCAGGTGACTTTAGGTCTGAAATGAGTATCTTGTAGGCAGCATATAGATGGGTCTTGTTTTTGTTGTTGTTTTTGTTGTTCTTGTTGTTGTTGCTGTTGTTGTTTCTTCATTATGTCACCCAATGTCTTTTGGTTGTAGCATTTAATCCATTTACACTTAAAGTAATTATTGATAGATATGTTTTTATTACCATTTTGTTACTTGTTTTGTGGCTATTTCTATTGTTTTCTTCTGATTCTTTCTTCCCTTCTCTTTCATGGTTTGCTGGTTTTCTTTAGTGATACACTCTGATTCCTTTCTGTTTATACTTTCTGTCTTAATAAGCATCCTCAAGCAAACAGAAATGAATCTTTCTTTGACCACATTATAAGTCTCACAGTTACTCTATATGTCAGTTTTCATTGTTTACAACAGAAATTGGATTAGAACAGAAATTGGATAAGAATATAGGCGCTAAGCCTTCCTGCATACTTAGTTTGGAATACACTTGTACCACTCATGAGCCCATAACATGTGCTGCTCAGGTTATCTTTCATGTGTCTGTGCTATTTCTTCGATAGGAGATTTGAAACCATTACCTTCCCATCCTGTGACACTGGAAAATGGAAAATGTTTAGTCATGTTACAATCACATTTTCTGTCCTCAAACTGTTTCTTATTCTTTCTTTTCCAAAACTGTCAAACATAATACTGATGAAACTAATAGGAAAATGCCAGCATTTCTACCTGGTGTTTTAACAATATTTGGGAGGTTACAGATTAACCCATTAAAACAGAAAGTTTACATTTGGTTTCTGTGCTACTTCTTTAGATTACCAGGTAGAGATAATACACTGTTTTGTCTACTAATCATACCTAGGAGAGAGCTTTAAAATAATAAAGTTAAGATTTTTTTTAGTCAGGTTTCTCCATTGATATGTTTTTCTTAGGACTTTAATTCACACGTCTATGGTAATTTGCTCAAATTTAAAACTATTACTTAAAATTTCTGAGTTGCACAGGCCAATCAATAAAAGCTTCTTCATGGAGTCACACTAAAAAGTCACATGGAGAGAAGCATCAGAAATATAAAGTCAACAGAAGCAGTTCTCCCAAAGGATACAATAGTGCAAAATTAAAAAAAAAAATAACTTCTATACAGTGAAATCCCCTCTGAATTTATACCCTGCATACACATGCATACATACACACAGATTACATTTTTGTCTTCTAACTTTCTTGTTTTTATGGATAAAAAAGCTTCTCTCTCATCAGATAACCCCAGGAAAAATAATTCTCTTCTTATTTGTTTGGCAATTTTTTAAGTGTTTATTTATGTTTGAGAGAGAGAGAGAGAGAGAGAATGAGTCAGGGAGGGGCATGGAGAGAGAGAGGGAGACAGAATTTGAAGCAGTCTCCAGGCTCTGAGCTGTCAGCACAGAGCCTGACGTGGGTCTAGAACTCACAAACTGTGAAATCATGACCTGAGCCAAGGTTGGATGCTTAACCAACTGAGCCACCCAGGCACCCCAATAATTCTCTTCTTTAAAGATACATTACAATCCAACAAAATTTGCAACAAGATATTATTTTATAACAGGAAACCTATTTTCTTATTGATTTATAAAGTCAAACTTTTACTCCTAAGTATAACATATAGCCTTTTATGAATTTTGAAGAAAATCACTGTAAAAATCACTAAATAATCAGGAGTGAGTATCTAGTAAATTAATACACTTAATGGAAGATTCAATTACATCAGTGTTTTTCAATCTTCATGATACAATAAGTGTTCAGTTAGTTTGAAGTATGTTAAGTAATTTGTCAATCATTTGCATATTCACAAATTTAGTTTTAGATACAGATGACATATAAATATGGTACTTTCAGGCACTTATCATTTTAGCAGATATTTCTGAATAAATGAAGAATTAATGTTATATTATAGCTCACATGCTGAGAATAATACATGGCCCTGGGTAAATATAATTTGTTATATCTGTGTGAGAGACAAAAGGCACAGGACCTTTAAGATCAATGAATCTTTGATGCTATACTGAGAACACTGTCCACTGTGCTAAGATGGTGGTTAAGCCTAGGATCACTGGGCATTTATAGCGTATCTTTACTCATATCTTTACCCCTTGACCATCAGCTCCAGACTGAAAATATTTCTCCCATGCTCTGGAACTACCTGACAATAAGTATACATGCCCTTTAGAGTGTTTACATCTCTATAAAGCTGAACAGAATGGGCCATAATAACACTTTTTTTTTTTTACATTTTTTTATTATTTATTTTTGAAAGAGAGAGAGACAGAGCACAAGTGGGGGAGGGGCAGAGAGAGAGAGGGAGACAGAATCTGAAGCAGGCTTCAGGCTCTGAGCTGTCAGCACAGAGCCCAATGTGGGGCTCGAACCCACGAACCGTGAGATCATGACCTGAGCCGAAGTCAGTTGCTTAACTGACTGAGCCACCCAGGCGCCCCCAATAACACTTTTTTTAAAAGTTTATTTGTTTATTTTGAGACAGAGAGAGAGAGAGAAGAGAGAATCCCAAGCAGGCTTCACACTGTCAGTGCAGAGCCCAACAATGGGCTTGATCTCACAAATTATGAAGTTGTGACCTGAGCTGAAATCAAGAGGTGGATGCTCAACTGACTGAGCCACACAGGCACCCTCATAATAACAATTTAAGTAGGTTCTTCCCTGTCAAATGTGAATATCTATTCAGCTTTGAGTCTTCAGGATATGTAAAAAAATAATAAATAAAAATAAATAAGAGGTTTCCTAATTTAACCATATCTGTGAGTCCACATGTTCACATATTAAGTTTACTTCCAACAAGGGATATTTTATATCTAAAGAGTTATTGCCTTTCTTATATGCCTACAGGCACATAGTTCAGTGCAACACATCCTGACAAAAGAGCTTCTGTTAATGCTAATTACCTAATTTCTTACTGGAATTTAAAATAAAGGGACACAGAAAAAAATGATTGAAAACTACACATTGTCAGAACAATTAAGAATGGGTGTCACAAGGGTGTACTAAGGCAAAAAAATTAAATTTTCTATAGGAAAAAATAAATTACTTTGGAGTTAAAAGGTTATTGATATCCTCTTCAGCACATAAAAGCATTTGCAAGTGGACACTGGCACAGTCCAAAAATTTAAATCAATCTTTTAAAAGAGCAAACACCCCTCACTTCCACCCAAAGAATGTGAAGTTGTTTCAGTCCACATGTCAGGGTTGAGAATCAAGGTATCCTTCCCTCCAAAGACACAAAGCAGGGCCACTGAACAATTGTTACCTGGAAGAAACAGTTGCTCTCCTGCTAGCCTCAGTTTCTTGTCTGTCATGTAAAGAATCAAGTTTCTTTTATTTTTTTAATATGATATTTATTATAAAATTGGTTTCCATAATACACTCAGTGCTCATCCCAACAGGTGCCCTCCTCAATGCCCATCACCCACTTTCTCCTACCTCCCCCCCATCAACCCTCAGTTTATTCTCAGTTTTTAAGAGTCTCTTATGGTTTGCCTCCCTCCCTCTTTAACTTTTTTTTACCTTCCTCTCCCCTATAGTCTTCTGTTAAGTTTCTCAGAATCCACATAAGAATGAAAACATATGGTGTCTGTCTTGCTCTGTCTGATTTATTTCACTTACTATAACACTCTCCAGTTCCATGCACGTTGCTACAAAAGGCTATATTTCATTCTTTCTCATTGCCACATAGTATTCCATTGTGTATATAAACCACAATTTCTTTATCCATTCATCAGTTGATGGATATTTAGGTGCTTTCCATAATTTGGCTACTGTTGAAAGTGCTATTATAAACATTGGGGTAGAGGGGCCCTATGCACCAGCACTCCTATGCCCTTGGGTAATTTCTGAGCAGTACTATTGCTGGGTCATAGGGTAGATCTGCTTTTAATTTTTGGAGGAACATCCACACTGTTTTCCAGACTGGCTGCACAAGTTTGCATTGCCACCAACAATTCAAGAGGGTTCCCATTTCTCCACATCCTTTCCAGCATCTATAGTCCCCTGATTTGTTCATTTTAGCCACTCTGACTGGCATGAGGTGATATGTCAGTGTGGTTTTGATTTGTATTTCCCTGATGAGGAGTGACATTGAGCATCTTTTCATGTGCCTGTTAGCTATCTGTCTTCTTTAAGAAGTATCTATTCATGTCTTCTGCCCATTTCTTCACTCCATTATTTCTTTTTCAGGTGTGGAGTTCGGTGAGTTCTATAGATTTTGGATACTAGCCCTTTGTCTGATATGTCATTTACAAATATCTTTTCCCATTCAGTCAGTTGCCTTTGAGTTTTGTTGATTGTTTCCTTTGCAGTGCAGAAGCTTTTTATCTTTATGAGGTCCCAATAGCTCATTTTTGCTTTTAATTCCCTTACCTTTGGAGATCTGTCAAGTAAGAAATTGATGCGGCTGAGGTCAGAAAGGTTTTTCCCTGCTTTCTCCTCTAGGGTTGATGGTTTCCTGTCTCACATTCAGGTCCTCGATCCATTTTGAGTTTATTTTTGTGAATGGTGAAAGAAAGTGGTCTACTTTCATTCTTCTGCATGTTGCTGTCCAGTACTCCCAGCATCATTTGTTAAAGAGACTGTCTTTTTACATTGGATATTCTTTCCTGCTTTTTCAAAGATTAGTTGGCCATACTTTTGTGGGTCCAATGCTGGAGTCTCTATTCTATTCCATTGGTCTATGTGTCTGTTTTTGTGCCAATACCATGCTGTCTTGATGATTACAGCT
This sequence comes from Panthera pardus, assembly GCF_024362965.1. Taxonomy (NCBI): domain Eukaryota; kingdom Metazoa; phylum Chordata; class Mammalia; order Carnivora; family Felidae; genus Panthera; species Panthera pardus. The sequence goes on from NW_026526843.1 coordinate 59,593,174, forward strand.
TTGTAGTAGAGGCTAAAGGCTAGTATTGTGATGCCTCCTGCTTTGGTCTCCTTCCTCAATATTACTTTGGCTATTTGGGGTCTTTGGTGGATCCATACAAATTTTAGGATTGCTTGTTCTAGCTTCAAGAAGAATGCTGATGCAATTTTGATTGGGATTGCATTGAATGTGTAGATTGTTTTGGGTAGTATTGACATTTTAACAATATTTATTCTTCCAATCCATGAGCACAGAATGTTTTTCCATTTCTTTGTGTCTTCTTCAATTTCCTTCATAAGCTTCTATAGTTTTCAACATTTCTAAAGTTTTCAGATCTTTTACCTCTTTGGTTAAGTTTACTCCTAGGTATTTTTGAATCTTGGTGCAATTATGAATGGAATCAGTTTCTTTATTTGTCTTTCTGTTGCTTCATTGTTAATGTATAAGAATGCAACTGATTTCTGTACATTGATTTTGTATCCTGTGACTTTGCTGAATTCATGTATCAGTTCTAGCAGACTTGTGGTGGAGTCTATCAGGTTTTCCATGTATAATATGTCATCTGCAAAAAGTGAAAGCTTGACTTCATCTTTGCCAATTTTGATGCCTTTGATGTCCTTTTGTTGTCTGATTGCTGATGCTAGCACTTCCAACACTATGTTAAACAACAGCGGTGAGAGTGGACATCCTTGTCATGTTCCTGATCTCAGGGGGAAAGCTCTCAGTTTTTCCCCATTGAGGATGATATTAGCTGTGGGCTTTTCATAAATGGTTTTTATGGTGTTTAAATATGTTCCTTTTATCCCGACTTTCTCGAGGGTTTTTATTAAGAAAGGATGCTGAATTTTGTCAAATGTTTTTTTTTTCTGCATCCATTGACAGGATCATATGGTTCTTATCTTCTTTTATTAACGTGATGTATCACATTGATTTGCAAATGTTGAGCCAGCCCTTCAGTGCAGGAATGAATCCCACTTGATTATGGTGAATAATTCTTTTTATATGCTGTTGAATTCGCTTTGCTAGTATCTTGTTGGGAATTTTTGCATCCATATTCATCAGGGATATTGGCCTGTACATCTCTTTTTTCGCTGGGTCTCTAGTTTGGGAAACAAAGTAATGCTGGGTTCATAGAATGAGTCTGGAATTTTTCCTTCCCTTTATATTTTTTTGTAACAGCTTGAGAAGTATAGGCATTATTTCTGTTTTAAATCAGGTAGAATTCCCCAGGGAAGCCATCTGGTCCTGGACTCTTATTTCCTGGGAAATTTTTGATAACTGATTCAATTTCTTCATTGGTTATGGGTCTGTTCAAGTTTTCTAGTTCTTCCTGTTTGAATTTTAAAGTTTGGGGGTGCTTAGGAGTTTGTCCATTTCTTCAAGGTTTTCCAGACTTTTTCCTGTGGTTGATTTCAAGTTTCATACCATTGTGGTCTGAAAGTGTGTATGGTATGATCTCTATTCTTTTATACTTATTAAGGGCTGTCTTGTGACCCAGTATGTGATCTAACTTGGAGAATGTTCCATGTGAACTTGATAAAAAAGTATATTCTGTTGCTCTGGGATACAGAGTTCTAAATATATTTGTCAAGTCCACCTGATCCAATGTATCTTTATTGATCCTGTGTCTTGTTTCTTTATTGATCTTGTGTCTAGATGATCTATCCATTGTTGTAAGTGGAGCATTAAAGTCCCCTGCAATTACCACATTCTTATCAATAAGTTTGCTTATGTTTGTGATTGTTTTATATATTTGGGGGCTTCAATATTTGGCACATAGACATTTATAATTGTTAGCTCTTCCTGATGGATAGACCCTGTAATTATTATATAATGCCCTTCTTCATCTCTTGTTACAGCCTTTAATTTAAAGTCTAGTTTGTCTGATATAAGTATGGCTACTCCAGCTTTCTTTTGACTTCCAGTAACATGATAGATAGTTCTCCATCCCCTCACTTTCAATCTGAAGGTGTCCTCAGGCCTAAAATGAGTCTGTTGTAGACAGCAAATAGATGGGTCATGTATTTTTTATCCATTCTGATACCCTATGTCTTTTGGTTGCAGCATTTAGTCCATTTACATTGTGTTATTATTGAAAGATATGGGTTTAGAGTCATTGTGATGTCTGTAGGTTTCATGCTTGTAGTGGTGTCTCTGGTAATTTGTGGTCCTTGCAACATTTCACTCACAGAGTCCCCCTTAGGACATCTTGTAGGGCTGGTTTAGTGGTGATCAATTCCCTCGGTTTCTTTGTTTGGGAAGACCTTTATCTCTCCTTCTATTCTGAATAACAGACTTGCTGGATAAAGGATTGTGGGCTGCATATTTTTTTCTGTTCATCGCATGGAAGATTTCCTGCCATTCCTTTCTGGCCTGCCAAATTTCAGTAGATAGGTCTGCTACTACCCTTATGTGTCTACCTTTGTAAGTTAGAGCCTGTTTATCACCTAGCTGCTTTCAGGATTTTCTCTTTATTGTTGTATTTTGCCAGTTTCACTATGATATATCGTGCCGAAGATTGATTCAAGTTACGTGTTAAGGGAGTTCTCTGTGCCTCTTGGATTTCAATGCCTTTTTCCTTCCCCAGATCAGGGAAGTTCTCCACTATGTTTTCTTCAAGTACACCTTCAGCACCTTTCTCTCTCTCTTCCTCCTCTGGAATCCCAATTATGCGTATGTTATTGCATTTAATCATGTCACTTCTCTAATTCTCCTTTTATATTCCTGGATTTTTTTATCTCTCTTTTTCTCAGCTTCCTTTTTTTCCATAATTTTATCTTCTAATTCACCTATTCTCTCCTCTGCTTCTTCAATCTGAGCTGTTCTCACCTCTATTTTATTTTGCACCTCATTTATGCATTTTTTAATTCCTCATGACTATTTCTTAGTCCCTCGATCTCTGTATCAATAGATTCTCTGCTGTCCTGTATACTGTTTTCAAGCCCAGCGATTAATTTTATGACTTTTATTCTAAATTCTTGTTCGGTTATATTGCTTAAATTGTTTTTGATCAATTCGTTAGCTGTCGTTACTTCCTGGAGTTTCTTTTGAGGAGAATTCTTCCATTTCATCATTTTGTGTTGTCCCTGCAGTAGCTCCAAACTTCAGGTCACTCCCCCTGTGCTGTCCAGAGAAACTCGTGTTGGTGGGCGGGCTGTAGTCAGACCTGATGTCTGCCCCCAGCCCACCACTGGGGCCACAGTCAGACTGGTGTGTACTTTACCTTCCCCTCTTCCAGGGGCAGGACATACTGTGGAATGGTGTGGCCCCTGTTTGGGCTACTTGCACACTGCCAGGCTTGTGGTGCTGCTTCGATGGGATCTGGCCAAGGGCATATTAGTTGGGGTGGATCTGCAAGGTGCACAGGGGTGGGAGGGGCAAGCTTAGCTTGCTTTGCTGCTGGTGGTCCCCTGTGGGAGGGGCCCTGAAGCACCAGGAGGGAGGCAGGCCTGTTGGAGGGATGGATCCACAGAAGCACAGCATTGGGCATTTGCACAGTGCAAGCAAGTTTAGTGATGGGAACTGGTTCCGTTTGGAATTTTGGCTGGGGGATAAGAATCAAGTTTCTTTTAAAGGAAGGAAACTGAAAAGGTTTCTGCTTTAGAAGGTGCCAGTGTGAATGTTTGAATTCCAAAGAAACAATAAAACTTTAGTAATCATGTTTAAAATGATAAAACAAGATGGGGCACCTGAGTGGCTTAGTTGGTTAAATGTCCAACTTCGGCTCAGGTCATGATCTCGCAGTTGGTGGGTTCAAGCCCTGCATCGGACTCTGTGCTGACATTTCAGAGCCTGGAGCCTGCTTCCAATTCTGTGTCTCTCTCACTCTCTGTACCTCCCTGCTCATGGTCTGTCTCTCTCTCTCTCTCTCTCTCTCAAAAAATGAATAAAACATTAAATATATATATATTTAAAATGGGAAAACAAGAATCTTTTTCATGAAAGTGCCAACCTACCATAAAACATTTAATCTAGGTGAGGATTTTGTCTTGTTTTATAATCAACCTTTGTCGCATGTTCTCAGCTGGCACTTTAATGAACATGGACAGGGGTGCCTGGGTGGCTCAGTCAGTTGAGCGTCCGACTTCAGCTCAGGTCATGATCTCACAGTTCGTGAGTTCGAGCCCCACGTCGGGCTCAGTGCCGACAGCTCAGAGTCTGGAGACTGCTTCCGATTCTGTGTCGCCCTCTCTCTCTGCCCCTTCCCTGCTTGCGCTCTCTCTCTAAAATAAATAAACATTAAAAAAATAAAAAAAAAATCATTCTAAATTTAAAAAAATAAAAAAAAATTTAAAAAATAATGAACATGGACAGAGGTTCCAAATATGATGCACTAAAATTTAAAATGATAGTCTGAAACTATTTACTAGCTATTCAACAATATATCTTGGGGGCCTCTTAAGTGTGTGATAACCTTATTAGGTTCTCTAAAATATCTAGAGAAAGAGTAGCAGATTTCCACCCAAGATCACAATCTAATGGAAAAGATTATCCTAAAAGGTTAAGTTACAATATGGTATTTAAATATGAAGCTAGGACAACTATAAATACAAGTTGGTTAGGTGAGAGAGGGCAAATGAATGAAGAGCCAATCAGTGCAAGGAACTCAGAAGAGAGAGTAAGTGCTTTTGTTGATGCCACTTAGTCTAAACTTAATAATAGCACAAATGCTACATACTACATTTATTTATATTTAATCCAATATATAATTTTAGTTAAAAGATGATGTACTTAGTGTAGTTTAATATAACTGGTCATCTGTGAAAACTAAGCTCACAAATGTTATAGCATATTGCACTAGAACAATGAAGGTACAGTATTACCAAGTAAACTTGAAAATTTTCTAAATGGATGTTTCACACTTCTATGACTAAATTTTTGTGCATGCTTGAAGTCTATAAATGAACAATTGTGTGGGTGTCTATTTTGTCTTTTTTTGGGGGGAGGGGTAGAGGAAGAGGAAGAGAGGATCTTAAGCAGGCTCCACATTAAGTGTGCAGCCCAATGCGAGGCTTAATCTCACAATTGTGATATCACGACCTGAGCCAAAATCAAGAGTGGGACACTTGACCAACTGAGCCACCCAGATGCCCCTATTTTGTCTTTTTTAAACAAGTTTATAATTTGTGACCCAGTCAACCTCTGCAAGGAGAAATTCAGATATACAGATTCCCTCCGATTGGTTCTGTTTATTTCAAATGCTTCCCTAAAAAGCCCACCATACTTTGTAGGAAACTAGTAAGCCTGTATTTGCCTAGCCTGTGCCTAAAAATTTAACAGTGGAGTGAAGGAGGGGTGAACAGATAAAACTTAAATTTTGTAAGCCAATCTGCTTACAAAATACATCCAAAAAGAAAATTAAATCTGAATTACCAGTTTGATGCTGGACCAGTGTAGTGTTGCCACAGGATAGTTGCTCAGTAACCAGCGACATCTGTGTGCATTTTTAAATGAATACTGTCATGAATCCTTAAGCCACTCTTCCTATTGCTTAGTATAATGATATAACCACAGCAAGACACTTGTTTGCACCTTGTCTGTTTTGCAATATTTTAAAAACTCTTTGGTCGCAATCAACCATGTAAAATTTGCAATTCATATCTCTTTGCTAACAAACTCACAACAAATCTGGGTTAAGATGACTATTAAGAATTTTCTTCCTTGGTCTCCAGCCTCCACCCTTAGCCCCCTGGAATTCTGCTGACAGATGTTCTAAGACATGGCAACATAAAACCACAAGCTAAGGTTTGCTACACACTGCTACCAAAAGAAAAAATGTACTGCTATTATTTTCTTTTTTAGTTGTACTTCTACCACATCAAATCTACATAGATGTTAAGGCCAAAGTAGTTTTAAAAATAGAGCCCAGTGTGAAAAGAAGAAAAAGTAGATATTTAAATGTAATTCCCAAAAATAGCTATTTCTTAAGGTGATCACAGTAAGGAAAATACAGTTACAATTATTTTCTAGGTTAAAAAAGATTTTCTTGACTAAATGAAATATCAGTTCTGAATGACCTCATTTATCCAGCCCTTTCCTATCTGGTACTTTTTTGTGTTTTGTCTTAGACTCTGGGTCTAAAGTTCTCTCTTGTCCACCAAAAGAGGAAGCAGGATTGAAAGGAGTGATGGCTAATGTCCGGGAAAAGACAACAGTCCTGAATAAGGGTTCTTGCCCAATTTTTATTCGGCTCAGAAGGCTTACAAACATGGCGATGGACGTGCACAAAGGGACAATGAATCTGTAAACATTAACTTGTGGACATGAGGGAAAGGGGGTCTTGAGGATTTTTGTGGTTAGGGGTTTGGGTTAATACAAAATCCAGGCACCATGCAGTCAGGAGGAGGGTTGTTTACAGCGGAAGTGAGGCAGAACCTGTTTATCTTTGCTAGCCTATGGGATGAGAAAGATAAGGGGAATAACCCCAGGGTTGACAAGACACCTTTTCTTTTGTTAATCATCTCCGCTCTGGCCTGCTTTGCCTGTAGTGCAGCAGTCCATAGTCCAATTTCACCAATTTACCTAACCTGGCCCTATTCTCCTATGAAAGCAGCTTTCTGCTATAGTACTAAATTTGGGGTGCTTTCACTCTGAATTTCTAATATTATTCCTATGTATTGGGCATCTTTGCACTGTTTCTATTTCAGGCCTTTGCCTCTCTCTCTCTATTTTGGGGGGCTCTGCACCCCCTCCCTATTTTGGGGTGCCTTTGCACCTCCTTATTCCTGGCACATTTGTGCCTCCCTATTCTTGGGGTGTCTTTGCACCCCCCTATTCTTGGGGTGCCAGTTTGGTTTACCCAAACTCGGGTGTGAGCAATTTTATGACTTGTCAACCCATTGGTGTAAGCCCAGGGAATTCCTAAGCTTATTCCCCACACCATTTGTACTTTTGTTCCAGTCAGGATTGAATCTCATAAGCTTCACAAGATTTAGAATATCTGGGCTCACCGAAGTTATGGTTCATCTAGCATAGAGAGATACTTTGGGTTATTAGAAGGTATTTGTTAATTATTCCCAAATTCACAGGAATTTCAAATTGTGGTTGTTTTCAGACAAGTCTAAGAGATACATATTGTCTTATTATTTATTTCAATCAATCACAATTACCATTTATAAAAGGCCCATTAAGTGACAGCAGCCAAAGTATGTCTTTTACATGTTATTTCATTTAATATTTAAAAAATTTTAACACTTTTTACTTATTTTTGAGAGAGAAAGACATGAATGGGGGTAGGGCAGAGATAGAGGGAGACATAGAACCCAAAGCAGGCTCCAGGCTCCGAGCTGTCAGCACAGAGCCTGATGTGGGGCTTGAGCCCATGAGCTGTGACATCAAGACCTGAGCTGAAGTTGGATGCTCAACCTATTGAGCCACCCAGGCACTCCTTCACTTAATATTTATAATATGCTATAAGGAAGATATTACCTCCAGTTTATGGATTAGAATACTGAAGTTAAAAGAAGTTAAGTAGGAGGAGCCAAGAAGGTGGAACAGCATGGAAGCTTTTGGTGTGTCTCCTGTCCATGAAATATAGCCAGGCCAACACTAAACCATCCTACACATCTAGAAAACTTACTGGAAGATTAAGACAACAATCTGCACAACCTGAACCACAGAATTTGGCAGAAAGAGAAAAAACTCATTTTTATTTTCAATTTTTATTAAAAATATCTGTCTTTAATTTTTATTACTATATTTTTTACTTTTGTGTAAATTTTGTCAAATTCTACTTTACTTCCATCATTTTAATTTAGTCTACTTCAGGGTACTCACCTTTTCAAATTTTCAAACAATTTCCTTTTTTTCTTTCCTTTTCTTTTTTTCTCTTTTTCATTTCTTTTCTTTTTCTTGAATGCAGAAAGATAAAGGCTTCATTTTTACTTTCAATTTCTTTTAAATATATTTTTATTTAAATTTAATACTATATTTTTTGTTTTTATGTAATTTTTTTCAAATTCTATCTTACTCCCATCATTTTATTTTAGTCTACTACAGTGTATTCACTTTTTCAAATTTTCAAATGATTTCCTTTTTTTCTTTTCTTTTTTCTTTTTTAACTTTTTCATTTTTCTTTTTTATTTATCTTTTTTTTCTCTTGTTCGTTTCTTTTCTTTTTTCTTAAATACAGGAAATGAAAAAATTCATATTTCTTTTTAATTTTTATTAAAAATATTTTTCTTTAATTTTTTTCTACTATATTCTATACTTTTGTGTATATTTTTTTCAAGTTCTATTTTACCCACATCATCTATTTTAGTCTACTTTAGTGTATTCAGCTTTTCAAATTCTCAAACGATTTCCTTTTTTTTCTCCACCCCCCCTTTTTTTTCCCTTTAATCTGTCAAACCACTTTCAACACCCAGACCAAAACAAACCTAGGATCTAGAATAATCTTTTCAATTTGTATCTGTGTGTGTTTTTTTAATTTTTAATTTCAATATTTTTTTTAATTTTAATTTTTTTATTTCAATATTTCTACCTCATTGATTCCTTTTATCCCTTCAAAATGGCAAAACGAAGGAATTCACCCCAAAAGAAAGAGCATGAAGAAACGACAGCCAGGGATTTAACCAACACAAATAGAAGCAAGATGTCTGAACCAGAATTTAGAATCGCAATAATAAGAATACTAGCTGGAGTTGAAAACAGATTAGAATCCCTTACTTCAAGGATAAAAGAAGTAAAAAAAATAGCCAGAATGATATTGAAAATGCTATAACTGAGCTGCAATCACGGATGGATGCAGGGGCGGCAAGGATGGATGAGGCAGAACAGAGAATCAGTGATAAAGAGAACAACTTATAGAGAATAACGAAGAAGAAAAAAAGAGGGAGATTAAGACAAAGGAGCACTATTTAAGAATTAGAGATATCAGTGACTCATTAAAAAGGAACAACATCAGAATCATAGGGGTTCCAGAGGAGGAAGAGAGAGAAATAGGGGTAGAAGGGTTATGTGAGCAAACCATAGAGGAAAATTTTGCTAACCTGGAGAAAGACAGACATCAAAATCCAGGAAGCACAGGGGACTCACATTAGATTCAACAAAAACCAATGATCAACAAAGCATATCATAGTCAAATTCACAAAATACTCAGGCAAGGAGGGAATCATGAAAGCAGCAAGGGAAAAAAAGTCCCTAACCTACAAGGGAAGACAGATCAGGTTTGCAGCAGACGTATCCACAGAAACTTGGCAGGCCAGAAAGGAGTGGTGGTATATATTCAGTGTGCTGAATCAGAAAAATATGAAGCCAAGAATTCTTTATCCAGCAAGGCTGTCATTCAAAATAGAAGGAGAGAGAAAAAGTTTCCCAGACAAACAAAAATTAAAGGAGTTTATTAACACTAAACCAGCCCTGCAAGAAATTTTAAGAAGGAGTCTCTGAGGGGAGAGGGGAGAAAAGATGAATATATGCATATATATATCAATAGCAAACAATATATATCAAAAGCAACAAAAGATTAGAAAGGATCACAGAGCACCACCAGAAACTCCAACTCTACAAGTATCATAATGGCAATAAATTCGTATCTTTCAGTACTCACACTAAACGTCAATGGACTCAATGCTCCAATCAAAAGACATAAGGTAACAGAATGGATAAAAAAACAAGATACATCTATATGCTGTTTACAAGAGACCCACGTTAGACCTAATGACACCTTCATATTGAAAGTAAGTGGATGGAGAACCATCTATCATGCTAATGGTCAACAAAAGAAAGCCAGAGTAGCCATACTTATATTAGACAATCTAGACTTTAAAATAAAGACTGTATCAAGAGATGAAGAAGGGCATTATATCATAATCAAGGGGTCTATAGACCAAGAAGACCTAACAATTGCAAACATTTATGTGCCAAATGTGAAAGAACCCAAATATATAAATCAATTAATCACAAACATAAAGAAACTCATCGACAGTAATACCATAATAGTAGGAGACTTCAACACTCATTCACAGCAGTGGACAGATCATCTCATCCAAAAATCAACAAAGAAACAATGGCTTTGAATGACACATTGGACCAGATGGACTTAACAGATATATTCATAACATTTCATCCTAAAGCAGCAGAATATACATTCTTCTCCAGTGCACATGGAACATTCTCCAGAATAGACCATATACTGGGACACAAATCAGCCCTAAGTAAGTACAAAAAGATTGAGATCATACCGTGCATATTTTCAGACCACAAGACTATGAAACTCGAAATCAACCACAAGAAAAAATGTGGAAAGGTAACAAATACTTGGAGACTGAAGAACATCCTACTAAAGAATGAATAGACTAACCAAGATGTAAAAGAAGGCATTAAAAAGTATATGGAAGTCAATGAGAATGATAACACCACAACCCTAAACCTCTGGGATGCAGCAAAGGCAGTCATAAGAGGAAAGTATATAGCAATCCAGCCCTTCCTAAAGAAGGAAGAAAGATCTCAGATACACAACCTAACCTTATGCCTTAAGGAGCTGGAAAAAGAACAGCAAATAAAACCCCAAATCAGCAGAAGACAGGAAGATTAGAACAGAAATTAATGCTATTGAAACCAATAAAACAGTAGAACAGATCGATGAAACCAGAAGCTGGTTCTTTGAATGAATTAACAAAATTGATAAACCACTAGCCAGTTTGATCAAAAAGAAAAAGGAAAGGACCCAAATAAATAAATCAAGAATGAAGAGGAGAGATCACAACCAACACAACAGAAATTAAAGAAAAAACAGTAAGAGAATATTATGAGCAATTATATTCCAATTATATTGGTAATCTGGAAGAAATGGATAAATTCCTAGAAACATATACACTACCAAAACAGAAACAGGAAGAAATAGAAAATTTGAACAGACCCATAACCAATAAGGAAATTGAATTAGTAATCAAAAATCTGCCAAAAAACAAGAGTCCAGGGCCAGATGGCTTTCTAGAGGAATTCTACCAAATATTTAAGGAAGAGTTAACACCTATTCTCTTGAAGCTGTTCCAAAAAATAGAAATGGAAGGAAAACTTCCAAACTCTTTCTATGAAGCCAGCATTACCTTGATTCCAAAACCAGACAGAGACCCCACTGAAAAGTAGGACTATAGATCAATTTCCCTGATGAGCATGGATGCAAAAATCCTCAACAAGATATTAGCCAACCGGATCCAATAATACATTAAAAAAATTATTCACTACGACCAAGTGGGATTTATACCTGGGTTGCAGGGCTGGTTCAATGTCTGCAAAACAATTAACGTGATTCATCACATTAATAAAAGAAAGGACAAGAACCATATGATCCTCTCAATAGATGCAGAGAAAGCATTTGACAAAATACAGCAACCTTTCTTGATAAAAACCCACAAGAAAGTAGGGATAGAAGCATCATACCTCGAGATCATAAAAGCCGCATATGAACAACCCAATGCTAATATCATCCTCAATGGGGAAAAACTGAAATCTTTCCCCCTAAGGCCAGGAACAAGACAGGGATGTTCACTCTCACCACTGTTATTCAACATAGTATTAGAAGTCTTAGCCTCTGCAATCAGACGACACAAAGAAATAAAATGCATCCAAATCAGCCAGGAAGAGGTCAAACTTTCACTCTTTGCTGATGACATGATACTCTATATGGAAAACCCAAAAGATTCCACCAAAAAACTGCTAGATCTGATCCATGAATTCAGCAAAGTTTCAGAATTTAAAATCAATGAACAGAAATCAGTTGCATTCCTATACACCACCAATGAAGCGGTAAAAAGAGAAATCAAGGAATCAATCCCATTTACAGTTGCACCAAAAACCATAAAATACCTAGGAATAAATCTAACCCAAGTGGTGAAAAGTCTATATGCTGAAAACTATAGAAAGCTTATGAAAGAAATTGAAGAAGACACTAAGAAAAGGAAAAAGATTCCATGCTCCTGGATAGGAAGAACAAATATTGTGAAAATGTTGATATTCCCCAAAGCAATCTACATATTGAATGCAATCCCTATCAAAGTAACACCAGCATTCTTCACAGAGCTAGAACAAATAATCCTAAAATTTGTATGGAACCACAAAGACCCCGAATAGCCAAAGCAATCTTAAAAAAGAAAACCAAAGCAGGAGGCATCACAATCTCAGACTTCAAGCTATACTACAAATCTGTAATCCTCAAGACAGTATGGTACTGGCACAAGAACAGACACTCTGATGAATGGAACAGAATAGAGAACCCAGAAATGGACCCACACACGTATTGCAACTAATCTTTGACAAAGCAGGAAAGAATATCCAATGGAATAAAGACAGTCTCTTCAGCAAGTGGTGCTGGGAAAACTGGACAGCGACATGCAGAAGAATGAACCTGGACCACTTTCTTACACCATACACAAAAATAAACTCAAAATGGATGGAAGACCTCAATGTAATACAGGAAGCCATCAAAATCCTCGAGGAGAAAGCAGGCAACAACCTCTTTGGCCTCAGCTTCAGTAACTTCTTACTCAACACGTCTCTGGAGGCAAGGGAAACAAAAGCAAAAATGAACTACTGGGATCTCATCAAAATAAAAAGCTTCTGCAGAGCGAAGGAAACAATAAGCAAAATTAAAAGGCAACTGACAGAATGGGAGAAGATATTTGCAAATGACATATCAGATAAACGGTTAGTATCCAAAATCTACAAAAAACTTATCAAACTCAACACCCAAAAAACAAAGAATCCAATGAAGAAATGGGCAAAATACATGAATAGACACTTCTCCAAAGAAGACATCCAGATGGCCAGCCAACACATGAAAAAATGCTCCACATCACTCATCATCAGGGAAATACAAATCAAAACTACAATGAGATACCACCTTACACCTGTCAGAATGGCTAACATTAACAACTCAGACAAAAACTGATGTTGGTGAAGATGCAGAGAAAGAGGATCTCTTTTGCATTGTTGGTGGCAATGCAAGCTGGTGCAGCCACTCTGGAAAACAGTATGGAGGTTACTCAAAAAACTAAAAATAGAACTACCCTATGACCCAACAATTGCACTACTAGGCATTTATCCACGGGATACAGGTGTGCTGTTTCGAAGGAACACATGCACCCCCATGTTTATAGCAGCACTATCAACAATAGCCAAAGTATGGAAAGAGCCCAAATATCCATCAATGGATGAATGGATAAAGAAGATGTGGTATATATATACAATGGAGTATTACTTGGCAATCAAAAAGAATGAAATCTTGCCATTTGCAACTATGTGGATGGAACTGGAGGGTATTATGCTAAGTGAAATTTGTCAGTCAGAGAAAGACAAAAATCATATGACTTCACTCATATGATGACTTTAAGAGACAAAACAGATTAACATAAGGGAAGTTAAACAAAAATAATATAAAAACAGGGAGGGGGACAAAACAGAAGAGACTCATAAATATGGAGAACAAACTGAGTGTTGCTGAAGGGGTTGTGGGCGGGGGGATGGGCTAAATGGGTAAGAGGCATTAGGGAATCTACTCCTGAAATCATTGCTTCACTATATGCTAACTAATTTTGATGTAAATTTTAAAAAATAAAAAAATAAATTTAAAAAATTAAAAATAAATAAATAAATAAATAAATAAATGGGGGAAAAAAAGAAATAATTACTATAAACACCCAGTACTCCACGTGGTGAAATTGTTGTAAATAAATAGTAGCTTCAAAAAAAGACTCAGGCAAATCTGAACTTATCCATGTAGCATGTAAACTCTCACCAGCGTGGATTACAAATTCACAGATTACAAATTCACTTCTGAATTTTATAGAAAGGTACAGAATAAAAAAGAAGTGGGACAGCAGTGGGGATTGGGCTAATGGGAACTTGAAGAGGTAAACTAAAAAATAAAAGAACTTGAGGTGTTTCTATAAATCAGTCCCCAAGAGGAGTGCCTGGGTGGCTTAGTCAGTTAAGTGTCCGATTCTTGGTTTTGGCCCAGGTGACGATCTCACGGTTCATGAGTTCCAACCCTGTATCCATTGGGCTCTGTGCTTACACTATGAAGCCTGCTTGCTATTCTCTCTGCCCCTCTCCTTTGGTCTCTGTCTCTTTCTCTCAAAATAAATAAATAAACTTAAAAAAATAAAATGACCTTATATTCACCTTCAGACTATGACATTATTTTGCATTCAAAAAGAGATACTGACAGTACTATTTTAGAAACACACATTAAGAAGAAAATGAGTGCAGATTTGACAGACAACAGCTAGAAATGTTTGATATTCCAATTATTGTTACAAACAATAAAAATGACTTCATTCTCTCCCTGGAATTGTAACATCACAGCAGTGAAAATTTTATCTTTTATCTTTTCTCAGAGAATGTATATTTTCACATTACTAAAAGCTTATTTAAGAGAATATTTTTCATAGGGTTTCCAGTCTAACTTTACATCTCCAATTGTACCTTTTTTTTTTTTTAATCCAAATGACTATCTCACATGCACAGTCTTTTTACCTTTACTCAGCCACATTAGAATGGGCCTTGGGGCTGGAACACTTATGAGATAAAGAGCCCAAATAGCCTGTGCTTGAATGACCACCTTGTGTGGATATCTTTCTTGTTTCATGTTCATTGAGTATTCTTTTGTCTTTTCTTAAAGCACGTACGTTACATGATACCTGGTCACCCCCACTGTTACATCTGTCTTCCTTAGGGAGAGGACAGTGTTCCTTCCACTATGGCATGAAAGGGATATGCATAAGGAAATTCACAAAGAGGGGTGCCTGGTGGGTCCAGTCAATTAAGCATCTGACTCTTTATTTCAACTCAGGTCATGATCTCACACTTTGTGAGATCAAGCCCCACGTCCGACTCTGCACTGACAGCACAGAGCCTGCTTGGGCTTTTCTTTCTTCCTCTCTCTGCCTCTCGTCTCCTCTGCTCTCTCTCTCTCTTTCTCTGTCTCTCAAAATAAATAAACATTTTTGAAAAAAAGAAAAAAATCACTATGAGAGATGTCCTGGCCCTGGGTAACCAACACCCACCTTTGAAACTGATCTTTTTCTGTCTGTTTTGTATGTTTAATAAAGCATTGCTGCACCCCCCCCCCCCCCAAAAAAAGAAGTAAATTTACTCAAACTCACAAAGCTAGTGCCCGGCAGGGCTGGCATGCAAACTTAGATATCTCTAACTCCAAAGCTTAAATTAGTAAACTAAAATTCCATGTTCATCTTCATGACATCTTAAATAGATTAAAAAAAATTATACAAGGTTAACAATCTCTTACAAAGAGCAACAACACTTTTTGATGTGTTCTTACTATATAATTTAATGCTAAATTCTACTTACTGGACTATAATTTTGCTTCCATTATCATCCAAATGAGTATGCACACAATTTAATCAATCTCCACATCATTATGAACAAAAAGTAACTAGAATACCCAAATCCAACATTAGGATCCTTTGCTGCTTGAAAAAGATTAGTGCTGGATCCCTGCCTAGGTAATGTTAGGGGCTACCATTCAATCAAGAATGGTAGCTACACTTCTGGTGAGCATAGGATAATGTACAGAGAAGTTGAATCACTATGTTGTACACCTGAAAATACTATAACATTATGTGTCAACCATACTCAAATAAAAAAATTATCAAAAAATAATGTAGTTTCTAAGTACATACTGGGCCTCAAGGCCATTGTTCTTACCCTGATACAAGTAAAAATAAAATAAAATAGATATTATTTATGGTCTCAAGAAATTTATAAATTATAATCATAGGATTATAAATTCCATACTAGCAGATAATTTAAGCAATGGAAACTAGCCAGCCCTTAATCAAAGTCTGGCCTCTATCTGCTGGATGGAAGTGGGTGTATTAGGGCTGGGGTAATAAGGGAAAACAAAAGGACAGACTTCACTTTAGGGTTTGCTAACAAAGGGCTGCAGAATTTTATATGAACTAGGTTCCTGTCTGCATTGCACCAAGTGTAATCTAACTGCAAAGTTTAATATAATAATTATTACTTATTAAGGTTTTTTATGGGCCAGGCATTATACTAAGCCCTTTATATCCTTATCTTTTTTTCACATGCTTATCTTATTTTGTTTCCACAAGTGTTATGAGGCAGCTGCTATTATTTTCATTCCATATTCACAGATGAAGGAACTAATGCTCAAATGGATTAGAAACTTTCTTCAAAGTACACACTTGCCCAAGATTTGTATGAGTGAAAAGCACCACTTAAATACTAAGCATGATGAATAACAAAATAATGCACTACCACACTTGTTATCTCATACTAATTATACTGTCAACTTAATGATGGCTCTTTGAGTGAAGAGATGTTTCATATATTTTGTATCATTCTTACTTCCAAAGCTTGGCCTAAAGTAAGAGCAATAAAACCATTGATTGTTTCAAAGGTTTTATACACAGGGTAGATTTTTCTAGATAATCCCTTTAATCCTTTCCCACTCTGAAGTTCTGTGATAATGAAACAAACATGGCACAAGTAGTAAAGCCGTTATGGAACTTTAAGACTTGATAAGAAAAAGTTACAGTGAAGAAGCTGTTATTCATATGAACCCAGTGCCTTTATATATATAAAAAGTTCTCCATTTAAAACTGTCACATATTTGAACAAATAAAGTGTGAAGTTAAGAACATTCCGAAGTGCTTCCACAAAAGTGTCAGTGACTTGTGGCCATAGGTAGCTACAGGAAATTAGTGCTAAGGGGGAAAAAGGGTAACAGGTATTTTAGACTGTTCTGTCTGCTTTGGGAATGCCATTAAAGCAAAAACTTTCCTTGACACAAATCACATTGTTATAATCAAATATCAAAGCTAAATATTTGTGACAAGTGTGAGTTTAACATATGTGGATCTTATGTTCCAAAATAATTCAGACTAAGTTTGCACTAAGAATTTAACAATAAACTATAACAATAAACTATCAATCTATTCCAGCCTCCACTTCCCTGCTTCAACCACTTATCATTATCAAGTTCAGTACAAAGAGATTTCAATCTTCTTTAGGGGAATTTTATTAGAATAAAGGAAATTTGGCATATGAAGAGGTATTTTATAGTTAGCAAAAATGTTCTCTAACTCACCATCTCTTTATGCAACAAATTCTGGCCATAAGGAAACTTAATTACACAAATGACGGCTTCTTCCTAACGCCACACTTCCTGCAAATGCTACAGGGCTTCTAATTCTGGTCAGACAGATTCTCCAGGCAGCCTTCCCATATAAGGATAAGCAAAAACACAGAAATCCTCCAACAGGCTAATGTAAGGTCACAGGGCAGGCATATGAAAACCAAATATGGTAGCTAAATTCTCCAGCTCACAACAGATACTTAAAAAAAAAAAAAAAGGCTGTAACTACCAACTCCAAACTATCAGTACTTGAATCATAAAAAATTAAATAATCTGTTCTTATTACTGTAGCAGATGACAAATATGAGCCAATATACTGGGTACTACATTAGCTCCATCTTTTTATCCTTTTCCTTTTCAACTATAAGAAAAGCTACCATGAAATATGCTGCCAACATGGACACATTCAACAACAGGGTACTGCATCTGAAGAAATAAATTAATTAAATCTGTCCCTGTACAGAAGCTAATGTAGATTTCTGAAGTATCTCATGTGAATAGCTTCTGCCCCATTGTAGGGGAAGGCACTGTATTGCACTATGACCAAGAAAAATATCCATGTAAGTGACATCCTTTGGTACTAAGGATAAGTCCTGAGGAAATCCTTTTCCTCACTTGAACTCCAGGATAGAACATCTTGAGATCTGGTCCATGGCCATAAAGAAAAGATAATTTCCCCTTTGCCCTACCAAAACCACTACAGCAGTAATAGCAACAGTTAAGATACTGTCTGTCCAGTGACCATAGAATTTCAATTAGAACTATCACATGCCTTTACAATTTTGAAGGCTGGTTAATTCAATTAAGTCAAATAAAATTAGAAGCATTTTGAGAGTGTGCATCAAGAGCCATGGAAACATTCATGTGTCTTGATCCAGTAATATCACTTCTGAATTCCTAGTTTAAGTAAATAATGCAAAAGAGGATAGAACTTGTGCCTAAAGAGTTTATGCAATGTTTTGGTGTGTTTTTATTGTTGTTGTCATTTATTTATTTTTTTAGCAGTGGAAGATTAAAAATTGCCTGCATCAAACTATTTGGACTTGGTTAAGTAAACAATGATGTGATCATTCAAAAGATTGCTGAGTACAATTGAAACTGACCACTGTATGATTATGTAGCAACAAGGAAAAACATTTATGATATAAACAGTGAAAAAAGAAGTCTAGAGAATCATGTATTTGCTATGAATCCAACTTGTGAAAAGGAAAACTGTGTTTTTTTTTTAAATCAGATAGGAATTCAAACACAATTATTATTACCTCTCATACAGATAGTAGGAGTGCTATCTCTTTACAACTTGCTCAGGAGACTAATTGAGTGGTGTTAGGATCATGAGATTATGGGGATTCCCTTGCCAAACTTTTTTAGTGGTGCTATAATGCTTCACACACGTTAAAAAATATTTCAAAAATCAATTTATGTATATAGAGCTCTTAATAAAGGCAGAATAGTATAATGCAAAGACAATAGATTATGGAACTTGTGGCAAACACACTGTCATGGGGCTCCATTATCCTTACCTCCTAGGATTCACTCCCTTGTATAATCCCTTCCCCCGGAGTATGGAAATGAACTGTTTCTTGCTTCCAATTAACAGAATATGGCAAACGTGATGGAATGTAACTCTAGTGATGATATTGTAAGGCTTGACCTTTCTTGCTAACCCACACTAGAGTTTCTCTCTCCTTCATTACATATGAAAAAGCAAGCTGTCATGAGTACTCCAGCCTCAAGGAAATTAATTCTGCCATCAACCATGAGCTTGAAAGTGGATTCTTCCACAGTGGAGCCTCTAGATGACAAACCAGTCCTGGTTGACACTTTGATTTAGGCCTTGTAGAGAACCCAGCTAAATTATGCCAGATTACTCAATGCACTGACACTGTGATATAGTAAATGTGTACTGTTTTTAGCTACTAAAATGATAGTACTTTGTTACATAGCATAGAAAATTAATACAAAACCTGACTGACTTGGGTTTGAATTTGTAGCCTACATTTCTTATCTGTGTGACTAAGTAAATTAATTACATTTTCTGAGTCTCAAATTCCTCATTTATGAGGTGAGAGTAATAGCATTCACTTCCAACAATGATTATAGAAACAAATATAGATGAGAGAAGCAATGTACCTCTCATACTGCCTACAATAAAATAGGCTGGATTGTAAACTATAAGCTCTTTCATGGATGGAACCTTGTCTATCTTGCTCATCATGATCCAGTACCCATTATCATATCTTACCTATAGCAGGTGTTCTATAAATGTGTTACAAGTGAGAAAATAAATAAATAAATAAATAAATAAATAAATAAATAAATGTAAACTCTCAGGGAATGGTAGCTACCTATTTTAAATATTCGTAAAGAACCCTTGTTCTCAAGTTATTAAAAACAATGAATTACACCATAGTACATCAATCCTATTAGAATACAGTCCTTCCAGAGCTGTATAGTAAGGGAATGCAGATGAAGAGCCAGGCTCTAGAATCAAACTTAAGAATATTGTATTTGCACCATTCAATGTAACTTTTTGATAAGCAGCTATCAATATCAATAGAAATTGCACATGAGGATGATAAATAGGTGTTTAAAGCAAATAGTGTAGTCACTAGGTAGTCACTACCAGACAAATGCTTTGTAAAGTGCTGGGATGACACCTCAACATTCAAAACATCTAATGACTTCCCTCACTCATTTGCTGGGGCGCTGAGAAGCAAGATGGGCTGTTAAGCACACACACCCAGCAAATGTTTGAGGGGCCACTCAGACTTTAAAATTCTTCCTAAAAAAAACCTTAAAAAGATGAAACTGTTCACTGCATCACAGTAAAATTCCAGAAGTGTTGTGTTTAGAAAAAGTGTCAATCAAAGTAAGAAATTTTATCTGATAATATCCATAAAAATGTGCTTCTAATGTAAGAGAGTCTAATAGAAAATTGTCTGATGGTTATATATTGCCAAACAATACATTTCTTGAGTCTTAGAGTAAATTTTCATTCAAAACATCCTGCCAGGGATGCATGGCTGATGCAGTGGGTAGAGCATGTGACTCTTGATATTGGGGTCATGAGTTCAAGCCCCATGTTGGGCAGAGAGCTTACTTAGAAAAAAATTCCTGCCAAATTATAAAACTGCTCTTTTTCTTATATTGGTTACTTTATCTGGTATCTATTAAACTGCTCCAAATGTGAAATAATTACCACTCCCAAATGACAGATAAATCTGAAGCAGTAGAAAAAATTCCAAAGTTAAGTCAATTTGAACCACAAATCATATACCCATGACACTTAGCTAGTGTTCACTATAAAAGTCCACCAACATTTAATTCCTTTAAAAGGGGAAGGCCATGGGACGCCTGGGTGGCTCAGTTGGTTAGGCGACTGACTTTGGTTCAAGTCATGATCTCACAGTTCGTGATCTCGAGCTCCACATCAGGCTCTGTGCTGACAGCTTAGAGCCTGGAGCCTACTTCAGATTCTGTGTCTTCCTTCTCTCTACCCCTCCCCTGCTCACGCTCTGTGTCTCTCTGTCTCTCAATAATAAATAAATGTTTAAAATTTTTTTAAAAAGGAAGAAGACCAAAAAAAATGTGAAACAATGAGTAAGGAAGTCATTGAATTAATCTCTGTAAGTCCCCCAAAATCATTCTATGAAGAAGACCAATAATACTCCCAAATAAAAAGACACATGCAAATTCTCATGAATGCAATTCCTAATAACTCTAGGTTGAAAGAAAATGATTTCTCCACTTCCCTGTACCTTTCCAAAGGTAAAGGTAACTGCTTTTGCATATGTACTACTGCATTTTCAATCAGGTAAAACATCTCTTTGCTGTGACCAAATTCTGTCTCAGTACAGTAAGAATATTTTAAGGCAATGGCTTTTTCAAACTAGAGAGTAGTATTGTGGTGACAACAGAAAGAAAAGGAACAAAATAGAATGATTTAGGAAGGTTTGGTCTATTGCTAATGACATTCAAATAAGAGAATATCTCCATTGTCCACCATCAAATGTGGGAAAAAAACACAATATTTTTGCATGTTGTTCAAACTCATGGAAATGGTACAAAATGCCCCATATAACTTACTCAAATTCAATCTATTTGCCCTTAAAAATTACCATTCTATTAAATGCATGATAATAGGAGATAGCAAATCTTTGTACACACACAATATCTGAGTGGCTTTCACAAATAATTCTATCATACTTTTAAATCACAGAGTCAGCTATCAAAACAATGAAAAATTTGTATAATTAAACAGCATGGTTTATTAATGTAATATAATCAGACAAATAGGCCTGACTTTATTTTTTTTACACACTGAAAAAAAAATACAGCCACCCTGAGTTACAGTCTAATCAAGGTAAAGAATATTTTATTTTATTTTATTTTATTTTATTTTATTTTATTTTATTTGAGAGAGAGAGAGATAGAGCACTCAAGTGGGGTGGAGCAGCAGAGGGAGAGAGACAATTAAAAAATTCTTTTTAATGTTTATTTTTGAGAGAGAGAGAGAGACAGTGTGAGCATGGGAGGGGCAGAGAGAGAGGGAGACACGGAATCCAAAGCAGGCTCCATGCTCTGAGCTGTCAGCATAGAGCCTGATGTAAGGCTCAAACCGTGAGATCATGACCGGAGCCAAAGTCAGAGGCTTAACCAACTGAACCATCCAGGCACCCCAGGAGAGAGAGAGAGAGAGAGAGAGAGAGAGAGAGAGAGAGAGAGAGAGAAGCTTAAGCAGGCTCCATGCTGAGCCTGCTGACTCAATCCCATGACTCTGGGATCACGACCTGAGCTGAAATCAGGAGTCAGATGCTAAATCAACTGAGTCACCCAGGTGCCCCAAGGTCAAGGATTTTAAGTAGTGTTACACAAACATATGATTATTTCAATATATTTTTTTGCCTTTTTAAAGGAATTTTCAACTATCTTTACAAAGAAATGTATATTATTAAATGTTGTTTAAAAATCTAAAAGTTGCTTATATGACTATTTATTTAAGTTCTCCAAGCTCAGTTGGTAGGCAATTCTTTGTCCAATTACCTTCCATACATGTAAAAAGTATGTCCTTGGTCACCCTCTCTGGATCTTCCTGGGAAAATAACTGCTAACCAAATACAGAGATAAGTAAAGAATCCTGGGGGCACCTGAGTGGCTTAGTTGGTTGAGTGTCTGACTTCAGCTCAGGTCATGATCTCACTGTTCATGGGTTCGAGCCCCACATTGGGCTCTCTGCTGTCAGCAAGAAGCCTGCTTTGGATCCTCTGTCCCCCTCTCTCTCTGCTCCACCTCGCTCACATGCACATGCTTTCTCTCTCTCAAAAATAAATAAACATTAAAAAAATCTTAGGAAAAAAAATCCTGAAAGGGATTTCCAGTAAGAGAAAAGAAATACTCAACCTACAAGGAAGACAAATAAGTTTAGTAGGAGATCTCAACACAGAAACCTGGCAGGCCAGAAGGGAGTGGCATTATATATTCAATATGCTGAATGGGAAAATATGCAGCCAAGAATACTTTATCCAGCAAGGTTGTCATTCAGAAAAGAAGGACAGATAACGAATTTCCCAGGGAGTTGGTGACCACTAAACCAGTCCTGCAAGAAATATTAAAGCGGACTCTTTGAGTGGGAAAAAAAAACCAAAAGCAACAAAGACTAGAAAGAAACAGAGAAAAATCTCCAGGAACAGCGAATTTACAGGTAATACAATGGCACTTAATTCTTATCCATTAATAATTATCGACATAAATGGAATAAATGCCCCAAATACATAGGATATCACCATGGATTAAAAAAAAACAAGACTCATATATATATGCTGCTTATAAGAGACTCATTTTGGACCTAAAGACACTTCCAGATTGAAAGTCAAGGGATGGAGAATCATCTACCATGCTAATGGATGCCAAAAAAAATGTGAGGCAGGAAACCACCAAAATGCTAGAGGAGAACACAGGCAGCAACCTCTTTGACCTCTGCTGTAGCAAGTTCTTACTAACATGTCTCTTGAGGCAAGGGAAACAAATGCAAAAATGAACTATTGGGAAACTTTGACAAGATGAACAGCTTCAGCACAGCACAGGAAACAATCAACAAAACAAAAGGCCACCTCTGGAATGGGAGAAGATATTTGCAAATGACATATTAGATAAAGGATTAGTATCCACATTCTATAAAGAAGTTATCAAAAAAAGTTATGCACACCCAAAAAATATAAGTAATCCAGATAAGAAATGGGCATAGGACAAGAGTAGACATTTTTCCAAAGACATAGATTGCTAACAGACACTTGAAAAGATGCTCAACATCACTCATCATCAGGGAATAGGAATCAAAACCATGAGATGCTACATCACACTTTTCCGAATGGCTAACATCAATAACACAGGTAACAACAGATGTTGGCAAGGATGTGGAGAAAGGGGAACACTGTTGCACTGTTGGTGGGAATGCAAACTGATGTAGCCACTCTGGAAAACAGGATGGTGGTTCCTCAGAAAGTTGAAGATAGAACTACCCTACAGCCCAGCAATTGCACTACTAGGCATTTACACAAAGGATACAAAAGGATACAAAAACATTGATTTGAAGGGGTATATGTACCCCAACGTTTATAGCAGCAGCATCAAAAACAGGCAAATTACAAAAAGAACCCAAATATCCATTGACTGATGAATGGATAAAGACGTGGGGGGTGTGTGTGTGTGTGTGTGTGTGTGTGTGTGTGTATGTGTGTGTGTGTGTTTATAGTAATATTATTCAGCCTTAAAAAAGAATGAAATCCTGAAATTTGCATTAATATGGATAGGGTAGAGAGTATAATGCTAAATGAAATAAATCAGTCAGAGAAAGACAAATACCATATGATTTCACTCACATGTGTCATTTAAGAAACAAAACAGATGAACATAGGGGAAGGGGGGAAAAGAGAGAGTGAAGCAAACCATAAGAGACTCTTAACTATAGAGAACAGAGGGTTGATGTGGAGGGGATGGGTGGGGGGATGGGCTAAAGGGTGATGGGTATTAAGGAGTGTACTGTTGTGATGAGCATTGAATGTTATATGTAAGTGATGAATCACTAAATTCTACAACTGGGACCAATTTTGCTATATATGTTAACTAACTAGAATTCAAATAAAAACTTGAAAAAGAAAGAAAACAACTGCTAACCATATCCAGCTGATGATGAATCCCTAGAATAATCTTTACACCTAAAGGGCAGCCTATGACTTCAGAAAGCAAACACAAAAACAAAAGAGTAAATAAAACCCTTTCAGACTACATTAGCGGTGGTGTGTTTTTTTTTCCCCTTTAGTTGGTGAAGTGATAATATTTCATTAGGAAATTAAACATTTTCCTTTTAAAAAAATTAATGTTTATTTTTGAGAGAGAGAGAGAGAGCAGGGGAGGAGCAGAGAGAAAAGGAGACACAGAATCTGCAGTGGGCTCAAGGTTCCAAGATGTTAGCACAGAGTCTGACGTGGGGCTTGAACTCACAAACTTGGAGATCATGACCTGATCTGAAGTCAGAGGCTTAACTGACTGAGCCATCCAGGTGCCCTTAAACACTTTCTTTTTAAGAGAGTATGGCAACGTAGAGAATTCTGTATCTTGGCTGAAACAAATTCATTTGCCATAGGAAAAAATAACTAGACTGAAGTCTTAGCTGACCAGTGTGCCCCGGATGAACATTCCGGAGAAAACTATGAATGTATTCCCAGACTCGAGGCAATAAACCTATTCCAAACTGACCAGCTGAGAATAATGGTTATATGTTACCTAATTAGTTAAATAAGACCAGGATCAAATGGTCCAAGAAGTTAACAAATAGTAAACTAATGTTGCTAAACAAAATCGGCTTGGGCCATGCAGTTCTGTGGGTTTATTAGTGAGTTTCTGTGCAATTTAATTGCTACCATTGTTATTTGGATTATGACTGTCAAGAACAGCATGAACAACAATAAAAACTACTGTCAAGAATTGTGAAAGATCTGATATTTTTATCCTACTTGCACACTAACAGATAAGCCTGCCATAGTTTTAAGAATGGTGGCAGAAAACATGAGACTTCTCCATCACAACAAGAGTAGTATCCAAAGTATCAGCATTTTCTTTTACCTTTTCCCTGTTCCTTAATTTCTTTATGGTGACACAGGAAGCCATGTTAGGGAACCCAGGTATTTTATACAGAGCCATACACAAATCTTCCCTTTGGTTTAGGGAGAGACACTGTCATCTTTCAAGGCAGGTTGCATCCTTGAAAAGATAATACAGAACAATGGTAGTCAGTGCCTTTGCTCACAAGATGTGCACAAATGCAAGAAACTAATGGAGAACTGTCTGCCCACATCTACTATTTACAACTTATTTGGCTTTATAAGGTTCTCAACTCTTCTAGGTTTCTGAAGAGGAAGCTAATCTGAACATCAAACATACTTTTGCCTGATGAAATCCTGTCATTTCACATGGTTGAAAAGAAAATTGTGGGAGTTAAGTTGTATAGAAATTCTATTAAAAACAGAAATCATGGATTATTCAAGAATTCATCAAGCCAGACTAAACTCTTCTTCCCCTAGGGATAACACATTCATCAGCAGTCCCTCATAAGTTAGATTGCTTATGTGTAAAATCAATTCTTGTGACCAATGTTACATCTTTAACTTCTCTAATTCAAAACCCAAATATCCATATGTGTGCCAAAAGACAAAAAGTAAATCATGACCTCATTTTGAAGTCTAGACAAGCTGCAAAGCATTTATTCTCTCTGTAAACATGCTTTTGCCTTATTTTCATCCTGATTTAGGAAATTATTTGTTGAAATAAATCTAACAATAGTCAAGTTTAAAAGACAAAAAAAACCTGGCAGTTATCACTACAGAATTCTTATGAAAGTAAAGTCTATGAAAAAAGGACTGTAATGCCAATGTTACTACTAAAATGTTATATGAACAGAATTGCTTTTATAGTTTGTTTTAATTTTAATCTATATTACAAGTAAGCATATGGTATAGGGAATAAAATTGCAAAAATTAAAATATTCATTTTACCTTATGATTTTTAAAAGTACTTCATTTCTGGGACAGCTGGGTGGCTCAGTTGGTTGAGCATCTGACTCTTGGTTTCAGTTCAGGTCATGATCTCACAGTTTCGTGAGTTTGAGCCCCACATCTGGCCCTGAGCTGTTAATGCAGAGCCTGGTTGGGATTCTCTCTCTCTCTCTCTCTCTCTCTCTCTCTCTCTCTCTCTCCCCCTCTGGCCCTCTCCCATTCATGTTATCTCTCTCTCTAAATAAATAAATACACATTAAAAAACATTGATGGACCTTTTAAAAGATCTGCATGATATATGTCAATGATTCTTCATCATAGAATCCTGCACTTTTTAACAGCTTGAGACACAAACATTTAAGTGACTAGTTTTGTAGGGCAACAGGGAATAATATAAAAATATTCCCAGCCTTCCAAAATGTGTGGAATTCCATACTTCTTGGCATAAAAACAAGTAAAATGGTGAAAAATAAAGAGATTCATTGCTATGTTGTACTTAATTAAAAGATTTTTTTAATTAACATTTTTTTTTCTATTTTCTTCAGTCTATGCTCATATATTGGTAATGAAATCCACCCTTCCTCCCAATCCTGTAGATGAATTCCTGTTTCACTGCTTAGCTCTTTGGGGAGCATAATAGGACAAAATACTATTTCTGTTTGAAGATTTTGAAATTTAAGACACTAAATTCAATTTCCACACTTAAGTAAAATATTTATGATAGCTATGTATTTTTAAAGTTATTTATTTATTTTGAGAGAGAGAGAGAGCAAGTGGGGGAGGGTCAGAGAGACAGGAAGAGAGAAAGAATCCCAAGCAGGCTCCACACCATCAGCACAGAGCCCATTCTCACAAACCCTGAGATCATGACTTTGGCCAAGATCAAGAGTCAGAGGCTTAACTGACTTAGCCATTCAGGTGCCTCATGATACTTATATACTTTTAAATACTTATGCCATGTGCTAAATATTACACTAAGCACTTTAATGCATTATCGCATTTTAATGGGTCAGAAAACAGTTAACCTTTTCCAAGAAGACACAGCTAGAAAACAGTAGAGCAGAGATTCAAAGTAAGCAGCATTTTTTTTTCTAGTTTCAAGTTTTTGTTTAAATTCTAGTTAGTTAACATACAGTGTAATATTAGTTTCAGGAGTATAATTTAGTGATTCATTACTTGCATACAACACCCAGTATAAGTGGCTTTTAATTATTTTTTAAATTGAGGTATAGTTGACATAATATTTTATTAGTTTCAAGTGTACAATATAGTAATTTGACATTTATATACATTCTAAAATGCTCACCAGGATAAGTGTAGTTATCAGCTTAATTATTAACAATATATGAAATAATTTCAGATATTAATTAGTTGATATACATTATCAGTTATCAAAGTGAAAGATGACTTCCAAAACACAAAGTAGACAAGTGTAAAGGAACTAAATAAATCCTAATTAATGGACTAGGCTTTTAAAACAAATTATCTCATTTAATTAAAAGATGATGCTGACAATAATATGGGACCACTGGTAAAAAGCAGGACATTGTTGATGCAGTTTTGGAGTGGTGGTGCGGATTTGGAGCCAATGGATAAGAAAGAATTCTTGAGACATCTTTGGTGCAAAAAAGTGATTTTATTAAAGCACAGGGACAGGACCTGTGGAAAGAGCTGAACTGGGGTTGTGAAGAATGACTGGTTATATACTATGGACTTGGAGGAGGTAAAGGCAAAAGGGAGGTTTCCAAAAGGACTTTCATACGCTAAAGAGGACTCATAAGATACTGGAGGCCTAGCTATTGTCAAGCTAAGTTGTTTTTTTTCTTCTAGCAAAGTATTAACATTAAGACAGTAGGGAGTTCCTGGAGGAATGTTTTACTCTGCCTATCTCAAGTATTTGTCAATGGGTTACAGGTTATAAAGAAATTTAATTTTACCTACCATTTCTTTCTCACTTTTACTCCCCACATCACTATGGAGGGGAGGGTGATGTTAGGGCTCCAGGAAACTGAGTCTATAGGTTTCTGAAGATTAGGTTATTGATAAGACTGCCTTTTTCTTATAATTTACTAAGACATTTGTAAAGTGATGGAGACTCATGTCCTGCATGACTGTGATCTCTAACAGATAACCTTTGGTTTCTCCCTTTCCTTTGTTCTTGGGCTGCCAGAAGTGCCTGAGAAATGTCACACATATCCCACCTGGGGAGGGGGGGCGTGCTGGCTTGTGCTTTGCCCTCAGTTTGCCTTTGTCTCCCTCATCATTGTAAATGAAGGCAGACCTTCCATATATATGTGTATCATATAAATGTGTATGTGTTGTGTATATCTGAGAAGCAAAAGGTGAAATAAGGATGAGAGAGTAAAGATGATGAGTTATGTTTTAAATGAATTGAGCTATAAGTCCTCTATAGGGAGGAGAAATCAACCCATGGGTATGACAACAGAAAGTGCTATCTGAACAAACAACCAAAGGAAAAAAAAAAAAAACTAAGCACAGCAAAACAAGATGATAAATTCAGAAAATGCTATCTTTACAAGTGAAGGCACTTTTTAAATATTTTTTCAATGTTTTATTTATTTTTGAGAGACAGAAAGAGACAGGGCAGGAGTGGGGAGGGTCAGAGAGTGAGGAAGACACAGAATCTGAAGCAGGCTCCAGGCTCCAAGCTGTCAGCACAGAGCCTGGCGTGGTGCTCAAACCCACAAATTGTGAGATCATGACCTGATCGGAAGTCAAATGCTTAACCAACTGAGCCACCCAGGCGCCTGAGGCTTTTGTTTATGATAAATATATAATGGCTATTCACAGTAAGTAATGAACAATTGGTAAATTAATGCACTGTGCTTCTCTTTTGTTTCCTACTCCTACGGTTCACTGTTAATATAAATGATTTTGTCTTTGTAGAGCTGTTACCACATCATCAATGCAGGCTTGCTAATCCTAATAGCCCTTGTGTGGAAAAAAGACAAATATATATATATACACATATATATATATGTATATATATATATGTGTATATATATATATATACATACACACACACACACACACACACACAAACATTTACATACAAGTTTTGTTATCCCTACTAGATTACAATCTCCTCAAAAGGCAGTTCCCACATCTGATTTGTGTTTGTGTCCCTCAGAATACCAGAATGCTTCACACATTGTGGGTATTCAATAAATATATTTTTTAAATGTTTATTTACTTTTGAGAGAGAGAGAGAGAGAGAGAGAGAGAGAGAGCAGGGGAGGGACAGAGACAGAAGGAGACAGAGGATCCAAAGCAGGCTCTGCACTGACAGAAGAGAGCCCTACATAGGGCTCCAACCCATGAAACCCACAAAACCCGAGATCACAAACCGAGCTGAAGCCAGATACTTAACTGACTGAGCCACCCAGGAGCCCTTTCACTAAATATTTTTAGGTAAAGACCCCTTCAACACAGAAGACCTTATTTAAATCACAATGCATTGCTGGAGAAGTGAATAAAGTACACCAAAGATGGCTGATTGGGGCTAAAATAAACTCTGGTCTCTAGCTTAGAGACCCCTCCTCTGGGTTCTTCTTCCTTTGTTTGCTGCTCACGCAACCCCCCCCCCCTAAAGATATGGAAGCTGACGACTATAAATTACCCTCCCCACTTGCATTTGTTGCTCAGATCTTTGCCCAAATGGTCTCCTCTGAGCCTGCTGGTGTTAAATAAATCTCCAATCCACCAAGATCTCTGAGTGCCGCTTGGTTTTTCTGCCAGCGTTCCAGCCTGATTCCACAAGATATTTGGTTCCCTGACCAGAAAACCCAACCGCGCTGGCCCATTGTTGCCACTGGCTTGGGAAAGGGAAAATGGTGAGGTGGTGACAGAATGAGGGATTGCAAGGGAGAGGGCAAGCCCTGCTTGAATTTCAGCAGTCTCCCGCTCAGTTGCCTCAGGCCAGCCCCTGCTCCACCATTCCCGCTGGACTCGAGGAAACTTGGCAGGTGAGGACATGGACCTGAGGTCAGAACCATTATGGCTGGGGCCCAATCTAGTCAGGCCCACTCACAAGAGTGGAAGGGGGACCTGATCACTCCCCGAGACTTCAGAAGTCTCACAGGTAGGAATTCTATGGGAGGGAATGTAATAACCTCTGGTGTGAATGTGAATGTGCTACTTGGTCTAGCTTGCCTGCCAAATTCGATTCTGTGGCTCCACAGGTGGGTGCCCTTGGGGTCCCCAGGGGCTCACGGAGTCTGAATGGGCCCATCTGAAATTCCATGATGGATGACACAAGGTCTGTGGCAGCATCAGAGTGGTTTCTGATCATGAGTCGCAGGGCTGGGACTGCTGCGGCTGAGCATTTCCTGGGTTTCTTCGGGACACAGACAGGAGGGCATCTGGCTGGTCTCCTCATTGGAGGGGGTGCCCCTGTCCCTCTGTCTTTGCAACTCCACCTGGTGGGAGCATTGTGGGGTCGGGACAGAGCAAGGAGGGGGTTTTTGGGAGACTGGAATTGCAATAGCCCCTGGCACATTGGGGACCCTATATGAGTTGGAATGGTCCACTTTTGGTGTGGGGGGGCCTTCTGGGGGAACCTTGGATGTCCCAATGGTCTGCTGCATCTGGCATATTGTCTGCAGAGACGCAGGTCACCCTGATCAATGCCCATGCATTGACTCCTGGCTTGAAATTGCCCCAAATCCTCTGCCTTGGGTGCAATTCATCCATAGTAAGAAGAGCCAGGTTAAGGTTTTAGCCACTTTATCCGGAAACTCACCCAGGGAGCCAAAGAAGCGACCCACCACTCTCCTAGTGTTCTGCCTCCTCATGACTCATTAGGCTCCCTCCCCCTCCCCTGAGCTTGAAACTCCTCCCCCTTCTGTCGCACCACCTCCACCGCCCATTTCTCCTCCCCTTCTGGGCCTGGAGAACCCTCCCCCACAAGGACCAGATGCCAGATTGTGCCCTAGGCCAGGCACAGGCACCCTCAGCCAGGGCCAGGTGCAGGCACTCTCCAGATGCCGGTCCACATCCGCTGGTACCAAGAGGCTCTCTGGGGTATCAGAGCAGGGGCTGAGAAGGCCATAAATATGCCCAGAAGCAAGGGGATTCCCCTCCCCCCGGGGATTATTATAAGAAACTATATGTGGCTTACACCCTGTTTGCTCCAGAGGCACAAAAGAACCATGACAAAAGGACAGAGAAGGTCTAGCCGCCAAAAGGGGGGAGGCCCAGAACCTCCTTAGCAAGGGGTCAATGAACCTACTGCAAGGGGAAAGGACATTAAAAAGAATAAGTGTCCCAACCAGGGAAAGTCCCCAAACCCCAGCTGATATCAGGAGGAACCTTGAGAAGGGGACCTTATTGGTCTAGCCAAGAAAGAATCAGACTAAAAGGGGACACTGACTCTCTCTCCCTGTTCCTCTGCCTAATAGATGTAAAGAATTTTACCTCATATCCCAGGTTAACGGCTATAATTAGAGCCAACTGTGGTTAGTCTACCCCGGGACAGGGACTTTAAGGAATATTCCCAAGCAGTTGCTGCTTATACCTTCCCCTCCCCCTCATGTTTCTGCACCATCTTGGGTGTGGTCCTATTCCATCCTCCATGTCTCAGGCACCGTTGGTTCCTCCTCCCACCCTCCAAGTCAAGGAGCAAAGTGCGCCCCCCTTAGACCACCCATTTCAGATATCTCCACTGGTGCTCCAAATGAAAATTGACAATGGGGAAAAACTGATTGACTTTTACGTGGATGCAGGTGAAACATATTCGATGTTTAAACTAATTTAAGTTATTGGACCTGTCTTTAAAGTTATCAGCAAAGGTCAAATAAGCTCATGTTATCTCTTTTGCAATTTGTTAATGATAGTTATTTTTTCTGTCTCAAAGTTTTCATGGGTAATTAAGATAACTTTCAAGGTCCTTGGTAACCTGAAACTTTCCAGATAGGATGGAATGCTAAAGCTTTGATTACTGAACATAGGTTTGTGTTTTTAACTTCTTATTGCTGAGAAATTAAGGCTATTCAGACCTATTAGAAAACATGCTTTGTACTTAATTACTTCATGAGTTTACCATTTAAAAAATTCTGATGTAAACACCTCTTAATTGATTACTAAATCCTCAATTGGAGACTAAGGTTTCCTAAGAGTTAAAATTCTGCTAAGTGTACTTAAGACTGATGAAAATAAAGAAAAGCAACCCTGTATGTAGGGAAGTAGGAGGTATATAAGAAAGATATAAAGAATGGAAATACAGTTTTGTTAAGGGTAGAAGAAAGTAATTTTGTCCTAAATGAGACTGGTTATTTGGAGAGAAATGGTTTTGGGACAAAATTTGAAGGCAAAAGAAGGTTGTAGAAGGTTGAGATGAATGGAATTTTAAAAGTACACTGGTATAAGGTTGAAATTCTGCTTTTCTCTCTGCTCAAATGACAAAGTTTTCTTGAACTGTTGATCTGCTCTTGATAAGACAATGCAAACAAAGGTCTGTCCTCCGGGAAAATCAAAGTTTTAGGTTTCATCTTTATCAGGTCTTTGATTACTTAGTTAAAACTTCTCAATGTTAAAGCTAGGTTTTGATAACAACTATATAATGCTATACATTCACCTTTGGGATCTTTTATTGCCACTTTGGTTGAATAAATAAAATTTTAAGATTTGTAATGATCTGTAATCCTATTTAGGATGCACTTATGACTTCCTGGGGTTTCAACAAACTTCTCAGTATTTAAATGTTAAATGAAGTCTTCTTGACCAAGTAGGCCCTTTTATTTGGGATGCTAAGTTACTTGGAAAAGCACTGTCATACAATGGTAAACCTTAGGTTATATTGCACAGGTAAATGTTGTAACTGCCCAAATATATGCAATTCATAGAGTTTTAATGTTTTGATATAAGGTCATCACAATATTCTGATTACTTGAAATGTTATGTGTCACAGAGATAACCGAATTTCTTTGTCATTTGCATCATAATGAACTCTCATCAGATCTTTAATGATGTTTATTTCTGAGATTTTGTCATTTATAATCGTTCTTATTCTCTCACAAAACATGTTTCTCCTTCAAGAAGATTTATAAAAAGGACTTGAGGACAAATGCAGGTATTCGACATCTTTAAGATTAATACTAAAATGGGTAAGAATTTCCAGAACTAAAAAACTGCATTCAAATTGAACAAGAATTAGGAACATGGGATTAAATGAACTGAGGAAGATTATAGTTTCGTGATTCTTGTTGAAAATATTGCTGGTTCTCTAATGTTTCCTCTTCCAGATTAAGGAAACTGTCTCTTAAGATATCTATGATATACAAAAATGTCATAAAGTATTCATTTGTAAACTGAAGCATTTATCTTTTTGCTCTACATACTTCCCCTGAGATTCAAAAACTCTCAATGAGTATTCTTTCCTTCATGGTAATTAAAATTGTTTGCATAAGTTCAATAAGAATCTGTTCATCTTGTAACAGGTCACCATTGGAAATACTGGTTATTTTACCAAGGCTTTGACTGCAATATCATAATTGAGGATGACATTCATAGGCTCAGATATGACCACACAGCTTTAAGGAACCAGGGTTGGCTTTATAAAACATGGAGCCATAAAGCTCCTTGGAAATGTTGGCCTGGTGCCTTGCTTACAGAGTTCCCAGCAGCCTCACCAGGTGAGTAAAGAAGGTCACTTCCTGGCAGGTGCAAAACCTCAGGATATCTTGAGGACCTCATGAAGAGGAATTCGCCAAATTCTACAGGCACTGCAGGCTTGTCTGATGGCAAGTATTTGGCTTGGCTTCTGGCCTGGAGAGGCTACTAAAAGTTCAACCCGGACATTCATTATAAAAGGTTCCAGCAAAGCAAACTTTAAAAGATCCTCATGATCAATCACTATTCTTGCTGAGCCAGCTTTGTTAAGACTGGGTTTATTCTACAAATGCAAATGCATTGGTTTCAATTTGGCTATCTCTGGAAAGGAGGGATTTTTAGAGACAACAACTATGTTTCAACGATGCACTGTTATGGATGTTAAATTCTACTTATGATTGTCTTTAAATGTTTGTTGTTTGCCTAGACTAGACAACTTGAGGTAAACTCCAGAAAAATTATCACAGTATTTCATGTATAGGCAATCTTCTCTGCTAGTTATTCTATGGGGATAATAACAAGACCCCATGGGCATACGATTATTTAAACAACTGGAAAACAGGATGGATCTCTAAATATGCAAACCATATCTTCCTTAAACCTGATCTGACAGCTACCAGAAACCCGCCCCTTTCGAAGACTTGGAGATGGAATTTACAGATATGCAACCAAATAGAGAATTCATTTTCAGGTATCACCCCATGGGTCCATCACTCCAGAGCTAAGGCAAACTCAGAGTAACCTCAACCTGGCAAAGTGATCCAGATCCAGTCAACCTGCTTAAGCTGACCCTCAAAAAGACACTGGCCTCTGAGATCCCCAGCCCTGCTCCAGCCACACCCCAGAAACTGGCTGGCCTGCGCACGGCAGAAGCCAGAGGAATCAACGCATGAACCTAGCCCAGGGGTTTGGATGCAATTCTGCCAGCCCTTGCCTCTTACTGGTGTCATAGCCCTGATCTTACTTCTTACTGTTGGGCTGATAGAGACTGCACCAACAAGCTGGACATGGGACCAAAGATGCATGCTGGGTCTCACATACCTCCTCTGGATGAGAGGATTATTAAATATTGCCTGTATATTATGATAACCTCTCTCACCCTCACAACTGCCACTTACCCACTTTGCCCCCAGGATTGTTATATGACAATAAGGGGGTCAAGGGCGTTCAGCACCTTCACCTCCCTCCACAAAGATTGCTACAAGGGAAAACACCCACTTTCTGTCAGTCACCCGGTACCCCAAGAACTAAGTATTGGACCGTAGAGATAACCCAAAATGTCAGGAACCCATGTCACAACAAGGGCCTCCAGAGAGGGAAGCGAGCTTGCTACACTTACCTTCCTCAATGGGGGAATCTCAGATGGGGGAGGGGTGCAAGACAGTGCCCTTCAAAGGTTATAAAGGATACCCAGGACAGGGTAATAGAAGCCATAAAGGCGACCACTCCCCCAGAAGCCTACCAGGGTTTGAACCTTTCAGCCCTCAATCAGATGCTTACCAATTCCCCACTCCAGCATTGGGCCAACACTACTCTACATATCCTCCATAAAAAAGATAATCACTCCCAAACCTGCTGGATGTGCTTGCCCTTCAGCCAGAGGGCTTACTTAGCCACTCCTATCCCTTTGACCTTGGAAGCTCCTGAAAATCTCAAAACGAACACCTCTGTCTTAATCGGACCCCTGGCCACTGGGATCCATCTCACAAATGCCAACAATCTAATCTTTACAGTCCCTGAAGTTATGAATGGTACCTCTCTATGTGGAAGAAATATAACCTTAAAGAGGAATACAACCCTATGTTCAACCCCTGGGGTGTTCTGTGTTCTAATTTGGCCTACCGATGCTTAGAGGCCAACTGGACTCAGATATGTTATTCTGTCTTCCTAACCCCAGAGATGTCCGTATACACTGAAGATAAGTTGCTAACAGCCTTTAGCCCCAAGTCCCAGGCTAAACGGGGAATCCTGCTACCTGTTCTGATAGGAGCAGGAATTGCAACAGGAATAGGAGCTGGAATAGGGGGCATAGGTTCATCTATAGGACTATACCATAGACTATCTCAAGAGCTAAATGAAGACATGGAATGGGTGGCAGATTCTCTGGTAACCTTACAAAGCCAAATAAACTCTCTGGTGGCAATAACCCTCCAAAATAGGTGAGCCCTTGACCTCCTCACTTCAGAAAAAGGAGGGACTTGCATCTTTCTGGGGGAAGAATGTTGCTATTTTGTAAACCAGTCAGGAATAGTTACAACTAAGGTTAAGGAACTCAAGAAAAGAATTCAACATAGACAACAGGAAAGTATCCATCAATGGAAAGGATGGGATCTCACAGATTGGGCATCCTGGCTTCCTGACCTGGTGGGGCCCCTCCTCTCCATAATTTTACTTGTATCCATCAGTCCCTGTATACTGAATGCTGTGGTACGTTTTATTGAAAACACTGTTGCTCACCAAACTACAGCACGTATCTTAGCCTTCTGAGAGTACCAACCTGTAAAACTGAAAGGTGATGCCTACTAAAAGTTTTTTTCTAAAAGGCATCAAAGGGGGGAATGTTGGAGAAGTGAATAAAGTATGCCAAAGATGGCCGATGGGGCTAAAATTGACTCTGGTCTCTGGCTTAGAGACCCCTCCTCTGGGTTCTTCTTCCTTTGTTTGCTGAGCACGCGAAACCCCCCACAGATATGGAATCTGACAACTATCAATTACCCTCCCCACTTGCATTCGGTGCTCAGATCTTTCAAGAAATGGTCCCCTCTGAGCCGGCCGGTGTTAAATAAATCTCGGATCCACCATGATAGCCGAGTGCCACTTGGTTTTTCTGCCAGCGTTCCAGCCTGGTTCCATAACAGCATCACTTTGATGGTTCTTGTCATGAGAATACTAACTGGATTCATTCTATTGGCACTGTAACCACTGTAAAATTAGTTAGTAGTAGTATTTTTATCTTTCAGTCAAAACCTGTTTTGATCCAATTCCAAACAAGAAAACAAAGAACTTGAGAAAAGCAGAATAAATGAATTTTCAGTCCCAAAAACTAAGCCAGAAAAGAGGCAGGCAAAGAGATAAAGTAGATAAAAATGCTTGATAAGCATATCTGACTCTTCCCAGGTTTTTATCTTCCTCTCCCCAACTTCTAAAACGTCTTGTTTGTAGACATTAAATAATCTTTCTTAAAGCTGTTAACCAAATATTTTATACATGAGCCACTAGAATATCTATTTAGAATTGGTTAAAGTTCAAAGATGATTATATATATACAACTTTTTTTTTGTGCCCTGCCTGTGTAGTTTGAGAAGGTAAACAAGTCAAAAATGAAAAATACACCCTGTGACAACAAGCATGAATTTACATGCCATATATAGGCACAATATCCAAAAGTTCATAAAAGATGAGGCTCAATTAAAATATTCATGGAAATGTGCACTGTTAATCAACATTTTAAAGTTAGGTGGTGTCTTACTACTTAACTACTGCCTTACAACTGGTCAGCAGAGATCGCTACCTGAACATAGTCCCAAATAAACATGACCTGTCTGATCCTGTAATTTATAAGTGTCCTTTCACCAATCCTTTTCTTTTTTTTTTGGTCTGTGTTTCATAAAGAGTTATAAGGATCTACATAGTAAAGGCACATATGTCAGATACAAGGATTTTAGAAGTCAGGATGGAAAATCAATTGGGCAGATAAAAAGGATTCTATAAAAAAAGACTGAATGGATTAATGCATACAATGTGCTATAAACAATGTCTGATACAGATTAAGTAATTCATGTTAGTTTTTGTTATTACTGATATTATTATTTCCGTAGGTGAGGGAAGTGGTATTGGTGTATCGGTAATACTGGTGTATTTTGACTCAACTTTGGGTCAAAAAACTAGGCTCAAAATAATATATGTATGATCACAAGCAAGTCATTTAAATTTTCTGGGCCTCACTCAGTGTCCTAATGTCCAAAAGAGTGACATGAGTACTTATGCTCATAAGTTATTAGGAGTATTTATGTGAAATATGATAATATATGTGAAAAGACTTTATAAATATAATAAGGATTTAATTCAATAAAATTTCTTGACTTTTCTCCCACTACTGTACTTCTCTCTTGAGTCTATCTAATCCCCATGGTTCCAACTATCCAGGCTGTGTCTGCTTTCTGAGGGTTCCCTGGTACTTCAAAACCATATTAAGATTTCTTTGCACTATTATTCAATTCAATTCTATTCTATTCTATTCTATTCTATTCTATTCTACTCTATTCTATTCTATTCTCTCACACACACATACCACAAAACTTACTGGATTTCAGATCGGTTTCTTTCTTTTTCTCCTAGAATTCTATGTATTGTATCTTAAATAGTTCCCTGGACATAGACTAATTCCAAACCCTACCACTTCTTTTATAAAGTCATTATTCATTCTCCAAGCTGTGTAGTTTTCAGCTCTTTAAGAAAGACTTAGCTTAGTCTACCCAGATCCTCAGCTCCATAGCCTTAGTTACATGTAGCTACTTGATTCATTTTGATGTTGCATATGTTGCTCAAAATGTAGACTCTTGAGTCACATTCCTACAGATTCAATAGGTTTGCAGCATCCATGAATGATATTTTGAACAAGAATCCTGTGAGATTTCTGAAGCCAGTAGTCCCCTCACTACACTGTGAAAAAACAATGAAATGTTTATAGAAAACTTAATATTGAGTCTTTCACCAGTCCCCTAGTCATATCTTTGCTCTTACTGTTGCCTTCTTTCCATCTCTAATTGTAAAAACCTTGCTTATTTTTTGAGATCCAGCTCAAATGTGGTCTCCTAGTCAATTTCCCCCATACCTAACACAAATGTCCATTTCTATTGAATAAGATATGGAACATTATCAGCACTAGGGTACAAGGAAGGAAATATTGAGAGATCATAGAGTCTCTGGGCTTTACAAACCGAAGTTTTATATCTGAGTATCTGTCCTTGAGCTAATAGAAACTGGAAAGGAATACTGGCAGCTATATCAGGACCAACTACTGATAATGAGAAGTAAATAAAAAATACTTGTTAGCTAGAACACTGTACTAGTAATGAGTAGTCAAGTGATAACCCCAGTGGTCTCAGGGAAAAAGATGGCTGGTTACACAACTACCTAAATGAGCTTATGGAGTTGGGATTGGCCATATAATAAATAACAAAGAGGAAATAAGAGAGAGAAAGAGAGCTAACAGTAGGGTTGGCAGTGACACACGAGAAGAGTAGAAGGCTTGGGTATAGTTAATAAATGGCAAAATAGGGATTTGAACCCAGAGCAACCTAATTTCACCATACTAGTGGATTTTCAGACCTTAGTGTGACTTGGAATATAATTTAGGGAGTCTAGACATGGACTCAGGAATCTGCATTTAAAAAAGAACCAGTGCAAGTGGGCAGTCTGTAAATTATATGTGGGAAATGGTGAACTTTGCTTTTCACTGCTTGCTTGAGGCCCTATTTCTTTCCCTCTCCTCATATCCATGTCATCTTTTCAGAGGTATCCAACTACCTAGCAGGCCCAAGCATTAAAAAGATAAATTCACTGAATTCTTTCCTCTTTGCCTCATCCTTGCAAGCTCTGGGTTCTTAAAATTAAACTCCCTTAAACTTCCCAAAATATGAAAGTAACTATCTTTCTGTGATAGCTTGGTAGTGGTCTCAGCAAGACATACTATTTCCTGAACACTTAAGCTCATAAATACATTTTTCTTTGTTAAAGTTAACTATCATCATCATCATCATCATCATCGCCTTACAATTTAGCAAGTGTCCACTATGTGCTAGGTGGCATGGAGCATATCACATTCTCTCTTAATCTTCAAAAGAAAACTGTAAGGTTGATATTATTATCTTTATTTGTCAGAAGAAGAAATAGAGGCTTTGAGAGGGAAAAGTTAAGCAACCTTCTCAGTATAACCAACAGAATATGATAGTTTAAGCCACTACATGGGATTCGAACCCATGCAGTCATAACCTAAACTCTGCGCTCTTAATTGCTCAACCCTATAGCTGGTGGAAACTCAGATATTTCATGACTACTTATAAGCTCGTTATTTTCTACAATAACTGGCATAAGTCAAAGAGACTGCCACAAAAATTTTAAAGGAAGGCAAAAGGACTTAGTTCAAAGCCAGAATTAAAATCCTTAATGATATTAGAACATGCTTGGTAAACCCCTATTACCAAGCTCATACACTCATGATCAAGTATTTGCATGCTGCAAGATCCAGAGAAGTTTAATGATTTTAGAGGGAGACAAAATTGAAAAAATTGAGTAACTCCAGTTAAGTCACATATGAGAACTTTTAAATTTCTGTAAGGCCTATTGCTATGTTAAATATCATGCATCATCTCACAACAGAAGAAAGTTTTTTCCATGTTATAGGAAAAATATGCAATGGAGAACGTTTTGTTGTAAAATAAGTTATAAAACAATGTAATCAACAATAGCATCTATTGGCTGTCTTTGGAAGCAAAATAATCAGAACGACATTGGAAGAAATAAATCATTAAAAGTTTAAAAAGGAAAAGTTGCACTGAACTGTTCATAAATGTTTATAAATTCATCAAAGATAACTAAAAAGAAAGTGAAGAAAACCATTTCCTCATGCATAATTCAGAATTGATTTTATAATATTCACTCCATTACTTTTAGCAAGTGAGCAAGTTAAGGGTATTTCTACTTTGGTACAACCTATTTATAATGGGAATCAACTTCCTCACACACAATTTGAGGAATTTATAAAGGGCCAATCAAGGGGCACCTGGATGGCTCAGTTGGTTGTTTCCAATTCTCGATTTCAGCTCAGGTTGTGGTCTTATGGTTCATGAGTTCAAGGCCCACATCCGGCTTTGTGCTGACAGCATAAAGCCTTCTTGGGATTCTCTTTCTCCCCCTCTCTCTCTGCCCTTCCCCTGTACTCTCTTTCTCAAAATAAACAAATTTAAAAAAAAGAAAGGGCCAATCAAGTGGCCACCTGTGTTTTTGTGACCTGTTTCTAAAGTCCTGTGAAAAATAGATTAGTCTGGATCATGGAAAGAGCCTAGGCAGTAGAGTTAAACATTAATAGTAAAGTCAATCAAAGATGAAATAATCTGTTGAATGATGGTCTAGAAATAGCACAAGTTTAACCAACAGGATATTAAAAAAAAAAAAACAATACGGTAATTAAGACAGGCCTGCCAAATGAGGAAGTACAAAAGTAAACCACTGCTATAATTTCTGTGGAAATCAAGTTTACTAGTTAAAATTCACATTTTCTTTACCAACATTAATAGTAGCTGACTTTTGTCCTTCCTATTAGAATAATGCTAAAGTAAAATCCAGGGTATGGATCCTGGCTCTGCAAATTTACTGGCTATAAGACCTCAACCAAGTTACCCAAATACTTTGAGACTTGGTTTTCTTATATGTAAAATGGGCATACTATACCTATTTCACAGCGATGTAAGGACTATATGAGAGAAGAATGTGAAGTGCCTGACTTTGAACTTGGTACCTCCAAAACACTCAATAAATAGAAAGTCTTTCCACAACCATTTCCTCATTTTCTTCTACACATTCTTCAAACTCAACCCAAAGTTCTACCTTTCCTAGAATATATTTCAGACACATTGATTTTCCTTATAGTATCTGAATTCTCTTAGCAGTGGTTTCTGATCTGTGGTCGAGATCACTGTGAGGAGGGAAAAACAGAGTTGTTACTATAAATGATTTACAAAGCTCTAAGTACAGGAAGCATTTTCTAGAGACTGAAAGAATAAGTCTTGCACTGAAACATTTGACTATGTTTTCATATATATATATATATATATATAGAGAGAGAGAGAGAGAGAGAGAGAGAGAAACCTATGTAACTTAAAATACAAATTCATTTCAAAGTGCTACCAAATTCATGGTAGCTTTTGTTATTATTTACTTTCTTAATCAATGGATAATAAAAATTCAACTACTATTATGGTTTATTTCCATATTTATATTCTGAAAAGCTGTATCCCACTATTACAAGTGTCTATCTATAGATGTATGATGCTCTCCAGTTGTTTACAGCAGACCTGGACTAGGGTGAAAGTGAGGCACTCACCTATAGAAAAATTTTAAGGGACTCCAAAAATCTTAGTAATCAATATAAATAATATTTTAAAGAAATTTGTAAAATAAAAATTAATGCAAAAAAATATATGATGAAAAAAAAATCTAAATTTTAAATAGACACGATCCAATAAGGCCTGAAGGTCAAGTAAGTTAGGTATGTCAAGTCAGTTAGGTAAAGTAAGTTAGGTTAAGTGCAGGGTCAGATGCTGGTTCATAAACATATTAAGAATTTGATCCTGGGGGCCCTTGAGTGGCTCAGTCAGTTAAGCGTCTGACTTTGGCTCAGGTCATGATCTTGTGGTTTGTGGGTTCAAGCCCCGCATTGGGCTCTGTGTTGACAGCTCAGAGCCTGGAGCCTGCTTAGGATTCTGTGTCTCCCTCTCTCTCTGCTCCTCCAGCTCAGTCTCTCTTTCTCTCTCAAAAATAAACATTATTTTTTTTAAAAAAAAGAATTTGATCCTGCATGTCTAAGGAAAAAGGAAATACTGTATCATTTTTTCACAATATGAAAAGTGTTTTATAAAGTGTTCAGCTAAATGTTTGAAAGGGCACGCTAACCTATGCCTTGAGTGCTTTCACAAAAACTGCTGTCTTAGCATGCAAAAACCAGAGCAAGCACAGGAGAGAGAATGAGAAGAGAAAGAGATGGGTATGCATTTGAAAATCTGAATTTAGTGGGGTGCCTGGGTGGCTCAGTCGGTTAAGTGTTAGACTTTGGCTCAGCTCATGATCTCATAGTGCATGGGTTTGAGTCCCACATTGGGCTCTGTGCTGACAGTTTGGAGACTCAGGCCTACTTCAGATTCTGTGCCTCCCTCTCTCTCTCTGCCCCTACTCTGCTCGTGCTCTGCCTCTGTCTCTCCCTCTCTCTTTCTCTCTCTCTCTGTCTCTCAATATAAGTAAACATTAAAACATTTTTAATAAAAAGGAATAAAAAAAGAAAGTCGAATTTAGTAATAAGAAAAAAGTTCTGGGTGAGTATCAATTAAGCAATACAAATCTTGATGTTCAAGAAGGCTTACAGCTAGCCTATTATTTTCCAAAGGGAAGGCAAATCATCTTTATCATCATTATCATCACTACTCTTTATTGAATACTTACTGTATGCCAAGCATTCCACTGAGCTTCTTATTTAGTCATCATAATGATACTGTGATGTATGTGTAGACCTATTACCTTCATTTTATAAAGTGAGTTTCAGAGAGGAACTTGTATACAATGCTATACCTAGTAAAGGATTTTATAAACAACATGAATTTATCCAAATATATCCGTAATAATAATAATAATAATAATAACAAAAGCAATATTATCAAATAACATCAAACAGTTATTGCTTTAAGCACTGTACTAACTATATTATCTGATTTAAATTTTAGAATCGCCAAGTAAGGTAGGTATTATTATCTCTGACTTACTGAGGCTTAGAAGTGTGCGTGTGTGTGTATGTGTGTGTGTGTGTGTGTGTCTATTTGAAGCAAATTTCTAATCACAAGATGGAGCCACTCCTGACTGGGGTGCCATGTCAGGAAACTAAAATTGAGATAACTTTTGTGTTCCTATACATGTTCCACTTGGCCAGAAACACAGTATATCCAGTCAGCCAATTCCAAAATGCCAGGCCAACTCTGGGCCTTCTCACCCCAAACAAGTTTGACTATGTGGCCTCAACCAACTAGATATTTTCTATTTTTCTCTTCCTTGTTCTTTATTCTTTATCCTATAAAAGCTTCCTGCCTTTCTTCGTGCCCATTTTGCAGTTCTCTAAATGGAGACTGTCTGCTTCATGAAGTGTTAAATAAAGTTTGTTTGTATTACCTAAATTGTTTAATCATTTTTAAAATACACACATATATACA
The DNA here is from genome assembly GCF_024362965.1 of Panthera pardus. Classification (NCBI taxonomy): domain Eukaryota; kingdom Metazoa; phylum Chordata; class Mammalia; order Carnivora; family Felidae; genus Panthera; species Panthera pardus. The sequence continues at coordinate 59,636,934 of NW_026526843.1, forward strand.
TATATGAATATACATATATATTTACCATTTACTATATGCCAAGTATTATGCTAACTATCACACACATTATTTCATTTAATTTCATTTGCTAATGTCCAGAGAATATTGCTACTACAGCCTTGTACCCAAAGCTGACACTTTTTCAACTGGGGTCTTCTAACAGCTTGGCATTATTGTTTATGCGGCTGAGTTTCATATAAGGCTCACTTACGAAAACGAATAAACATTACAAAACCAAGACCAAAGAAGACTCTTGGAATTTAAATGTAATATATTCACATTTTAATCTCAAAACAAACTACCTAGCATGCTTGTGTGTTTTTTCTGACAACTATGTGTTATTTTTCTACCCTAATAATCAATTTTCCGATTATATGACATCAAATGAGTGTCCAACAATACAATTCTGACACTACCTGTAGTTAGATTAGATACCACAAATTGGAGGGCTCAGTCTCAGGACTTCCCTCAATTCAGATGCCAACCACTTATTTCTACGAGTGGGAATCCCAGGAAGCCCATACTTCCAACTACAAATTCAAGGGTTCCCACAACTATCCCTGCTCAAGATCACTAGAACAATTCACAGAACTTAGGAAAGTTCTAGGGAAAAAAAAACAAACAAAAAACTCTTACTATTAATTTATTGTAAAGGACAGAAATGAGCAGCCAGATAAAAAGGTACATAGAGTGAGGTTTGGAAGAATGCCAAGTGCAAGAATTTTGTCTCTATTGAATTCGTGCATCAGCAATTCTCCTGGAATGTGAATATATTCACCAACTCAGAAGTTCCCCAAACCCTGTCATTTTGAAGATTTTATGAACATTTCAGTATGTAGGCATGATTGATTAAATCACTGGCTACTAGTGATTGAACTCAATCTCTGGCCCATCGCCACTCCCTAGGGGTGGGGATGAAAGTTCCAACTTTCTAATCATTTGATTGTTTCTTCTGTAGCTCAGCTCTCATTCTGAAGATATTTTGAGGTCTTGCCCTGCCAAGAGCCACCATATTAGCATAAAATTAGGTGTGGTCATTATAAATAACAAAAAGCACTCTTATCATTCAGGAAACTCCAAGGATTTAGGAGTTCTGTGTCAGGAACAAAGGGCTATATATATATATATATATATATATACACACACACACACACACACATGTACATATATATACATACACATATATATGTATATATATACATACACATATATATGTTATACCACAATGGAATTCTAAAATTTAAATGACAAGTCATTGTGAAAACTGTTAGCACATTAATTTTGCACAAATTGAAATTGAACATTCTGTTTTGAACTTAACTACACTTAACTTTTCAGCAAAAATTTGACAAGCTCATCACAAAATTGATGATATAATCCCCATTTAATAGCACTTTAGTTAAACTAATAACTGCTAGCAGTTGGTAAGAGTTAGGAATCCTCCTTTTTTTTTTTTTTTTTAATTTTTTTTTTAACATTTATTTATTTTTGAGATAGAGAGACAGAGCATGAACAGGGGAGGAGCAGAGAGAGAGGGAGACACAGAATCGGAAGCAGACTCCAGGCTCTGAGCCATCAGCCCAGAGCCCGACGCGGGGCTCGAACTCACGGACCGCGAGATCGTGACCTGAGCTGAAGTCGGACACTCAACCGACTGAGCCACCCAGGTGCCCCTAGGAATCCTCCTTCTAATCAGCTATAACAAAAAGTCAACTGTTTTGTAGCAGAGGACAAAAATCCCATAAAATAGTTTACTACTTTATTTAGATCCCTAGTTGCATATGGAAATGATTAAAAAAAGAAAGTGTCCAAAACTATAACCCAATTTTTTCTATTCTAAAAATGACAAACAACAGATACTGATATCTTCAAAAGCTAATAATTTATACAAAATGAAATTCAATTTTCTTCATTTAAAGCCTAATGTCACAGAGTTAGCATGATGAGTATTCACTTGACTGCAAATTTACAAATAGAACTTCATCTGCAAATCCATATTTTTAGGTATATGTCTGGTGAAATGTGTCATTCTTGTCAACAGAAAACTATTTTCCTAAAAGAGTAAGAGTGGACAACACTTATATTCACAGGCTTCTACTAAAATTATATTTAAACTTATTTCTATGTGAAAATGTTTCAAGAGCAATCCACTATAGTTTTTCTGGCTTTTTTGTTTTCTGTGGAGCCACAGACTACCAACTAGTGAATGTATCAGCCTTCAATATGTCAACGCATTGTTCTCAGGAGCACTGACCTGGGAGTCAGTTGACTTGGAATCTAGTTCCTGAGCTGTAGCTCTTTATATATATAATGAGGTATTTTAAATAGCTATTTCTAAGGAAGCTTCCTACTCTGTCATGCTGTTGTTTAATGAAGTCTTCCACTTTAACAGACAGAAAAGCCAGATAGAATAAGTGATGTGCAATTCTCCCTGAATCTTTATCTCCTCTAGAAAAATAAGTTGGAAAAATAAGTTTTTCCTGAAGAGTGTTACATAAAGAAGTATACCTTCTAGTGACCACTCTTTCAACAGAATAGTTCTCTACTTAGTTTACAGGGATGAAATTGTTGATGTTAGAAGTACAAACAGCTAAAACTCTTCAACCTACTGTGACCTAATTCGGAACTCCAAGAGATTAATAATCTCATTTGGGGGAAAGTAACTATAGAAGATGCCTAGCATATTTTTGATCTTAAGGCAATTGAGAGAAACCCAGCTTTCATCCCATTTGGCTCAGTTTCAAGCTGAAATACAGGAATCCACTGGCGTATCTTCATGTCTAAGAGTCAGGGCCACACATTACAGAGATGAAAGTACTCAGGGTTTTTATGTTGAAAATAGTACTGCCAAGGGCGCTTGGATGGCTCAGTCAGTTAAGCGTCTGACTTTGGCTCAGGTCATGATCTCATGGTTTGTGAGTTAGAGCCCCGCGTCGGGCTCTGTGCTGACAGCTTGGAGCCTGAAGCCTGCTTTGGATTCTGTGTCTCCCTCTCTCTCTGCCCCTCCCCCACTCACTCTGTCTATCTCTCTCTGTCTCTCAAAAATAAATAAATGTTAAAAAAATTAAGAAAATAGTACTGCCAACTCAGGTCATGATCCCACGGTTTGCGAGTTCAAGCCCAGCATTCGGCTCTGTACTAACAGCTCAGAGCCTGGAACCAGCTTGGGATTCTGTGTCTCCCTCTCTCTCTGCCCCTCCCCCACTCATATGCTATCTCTGTCTCTGTCTCTCTCTCTCACTCTCTCTCTCTCAAAAGTAAATAAACAAAAAAAGAAAATAGTACTGCCAATATTATCATCACTTTAAACTTGTAGAGGATTTTAGAGTTTATAAAGTTTACCATACTGTTCTCAAGGCTCTATTTAACCTATCTTGTGACTTGTATCCTAATTTTATCTCAAATTACTCAATTTGCTCTATCCACACCAGGGATTGCCTGTATTTTCAAATATGCCAAACTAATTTACTCTTCTAGGTCTTTGCAGTTGCTATTATTCTTCCTGAAATGTTTTTTTTCTTGCATGTCATCTACCTGGTTCTTCCTTCTTTCCTTTAGGACTATACAATTATCATCTCAATAGTGGGACCTTCCCTGACCACACTACCTGAAGTAAGTCTCTTGTTATGCTCTTAAACTAAACCCTGACCTCTTCCTTCATGGCACTTATCATAAGTTGTAATTACATATTTCTTTGTGTTTACATCTTTAGTATCTTTATTTTCCATTAGATGTAAGCTTAATGAAAGCAGAGGCTATATCAATCTTGTTCATTGCTGAATGCCCAGGGCCTAGCACAGAGCCAAGCACATAGAAAATGCTCAAAGTATAATGAATGAATATACATTCACTCATTCTTTATAACAACCTCTGGAATAGGAAGAGCAACTACTGATATACTCATTTTCTAGTTGAGGTCACTCAGGTTCACAGAAATGAAATGATCTATAACATAGCTATGAATGGTGGAACTAAAACTCAACCTCTGAATTTCCTACTCAAAATCCAATGTACTTTCTACTACACCACATGTCTAGTAACTCCCTAATTACTAGTAATGCCATATCATTTAGTCATTGGCACCTCCTCCATAGCTTCTGGAAATGAATTCTAGGCACAAGAGTTGAATATGCATTACAGACTTCCTTAAAAAAGAGTTACCCAATTGTCTATGTTCTTTTCAAGAGTACCTCCATTTCATCCAACCACTCAGGACTCCCAAATTTTAATAATAGCATATCTTAAAATCTCTAAGTCCAAAATGTAATTTATAAGCTATAGCTCATGTGTCATACTAATGTCATTTTGTTGAAAAAATAGAATTATATATTCAAATAATATAAACAAAGTAAAGTGGATTGACTATGTACCATAGTTTAAAGTGGACTGTTCTTCTTGTAAACACATTAATAATAATTACTACAAGGAGAGTCTATACATATTTATGGGCAATCCCTGGAATCATATTTTCTAGAGCCCTAGTATCTAAAATTGCCTGCTTGATAAAATATACAAAAGAATGAAGCCACCCTCTGTCAGTTTATTTTGTAATGATTTCTGTAAATTAGAGAGTGCAGAAATCCGAAAAAATGAGTGAAGTATGTTATCATGTGAGTTAACATTCCAGACATTAGTTCACCATTTATTGTACTAAGCCCACTCTTTGCTTAGGCTATTTAACAGCATGTACAGCTTACCAAAACTGAAAAAAAACAATGACAATTTATTTTCAATTACATTATTTAAAGAGTATTTGTAATTTAAAAGTTATTATTACTTAAAGCTTAAATAGCAAATGAATTTATTGTGCCTTTAAGACTTAACCAAAGACAGCAAGTAAGAAAATAAGTCATTTGTGACGCACGGGCCGCTAGGGAGTACTTGGGGGGATTGTGGCTGCCGCAGCTCCGAAACGCTGGAGACAGAGCTAGCGTGCCGTGGCCAGCACGGCCTCCTTCCTTACTTGCCAGGGGACGCTCCTCAGTGGTAATGTCGGGTGACGAGTGAGATATAGGGAAGATGGCGGCGTAGGAGGACGCGGGGCTCACAACGCGTCCTGCCGATCACTTAGATTCCACCTACACCTGCCTAAAGAACCCAGAAAACTGCCAGAGGATTAGCAGAAGGGAGTCTCCGGAGTCAAGCGCAGACTAGAGGCCCACGGAAGAGGGTAGGAAGGGCGGCGAGGCGGTGCGCGCTCCACGGACTGGCGGGAGGGAGCCGGGGCGGAGGGGCGGCTCGCCGGCCAAGCAGAGCCCCCGAGTCTGGCTGGCAAAGCGGAGGGGCAGGACAGACTGTGTTCCGACAGCAAGCGCGACTTAGCGTCTGGGAGGTCAGAAGTTAACAGCTCTGCTCGGAAAGCGGGAAGGCTGGAGGACAAAGGGAGGGAGAGCTGCTGAGCCCCCAGACGGCAGAGCTCAGCTTGGCGGGGAACAAAGGCACCAGCGCCATCTCCCCCGACCATCCCCCAGCCAAAATCCCAAAGGGAACCAGTTCCTGCCAGGGAACTTGCTTGCTCCGCGCAAACACCCAACTCTGTGCTTCTGCGGAGCCAAACCTCCGGCAGCGGATCTGACTCCCTCCCGCTGCCACAGGGCTCCTCCTGAAGTGGATCACCTAAGGAAAAGCGAGCTAAGCCTGCCCCTCCAGCCCCCGTGCACCTTGCCTACCCACCCCAGCTAATACGCCAGATCCCCAGCAACACAAGCCTGGCAGTGTGCAAGTAGCCCAGAAGGGACACGCCACCCCACAGTGAATCCCGCCCCTAGGAGAGGGGAAGAGAAGGCACACACCAGTCTGACTGTGGCCCCAGCAGTGGGCTGGGGGCAGACATCGGGTCGGACTGCGGCCCCGCCCACTAACTCCAGTTATACACCACAGCACAGGGGAAGTGCACTGCAGGTCCTCACCACTCCAGGCACTATCCAAAATGACCAAACGGAAGAATTCCCCTCAGAAGAATCTCCAGGAAATAACAACAGCTAATGAACTGATCAAAAAGGATTTAAATAATATAACAGAAAGTGAATTTAGAATAATGGTCATAAAATTAATCGCTGGGCTTGAAAACAGTATACAGGACAGCAGAGAATCTCTTGCCACAAAGATCGAGGGACTAAGGAACAGTCACGAGGAGTTGAAAAACGCTTTAAACAAAATGCAAAACAAAATGGAATCCACGATGGCTCGGCTTGAAGAGGCAGAGGAGAGAATAGGTGAACTAGAAGATAAAGTTATGGAGAAAGAGGAAGCTGAAAGAAAGAGAGATAAAAAAATCCAGGAGTATGAGGGCAAAATTAGAGAACTAAGTGATACACTAAAAAAAAATAATATATGCATAATTGGTATCCCAGAGGAGGAAGAGAGAGGGAAAGGTGCTGAAGGGGTACTTGAACAAATTATAGCTGAGAACTTCCCTGAACTGGGGAAGGAAAAAGGCATTGAAATCCAAGAGGCACAGAGAACTCCCTTCAGACGTAACTTGAATCGATCTTCTGCACGACATATCATAGTCAAACTGGCAAAATACAAGGATAAAGAGAAAATTCTGAAAGCAGCAAGGGATAAACGTGCCCTCACATATAAAGGGAGACCTATAAGACTCGTGACTGATCTCTCCTTTGAAACTTGGCAGGCCAGAAAGGCTTGGCACGATATCTACAGTGTGCTAAACAGAAAAAATATGCAGCCGAGAATCCTTTATCCAGCAAGTCTGTCATTTAGAATAGAAGGAGAGATAAAGGTCTTCCCAAACAAACAAAAACTGAAGGAATTTGTCACCACGAAACCAGCCCTACAAGAGATCCTAAGGGGGATCCTGTGAGACAAAGTACCAGAGACATCACTACAAGCATAAAACATACAGACATCACAATGACTCTAAACCCATATCTTTCTATAATAACACTGAATGTAAATGAACTAAATGCTCCAACCAAAAGACATAGGGTATCAGAATGGATAAAAAAACAAGACCCATCTATTTGCTGTCTACAAGAGACTCATTTTAGATCTGAGGACACCTTTAGATTGAGAGTGAGGGGATGGAGAACTATTTATCATGCTCCTGGAAGCCAAAAGAAAGCTGGAGTAGCCATACTTATATCGGACAAACTAGACTTTAAATTAAAGGCTGTAACAAGAGATGAAGAAGGGCATTATATAATAATCACAGGGTCTATCCACCAGGAAGAGCTAACTATTATAAATGTCTATGCGCCAAATACCCGAGCCCCCAGATATATAAAACAACTACTCATAAACATAAGCAACCTTATTGATAAGAATGTGGTCATTGCAGGGGACTTTAACACCCCACTTACAGAAATGGATAGATCATCTAGACACACAGTCAATAAAGAAACAAGGGCCCTGAGTGATACATTGGATCAGATGGACTTGACAGATATATTTAGAACTCTGCATCCCAAAGCAACAGAATATACTTTCTTCTCGAGTGCACATGGAACATTCTCCAAGATAGATCATATACTGGGTCACAAAACAGCCCTTCATAAGTTTACAAGAATTGAAATTATACCATGCATACTTTCAGACCACAATGCTATGAAGCTTGAAATCAACCACAGGAAAAAGTCTGGAAAACCTCCAAAAGCATGGAGGTTAAAGAACACCCTACTAACGAATGAGTGGGTCAACCAGGCAATTAGAGAAGAAATTAAAACATATATGGAAACAAACGAAAATGAAAATACAACAATCCAAACGCTTTGGGATGCAGCGAAGGCAGTCCTGAGAGGAAAATACATTGCAATCCAGGCCTATCTCAAGAAACAAGAAAAATCCCAAATACAAAATCTAACAGCACACCTAAAGGAAATAGAAGCAGAACAGCAAAGGCAGCCTAAACCCAGCAGAAGAAGAGAAATAATAAAGGTCAGAGCAGAAATAAACAATATAGAATCTAAAAAAACTGTAGAGCAGATCAACGAAACCAAGAGTTGGTTTTTTGAAAAAATAAACAAAATTGACAAACCTCTAGCCAGGCTTCTCAAAAAGAAAAGGGAGATGACCCAAATAGATAAAATCATGAATGAAAATGGAATGATTACAACCAATCCCTCAGACATACAAACAATTATCAGGGAATACTATGAAAAATTATATGCCAGCAAATTGGACAACCTGGAAGAAATGGACAAATTTCTAAACACCCACACTCTTCCAAAACTCAATCAGGAGGAAATAGAAAGCTTGAACAGACCCATAACCAGCGAAGAAATTGAATCGGTTATCAAAAATCTCCCAACAAATAAGAGTCCAGGACCAGATGGCTTCCCAGGGGAGTTCTACCAGACATTTAAAGCAGAGATAATACCTATCCTTCTCAAGCTATTCCAAGAAATAGAAAGGGAAGGAAAACTTCCAGACTCATTCTATGAAGCCAGTATTACTTTGATTCCTAAACCAGACAGAGACCCAGTAAAAAAAGAGAACTACAGGCCAATATCCCTGATGAATATGGATGCAAAAATTCTTAATAAGATACTAGCAAATCGAATTCAACAGCATATAAAAAGAATTACTCACCATGATCAAGTGGGATTCATTCCTGGGATGCAGGGCTGGTTCAACATTCGCAAATCGATCAACGTGATACATCACATTAACAAAAAAAAAGAGAAGAACCATATGATCCTGTCAATCGATGCAGAAAAGGCCTTTGACAAAATCCAGCACCCTTTCTTAATAAAAACCCTTGAGAAAGTCGGGATAGAAGGAACATACTTAAAGATCATAAAGGCCATTTATGAAAAGCCCACAGCTAACATCATCCTCAACGGGGAAAAACTGAGAGCTTTTTCCCTGAGATCAGGAACACGACAGGGATGCCCACTGTCACCGCTCTTGTTTAACATAGTGCTGGAAGTTCTAGCATCAGCAATCAGACAACAAAAGGAAATCAAAGGCATCAAAATTGGCAAAGATGAAGTCAAGCTTTCGCTTTTTGCAGATGACATGATATTATACATGGAAAATCCGATAGACTCCACCAAAAGTCTGCTAGAACTGATACATGAATTCAGCAAAGTTGCAGGATACAAAATCAATGTACAGAAATCAGTTGCATTCTTATACACTAACAATGAAGCAACAGAAAGACAAATAAAGAAAGTGATCCCATTCACAATTGCACCAAGAAGCATAAAATACCTAGGAATAAATGTACCCAAAGATGTAAAAGATCTGTATGCTGAAAACTATAGAAAGCTTATGCAGGTAATTGAAGAAGATATAAAGAAATGGAAAGACATTCCCTGCTCATGGATTGGAAGAATAAATATTGTCAAAATGTCAATACTCCCCAAAGCTATCTACACATTCAATGCAATCCCAATCAAAATTGCACCAGCATTCTTCTCGAAACTAGAACAAGCAATCCTAAAATTCATATGGAACCACAAAAGGCCCCGAATAGCCAAAGTAATTTTGAAGAAGAAGACCAAAGCGGGAGGCATCACAATCCCAGACTTTAGCCTCTACTACAAAGCTGTCATCATCAAGTCAGCATGGTGTTGGCATAAAAACAGACACATAGACCAATGGAATAGAATAGAAACCCCAGAACTAGACCCACAAACGTATGGCCAACTCATCTTTGACAAAGCAGGAAAGAACATCCAGTGGAAAAAAGACAGTCTCTTTAACAAATGGTGCTGGGAGAACTGGACAGCAACATGCAGAAGGTTGAAACTAGACCACTTTCTCACACCATTCACAAAAATAAACTCAAAATGGATAAAGGACCTGAATGTGAGACAGGAAACCATCAAAACCTTAGAGGAGAAAGCAGGAAAAGACCTCTCTGACCTCAGCCGTAGCAATCTCTTACTCGGCACATCCCCAAAGGCAAGGGAATTAAAAGCAAAAGTGAATTACTGGGACCTTATGAAGATAAAAAGCTTCTGCACAGCAAAGGAAACAACCAACAAAACTAAAAGGCAACCAACGGAATGGGAAAAGATATTTGCAAATGACACATCGGACAAAGGGCTAGTCTCCAAAATCTATAAAGAGCTCATCAAACTCCACACCCGAAAAACAAATAACCCAGTGAAGAAATGGGCAGAAAACATGAATAGACACTTCTCTAAAGAAGACATCCGGATGGCCAACAGGCACATGAAAAGATGTTCAACGTCGCTCCTTATCAGGGAAATACAAATCAAAACCACACTCAGATATCACCTCACGCCAGTCAGAGTGGCCAAAATGAAGAAATCAGGAGACTATAGATGCTGGAGAGGATGTGGAGAAACAGGAACCCTCTTGCACTGTTGGTGGGAATGCAAATTGGTGCAGCCGCTCTGGAAAGCAGTGTGGAGGTTCCTCAGAAAATTAAAAATAGACCTACCCTATGACCCAGCAATAGCACTGCTAGGAATTTATCCAAGGGATACAGGAGTACTGATGCATAGGGGCACCTGTACCCCAATGTTTATAGCGGCACTCTCAACAATAGCCAAATTATGGAAAGAGCCTAAATGTCCATCAACTGATGAATGGATAAAGAAATTGTGGTTTATATACACAATGGAATACTACGTGGCAATGAGAAAAAATGAAATATGGCCTTTTGTAGCAACATGGATGGAACTGGAGAGTGTGATGCTAAGTGAAATAAGCCATACAGAGAAAGACAGATACCATATGGTTTCACTCTTATGTGGATCCTGAGAAACATAACAGTAACCCATGGGGGAGGGGAAGGAAAAAAAAAAAAAAAAGAGGTTAGAGTGGGAGAGAGCCAAAGCATAAGAGACTGTTAAAAACTGAGAACAAACTGAGGGTTGATGGGGGGTGGGAGGGAGGGCAGGGTGGGTGATGGGTATTGAGGAGGGCACCTTTTGGGATGAGCACTGGGTGTTGTATGGAAACCAATTTTCATATATTAAAAAATTAAAAAAAAAAAAAAAGAAAATAAGTCATTTGTAAGGCAAAAAAAATAAACACTGATTTTCGTTATGCTAGAAAGCTATCAAAAGTTCCATTTGATAGTTTGTTCAAGAATTTTTGTGCATTCTTCACATACACTCAAACCCCAAGGGTTTTGCAAGCAATTAGGCAGGTTCTCTATTCTGAAGTAAATCTAGCAGAGTAAGGGCATATGGTAGTGGGAAATGTAAAGAACAAAACATTTTGGTTGTTTTTAAGTAGAAAAATAAAATGGAATTCTTAAATGAGAGATTAATTGCTTTAGCAATGGCTTTAGTAATCGCCTTCAGATCACAATAAAATGTGGCAGTTTTAAATTCAAAACTGAAAAATTTGCACGTTTTTAACTGATTTGGGGTCTAGCAAGCGATTATTCAACATTTGGCATTTGGCATTCCATTTTTCACAATGATACCATTGTTGTGAAAAGCCCAAAGCATTTATTTCAGGTACAACTTTACAAGTTTCCTCATGATAGGGATCTGTAATACAGGCAATGTTAAATCCAACTTTACCTAAGAAAAATAAAAGTAGTGACAGAATCAAGTGAATTGGCGGAGAATATATGATTTATCAATGGAAGAGCAGGGAATTCTATTAGTTTCCTACTGTCACAATAACAAATTATTACAAATTTAGTGGCTTCGATCAACACAGATTTATTCACTTACAGCTCTGGAGGTGACAGTTAGAAAATAGTCTAATGCGGCTAAAATCAAATGGTGGTAGGGCCAGTTACTTCTGAGGGCTCTAGATGGAATTTCATTTTCCTAGCCTCTTCTAGTTTCTAGAGGCTACCTGCACTTCTTGGTTTGTGACCCCTTCCTTGCATCACTCCAACCTCTTATTCCCATCATTATATGTCTTAATCACTCTTCTGTCATCAAATCTTCGTCTCCTTCTTATAAGGACCCTTGCAATTACATTTAGGGCCCACCTGATAATCTAAGATAATCTCCCCATCTCGAAATCATTAACTTAATCATACCAGCAAAGTCCCTTTTGCCATATAAGGTAATATTAACAGGTCCCGGAGATTAGGACCTGGATATCTTTGGGAGCTAGAGTTCAGCCTATATCAGAATAAAATTGAATCCAAGTACATTCATGCTTCATCTACTAAACCAAGGATGACTTGCCCATGGCTGTATGGCCGCCATGAGTTCTTATTGGTTTTCTGTGTGACTCTGCGATTTTGGCAAAACAAATAACTCTCTCTCTCTCTCTCTCTCTCTCTCTGTCTCTCTCATTTACACATTGTTAAAACAGATTATCAATGTTCTAATTTAAAATGACAATTTTCTTTAAATGAACATATAATAAAAATAAAAATATAGATAAAGTATTTGAGTCAATTTTCAACACAGCATAACATTTTCATAGTAAAAAACCATATTGTTAAATTCTACCTTTAAGATGGTCAGGAGTAGACCAAGATGTAGAGTAAAAGCCAGGCCTACATACCAACATTTGAAAAAGATGGCTGGTCAATAGCACTGCTAGGAATTTACCCAAGGGATACAGGAGTGCTGATGCATAGGGGCACTTTCTCCCCAGAGAAAGACAGATACCATATGTATTCACTCTTATGTGGATCCTGAGAAACTCAACAGAAGACCATGGGGGAGGGGAAAAAAGAGGTTAGAGAGGGAGGGAGCCAAAACATAAGAGACTCTTAAAAACTGGGAACAAACTGAGGGTTGATGGGGGGTGGGAGGGAGAGGTGGGTGGGTGATGGGTATTGAGGAGGGCACCTTTTGGGATGAGCACTGGGTGTTGTATGCAAACCAATTTAACAATAAATTTCATATTTAAAAAAATAATAAAAATAAATAAAAGAAAGAAAGAAAGAAAGAGAAAGAAAGAAAGAAAGAAAGAAAGAAAAGAAAAGGAAGAAAGAAAGAAAGAAAAAGATGGCTGGTAATTACCTAGTGAGTTCAAGTATAGCAAATGAAAAAAATCTAGATAAATTAGATAATTCCTTATCCCTACATCACCCCATCCCACCCCCAAAACATTTTACATCTATAGATAAAAAAATTATTGGAGACTGCATCTGAATTATGAAGATTAGTTTTGATATAGGCAATTTATGTAAAATTACATTTGTTCTACCAGTGATGTCACTGATGTGCTGTGTGACCTTGGTCAAGTCTTTTTATCCTTCTGAAACTCAGTTTTATGTGTGAAATAAGTTTAAACAAGATGAAATTAAAAATTCCTTTCAGATAAAGTTATTACCATGAAGGACATAACCACCACCTAGAATAGATGTCCTTATTATAGTGAAGTACAGAGCAATCTAAAAACACTAATTGAAACTAGCAAAATTTCTAATCCTCACTCTGCTACCATTTCTTTAAGAATTCCAGGGCTAGTCACTTAATATTATCATATCTTAGTTTTCTGCCATTCATTGATGCTTAACAACCTTCATATAAATTAAGTATTCTATTGCTTGCCATCTTCATGAAGCTTGGAGAAGAATAGGGAGTATTATATTGCTCATTAATTCTCCTTAATATGAGATGTGACCCATTTGTTTAGTCACAAAGATCTTAAGCATATAAAAGCAGGGAAACTTGCTTAAAATCTCTCTTGAGGAAGAAAATTTTGGAGAGTAGACATTAAAATAGGTCTGTGCTGGGCTCCTTCTGTCAAGCTGTGTCCATATCTCTCTATATGACATAGTCAGAAAGTTCATATGGAGATTAAGTTATATTGACAATCCATAACATAATCACTCTGCCCAGTGATGTGTCTCTCTCAACAAAATAGGCAGGCATGCAGGCACAATTCCTATGACGCCAGATTAGATAGTTCAGGGCTCTGATCAGAGTTTTATACAGACAATTGACAAATGATCAAATCATTGGAAAAATGCTCAACTGTTCCTTATTTCCTATAGGGAAATATCCTACTTCTTCATTACTGACAATATTCTAAAACCTCCTATTTTTAATCCTCTATTTTCAATTCTCTAAACTGAGACTATTTAATTTGAACATTGGTTTATTAGATTCTGTAACAAATTGCCACAAATTTAATGGCTTAAACTAACACAAATTTGATATCTTAAATTTCTGGAGGTCAGAAATCCAACATGTTATAATGGGCTAAAATCAAGGTGTTGGCAAGGTTGCATTGTCTTCTGGAAGCTCTAGAAAATAATCCATTTTGTTGCTTTTTCCAGCTTCTAGAAGCTATCTGCATTCCTTGGCTCATGGCCTATTCTTCCATTTTCAATCCAGAAATGCCTGTCAAACTGTTCTCATATGACATCAATCTGACACTGACTCTCCTGTCTCTATCTTTTACTTACAACAAAACTAGTGATGACATCAGTCCCTTATGGATAATCCAAGATAATTTCCCATCTCAAGATCTTTAATCACATCTGCAAAGTCCTTTTTGCCATGTAAGGTAATACAGTCACAGGTTCCAAAGATTAGGATGTGGACATCTTTGGGAGGCCATTACTCCGCCTACCATAATTGGTCTTAATACTAATTAATAATTAATCCATTGTGATTGTATGTAGGCATTCATCTATGTAAATTCACTCAGTGAATTCATCCAATAAAGGTGGCCATAGTAGCCCAATGATTGTAAAAATGCCCCTCTTCAATTTGCCCTAATAGAAAATAGGGGATTTGAAAATTACTATTCCACTTAATTATAAAACATAGGCACAGCTCTTATCTCTATCACATTTATTCCAAGTGTCACTGCCATCAGAGTCTCTCTCAGTCACAAGGACAATCTGAACACACCATTCATCTTAATATGCTTTTGTTAAAATTTATTAAATTTCTCAGAAATAAAAGTATATATGTCCAAAAGTACATTGAATACTTACAGTAATTTTTCAGGATTAAAAACTTTAAAGATAATTAGTGAAGCTCAAATTAGAAGGTGGCAGCCAAGATGGTAAAAGGCCTAAAATATATGCATTATATGGAATACTTGAGAGAACTAAGAATGCTCAGTCTGGAGACAGATATTCAAAAACTATTTTCAAAAAACTATAAGGAGACATGATGTGGGTCTTCCCTTAGATGAAGTGTTCTGATATCAAAGAGAGGATTTAGTACCAAAAAAAAAAAAA
Organism: Panthera pardus; assembly: GCF_024362965.1. Taxonomy (NCBI): domain Eukaryota; kingdom Metazoa; phylum Chordata; class Mammalia; order Carnivora; family Felidae; genus Panthera; species Panthera pardus. The sequence continues at coordinate 59,651,998 of NW_026526843.1, forward strand.
AAAAAAAAAATCCAGACCACAAGGGAGAACTTAGAATGAACCACATTTTGGCTTAATTTGAAATTACTTTTATTTTATTTTTTAAAGTTTATTTATTTATTGAGAGACAGAGAGAGAGAGAGAGGGCACAGGAGTTGTGGGGGAGCAGAGAAAGAAGGAGAGAGAGAATCCCAAGCAGGCTCCGCACTGTCAGCACATGATGGTGCCCGACTCAGGGCATGATCTGATGAAACGTGAGATCATGACCTGGGCCAAAATCAAGAGTCTGATGCTTAGTCGACTGAGCTACCCAGGCACCCCTTAAAATTACATTTAATAACTGGAGTTGTCTAACAATGAAACAACCTGTTTGAATAATTAGTAGAAGTTGTATTTATTAACTTAGTCGTTAATAGTAGTAGTTATGAACAGTTAGTAGTTAGTAGTAAAAGTTAACTGGAGCTGTTTAACAATGAAAAGATCTGAAGAATTACTAGAAGTATTAATGAAGAAGGGAATATTTAAAACACTATTTAAAAAAGGATGTTGCACTGAATAAAATGTTGGACACACTGGGCTGTAGGTCCAGTTTGCCCAGAAGATTCTATGCGTCTAGAATTAGACTTTGCCGATAGATACAATTTCTTCCACATAAAACCTTACACTAATGTTGCTTACTTTATTAAGGCAGCAACATCATTAATAAAAGTAAAGCAATTGATCAACAAGCATTTACTGAATATCTCTTTTGGCTTCAGGATTGAAGACATATATGATATAGTTCTTATTCTCATAAAGTTTAGTGGAATGGTTAGAACATAGCCATAAAAAGATAATGGAAAATATGATGAACAGCCCTCGTGAAACACATAGACAATAAGTGCTAAAGGAGTTTAGATGAAGAGAGAACTACATTACTTTAAATATCCAGGAAAGACTATTTGTGAGAGGGGGTAATAAATAAGACCAAAGCCTATGAAATGGGTGGAAAAGGATAACTCAGGTGGAGGAAACATGAGGAGCAAAGGCACAGAAGTGAGGATTTATCTGGCACATTCAGGAAGTGGTAAGCCCAGTTGTCTGACCCAAAGAGTGCCACTAATACAATGCTTTCTACTAATTACACACAAATGATTTTTAATACATGAATGAAGATGTTTATTTGTGTTCATACTAATGTGTAATAGAAAAAATAATTAGCATATTAAATCCATGATTCCACAGATACTATTCTATGGGATAAATTAAGTTCTTTATTCATGCATGCATCCATTGATTCCATAAGCATGTATTCATTACACACTTTCTGGTGACTGGGCCCTGCGCTACAGTCTGAGAACACAACAGAGATAAACAAAGCAAAGTCCCTGAGTCCAAGGAGTTCACAGACTTATAGATAAGATAGATATAAGCAGAAAATTATAATATGCAATGATATAAAAATATGCACAAGGTGTTACTGGAAATGTATACACTTTTAATGAGTGCTGAGATTCTTAAGTCATGACCTCCTATTTCTCAAGTTAAATATTATCAACATAACCCCAGCCATAATGAAAAAAAAAACTTTCATGGGAACAAAATTTCAGTTAATGTTTGGAAATTCAAAACATTCATCAAAGAATATACAAAATAAATGGGATGAATTTAGGTGTCTAAAAATCTGTCAAAGGCCTAATTAAAAAAATTGTTTTTTGGAAAAATATTAGTTATCTGCCCATACTTAGGTTAAGGTGCAGCATTTCTTTTTCTGGGGCCTTGAAATTATTTACAGTATAATTTGTAGTGACCCATAACTTTGGTTAACAGTCCAACTAGGATCATTCTATTTCCTTAGTCTTAATCATATAAAATTAACAGAATTGGTACTGGGGGTTGCAGAACTTACCTCAGGCTTTAAAGGCTTGAGAAAAGGCCTAAGTGTTGAGTGAAATATAGTCTCTACTTGTATAGAGCTTTTATGAAGAAGTCAGCTTTACCTAACTCTACATATCATTTATCAGGTCATTATCTGATCCATTGTTTTCTTTAGAAAAGACTGAAGTTGAGTCAGCTTTAAATCAGCAATCTCTAAGAAGAAACTATAATAACACCTCCTTCACGGTTTCTCTAATTACTGAGAAAAAAAAAATCTGTGTTTCCAATCCCAGAGTTGAAGAAAAAGGAAGGAAAAAAGACTACTGACAAAAAAATGACTGAACAAAGGATAATTAGTGGTCCTTTTATTATACTATGTAAAAAAATGGAGTATAAGGAAAATGCAGTGGGGTCATAAGGGAGACTAAAAATAAGATTTTTTGTATAAAATGAAGTTATTAAATACAAAACATCTTAATCTCAGCTTGCCCAGATTAATTATGACCTGAAATAATGCCTTCTGATATCTATTCTTTTTTTAAAATTTCTTAATGTCTATTTATTTTTGAAAGAGAGAGAGAGTGAGAGTGGGGGAGTGGCAGAGAGAAGGAGACAGAATCTGAAGCAGGCTCCAGGCTCTGAGCTGTCAGCACAGGGCCCGACACGGGGCTCAAACCCATGGGCAGTGAGATCCTGAGCTGAGCTGAAGAAGGATGCTTAACTGACTGAGCCACTCAGGTGCCCCTGATAACTATTCTTGATAAACTCTGTCTTGCCTCCACCTATGTGGTTCCAGTTTAAGCATATAACCTGTGCTTTAGCTCATCTTCCTGATTCACAAATTGTATTTTAAAGAAGTCATATTTGGGGTATATATGATAGGGTTTCACAAAATTTGTTTATAATTTAGGATGGTCTTGAGACTGGTACCTACTGCAAATTTGCCTGAAATAGTTGAAAAATACTCAAAGAGAGTAGATTTTTAATATTTTACAATTAAGTATAAGAGGTCCTAAGAGATTCAGAAGAAATGGAGGTGGGAAGGAAAATATTCAAAAAGAGAAAGATTATTAATGAAAAGAATGTGATTATTTTCAATAGCATGGGATTCCCTTTCCAGAACACAAAAATAAATATACTGAAGTCTATATGTGACAATTCTAATTTGGAAATGTGAAAATAATAAGCAGCATAATTAGCCTATTTTTCTAGAGTTGAAGGTCCTGTATGACTTTTTCTTAGTACCCTTTTCCTTCCTTAAAATACAACTTCTTTGAGACACAAATTTGCTATTAAATGTCATGTTCAACTAACTGCAAATCACTGTGCGTTCTTTAAGTTTATTGATTTTGAGAGAAAGAACACGAACATGGGAGGGGCAGGGGGTGGAGAGAATCCTAAGCAGGCTCCATGCTATCAGCACAGGGCCTGATGTGGGGCTGGATGTCTGGAGCCAAGATATCATGACCTGAGCCAAAATCAAGAGTCAGACACCTAAACCGATGACTGAGCCTCAGGTGCCCCAATCACTGTGCATTCTTACAAGGCCATAGAAAAGAAGCTGAGAGAGAGAGAGAGAGAGAGAGAGAGAGAGAGAGACAGAGAGACAGAGAGACAGAGAGACAGAGAGAGAGAAGGGTGGAGGGAGAAAGTGAGGGAAATAGTGAGAGAGGACAGAAAAGTCTACAATATTTCTTCTTAAAAAGAGTTCATTTTTCAAAGGAAAAAGAATAAGGATTCTCTTCTATGCCCAATATTAGAATTTCAAAATAAAATAAAGAGCTAACGTTTTCTTGAAACCTAATCTTGAACTAGTAAAAACAAACACACAATTCTAAGTTATAAAAGAAAAATAGAAAGGCCATCCTGCCTTGGCAGTTTTAACAAATTATTTTGGGCTGCTAATGAAAATTATTTTCTTTCAAAGGAATTCAAAGTACTTACCATTAATAACATTAAAAAAAATCAAACTAACATTCAAGGGAAGTTGGGATAAGGTCATTTCTTCTATTTTACAATGGGGAAAAAACATAGAGATTAACCCATTATTCTAACATGTTGTATACTCCCTAATTCAGGGTTTTCTTGTTGATTAGTACACTAAAAATGGAAAGTATTCCAAAAAAGTTACTACTAAACAACGTTAAAAGTCACAGCCTTCAGTTAAGAGTTCTAGAACAGCATATAAGAAGAATTATCACCATGATCAAGTGGGATTCATTCCTGGGATGCAGGGCTGGTGCAACATTCGCAAATCACTCAATGTGATACATCACATTAATAAAAGAAAAGAAAAGAACCATATGATCCTGTCAATCGATGCAGAAACAGCATTTGACAAAATTCAGCATCCTTCCTTAATAAAAACCCTCAAGAAAGAAGGGATAGAAGGAACATATTTAAACATCATAAAAGCCATTTATGAAAAGCCCACAGCTAATATCATCCTCAATGGGGAAAAACTGAGAGCTTTCTCCCTGAGATCAGGAACACAACAGGGATGTCCACTCTCACCGCTGTTGTTTAACATAGTGTTGGAGGTTCTAGCATCAGCAATCAGACAACAAAAGGAAATCAAAGGCATCAAAATTGGCAAAGATGAAGTTAAGCTTTCACTTTTTGTAGATGACATGATATTAAACATGGAAAACCCGAGAGACTTCACCAAAAATCTCCTAGAACTGATACCTGAAGTCTGCAAAGTCGCAGGATACAAAAGCAATGTACAGAAATCAGTTGCATTCTTATACACTAATAATGAAGCAACAGAAAGACAAATAAAGAAACTGATCCCATTCACAATTGCACCAAGAAGCATAAAATACCTAGGAATAAACCTAACCAAAGATGTAAAAGATCTGTATGCTGAAAACTATAGAAAGCTTATAAAGGAAATTGAAGAAGATATAAAGAAATGGAAAAACATTCCGTGCTCATGGATTGGAAGAATAAATATTGTTAAAATGTCAATAATACCCAATGCTATCTACACATTCAATGCAATCCCAATCAAAATTGCACCAGCATTCTTCTCTAAGCTTGAACAAGCAATCCTAAAATTTGTATGGAACCACAAAAGGCCCCAAATAGCCAAAGTAATTTTGAAGAAGAAGACCAAAGCAGGAGGCATCACAATCCCAGACTTTAGCCTCTACTACAAAGCTGTCATCATCAAGACAGCATGGTATTGGCACAAAAACAGACACATAGACCAATGGAATAGAATAGAAACCCCAGAACTAGACCCACAAACATATGGCCAACTCATCTTTGACAAAGCAGGAAAGAACATCCAATGGAAAAAAGACAGTCTCTTTAACAAATGGTGCTGGGAGAACTGGACAGCAACATGCAGAAGGATGAAACTAGACCCCTTTCTTACACAATTCACAAAAATAAACTCAAAGTGTATAAAGGATCTGAATATGAGACTGGAAACCATCAAAACTGTAGAGGAGAAAGCAGGGAAAAACCTCTCTGACCACAGCTGCAGCAATTTCTTATTTGACACATCTCCAAACGCAAGGGAATTAAAAGCAAAAATGAATTACTGGGACCTTATGAAGATAAAAAGCTTCTGCACAGCAAAGGAAACAACCAACAAAACTAAAAGGCAACCAATGGAATGGGAAAAGATATTTGCAAATGACATATCGGACAAAGGGCTAGTATCCAAAATCTATAAAGAGCTCCCCAAACTCCACACCCGAAAAACAAACAATCCAGTGAAGAAATGGACAGAAAACATGAATAGACACTTCTCTAAAGAAGACATCCGGATGGCCAACAGGCACATGAAAAGATGTTCAACGTCGCTCCTCCTCAGGGAAACACAAATCAAAACCACACTCAGATACCACCTCATGAAGGTCAGAGTGGCTAAAATGAACAAAACAGGAGACTATAGATGCTGGAGAGGATGTGGAGAAACAGGAACCCTGTTGCACTGTTGGTGGGAATGCAAACTGGTGCAACCGCTCTGTAAAACAGTGTGGAGGTTCCTCAGAAAATTAAAAATAGACCTATCCTATGACCCAGCAATAACACTGCTAGGAATTTACCTAAGGGATACAGGAGTGCTGATGCATAGGGGCACTTGTACCCCAATGTTTATAGAAACACTCTCAACAATAGCTAAATTATGGAAAGAGCCTAAGTGTCCATCAGCTGATGAATGGATAAAGAAATTGTGGTTTATATACACAATGGAATACTATGTGGCAATGAGAAATAATGAAATATGGCCTTTTGTATCAACGTGGATGGAACTGGAGAGTGTTATGCTAAGTGAAATAAGTCATACACAGAAGGACAGATTCCATATGTTTTCACTCCTATGTGGATCCTGAGAAACTTAACAGAAGACCATGGGGGAGAGGAAGGAAAAAATGGTTAGAGAGGGAGGGAGCCAAAACATAAGAGACTCCTAAAAACTGAGAACAAACTGAGGGTTTATGGGGAGTGGGAGGGAGGGGTGGGTGGGTGATGGGTATTGAGGAGGGCACCTGTTGGGATGAGTACTAGGTGTTGTATGGAAACCAATTTGACAATAATTTTCATAATAATAAAAAAAAGAGTTCTAGAACAGTTGTGTTTTCTCTATAATGGCAAGTAAGTAGTATAATAATTTCACAACAAAATATGTTTTTCTGGAAATTAAACCTTTTAAAGGCACTACATTGGATATTACATTAGCCATGCCATATAATTCTCTTCATTAATAACAGCATCAACTATCATAAGAACAATGCCTAGTACTTGGGCTTTAATGAATTACTAACTTGAAGGTGCTTAAACTGCTGATTTTGAGATTAAAGTCAATAAATCACAAGTCTCATGAAATAACCAATATATTGGAATATTCCTTTTGCCATGAGATTAGAGGGTACTGTTCTGTAGGCATGAACAACACCCAGAATGTTTCCCTCTAAAAAAGAGTGATATAAAAGAAGAGAAAAAAATACCATCAAACATATTTTAAGCTTTCAAAAACAAGGTAGGTTGTAAACTCTTTCAGGACAAACATCTTGTCCTTCACAGAGTTGAATATTTTGTCGTCAGATATTAGGAAATATATGTTGAGCTGATAACTAGTTGATTTCTATGAATTGCATAGTGCTTTACTTCCTTTGCATCCATGGTTACAAGAATCTGATCTCCCTCTTTACTACACAGAAAAAGGTAAAACATATTCTTCATTGGTCATGCAAAGTTCCATAATCTAAGTTCACAAGTCTAAGACAACAGAAAATAGAAGAAAGAAGTACTGCAGCATATTACCAAGGGAGGTTGAAGATTTCCTTCTTTAGAGATTTTACTAAGAGGAAATTGATTACAATCTTGGTGGGACAGTTCACAGGCAGTCCTTATTTGGATAGACTGGATGACTTCCTAGGCTTCTACCTAGATGCTTCTAATAGTTTATTTTCAGTACATTTGATGTTGATGAAAATAGAAGATACTGAAAGCCAATTTTTTTTACGAAGGGGAATTAACTTTCAATGTTAAACTCTAGGTTTATTAATAACAAGTGACATTAACAACCAAAAATATTTTTCCATGTCCTTTCCATCTAGATATAGTCTTTTTAGTTCACTAAAACACCATTATAAAAATTTGAAAGCCTTAATGCTATTTTAAGAACTATCTGGTACTAGGAGAAAATTTATCCACACCAACAACAGGGTCCAACTGGATTTCAATGCTTATTAACTCTTGGTATTTAGGCAACAATTTTTTTTGACAGAATTTACATGTTTGTAGCAGGGAGTTAGAAATATGGTGGAAGGGGAAAGGAGAGACTAAAATTATCTTTATTATCTAACAATTGGTGGCAACATGAGGAGAAATATTGTTTCAGCACTTAGCTTCTTTGCCATATACTTAATCAAAGGCAAACATATTGAATAGCCTGGCTATTCAAGTCTAGCTTAAGATACAGTCCTTATCAAATTTAATTGTAGCAATGGCATGAATTGAATCCAAAGTAAATAAAGCACGTTGATACGCAGAACCCTGAATGAAACAGTGAACCATATACTGTAGTTCGGAATCCTATAATCCTTGGAAAAGAAGGAAAGAGCTAGGAAGAGCACAAAGGGAGAGACAAAAATAAGATGGTTGAGGTAGTATAAATAAAGGAGTCAGATTTTTGTAACACATAACTGTTTACACAAAAGATCAAAGCTGGGGTGATCCCAAAGTGAAGGGATTATAGAGTGGTCTAAAAGGTATTTTTTAGACAATAAAACAGGAGTCTAGCATCTTTTTTCCAGAATCCCAAAGTAACTGATAGAAATAGTAAGGCAATAAAACCACAAATCTTCATCTTGTTGCCATTGCTATATTTGGCTTTAATCAGAACTGTATAATAATCATACTTGTGCAAAATGTTAAAAAATAAGACGAAAGTGTAAATTGTGCTTAGGACCTATTTCCCACACCCTTCTCTGGTGAAATGGCAGGAAAACTGAGTAAAAGTTAAATTCAATTAATAAACTATCACTGCTTTTGGAATAGTTATTCAAGGTGAAGATCATTGTCAGGGCAACTGGAAGAGGTAGACAAAGTAGCTTGGGACATTTGTTGAGGGGCAAGAGAATGATAATTCCTGTGAGATAGCATACCAACTTGCACACTAGTCCCTAAATTGCTTCTGCTTTTGAGCCCCTCATATATACCTCCTTATTTGTAAACCACATAGTTTGGTACCCCAAATTGATGTCTCTATATGTTCTCCCTTATTCTGGCTCAGAGAAGAGGCTAAGGATTATTCCTGGCTGTTTTTTGCCCTCGAGGACCTGGATCCAGAGTTTAGCCCAGTGGATGACAGTAAATATTATATGAATGAATGAATGAATTTTGGAATAAGAGAATCCTCAGTACAGCCTAGAGATCTAGAATTGGCAGGGCCCATCCATCCTATCTAAGATTCTGCACTTGAGTATCTCTGCAAAATTTTTATATAGCATATGTATGTACACATATTATAAAGTTTGTTAAATGTAGAAGTACTAAACCAGAGCTCCATAAACACTATAAAATTGAATTTAATAATTTATGTGGATTCCCACATTTCTAATTTCTTTTCATTTATCTTTCTTTGTCTTTTGTTTTTTTGAATTGCTTTCACCAGATCCCAAGTCAGCCCAGAAATCTTAAGGGGGTTATCTGACTAACTACTCATCTCCCAGCCCTATACTCCTTCTTGCCTCTTGGAAGCTAGATTAGGATTGAGAGTAGGGGGACTAAATGTAAAAGAAGAAACTAAAAAAAAAGGATAAATTGTACTTTCTTATGACTAAAATAATCCATCTAATAGAAGTTAGAGTTGAGAAGAGCAATATTTTCTAAAGAGTCAAAGTAGTCTTTGCCTGAACTCTTACTGAAGTAAGAGTAAGGTAAATTGTCCAGCTGTTCTTTATAATTTCTGTAAGAACTTTGACTTTCCCGCCTATTCTCTTACAAGGGTAATTTAAATTTGTCACTAAAAATAAAGACATTTTGCTACATAGTCAACACAGATTTTATATGGTCACTGAAATTAGCAAAGGCTTTTATACTTTTTTTTTTGTCTACTGCTATGCATTTTATTTATTTTTTTTAGCTTTCACCTTTTTTGTTGAGCTGATTTTTTTTTCTTTTTTTTTTCAATATATGAAATTTATTGTCAAAATGGTTTCCATACAACACCCAGTGCTCATCCCAAAAGATGCCCTCCTCAATACCCATCACCCACCCTCCCCTCCCTCCCACCCCACATCAATCCTCAGTTTGTTCTCAGTTTTTAAGAGTCTCTTATGCTTTGGCTCTCTCCCACTCTAACCTCTTTTTTTTTCCTTCCCCTCCCCCATGGGTTTCTGTTAAGTTTCTCAGGATCCACATAAGAGTGAAAACATATGGTATCTGTCTTTCTCTGTATGGCTTATTTCACTTAGCATCACACTCTCCAGTTCCATCCATGTTGCTACAAAGGGCCATATTTTGTTCTTTCTCATTGCCCTGTAGTACTCCATTGTGTATATAAACCACAATTTCTTTATCCATTCATCAGTTGATGGACATTTAGGTTCTTTCCATAATTTGGCTATTGTTGAGAGTGCTGCTATAAACATTGGGGTACAAGTGCCCCTATGCATCAGTACTCCTGTATCCCTTGGGTAAATTCCTAGCAGTGCTGTTGCTGGGTCATAGGGTAGGTCTATTTTTAATTTTCTGAGGAACCTCCACACTGTTTTCCAGAGTGGCTGCACCAATTTGCATTCCCACCAACAGTGCAAGAGGGTTCCCGTTTCTCCACATCCTCTCCAGCATCTATAGTCTCCTGATTTGTTCATTTTGGCCACTCTGACTGGCGTGAGGTGATATCTGAGTGTGGTTTTGATTGTATTTCCCTGATGAGGAGCGACTTTGAGCATCTTTTCATGTGCCTGTTGGCCATCCGAATGTCTTCTTTAGAGAAGTGTCTATTCATGTTTGCTGCCCATTTCTTCACTGGGTTATTTGTTTTTCGGGTGTGGAGTTTGGGGAGCTCTTTATAGATTTTGGAGACTAGCCCTTTGTCCGATGTGTCATTTGCAAATATCTTTTCCCATTCCGTTGGTTGCCTTTTAGTTTTGTTGGTTGTTTCCTTTGCTGTGCAGAAGCTTTTTATCTTCATGAGGTCCCAACAGTTCACTTTTGCTTTTAATTCCCTTGCCTTTGGGGATGTGTCGAGTAAGAGATTGCTACGGCTGAGGTCAGAGAGATGTTTTCCTGCTTTCTCCTCTAGGGTTTTGATGGTTTCCTGTCTCACATTCAGGTCCTTTATCCACTTTGAGTTTATTTTTGTGAATGGTGTGAGAAAGTGGTCTAGTTTCATCCTTCTGAATATTGCTGTCCAGTTCTCCCAGCACCATTTGTTAAAGAGACTGTCTTTTTTCCATTGGATGTTCTTTCCTGCTTTGTCAAAGATGAGTTGGCCATATGTTTGTGGGTCTAGTTCTGGGGTTTCTATTCTATTCCATTGGTCTATGTGTCTGTTTTTGTGCCAATACCATGCTGTCTTGATGATGACAGCTTTGTAGTAGAGGCTAAAGTCTGGGATTGTGATGCCTCCTGCTTTGGTCTTCTTCTTCAAAATTACTTTGGCTATTCGGGGCCTTTTGTGGTTCCATAGGAATTTTAGGATTGCTTGTTCTAGTTTCGAGAAGAATGCTGGTGCAATTTTGATTGGGATTGCATTGAATGTGTAGATAGCTTTGGGTAGTATTGACATTTTGACAATATTTATTCTTCCAATCCATAAGCAGGGAATGTCTTTCCAAGGCTTTTATACTTTAAAGAGAATGCTTTCTGAAGTAATTTGGATATGTCTTGGTAAAGAAGATTGATTGAAAATTTCAATAAATAAAATAAAGATGTTTATTTGGTTTCATTGTTTTCTCATCACAAATATTCATCTTCTCTCTGTGTCATAATTTCTAAAATATTAATTCTTCAATATTTCAGCCACTAGTAATTGTGTTATTTAAAATTGATTCTACAATGAAATAAAAAAAAAAACAATGTTCTGATAAATCTAGGCTGGGGAAAGTGGCAAATAGGATTTTTCAGGGAAAAATTCTACTTCATTTAGTTTTGTTCTATTTTAATCACTCTAAAATAATGTTATTTTAATTCTTTCAACTATCTTCCTTTTTTCTTTTCATCCAACTACTCAAATGTTAGTCTACATACTCACCTCTTCATCATTACATAATGCATTTCTTTACACTTTCTAATATGGCTTCTGTCCTCAGAATTCCACTGAAAATGAAATTTTCAAGATCATTAATAATTTCCTTATTTTTAATTCAATGGCCTTTTCAAATCAGTTTCTTTCTTTTTTTTACAATTTGTATATGGTACCAGCCTACAATGGTCACCTTTCTTCAAAACTCTTCCCTACTCCAGTTTCCACTAAAGGATGTTACTCTGATCTCTCTTAATGAATCCTCCTGTTTCCTTCTGCATCTGCTTCCTTTCACACCATCCTAAATGTGAACATCCACCAAGATACTGTGTTTGTTCTCAGCCCTCTTCTCATCTCACTTTATAATTCCTCCCTCCAAGTGAGCTCTTCTTTCCTATGGTTTCAAGCACTTCTTTGTGAATAACTCTAAAATCTGTCCTCTAGCCACCAACTTCCCCAAGTTATAGTCACACATTTCTCACTATCAACTGCATATCTCCATTTGGATGACATGTTTGTACTTGAATTTAAACATGTCATCAACTTATGCATCAACAAATATTTATTTAGAAACTTACCATGTATAAGCATATTCTGGACAGTAAGGAGCTCATGGTCTGGTGGAGAAGGTAGGTAAGTTGTTATCTCCATTTAATTTTGAAATAGTACTATTCTAAAGTAGAGCTCTACAAAGGATCTTAAATACTGACAGGCCTATCATTCTGAGAGGAGGAAAGCTAAGACATAAACTGTAAAAACATTGACTTGGCCTCCAAATCTGTTCTTTTATATACAGAAACCCACTTTATATGACTTAATTACTGTGGTAGAGACAATCTCTATAGCTTGAGAAAATGTTTAGAAAAACATTCTAATGCTATTTTTTTTCCCTTTTCAATGTCTATCTTTTTAAACTTATTTATTTAAATTCAAGTTAGTACTAGTTTCAGTGCAGTACTAGTTTCAGGAGTAGAATCCAGTGATTCATCACTTATATATAACACCCAGTGCTCATCCCAACAAGTGCCCCCCCCTTAATTCCCATCACACATTTAGCCCATCCCCCCACCTACCTTCCCTCCAGCAACCCTCAGTTTGTTCTCTGTATTTAAGAGTCTCTTATAGTTTGCCTCCTTCTCTGTTTTTATCTTATTTTTCCTTCCCTTGCCCTAAGTTCACTTGTTTTCTTTTTCTTTTTAATTTTTAATATTTATTAGTTTTGAGAGACAGAAAGAGAATGTGAGCAAGGGAGAGGCAGAGAAACAGAGAGATACAGAATCTGAAGCAGGCTCAAGACTCTGAGCTGTCAGCACAGAGCCTGACACAGGGCTCGAACCCATGAACCGTGAGATCATGTCCTGAGCCAAAGTAGGATGCTTAACCAACTGAGCCACTCAGGCGCCCCCATCTGTTTTGTTTCTTAAATTCTACATTATGAGTGAAATACAACAACATGCGATCTTTTTTATCATATGCTTTTACAAAATAAGGGCTCATTGGTAATCACATGAAATAAATGCTGCTATACATTTTTACTAAAACAAAACCAAAATAGACACATAAATTAATGCTTACCATTTCAACTTCAAATATTTTCAAGAAATCTTATAGTGGCATCAAATAGTGGTCCTTTTTGCAAGTGCGGGTATAAAATTAGGTCATAATGGCCTCACTCATTAGGAGATATTCTAACTACTTTTCTTTATAATTGTTGAAGCAGTTCATGTTTTGGCAACCCAATAATTCAGATTTTGCTTTTTGTTCCCCCAGAATCTCTCAGCATGAGGTATTGCACATTAAGGTATCTAATTGTTGTACCAAGAGCCCCTTTTGAGATGTTCTCTATATATTCCAAGCAACAATATGCTTGTGAACTGTTTACCTGCTTTTAAACATTATCCTAAAAGGACAGTTCTAATATTTCTTTATCCACCCACATTATGCAGTAAAAAAAAATCAAATCCATCTCTATATATGAGAGATTTTCAAAAAGTAATTAGAAATTAATTTATAGAAAATTTACTTGGTCATCTAGACATAGATTATTTAGATAAGATTGTGTTAGATCCTTTGTGTTTTGAAGCATCATAGAGTGCATTACTTTTTATGAAATCTAGAGTCACTGGCTTTCAAAAGTACACATATGCTGTATGGCAGGTAGGACCTCTCCAGAGCAGTCCTTGATATTTGGGCAATATAAGAATTTCCTGGGATGTGTAGTTTTAGTTCTTGAGGTCAACCTTTTGGTAGTCAGACTGAATTCCAAGTGAGATATATAAACTTCTCTCTTAAGGTTCCCATGCAGAGTCTGATCATAACCAATTTTTAAGGGGATATAAGCACATACCAAACAAAAATTATTCTTTAAACTTCCAAATGTAATCGTAAGTACTAATGCAACTGGACAATAAGTCAATGTTTAGTCACAGTTTCCTCATAATATTTTTGTACTTGTCTTTCAACAAGCTTTTCTTAAAAATTCCAAGTCTGGTATAGAATTGGCCTTACCTTGTCACACTTCCTACTTATTCCCTTTAAAATTCACCAAGTCTTTGTCTCTGGAAAACTCTGTATATCATCCTACCACCCTTGATTGTCCTCTCAACATTGCTTAGAAAATATAAACTTAATATTCCTAAATTTTTAAATAGAAATTTATTGAAAAAGCCTCACCCCAACTACTGCATCTTTTGAGTTCAAAATAGTTAGCTGATACACAAGACCAAAAATATTTAAGTTTCTGAAAGTGTGAAATCAAATACTATAATTTTCAGTAATGGATTTCTAAAACACTTGTAGAAGCTTTCTTCCATGATACTCTCATTTTATGACAGCTATATTCCATTTGTCGGGGTTATGAGAAGTACAGAAAGGTTTAGTGACCTACACATCACATGGGCAATACCTCACCCTAAAGCTACCTGCTCTAGCTGAAAGCTTAAAATCCATTCTAAAAACAATTTCTCTCATCTACTTTTAGTTAGACTGCCTTACACAAGTAATTTTCTTATGTTGAGATAAAAGTACATATTCTGCATTCTAAGTAATAGAACATATTGAGCTATTATGACTTTGATTTTCTGCTCTGAAGAATTCTAAGTTCTCTACATGATATAACAGACCACCAGAATTATTCTTGGTGCTGCTATAAAGCAATTAATTAAGAAGTACTTTTCATGATTTACCCAGTTTGTCAGAAAACCAATTTTGCAATGACTTATAAATTAATTTTAAAGCCACATTCATAGTGGATAATCAGTAAATACCAACCAGAAGTCCAAATAGCATAGTTGTTAAGATCATGAGCTCTGGCATCAGACAAAGCTGGGGGAGGGGTGCTTTGCTAGCTCTCTTGACCCTGTTTCCTCTTCTTAAAAATGGACAATGTTAAGAGTACTGACTTTGTTGAGTTATCACAAGAATTCAATGATATAATGTATGTAAAGTTCTTACCACTATCCCTGGTACATTTTAAGAGCTCACTGGCAAATTATTTGCGTGAGAATTTTAAGTGAGATAATTTATCATATTTTTAACCTATCCTCATCTTCCTTCTAAATAAACTGAAATACCACACTGGACAGAATGGTTTCTGATATTGCAGCTACTATTAAGTATATATTTAGTGTTTTATTTTTATTTTTTAATTGTTTTAATGTTTATTTATTTTTGAGAGAGAGACAGAACACAAGTGGGGGAGGGGCAGAGAGAGAGGGAGACACAGAATCTGAAGCAGGCTCCAGTCTCTGAGCTGTCAGCACAGAGCCTGACGTAGGGCTCGAACTCACAAACCTCAAGATCATGACCTGAGCTGAAGTCGGACGCTTAACCAACTGACCCACCCAGGTGCCCCTATATTGACTGTTTTAATTTTAACATTGAGAAATATGCTGCACTTAATGATGAAATAATTGGCTAAGTGGTGGTGGTAAAACAGACAAAATTTTCCCAAATTGTAACTGTTAACTGAAATAAATATTCTCTGGTATTTAAAAGGTAAAGTTCTATTTGTTTTGACTCACTGTTGGAAATCCCCTAAACAAAAATGTTTGGCTTTAACTCCAACTCTGATAGGGTCTCATTTTCAGAAAGGACTAAGCCAAAGGGCCAGAACTCAGACTAGAATCCAGAACCAGAGTTTACAAGTCATACTAGTACTGCCTTTCTAATAAAGTTAGAAGGTAAGAATCAAAGAAAGCCATCTCTGAATTATGTTGGTTTATAGCAACATAAAAAATTTTTTTAGAGAAAAGAATCAAAGTCATAAAACTTCAATACATGGCACAAATGCTATTTTAAAATCTGCCCTTGGCTAGGCAATTTTTTCACTTTAGAGAAAGAGAGTACAAGTTGCAGGAGAGGGGCAGAGGGAAAGAGAAGGAGAATCTTAAACAGGCTCCACTCACAGCACAGAGCATGATGCAGGGCTCAATCTCATGACCCTCAACCAACTGAGTCACCCAGGCACCCCTATGCAATTTTATTTTTATTTTAAAGAAAGAACTAAAATGTATCTAAAACTGATGCTGCTAACCAACCCCCTTACTTCCCTCAGTTGCACCGAATTCATGTACAGATTATGGATGAAGACACATTTCCCTGCTTAGGCATCATATAGTCTTTTTTCCCAACATTTATTTATTGTTGAGAACAGAGAGAGAAAAGCATGATCAGGGGACGGGCAGAGAGAGAGGGAGATAAAGAATCTGAAGCAGTCTCCAGGCTCTGAGCTGTCAGCAGAGAGCCCAACACATGGCTCAAACTCACAAGCCATGAGATCATGACCTGAACAGAAGTCAGGCGCTTAACTGACTGAGCCACTCAGGCGACCCAGGCATCATCCAGTGTTAAATGATAATTATAGATCCATAGTCACATGAGATTTTAATGTACTATTGACCTAATGTTTGTTCAATACCTATACACTAAAAGGATGTGAAAATTATACAGTGTTTAGGAGTGGTTTCTGGAGTCAGAACAACTTGGGTTCTAATCCTACTTCTGCCATTTGTAACTCTTTGATTTGAAGAATATACCTAATGGTTCTGGGTCTTAGGGATACTCTCAAGTGCATGAAATAGATATAATAATAGTACTTACATCCCAGTGTCATTATAAGGATTGAACTAATTAAGATTATGTATGTAAAACACTGGGCACAGTGCCTGATATATATAATGCATAAATAAATGTTAGCTTTTACTATTACTAGACTCAAATCTTGATTAGTCACATTAATGAACGAGTAATAAAATAAAAAACCTAGCAACACTGACACTGTATACTTTTATATATACAATCTTTGAATTTGTCATGATTTTTTAAAATTTATATTTAATTTTTGCCTAATGGTTCTGGCAATCTGCAAAACTTTAAACAACCTAATAAAGCCAAAATGTGAATGACTGGGCTAGCAAATTAGCCCTTTGCTTAAAATTCTGCTCAACTGGCCAAGTGTAAATGCCAGTTTTGGCTCTCTTATTAATAAAAAGTCATAATAAATGAGGTGCCCCTTCTCTCTAAATATACGTTTGTTTAATCTTGGTCTGGATTGGAGGAAATAATTCAGTACTAGGTTTAAAAGGCCTCCTGGTGATGTTCGGAAGATGGCGGCATAGGAGGACGCTGGGCTCACCACGCATCCTGCTGATCACTTAGATTCCACCTACACCTGCCTAAATAACCCAGAAAAACACCAGAAGACTAGCAGAATGGAGTCTCCGGAGCCAAGCACAGACGAGAGGCCCACGGAAGAGGGTAGGAAGGGCGGAGAGGCGGTGCGCACTGCTCGGACTGGCGGGAGAGAGCCGGGGCAGAGGGGCAGCTTGTTGGCCAAGCAGAGCCCCCGAGTCTGGCTTGCAAAAGCTGAGGGGCCAGACAGAGTGTGTTCCAACAGCAAGCGGGACTTAGCATCTGGGAGGACATAAGTTAACAGCTCTGCTCAGAAAGTGGGAAGGCTGGAGGACAAAGGGAGGGAGAGTTGCTGAGCCCTGGGATGACAGAGCTCAGTTTGGCGAGGAACAAAGGCGCTCACCAGTGCCATCTCCCTCACCCATCCCCCAGCCAAAATCCCAAAGGGAACCAGTTACTGCCAGGGAACTTGCTTGCTCCACAAAAACACCCAACGCTGTGCTTCTGCGGAGCCACCCATCTGGCAGCGGGTCTGACTCTCTCCCGCTGCCAGAGGGCCCCTCCTGAAGTGGAACACGTAAGGAGAAGCAAGCTAAGCCTGCCCCTCCTGCCCCCGTGCACCTTGCCTACCCACCCCAGCTAATACGCCAGATCCCCAGCACCACAAGCCCAGCAGTGTGCAAGTAGCCCAGATGGGCCACGCCACCCCACAGTGAATCCCGACCCTAGGAGAGGGGAAGAGAAGGCACACACCAGTCTGACTGTGGCCCCAGAGGTGGGCTGGGGGCAGACATCAGGTCTGACTGCGGCCCCGCCCACCAACTGCAGTTATACACCACAGCACAGGGGAAGTGCCCTGCAGGTCCTCACCACTCCAGGGACTATCCAAAATGACGAAATGGAAGAATTCCCGTCAAAAGAATCTCCAGGAAATAACAACAGCTAATGAACTGACCAAAAAGGATTTAAATAAGATAACAGAAAGTGAATTTAGAAAAATAGTCATAAAATTAATCGCTGGGCTTGAAAACAGTATAGAGGACAGCAGAGAATCTCTTGCTACAGAGATCAAGGGACTAAGGAACAGTCAGGAGGAGCTGAAAAACACTGTAAACGAGATGCAAAATAAAATGGAAACGACCACGGCCCGGATTGAAGAGGCAGAGGAGAGAATAGGTGAACTAGAAGATAAAATTATGGAAAAAGAGGAAGCTGAGAAAAGAGAGATAAAAATATCCAGGAGTATGAGGGGAAAATTAGAGAACGAAGTGATACACTAAAGAGAAATAATATACGCATAATTGGTATCCCAGAGGAGGAAGAGAGAGGGAAAAGTGGTGAAGGTGTACTTGAAGAAATAATAGATGAGAACTTCCCTGATTTGGGGAAAGAAAAAGGCATTGAAATCCAAGAGGCACAGAGAACTCCCTTCAGATGTAACTTGAATCGATCTTCTGCATGACATATCATAGTGAAACTGGCAAAATACAAGGACAAAGAGAAAATTCTGAAGGCAGCAAGGGATAAACGTGCCCTAACTTATAAAGGGAGACCTATAAGACTCGTGACTGATCTCTCTTTTGAAACTTGGCAGGCCAGAAAGGACTGGCACGAGGTCTTCAATGCGTTGAACAGAAAAAATATGCAGCCGAGAATCCTTTATCCAGCAAGTCTGTCATTTAGAATAGAAGGAGAGATAAAGGTCTTCCCAAACAAACAAAAACTATAGGAATTTGTCACCACTAAACCAGCCCTACAAGAGATCCTAAGGGGGATCCTGTGAGACAAAGTACCAGACACATCACTACAAGCATAAAACATACAGACATCACAATGACTCTAAACCCATATGTTTCAATAATAACACAATGTAAATGGATTAAATGCACCCACCAAAAGACATAGGGTATCAGAATGGATAAAAAAACAAGACCCATCTATTTGCTGTCTACAAGAGACTCATTTTAGATCTGAGGACACCTTTAGACTGAGAGTGAGGGGATGGAAAACTATTTATCATGCTACTGGAAGCCAAAAGAAAGCTGGAGTAGCCATACTTATATCAGACAAACTAGACTTTAAATTAAATGCTGGAACAAGAGATGAAGAAGGGCATTATATAATAATCACAGGGTCTATCCATCAAGAAGAGCTAACAATTAGAAGCGTCGTCTATGCGCCAAATACGGGAGCCCCCAAATACATAAAACAATTACTCATAAACATAAGCAACCTCATTGATAAGAATGTGGCAATTGCAGGGGACTTTAACACTCCACTTACAGAAATGGATAGATCATCTAGACACACGGTCAATAAAGAAACAAGGGCCCTGAATGATACATTGGATTAGATGGACTTGACAGATATATTTAGAACTCTAGATCCCAAAGCAACAGAATATACTTTCTTCTCGAGTGCACATGGAACATTCTCCAAGATAGATCATATACTGGGTCACAAAACAGCCCTTCATAAGTTTACAAGAATTAAAATTATACCATGCATACTTTCAGACCACAATGCTATGAAGCTTGAAATCAACCACAGGAAAAGTCTGGAAAACCTCCAAAAGCATGGAGGTTAAAGAACACCCTACTAAAGAATGAATGGGTTAACCAGGCAATTAAAGAAGAAATTAAAAAATATATGGAAACAAACGAAAATTAAAAGACAACAATCCAAACTCTTTGGGATGCAGCGAAGGCAGTCCTGAGAGGAAAATACATTGCAATCCAGGCCTATCTCAAGAAACAAGAAAAATCCCAAATACAAAATCTAACAGCACACCTAAAGGAAATAGAAGCAGAACAGCAAAGGCAGCCTAAACCCAGCAGAAGAGGAGAAATAATAAAGATCAGAGCAGAAATAAACAATATAGAATCTAAGAAAACTGTAGAGCAGATCAATGAAACCAAGAGTTGTTTTTTTGAAAAAATAAACAAAATTGACAAACCTCTAGCCAGGCTTCTCAAAAAGAAAAGGGAGATAACCCAAATAGATAAAATCATGAATGAAAATGGAATCATTACAACCAATCCCTCAGAGATACAAACAATTATCAGGGAATACTATGAAAAATTATATGTCAACAAATTGGACAACCTGGAAGAAATGGACAAATTCCTAAACACCCACACTCTTCCAAACTCAATCAGGAGGAAATAGAAAGCTTGAACAGACCCATAACCAGTGAAGAAATTGAATCAATTATCAAAAATCTCCCAACAAATAAGAGTCCAGGACCAGATGGCTTCCCAGGGGAGTTCTACCAGACCTTTAAAGCAGAGATAATACCTATCCTTCTCAAGCTATTCCAAGTAATAGAAAGGGAAGGAAAACTTCCAGACTCATTCTATGAAGCCAGTATTACTTTGATTCCTAAACTAGACAGAGACCCAGTAAAAAAAGAGAAATACAGGCCAATATCCCTGATGAATATGGATGCAAAAATTCTCAATAAGATACTAGCAAATCGAATTCAACAGCATATAAAAAGAATTACTCACCATGATCAAGTGGGATTCATTCCTGGGCTGCAGGGCTGGTTCAACATTCGCAAATCAATCAACGTGATACATCACATTAATAAAAGAAAAGATAGGGGCGCCTGGGTGGCGCAGTCGGTTAAGCGTCCGACTTCAGCCAGGTCACGATCTTGCGGTCCGTGAGTCCGTGAGTTCGAGCCCCGCGTCAGGCTCTGGGCTGATGGCTCGGAGCCTGGAGCCTGTTTCCGATTCTGTGTCTCCCTCTCTCTCTGCCCCTCCCCCGCTCATGCTGTGTCTCTCTCTGTCCCAAAAATAAATAAAAAACGTTGAAAAAAAAAAAAATTTAAAAAAATAAAAGAAAAGATAAGAAACATATGATCCTGTCGATCGATGCAGAAAAGGCCTTTGACAAAATCCAGCACCCTTTCTTAATAAAAACCCTTGAGAAAGTCGGGATAGAAGCAACATACTTAAACATCATAAAAGCCATTTATGAAAAGCCCACAGCTAATATCATCCTCAATGGACAAAACCTGAGAGCTTTTTCCCTGAGATCAGGAACACGACAGGGATGCCCACTCTCACCGCTGTTGTTTAACATAGTGCTGGAAGTTCTAGCATCAGCAATCAGACAACAAAAGGAAATCAAAGGCATCAAAATTGGCAAAGATGAAGTCAAGCTTTCACTTTTTGCAGATGACATGATACTATACATGGAAAATCCGATAGACTCCACCAAAAGTCTGCTAGAACTGATACATGAATTCAGCAAAGTTGCAGGATACAAAATCAATGTACAGAAATCAGTTGCATTCTTATACACTAACAATCAAGCAACAGAAAGACAAATAAAGAAACTGATCCCATTCACAATTGCACCAAGAAGCATAAAATACCTAGGAATAAATCTAACCAAAGATGTGAAAGATCTGTATGCTGAAAACTATAGAAAGCTTATGCAGGTAATTGAAGAAGATATAAAGAAATGGAAAAACATTCCGTGCTCATGGATTGGAAGAATAAATATTGTCAAAATGTCAATACTGCCCAAAGCTATCTACACATTCAATGCAATCCCAATCAAAATTGCACCAGCATTCTTCTCGAAACTAGAACAAGCAATCCTAAAATTCATATGGAACCACAAAAGGCCCCGAATAGCCAAAGTAATTTTGAAGAAGAAGACCAAAGCAGGAGGCATCACAATCCCAGACTTTAGCCTCTACTACAAAGCTGTCATCATCAAGACAGCATGGTATTGGCACAGAAACAGACACGTAGACCAATGGAATAGAATAGAAACCCCAGAACTAGACCCACAAACGTATGGCCAACTCATCTTTGACAAAGCAGGAAAGAACATCCAATGGAAAAAAGACAGTCTCTTTAACAAATGGTGCTGGGAGAACTGGACAGCAATATTCAGAAGGATGAAACTAGACCACTTTCTCACACCATTCACAAAAAGAAACTCAAAATGGATAAAGGACCTGAATGTGAGACAGGAACCCATCAAAACCCTAGAGGAGAAAGCAGGAAAACATCTCTCTGACCTCAGCCGTAGCAATCTCTAACTCAACACATCCCCAAAGGCAAGGGAATTAAAAGCAAAAATGACTTACTGGGACCTTATGAAGATAAAAAGCTTCTGCACAGCAAAGGAAACAACCAACAAAACTAAAAGGCAACCAACGGAATGGGAAAAGATATTTGGAAATGACATATCGGACAAAGGGCTAGTATCCAAAATCTATAAAGAGCTCACCAAACTCCACACCCGAAAAACAAATAACGCAGTGAAGAAATGGGCAGAAAACATGAATAGACACTTCTCTAAAGAAGACATTCGGATGGCCAACAGGCACATGAAAAGATGTTCAACGTCGCTCCTTATCAGGGAAATACAATCAAAACCACACTCAGATATCACCTCACGCCAGTCAGGGTGGCCAAAATGAACAAATCAGGAGACTATAGATGCTGGAGAGGATGTGGAGAAACGGGAACCCTCTTGCACTGTTGGTGGGAATGCAAATTGGTGCAGCCACTCTGGAAAACAGTGTGGAGGTTCCTCAGAAAATTAAAAATAGACCTACCCTATGACCCAGCAATAGTACTGCTAGGAATTTACCCAAGGGATACAGGAATACTGATGCATAGGGGCACTTGTACCCCAATGTTTATAGCAGCACTCTCAACCATAGCCAAATTATGGAAAGAGCCTAAATGTCCATCAACTGATGAATGGATAAAGAAATTGTGGTTTATATACACAATGGAGTACTACATGGCAATGAGAAAGAGCGAAATATGGTCCTTTGTAGCAACGTGGATGGAACTGGAGAGTGTGATGCTAAGTGAAATAAGCCATACAGAGAAAGACAGATACCATATGGTTTCACTCTTATGCGGATCCTGAGAAACTTAACAGAAACCCATGGGGGAGAGGAAGGAAAAAAAAAAGAGGTTAGAGTGGGAGAGAGCCAAAGCATAAGAGACTCTTAAAAAACTGAGAACAAACTGAGGTTTGATGGGGGGTGGGAGGGAGGGGAGGGTGGGTGATGGGTATTGAGGGCACCTTTTGGGATGAGCACTGGGTGTTGTATGGAAACTAATTTGACAATAAATTTCATATATTGAAAAAAAATAAATAAATAAATAAATAAATAAATAAATAAATAAATAAAAGGCCTCCTGGTGGGCTATAAAGTATAACTGAAAGCAGATGATCAGATAATCACCAACAGCTTCTCACTATGTTTAATTTTATCAGTAAGAAACAAAATATAACCATGGATAATTCAATTAAAGCATAAAATATTTCTATAAAAGATATATGTTTGAGGCACCTAATTGCTCAGTTAACCATTGACTCATGACTGCAGCTCAGGTCATGACCTCACAATTCTTGAGATCAAGTCCCTCATTGGGTTTTGTGCTAACAGTACAGAGTTTGCTTGGGATTTTCTCTTCCTCTCCTTGCCCCTCCCCAGCTTGCACTCTCCCCCTCTCTCTCTCAAAAATAAATAAATAAACTTGGGGCGCCTGGGCGACTCAGTAGGTTGAGCATCTGACTTCAGCTCAGGTCATGATCTCACAGTCTGTGAGTTCGGGCCCCGCATCAGGCTCTGTGCTGACAGCTCAGGGCTTGGAGCCTGCTTCAGATTCTGTGTCTCTCTCTCCCTCTGTCCCTCCCCTGCTCATGCTCTGTCTCTCTCTGTCAAAAATAAACATTAAACAAAAATTAAAAACATAAATAAATAAACTAAAAAAAGATATATATTTGACTGTGTGATATATATTTTAGAGAAGAATTTAGAGATTAACCACAGAGAATTAGAACACTTAACCTGAGTGTATCTGAGGCGTCAATTTTTTTTTTTCAGGTCAACTCAAGGGGAGCATTGACCTTACAGTTTATTGATCAAAACTCCTCCTCAGTAGAGAAATTAGTCTTTGAGCTAGAGACAAATCCACTTTATCTTTCTCTTCTACCAGATTATAAATCTAATTTTATACTAAATTTCCAAAATACATTCTTCTCTGAAACCATTTGACTTTTTTTTTTTTTTCAACATTTTTTATTTATTTTTGGGACAGAGAGAGACAGAGCATGAACGGGGGAGGGGCAGAGAGAGAGGGAGACACAGAATCGGAAACAGGCTCCAGGCTCCGAGCCATCAGCCCAGAGCCTGACGTGGGGCTCGAACTCACAGACCGCGAGATCGTGACCTGGCTGAAGTCGGACGCTTAACCGACTGCGCCACCCAGGCGCCCCACCATTTGACTTTTAAAACCTCAAAAATCATCATCACCAATAATTGTGTTTTCCAACCCTCTTTAAGTTGGGCAAAATTATTCCAAAAACTTTGTCATTATTGTTTTGAAATTGAGGAAGTCAGTCATCAAATATAGAGCATCAGGCTGAAGGTGCTGATATTGAGTTCCTGCATTTGCCAAGTGAAAGCTATCATTTCCCACTGTTTAGAACATCCAAAAAGTATGTCAATGCGTTCATATGATGAACAGTTTCTGATTTTGTCCTTTTAAGTAGTTTATCAATACCTTTAAATAGCATTCAAGCAAATCTTGACAGTTATAACAAAGACTATAGCATACATCAAATCAATGTTCAACTTATAAATGCAGAGTCAGAACAGCAAAATACTCTGTCACCTAAAATACAATTACTTGGGAATCATATAGATGAATAGCTGTAGTTTAATTATTCCACATCTATATTATCCAAATGAAAAAAAATACTGTGACTCATGCTTTGGTAATCACAAGCATTTGTTTTACTTAAATGTTTTTATAACTTGTATAGCAGATACTGTCCTAAAGAAAAATTATGTATATTTCATTTATTCATTAGTAATAGCTTATGTTTTAGCAGTCATAAAAAAGATCATCTTACAAATTTTATTTCATAAATAAAACCCCTAGAAATGATCTATCCTACCACAATCTTAACATTTCTACACCAAGCACACCTAGAATGTATAGAGACCAAACAATGGAGATTATTATGGGTCCAAGGAAAAGAAGTTTGAGAAAAAAAAAATAAAAACCTCTCAAACCAGTTAAAAATCTCTAAGCAATCATCACTCTAGCAATTCTGATCAAAGGCCAATATTGATTTTTGTTAAAAGTTATTGAAATTTATTTTTATAGGTCTGTGCTTATTATTTTTCCATTAAATACAAATTTATAGGGCATTACAATCTCGAGGAAAAAAAACCATGGTGTACACTTCTGTGTTACAGTGGGTCAAGACATGCACACCAGCTCTGAACAGGCAGAAACCACTAAATCACTTCCTATGAACAGACAACTTTGGAACTGCATTGCTACTAAATTGTTTCCATAAAAAGAAACAATATTAATGCCTGAATTTCCATACCTTGATCTATAAAAAACAGTTCCAAATGGGCATGTCTCTATCTCCCTGTCCTTGAGTGAATGGTCATCTACCCCATTTAACTGGCATTCAGCTTTGGACATACTATCCCTCCTCCACATCAGCTCCTCTTTTTTCTAACCTCTGGGTGTGTGTGTGTGTGTGTGTGTGTGTGTGTGTGTGTGTGTACACAGACACACACATACTCAGGCAATTCTTCCACTTAAAGGGCATAGTTATTTCTGTGCCTCTCACCTCATATTCACATTTCTCTTCTCATGCCTCCTAGCTATCATGCACCAGTGGAACAATATATTTGTTGGTGGTTAAACACATGTTACTGGATTCAAACAGCTTCTATTAGATACAAATTCTGTGGCTTCTTACTTATGTGACCTTGGAAAGTTGTTTAACATTTCTGAACCTGTATTTCCTTAACCTAAAAAGAGAGATAATCATAAGACCTGAGTCATAGGACTAAAAATTGTCAAGAAAAAATTAGATAGTACTTGACACAATTAAGTGTTCCCACTACTATTATTATTATGACTTTCTAGAAATCCGTTGCAAAAATCAACATACTTACTTTCATTTCTAAATTTTTGAGAAGCAAGTGTTACTCTTCTGTATTGGGACAGAGTTAAGTAAATGAAAACTTTTCTGTTTTTTTAAATCAGGCTATGAGGGAAAAAGAGTCTTGAAATAAAAACAGAATAACTTAATATTGTTTTAGAATTATCATAGATCCTCCCCTGCCTGACAAAACATCTAATATTGGTTATTTTGTAACAACCATTAGGAAGAGACAGAAAACCATCAGAAATTATCAGTCCAAAATCAAAAGCTTTCTTTTAAATGCTCTTCAGAGAACTACACTAAATCACTTATAAGACTATCTCACTTTGAGTAATTTTTGGGTTCCTATTATGATTTTTACCCTAAAATTTCTAAATTGTGTGTTAAAAACTATATGGTAGCAATCTTAAGGGAAAAACTTAGTATTGCCACTTGAATATTTCCCATTTATGTTATAAATGAGCTCTTCCTGAAGTACACTCACTTTATACCATTTTAGTATTATTTAAAAGTATGCATAATTTATAAAAAAATAAGAATTTATTTTGTCAATATGTATAATTTTGATAACAGGCTGAAAAGAACTATAATTACTTAAATAACAGACAAATCTAATTATGCATAAGAAAAAATTGAAACAAAACACAAATAGCATAAATATTTACTATTTGTAGAGTCTTCAACATTCTAGTCTAACAATGTACATAATAAGAGACAGCAGTTATTTTTTAAGGCCCTTAGAAACTTAAATCTTAATAAAGAGAGAGGTACAATTGTTCTTACTTTGATAGAAATTCTGAATGGAGTTTCTTTTTGAATATACTTTTGGAGGAGGGGTAGAAGAACAAGAAAGCAAAGAATAAATAGCAGTACTGTAACTGCATATCACCCAAAATGAAACTAACTTCCTGATCTGTTCAATCTAATCAGGAATTTAACCAAAGTTATTAAGCTGGTCTTTCAAATTTTACAATTGTTATACTGGACTTGAGACTCTGAGCAACTCAAATGTTACTCTGAAATATCAGAATATATATGGATAATAATGAGGCAAGAAGCTCATAAAATAAAGTTCAAAGGCAATATAAAAAGTTCTCTTTATGTTTTCAACCTAAACTTGTCCAAAAAATGTAAAGTTAAGTATTCTACCTGAAAACTGTCTGAACATACCCACACACGGTGACCAGAGAAGATAAAGTTCAAAGTTCAAGGTTCCTGTGATTTCACATAAGCTTCAGTTTAATTTTTTTTTTTAGTGTTTATTTATTTTTGAGAGAGAGAGAGAGAGAGAGAGAGAAACAGTGCTAGCAGGGGAGGGGCAGAGAGAGGGAAACACAGAATCCAAAGCAGGCCCCAGGCTCTGAGAGGTCAGCACAGAGCCCCATGCGGGGCTTGAACCCACGAATCGTGAGATCATGAACTGAGCCAAAGTGGGACACTCAACCCACTGAGCCACCCAGGCACCCCCAGAACCTTCAGTTTTATCCCAAACCCACTTAGGGGGTAAATAAACAAAACAAAAATAAACAATAACAGTGAAAACATGGAATAGCTGCTGCTCTAAAGCTCAGAAGAGGGATGCAGTTCCTACATCCTACATCCTGAACTCACACATAAGAAATGTGCTACTTACTGTTAGCTTTTCCCTTGAGTTGTGAAAAACAGGCACTTTCATTTATCATGGATATACACTCAGCTTTCACCCCAGTTTACCCTATTGCTCCCCACAGCTGCTGATATATTATTCTAAATTAAAAGCACATGAATCCAGTGGGGACCTGTCCTATCATTTTAAGAAGCAGCAACTGGAGGGGTGCCTGGGTGGCTCAGTGGGTCCTACTTCAACTCAGGTCATGATCTCAAGGTTCCTGGGTTCGAGCCCCATGTCTGGCTCTTTGCTGGTAGCTCAGAGCCTGGAGACTGCTTCAGATTCTGTGTCTCCCTCTCTGTCTGCCCCTCAGCTGCTCACGTTCTGTCTCTCTCTCTCTCTCTCAAAATAAGTAAATAAGTAAATAAATAAATAAATAAATAAATAAACATTAAAAAAAAAAAGCAAGTGGAGTCTGCCTCTACACAAGAAGCCACTTATTTTTTAGTTCCATTTTTAGTTCTCAATATAGTTAACGCAGTTAGAAATATTACAAGTAAAATCTTTTGAAAAAACAAAAAAGAAAAAAATCAAAATAAGGGGCAATATGGAAGGAAAAAACAGGCCCCTTGTCACATTAAAGTTAAAAAAACCCCACAACTTTGCATCATTGTTCCCAAAATCCCCTCCCATTCTGCCTAGTTCTAACACTTTTTAGGCTGAATTTAAACACCCTCTCCCACACATTGGCAATATAACTCTCTGATTAAAGGGGTCTCACTTCAAAAATAATCACAATGCCTAAATAGGCCTCCACTCAATTATCTTCAGTTAGCAAGTTCTGCATCCTTACAGAACTGCACTCCTGCCCTTGATCTCAGTACCTAGAAGCACAAATGGCAAATTTCCCACTCCAGAAACTCACCAGTGTGTGATTTTACTTGCCTTCTTCCCCTAACCTTAAAGACCCTAAGCCACCATCTCCCATCTACCAAAACTCAGTAGCCTTCTTTTTCCTTCAAAGAAGAAATGTGGTTCTAACATAAGGCAAACAAAGCTAAACCCCATGGAAAAATGAAATCGATGCAACAAAGAGAAGAAACAGAAGAAGGGGAGGAGGGGTGGAAGATGTGTGTGTCTTCTGAAAAAACAGCTGCCAGAGGAACTTCAATTTAAGGGTTCTGGGGCAGAAGGAGACTGGTATGGAGGAAAACAAAGTGGTCTCCCCACCCTCCTTACCGCCGTAGAACCAGAGGAAGATGCAATATACACACGGATCACCATCCTGGGAACGATGGCCGGCCGCTGTTGTTTGGGTCCTGCAAAGGGCTAGAGAGCAGCTGCCGCAAAGGCTGGAATCCAGCTAGAGGTGGAACAGAGGTTGGAAGAGAAGGGTGGGGGAAGTTAGAAAGGGAAATTGCCAGAGACCCGCCTCCTCCCTTGACTGCTTTCACTGAGCTAAGAACACTGCAGTCTCAGCCCCAAAGCCCGGAAAACACAGGCTCATTTGCATCATTTCTATTTTTTTTTATTAGGGAATCTCGAATAACACCGCGAGATCTGTTGAAACATTTACTTTTTACTATTCTCTCCCCGAGAAGAGGTAGAGGAGAAAGAAAAAAAAAACAAAAGAAAGGGTTGAATTAAATTATATTAAAATGAAGGACATTTTCCCACAGAAACTAAAAGTTCTGTGCATAACTTCCTGGTCAGAAATGTATGCAAATAAGACAGACCTTTCTTGAAATAAGAGGCTCTATGTTGAATACAGACACTGGTAAGAAAGCCCATGCCTTCCAAGCCTTGTGCATTTTAAGACTCCTATTATGTAGTGATTATCTAATGTTAGTTGGTAGCAGAAATTAGGCACTGAAGAAGTAACCAATGACACAGAAGGTTTAAGAAGTTTCAGGTTTCTCTAAGCCCAGAAACGGCAGGACTAGTTTTCTTTCTGTTTCGTTTTTTGTTATGATAGGGAATCCTGTCTCTGTGAAAATTCACAGGAGGCCTGACTGGCAAACTCAATAATGGAGGAAGAAATTGCAAACAATAACAAAATTGAAAATACAGTGTAAGAAAGTGAATGACTTTTTGCTTTGTTTTGTTTTTTTTTGACTGAAGAAAGGGAGTTTGAATCGTATGTTGCAGAGATGTTTAAATGATGAACAGAGAAAATAAACGGTTATTTATAACTCTAGGGAAATGAATAAACAATTGATAATGTCTAGAGAGGGACCCTGTACTTCATAGTGTAATTTCATTATCCCAGATTATGTCATATGAACAGAAATAAGAAACTTGCGGGGCGCCTGGGTGGCTCAGTCAGTTGAGCAGCCGACTTTGGCTCAGGTCATGATCTCACGGTCTGTGAGTTCGAGCCCCGCGTCAGGCTCTGTGCTGACAGCTTAGAGCCTGGAGCCTGTTTCGGATTCTGTGTCTCCCTCTCTCTGACCCTCCCCTGTTCATGCTCTGTCTCTCCCTGTCTCAAAAATAAATAAAACTTTAAAAAAAAAAAAAAAAGAAATAAGAAACTTGCAAGATGAATAAGAGTAAGGTGAGGTAGTCACTTATCTGTCCTACTTCTTTCCTTTTCCTTTGCAGTTTTTCCTCCCTCTCCATTCTAGTGGTGTAATCACCTTTGTCTAGGTTCATTCATTGTAATACCTTCCTAACTGTTCCCTATTCACAGGTTCTCCCTTCTTCAATCTATGTGATCCATACAACAACCTTGAAGGGTGGATATTATAACAATTTTACAGATGAAGAAACTGAGACTCAGGAAAATAAGTAATTTTCCCAATGTCATATAGCTGGTAAATTCCAGAGTCAGTACTAGACCTTAAGTCAACCAACTTCAAAGGCCACCCTCTTGCCCATCCTGTATCACATTGACCAGAATAAGGAAAGTACTCAATAATAGTTAGCTATCTTTCCTTCTAAAATATTACTTTCATACAGGGCACCTGGGTGGCTCAGTTGGTTGAGTGTCCGACTTCGGCTCAGGTCGTGATCTCACAGTTCGAGCCCCACGTCAGGCTCTGTGCTGACAGTTCAGAGCCTGAAGCCTACTTCAGATTCTGTGTCTGCCTGTCTCTCTGCCCCACCCCTGCTCATGCTCTGACTCTCTCTCTCTCTCTCTCTCTCTCTCAAAAATAAACACTAAAAAATTTAAAATATTACTTTCATATATCACTAAACATAGCTCTCCATAGACTATCAAATCAAACCTAAATTCTGTTTCTAAGGAGCTCCTTCCATAATCTGGCCCTACACTAGCCATAGTCTTATCCCTTCCTCCTCCAAACTAACTTCCCTACATAATCATTGTTGACTCCCCATTGAAATCACCATATTTATTCTCATTTTCATGCATTTTCTGTTTTTCTCTCATTCTTCACTTTTCCCCCACACCCTTTTACTCTTTTCTGTCCTCCTCATGTGTCTAACTCCTTCTCTAGATACAACTCAAAATCATTATACAAATGATCAGACAGAAATAAGTCAGGGTGATAAGCCACTTTCATTGTTGTCTAATTCAGGGTGACTGTTATTGTGCTTCCCAGTCCACAGGATAGGAAAATCTTCATTCAAGTTTTGATTTGGCAAAATGTACACAATTTTTCATATACATATATCGCCCAGACTCCTGTCTCTTAGTGGTCAACATGTATTCTATTTGGACATTTTGACCCATAGTCTCTTTTGAATTGAAAAAATAAAAAGAAAGAAAGAAAAACTCTTGTACTTATTCTATATACTCATAAAATAAATTTACATCTGCAGAGAACTGGATGGCAGAATGAATAATGAGTTCAGTTTATCTGAAACTCTCAGGAATGGGAAGATGGAATTCCTGGTATTCCTGGTATTCCTGGTATTTAATGAATTTTAAATCCAGATATATTAATCTAAGTGAAAATTTCACCAATAAACAAAATCTGTTGTCCCTTATTAACAATACTTGGGATACATGAGGGGACCGGCTTTACCAATATTTTTATCCTAGAAATTAACATTATAGATTATATTAGACTTACACCTTACTATATTCAACCATCCCTGGAATGTATATTCTAGAATAGACATTTTTGCTTCATTTTAATCTTATATAAAGTAGTACCCCAAATCATTTC
Source organism: Panthera pardus (assembly GCF_024362965.1). NCBI lineage: Eukaryota > Metazoa > Chordata > Mammalia > Carnivora > Felidae > Panthera > Panthera pardus. The sequence goes on from NW_026526843.1 coordinate 59,683,862, forward strand.
AATATAATTGTATTGGAAAGACTATGGCCTGATTAAAGTAAGATAGATCAAAGAATTTTCAAACAGTATTTGTGACTTATTGCCATAAGATATCATTTATTTATTTATTTATTTATTTATTTATTTATTTATTTATTTATATTTGTAAAATATAATTTATTGTCAAATTAGCTTACATACAACACCCAGTGCTCATCCCAACAAGTGCCCTCCTCAATGCCAATCACCCATTTTCCCTCTTTCCACCCCCGTCCACCCTCAGTTTGTTCTCTGTATTTAAGTGTCTCTTGAGGTTTGCCTCCCTCCCTCTCTGTTTGTAACTATTTTTACCCTTCCCTTCCCCCATGGTCTTTTGTTAGGCTTCTCAAGATCCACATATGAGTGAAAACACATGATATCTGTCCTTCTGACTGACTTATTTCACTCAGCATATGTGTACAATGGAATACTACTTGGTAATGAGAATTAAATCATGCCATTTGCAGCAACATGGATGGAACTGGAAATCTACCGATTTATTAACCAAATGTTAGTATTTTTCAAAATTTATAAAATAAGTTCATGCTGTGTTCAGAAAATTTAGCAAATATTGGAAAGAAAGAAAGTATCTGGAGATAACCATCTTTAATACATTGATGCAAGCCCTTCTAAGTCTAGTCAGGGATAGATGAGAGTGGGTGTGAAGGGTTGAGAGAAGTGGCAAGAAGGAAGAGAGTAAACACATTTTAAAAATTATCGTAGGATACATACTATTTTGTAAATTACTGTTTTTCACTTACAAAGTATTTGAAAAATTATCCCATGTCAGGAAATATTATTCCACATGATTTTTAATGGTTTTACATGGTTCCATTTCACAAACATACCAAAAGTTATTTATCCAGTTCTGCACTATTGGACATGTTGCTTGTTTTCAATTATTCTATATTGTAGTTAATGCTGCAGTATATGTTTATCTACAAATTTTTGTCCACACCTCTAATAATTATTTTGGAATAAATTCTTACATGTGGAATTGCTGGCAAACTAGATAGGCACTCCAGCCTATTAAAATGTTATCATTTGGGCCCAGCATTGCCCTGGTCTATACTGGAAAAGAATGTTGATTTCCTTGAGGAACTATCTGATGTTACCCCAATCACAAGAATGGAGCTGTGGAGGTATGAGTAGAGATTTCATGACTTTGGTCTTAGATATTGAAGTCTAACGACACTTCTTAGCAGGTTTTACTCCCCTCTCCTCCCTCACTGAGTTTTCTGATATAAGTTCCTAACCTTAGCACTTTTCTGATATGCAGGTAAGTTCCTACAAATGCTTCTCTGTCCCAAATCCCCTTTGCCGAGCCAGATACTCATACTAGTAATGGTGTCAGAATGAGTACACCACTACTCAAAATATATATTTTGGTTCCCTGTTTTGAATTTTTAGGCCAACTGCTGAGCTGGAGGGTATAGGATAGTTTCAGTGAGCTGTACACACAGTGATAAAATTGGAGTATAGGTGAAAAGATAGAATAAGAAGACAGGATTGAGGATATCTGTGATATGGGAGAGTTACATAACAGGAGTCTCATAATTTCTGGTAGAAATGGATCATGCATCTTGCATAGGGTAAGAGCTAGAAGACATCTCATTCAGAAATTCTACCTCAATTTCAATCTCCATATTTCCTCCCTCTCAAACGTTTTCACTATATTCCACTGGGGGTTCTGTTTATGATGAGAAAACTCTTCTACATATTCAACCTTTTCCCCATTCTTTCTACCTCCTTGCCTGAACTGATACTTGTTTCTTCAGGGCAGCACTTTCCCTTCTCAAGTAGAGACTACTTATGCTGTCACACCCCATTCCGGGTTGGGAGTCTTCAGGCGGGTTATCTTCAGGAGAGAAGGTCTGCCTAGAAGCTTCATTTTCCTACTCAGCAAATGGCCCATGGGAAAAAGCAGCTCTAATTTATCACTGAGTTCTTTGGATTTGTAATCCATTCCCTTTTCTTACCCTGGTAATTCCTCACTCTTTTGACTAGGTCTTTGATATTTTTAAGAAGATTTTGTAAAGTGTCTTGTAACATTTAAATTGCCTTTTGCAAGAAGGTTGTTCCAGATCACCCAGTCCATTATTGACAAAAGCAGAAAATTTCCTATTTTTAAACTTTTGAGAAAGTGAAAATATTATTTAGCCCATAATACAAAAAGAAGACTACAAAATCACAATTAAGAAATAGTGAAATAGATGGAAAACATTACCATGTCAGCTTTTTTAAACATTACATTTAACATTCATCAGTATTTTACTTCACTTGAAAACAATTTGCAGTTTAGATTTTTCTCCTACAGCAGCAGAATTCGCAAATATACATAATGGTTGTAGAGAAATCACTGTCAAGCATAATTTAATGACTTACTTGGTGCTAAATGATTTTAAAATTAAAAACAAAGTTATAGGGGCACCTGGGTGGCTCACTCAGTTGCGCGTCCGACTTCAGTCCAGGTCATGATCTCACGGTTCATGGGTTCAAGCCCCGCATCGGTCTCTGTGCTGACAGCTCAGGGCCTGGAGCCTGCTTTGAATTCTGTGTCTCCCTCTCTCTCTGCCCCTTCCATACTCACGCTCTGTCTCTCTCTGTCTCTCAAAAATAAACATTGAAAAAAATTAAAAAAAAAACAAAGTTATAAAATATTAATATTTTATTTAACATTTATATTTGAGTAAGAAGATAGGTACATTTGAATTTTTAAAAATTTTGATACACTGTGGAGTGGTGTTTCCAAAATAAGAGTGCCTAGGTTTTTAAGTGTTCAAACAGTGTTTGAACAGTGTTCATCAAACAGTGTTGGATGAAACCACCAACAATGTTATTCAGTGATGCCCTGGTCTCCATGCTTCCATCTGCTCTGGCAGGTGGAAGATTAAGAATATATCTTTTCTTTATTAACAGATAACACATTAACACATACATATCTAAATTTAAAAAAATATTGCACTTTGGAGGACTTACTGTTGTTTTCTCCAAGTGTCACCATCAATGGCATTATCTGCAGTGGAAACAGAGTAGGTTAAATAACAGAGAATTGTGCTTAGGAGTTCTAAGCCTGTTTCAGTCACCTGCTACATGGTGATGTGCATCAGCAGGAACTTTAGGACTTGGTGCCAGAAGACATCTTGGAAGTACTGGGTCCAAAGTTCTGATCTCATCCAAGATGTTATGACCATAGTTGTAGCAGCTACAGGGTGCCACACACCCATGAAAAATAAATGTTCTGTGCTTGAAAAAGCAACGCTTAAAGATAATTTTTTTATCAGCACTATACAGAATTGCAGCAGAGAGGTAGAACGTTATTTTATCCATTGTCCTTGAGCAGTAACAAAAAAAAGGTCTCAGGGAACTGAACAGAACTCCAGGCAAGAACAACAACTATTTCTAAACCCTGCTGATACTTGCCATAAGGGCTACTGGCCCATTAATCTTTCACTGGGTGTCACTGATTCCAGAAGAGTAGTGAGTCAACCTGTGAGGATAACTCCATTAGCATCACAACGAGATGAAATGGTCTAGGTTGGAGGGTGCTTTTCCAAGTATTAGTTCTTCCAAATGAGGCCTGCTTTCAGATCCCTTCCTTACACACGTATACACACCACACCATACCACAATTCCACAATTTAAGGAATCAAAGATCCGAAAAGGACCTCAGAGATCAAATTCCCAGCTCCTTCCACATCCTGACAATAACAACAAGTAGTCATCTAGGCATTAATTGCAAACACCTCCAGTTACAGTAAACTCACAATTCCTGAACCATTCCTATACTGTTTTTGTTCAAGGTAAAATTTTAGAATTTTTTTCTGAGGTTTAGCTGAGCAGTTTCTTTTTATGTTCCTTTGATACTAATAATTCATAGTTATCAACTCATTTCTCTTCTTGTGAAAGCCTTTGCAATAGGAAGCCTTCTCTCCTCCAAGTTAATATTTCCAGTTTCTCTAACCAGTCTTTTTTTTTTAACTATCCTTAATATGCTGTAATGTCCAGAGTCTTTCCTCTAAATAATGTTCCAGTTTGTCAATTTCTCTCTTCTGCAGAAGGTGGTCCCCAAAACTAAATGTCTTGTTCCAAGTATGATATGACTACCATGGTGTAAGTACTGAGGGATCCTCATTCTGGACCATGTGTTTCTCTTTTAGTCCTCCTGCATGATGAGGAATGGCTTTTATCATTGCCATAATTTTTAACATACATATATATTTTTAAACATATATATATTATATTTAATTTTTATAAGGTTTATTTTTGAGAGAGAGACAGGGATGGCAGAGAGAGAGGAATACACAGAATCCGAAGCAGGCTCTAGGCTCTGAGCTGTCAGCACAGAGCCCAATGTGGGGCTCATCCTCAAGAACCACAAGATCATGATCTGAGCCAAAGTCAGACACTTAACCGACGGAGCCACCCAGGTGCCCCGACACACCTGTTAATATATTAAGAGCTCTTTTCGATATGTTGTTTAGGTGAATATTTGTGCAAAACTTTTGCACATTTTTTTATCTGTTTGTCTTGTTTGTTTCTATTCCAAATAGCAGCCTTACTACACATTTTTTTAAGTTTTAATTTAAATTTCTTCTTAGTAAACATATAGTGTAGCGTAATATTAATTTCAGGTATACAATATAGTGATTCAACACTTACATACAACACTCTGCACTGATCAAAAGTTCCCAGCTTAATCCCCATCATTTATATAATCCATACCCACCCACCTCTCTTCTGGTAACCATCTGTTTGTTTTCTATAGTCAAGAGTCTGTTTCCTGGTTTGCCTCTTTTTTTCCCCTTTTGCTCATTTGTTTTGTTTCTTAAATTACACATATGAGTGAAATCATATGGTATTTGGCTTTCTCTGACTTATTTCACTTAGCATAATACTCTATAGCTCTATCCATGTTGTTGCAAATGGCAAGATTTCATTCTTTTCTATGTCGAGTAATATTCCATGGTATTTGTGTATATATATAACATATATACATACCACATCTTCGTTATCCACTCATGGACACTTGGGCTGTTTCCATAAATGGGCTAGTGTAGATAATGCTGCTTTAAATATTGGGGTTTGTGTATCTCTTTGAACTAGTATTTTTGTATTCTTTGGGTAAATACAGTGTAGTGCAATTGCTAGGTCATAGGGTAGTTCTATTTTTAACTATCTGAGGAATGCCCATACTGTTTTCCAGAGTGGCTGCACAACTCTGCATTCCCACCAACAGGGCAAGAGGGTTCCCCTTTCTCCACATCCTCACCAACACCTGTTATTTATGGTGTGTTTTTTAAACTTTATTTATTTTGAGAGAGAGAGACAGACAGACAGACAGACAGATGTGGGGCTTAACTGACTGAGCCACCCAGGCACCCCTCTTATGTTGTTGATTTTAGCCATTCTGACAGGTGTGAAGTGATACCTCATTGTAGTTTTGATTTCCATTTCCCAGATGATCAGTGATCATGAACATCTTTTCATGTGTCCGTTGGCCATCTGTATGTCTTCTCTGGGAAAATGTCTATTCTGTCCATTGTTAATTGGATTATTCATTTTTTGACTGTTGAATTTTATAACATCTTTACATATTTTGGGTACTATCCCTTATCAGATATGTCATTTGTAAATACCTTCTCCCTTTCCCTAGGTTGCCTTTTAGTTTTGTTGACTGTTTCCTTTGGTGTGCAGAAGCTTTTTATTTTGATGAAGTCCCAATACTTTATTTTCCCTTGTCTTAGGAGGCATAGCTTGTAAGAAGTTGTACAGCCAATGTCAAGGAGGTTACTGCCTGTGTTCTCCAGGATTTTTAATAGTTTCATGCCTCACATTTAGGTCTTTAATCCATTTTAAATTTGTTTTTGTGTACGGTGTAAGAAAGTTGTACAGTTTCATTCTTTTGCATGTTGCTGTCAAGTTTTCCCAACACCATTTGTTGAAGAGACATTGTTTTTTTCCATTGGATATTCTTTCCTGCTCTTTCGAAGATTAATTGACCATATAGTTGTGGGTAAATTTCTGGGTTTTCTATTTTGTTCTATTGATCTATGTGCCTATTTTTGTGCCAGTACCATACTGTTTTTATTACTACACCCTTGTAATACAACTTGAAGTCTGGAATTGTGTTGTCTCCAGCTTTGTTTTTCTTTTTCAAGATTCCTTTGGCTATTTAGCGTCTTTTCTGTTTCTGTATAAATTTTAGAATTGTTCTAGCTCTGTGAAAAATTTTCATAGGGATTGCATTAAATGTGTAGATTGCTTGGGGTAGTATACATATTTTAAGAATATTTGTTCTTCTGAGGCACCTGGGTGAACAAAGGATGAGAGATCACAACCAACACTGTCGAAATACAAACAATAATAAAAGACTAATATGAACAATTAAATCTCAACAAATTGGGCAATCTGGAAGAAATGGACAAATTCCTAGAAACATGTATAAAAGCTGAAACAGGAAGAAATAGAAAATTTGAACAGACTCCTAACCAGTAAAACAAAAATGTATCAATAATAAAAAATCTCCCACCAAAGCATTAGAGACTGTTAAAAACTGAGAACAAACTGAGGGTTGATGGGGGGTGGGAGGGAGGGCAGGGTGGGTGATGGGTATTGAGGAGGGCACCTTTTGGGATGAGCACTGGGTGTTGTATGGAAACCAATTTGACGGTAAATTTCATATATTAAAAAATAAAATAAAATAAAATAAAATAAAATAAAATAAAATAAAATAAAATTCGTTACTGACTCTGAAAAAAAAAAAAAAAAAATCTCCCAACAAAGAGTCCAGGGCTGAATAGCTTTCCAGGGGAATTCTACCAAACATTTAAAAAAGAGTTAACACTTATTTTTTGAAGCTGTTCCCAAAAACAGAAATGGAAGGAAAACTTCCAAACTCATTCTATGAGTACAGCATTTCCTTGATTCCAAAACCAGACAAAGACCTCACTGAAAAGAACTACAGACAAATTTCCTTCATGAACGTGGATGCAAAAATCCTCAACAAGATACTAACAAACCTGATCCAACAATACAGTTAAAGAATTATTCACCATGATCAAGTAGGATTTATTCCTGGGATGCAGATCTCATTCAATATCCACAAATCAATATCTGCAAATCAACCAATGTGATACATCACGTTAATAAAAGAATGGATAAGAACCACATGATCCTCTCAATAGATGCAGAAAAATCATTTGACAAAATACGGTATCCTTCTTTATAAAAAAACATCAAGAAAGTGGGGATAGAAGGATCATACCGCAACATCATAAAGGCCATATATGAAAGACCCACCACTAATTATGATCCGCAATGGGGAAAAACTGAGAGCTTTCCCCCCTAAGGTCAGGAACATGACAAGGATGTCTACTTTACTCTCACTAGTGTTATTCAACATAGTGTTGGAAGTCCTAGCCTCAGCAATCATACAACACAAAGAAATAAAAAGTATCCAAATCGACAAGGAGGAAATCAAACTTACACTCTTTGCAGAAGACATGATACTCTACATGGAAAACCCAAAGACTGTACCCAAAAAACTGCTAGAACTGATACATGAATTCATCAAAGTTACAGGATATAAACTCAGTGTTTAGAAATCTGTTGCATTTCTATGCAACAATAATGAAGCAGAAGAAGGAGAAATCAAGGAATCGATCCCATTTACAGTAACACCAAAAATCATAAAATACCTAGGAATAAACCTAATTGAAGCGGTTAAAAAACTATACACTGAAAACTATATAAAGCTTATAAAAAATGAAAAAGAAACAAAAATTGGAAAACCAGTCCATGTTCATGGATTAGAAGAACAAATATTGTACTACAATTTGGGCAGTATCGATACTACCTAAAGCAATCTACATATTCAATGTAATCCCTATCAAAATAACACCGACTTTCTTCACAGAGCTAGAACAAACAATCTTAAAATATTTATGGAAGCAGAAAAGACCCTTAATAGCCAAAGCAATCCTGAAAAAGAAAATCAAAGCTGGAGGCATCACAATTCCAGACTTCAAGATGTATTACAAAGCTGTAATCATCAAGACAGTATGGTACTGTCACAAAAACAGACAAATAGATCAATTGAACAGAATAGACAACCCAGAAATGGACACTCAAATGTATGGTCAACTAACCAATGACAAAGCAGGAAAGAATATCCAATGGAAAAAAATAGGCTCTTCAGAAAATGGTACTGGGAAACCTGGACCAGATATGCAGAGAATGGACCTGGATGACTTTCTCACACCATACACAAAAATAAACTCAAAATGGATGAAAGGCCTAAATGTAAGACAGGAAGTCATCAAAATCCTAGAGGAGAAAACAGGAAACAACCTCTTTGACATTGGTCACAGAAACTTCTTACCTAACATGTCTCCAGAGGCAAGGGAAACAAAAGCAAAAATGAACTTTTGGGACCTCATCAAGATAAAAACCTTTTGCACAGAGAAGGAAAGAATCAACAAAACTAAAAGGCTACCAACAGAATTGGAGGAGATATTTGCAAATGACATATCACGGAAAGGGTTAGTGTCTAAAATCTATAAGAACTTATCAAACTCAGCACCCAAAGAAACTAATCCAGTGAAGAAATGGGAAAAGACATGAATAAACATTTTTCCAAAGAAGACATCCAGATGGCTAATAGACACATAAAAAATGCTCAACATGACTCATCATCAGGGAAATACAAATCAAAATCACAATGAGATACCACCTACCACCTGTCAGCATGGCTAAAATGAACAACTCAGGCAACAACAGTTGTTGGTGAGGATGCAGAGAAAGAGGAACCCTTTTGCACTACTGGTGGGAATTCGAACTGGTGCTACCACTCTGGAAAACAGTATGGTGGTTCCTCAAAAAATTAAAAATAGAACTACCCTACGACCCAGCAATTGCACTACTAGGTATTTATCCAAAAGATAAAAAAATGCTGATTCGAAGGGGCACATGCACCCCCATGTTTATAGCAACAATATCAAAAATAGCAAAATTATGGGAAGAGCCCAAATGTCACTCGAGTGATGAATGGATAAAGAAGATGTGGTTTATATATACAATGGAATACTACTTGGCAATGAGAAAGAATGAAATCTGGCCATCTGTAGCAACGTGGATGGAACTGGAGGGTATTATGCTAAGTGAAATAAGTCAGTCAGAGAAAGATGGATACCATATGTTTTCACTCATATGTGGATCTTGAGAAACTTAACAGAAGACCATAGGGAAGGGGAAGGGGGAAAAAAAGTTACAAACAGAGAGGGAGGGAGGCAAACCATAAGAGATTCTTAAATACAGAGAACAAACTGAGGGTTGATGGTAGTGGGGGAGAGGGGAAAGTGGGTGATGGGCATTGAGGAGGGCACTTTTTGATACATACACACACACACACACACACACACACACACACACACAATGGAATGCTACTTGGTGATGAAAAAGAATGAAATCTTGCAATTTACAACAATGTGGATGGAACTAGAGCATATTATGCTAATTGAAATAAGTCAGTTAGGGAAAGACAAATATCCTATGATTTCACTCATATGTAGAATTTCAGATACAAAACAGATGAACATAAGGGAAGGGAATCAAAAATAATAAAAAAAAACAGAGAGGGAAAGAAACCATAAGAAACCCTTAAACAAACTGAAGGTTGCTGGCAGAGTGTTGGGTAGGGTATTGGGCTAAATGGGTAAGGGGCATTAAGGAGGATACTTGTTGGGATGAGCACTGGGTATTATATGTAAGTGATGAATCACTAAATTCTATTCATGAAATCATTATTACACTATATGTTAACTAACATGGATTTGACTTTTTAAAAAATGGTATTTGGAAATCTGGACAGGGACATGCAGGGAATGGATGCAAAAAAAAAAAAAAGGATTAGTATCCAAAATCTATAAAGAACTTATCAAACTCAACACCCAAAAAATAAATAATGCAGTTAAGAAATGCGCAGAAGGCATGAATAGACATTTATCCAAGGGAGACCTACAGATGGCTCACAGACACATTAAAAGATGCACAACATTACTTATCATCATGGAAATATAAATCAAAACCAGGATTAGATATGTCCTCATACTTGTCAGCCTTGTCAGAATGGCTAAAATTAACCACTCAGAAAATAACAGGTGTTAAGGATGTGGAGAAAGGTGGACCCTCTTACACACTGGGTGGGAATGTAAATTGGGGCAGCCACTCACGAAAAGAGTATGGAGGTTCCTCAAAAGATTAAAAATAGCTCTACCCAATGATCCAGTAAATGCACTACTAGATATTTTCCCAAAGGGTACAAAAATAGTGAATCTAGGGATACATGTACCCTGATGTTTATAGTAGTGTTATCTACAATAGTCAAATTATGGAAAGATCCCAAATGTTCATCAACGGATGAATGGATAAAGAAGATGTGGTATATATATATATACACACACACACACACACAAATGGAATATTACTCAGCAATTCAAAATAATGAAAGCTTGACATTTTTAATGATATGAATGAAGGTAGAGAGTATTATTCTAAGTGAAATAAGTCAGAGAAAGACAAATACCATATGATTCCACCCATATGTGAAATTTAAGAAACAAAACAAATGAACATAGGGAAATCAAAAAGAGAGGCAAAACAAGAAACAGACTCTTAACTATAGAGAACAAACTGAGGGTTACTGGAGGGGAAGTGTGTGTGGTGGGGGAAGGGTTAAGTAGGTAATGTGTATTAAGGAGGGCACTTGTGATTAGCACAGCATATGTAAGTGCTGATTCACTAAATTCTACACCTGAAATTAGTGTTGCATTATATGTTAATTATCTGGAAATTAAATGAAATCATGGAACAAAAATAAAATTGCACATGAAATATTACAAAAATTGACACATGTTGCACAACTTATTAAGTCTTGATTAATTTCAAACGGTTTAAATGCATACAGAATATATTAGAGTAGAAATCAATAACAAAAAGAAAACTAAAAGATTCCCATATGTTTGAGCAAATTAAGTAACATACTTCTAAACAATTCATGAATGAAAGTGAAAAATCCACCACTGAAATTAGAAAATTTTGAACTCAATGGTGAAAATGCAGCATACTGGAACGTGTAATAATAAGAGGTTGTTACGGCTGATGTCAAAGAGGTTATTGTCTGTATTCTTATCTAGAATTTTGATGGTTTCTGATTTCACATTTAGGTGTTAAATCCACTTTGGATTTATTTTTGTGTATGGTATAAGAAAGTGGTCCAGGTTCATTCTTTTATACGTAGCTGTCCAGTTTTCCTAGTACCATTTGTTGAAGAGACTGTCTTTTTTCCATCGGATATTCTTTCCTGCTTTGTCAAAGATTAGTTGACCATATAGTTGTGGGTTCATTGCTGAGTTTTCTATTCTCTTCCACTGATGTATTTGTATGTTTTTGTAACAGTACCATACTGTCTTGATAACTACAGTTCTGTAATATGACTTGATGTCTAGAATTGTGATGCCTGCAGCTTTGCTTTTCTTTTTCAAGATTGCTCTAACTATTCAGGTCTTCTGTTGTCCCTTACAAATTTTAGGATTATTTATTCTATCTCTGTGAAAAATGCTTGTGATATTTTGATAGGTATTGAATTAAATGTGTAGATTCCTTTGGGTAGCATAGACATTTTAAGAATATTTGTTCTTCCAATCCATAAGCATGAAATGTTTTCCCATTTCTTTGTTTCATCTTCAATTTCTTTCACCATTGTTTTATAGTTTTCAGAGTTTTCACATCTTTTATCTCTTTGGTTAAGTTTATTCCTAAGTATCTTATGGTTTTAGGTGCAATTGTAAATGGGACTGATTCTTTGATTTCTCTTTCTGCACTTCATTACTGGAGTATAGAAATGCAACAGATTTCTGTATGTTAATTTTGTATCCTATGACTTTACTGAATTTGTGTATCCATTCTAGCAATTTTTTGGTGGAGTCTTTGGGGTTTCAATATAGAGTTTCATGTCATTTGCAAATTGTGAAAATTTGATTTCTTCCTTGCCAATTTTGATGCATTTTATTTCTTTTTGTTTTCTGATTGCCGAGGTTACGACTTCCAGTACTATGTTAAATAACAATGGTGAGAGTAGACATCACTATCTTCTGGACCGTAGAGGAAAAGCTCTCATTTGTTCCCCATTGAGGATGATACTAGCTATGGTATTTCATATATATCCTTTATGATGGTGTGGTATGTTCCCTCTAACTCTACTTTGTTCAAGAGTTTTATCTTAAATTGATGTTGTACTTTGTCAAATGCTTTTCCTGCATCTATAAAAAGGATCATATGGTTCTCATCCTTTCCTTTTCAAATGTGGTGTATCATGTTGTCTGATTTGCAAATATTGAACCACACCTGTAGCTCAGGAATAAATCACACTTGTCTGGGTGAATAATTCTTTTAATGTTCTGTTGGATTTGATTTGCTTGTAATTTGTTGAGAATTTTTGCCACCATGTTTATCAGGGCTAGTAGCCTGTAGTTCTTTTTTTAGTGGAGTCTTTATTTGGTTTTGGCTTTGGGGTAATGTTGGCCTTATAGAATGAATTTGGATGTTTTCCTTCCATTTATATATTTTTTGGAACAGTTTAAGAAAAAAATAGGTATTAACTCTTCTTTAAATGTTTGATAGAATTCAATTGTGAAGCCATTTGGCCCTGGGCTTTTGTTTGTGGGGAGATTTTTGATTACTGATTCCATTTCTTTGCTGGTTATCAGTGTGTTCAAGTTTTCTATTTCTTCTTGTTTCAGTTTTGGTAGTTTATATGTTTCTAGGAGTTAATCTATTTCTTCTAAATTGTGCAATTTGTTGGCATATAATGTTTCATAATATTCTCTTATAATTGTATATCTGTGATTTTGGTTGTTATTTCTTATCTCTCATCTATGATTTCATTTATTTGGGTTCCTTCTATTTTCTTTTTGATATATCTGGCTACAAGTTTATCAATTTTATTAATATTTTCAAAGAATCATCACCTGGTTTTATTGTTCTGTTCTACTGGCTTTTTTTTTTGTCTATATCAATTATTTATGCTCTATCTTTATTATATTCCTTCTTCTGCTGGCTTTAGGCTTCATTTTTTTTTCTTTTTCTAACTTCTTTAGGTTAGGTTTCTGGTATTTATTTGACATTTTTATTGCTAATTGAAATAGGCCTATATTGCTATATACTTTTTCTGACAACTTTTGCTGCATTCCTAAGGTTTGGAACCATTGTGTTTTCATTTTCATTTTTTTCCATGTAATTTTAAATTTCTTTTTATGTCCTGTTTGAACCATTCATTGTTTAGTAGCATGTTGTTTAACCTGCATGTATTTATGGTTTTTCCAAATTTTTTTCTTGTGGTTAACTTCAAGCTTCATAGAATTGTGGTCAGAAATACCATATGAGTGGTATGATCTCTGTCTTTTTGTACTTGTTGAGGGCTGATTTGTGACCCAGTTTGTGATCTATTCTGAGCAATGTCCCATAAACACTTGAAAAGTATGTGTATTCTGCTGCTTTAGGATGGAAATATTCTGAATATATCTGTTAAGTCCATCTGTTCTGGTGTGCCATTCATAGCCATTGTTTCCTTGTTTACTTTCTGCTGAGATGATCTTTCCATTTCTGTAATTGGGGTGTTAAATTACCCTACTATAATTGATTATCAATCAGTTCCTTTTTGTTTTGATATACTTTTTTAAATGTTTATTTATCATTGAGAGAGAGCAAGCACAAGTGGGGAAGGGGCAGAGAGAGAAGAAGATTCAGAATCTGAAGCAGGCTCCAGACTTTGAGTTGTCAGCACAGACCCTGATGTGAGGCTCAGACTCACGAACTGTGAGATCATTACCTGAGCTGAAGTTGGACACTTAACCAACTGAGCCACCCAAGCACCCCAATATTGATTTATATATTTTGATGCTGTCATGTTGGCAACATAAATATTTACAAGTTTTAGAACTTCTTGTATATAGTCCCCTTTATAACAATATAGTGCCCTTCTTTTTCTCTTGTTATAGTCTGGTTTAGAATCTGGTTTGTCTGATGTAATTATTACTACTCCAGCTTTATTTTAATGGCTATTTGTATGATAAATGTTTCTATATTCCCTCACTTTCAATCTGCATATGTCTTTAGGACTCAAATGAGTCTCTTACAGACTACATATAAATGGGTCTTGTTTTTTATCCATCCTGACATCCTGTATCTTTTGATTGGAGAATTTATTCCATTTACCTTCAGAGTAATTATTGATAGATATATATCTAGTGCCATTTCATTACTTTCTTGTTGTTTCTGGAGATTTTCTCTGTTACTTTCTAGTATTTGTCACTTTTGTTCTTTCCTTTTCACTCAGAGAGTTCCCTCTTATATTTCTTGCAGGGCTGGTTTAGTGGGCATGAACTCCTTCAGTGTTTATTTGTCTGGGAAATTCTTATCTCTCCTTCTCTTCCATATGACAGTCCTACTGGATAGAGCATTCTTGGTTGCAGATTTTTTTTCCCACTCAGCACATTGAATATATCATGCCACTCCCATGTGGTTTGCCAGGTTTATGTGGAGAGGTCTGTTGCTCACTTTATTGGTCTTCCCTTGTAAGGAGGGACTCCTTTTTTCTTGCTGTTTTTATGATGTTTTCTTTATGGTTATATTTTGCAAATTCAATTACAATATATCTTGGTGTTGGCCTGCTTTTGTTGATTTAAATAGGAGTTCTCTGTACCTCCCAGTTTTGGACATATGTTTCCTTCCCCAGATTGGGGAACTTTTCGTTATAATTTCCTCAAATAAACCTGCTGTCCCCTTTTCTCTATTCTTCTTATGGAGTCCTATATACAAATATTATTACTTTTGATGGAGTGACTGAGTTCCCTAAGTCTACTCTTGTGACCTAAAATTTTACTTTCTTCTTTTGTTCAGTTTTATTATTTTGTATAATTCTATCTTCTATATCACTTATTTGATCCTCTGCTTCTTCCATCCTCATGGTCATTGAATTTTGGTTATTGCATTGTTCATCTTATCCTAGTTTTTTATAGCTCTTTTATCTCTGTAGCAAGGGTCTCCCTGAAATCTTCCTTATTTTTCTCAAGTCCAGCTAGTATCCTTATGATGTTGCTTTAATTTATGGATCAGGCATATTACTTATACCTGTTTTGATTAGATCCCTGGTTGTGACTGTGACCTTTTCTTGTTTTTTCTTTTGGGATGAATTCCTCTGTCTTAGCATTTTGTCTAGGTCTCTGTCCTCTTCTCTGTGTTCAAAGTAGGTTATGTTATCTGCTCCTGAAGACAATGCCTTTATGAAGAAAAGGTCACATACTGCCCAAAACCTGGTGCTACAGGAAGTGTCTTTGGTTTGTGCTGTGTGCACTTTGCTGCTGTGTTTTAGCTGCTGTATCCCTCAGGTCAGTCATCTGTACTGTTTCTCGTTGCCTGCAGTGGGCAGTGTTTGGACCTTGGTTAAGGTGTCAGGAGTTTTAAGTTAGGTGAGCTCTGGTCTCCTTGCTAAAAGAGACACGATTCTATTTCCACTAGAACTGAAGCTTTGTAGAACTCTATGGTCAGTAGCCATAGCGTGTGCAGAACTGTTCTGCTTATCTTCTGGGGGTTGAGACTTGCTGCACTGGTCATTAGGTGCACTTGCATGAGAGAAGAGAAGCAGTATCAGTGGAGTGCAAGAGGGTGGGACTTGGTATAAGCAGTTTAGGCAGCCAGTGTTGGAACTATGTTGTTTAATGAAGTTGGTTTATGCTGAGGGGTGGGAGTGTATAATAGTGCCAGCCAGCTCCTTGATCCCTGGACAGGGGAGTCTGTGTTTGCTGTTCTCAGGGAAGCTCTTTCAGAGTATCAAATAACTTCCCCTTGTGCATCACAGGAATTTTTCAGATTGTTGATTTCATAGTGTCTGTTTCGGGTTACTTGCTTGCCTGAACACAAGTGCGGCATACCTTGAACTCTACCCTATCCAGGACTGCTGACTTTTAAAATGCCAAATTTCAGAGACTTGGTGTGGCAAGGACCTGTGATGGTCCTCTGGAAAAGGGTCTCTCTCACTGCACTGGGACAAATGCAGGTTTGACCCAGAAGGGCATTCATGGCACAGCATCAGGGCTTGGGATTTGGAGCAAAGCAGGCTAAACAGCCAGTGTCTGTGTTAGCCACCCTTAGCAGGGGTTTACGCTCCTATGCTGAGGGGCAGGGGAGGAAACGGCACCTACCAGCTCTTTTGTCCCTGAAGAGGCTATGCTGCCTTTCACAGATGCACTCTAAGAAGAGGGAACAGTCTCTCCTATTTCATCTTAGGTAATAGATCATGCTGTCTGCCCCAGGGATACCTGCCTGCCTTCTCTCCAGAAATAGGGCAGTGCCCTGAGGGTTCTATTCCAGCCATGCCATGAACCTCTAAGACTCCAGTCTTTGAGCCCCACTGGTTGCAAAAACTCATGAAAATCAGCCCCTTTCATTTTCCCCAGCCAATGCCTTTGGGGAAGTGCTCTCTTTGAGCAATCTCCTGTGTTCTCCTTTCTCTCTCTCTTGCATTTCTCTGCAAACAGGGCTCCATCCCCTCCACAGCATCCATGATCTGTTTCTCCCCCAAAACATTCACTTCCTACCTTCCTTGAAGTGGCCTTTCCTGACCCTCTTGTTGTGCAGTTTGTTCTATCAGCCCTCAATTCAGTTTCTTGAGTATTCAGGTTAATTTGGTGGTTATCTAGCTGTGTTTGAGGCATGAGGCAAGCCTAGGGTCCTCCTACTACACCACCGTCTTAGGTCTCTCATTCCCCAATAATAAAGCTATTATTTATGTAGATGTAGATAGTAGTTACATAGTTGTGTTTATTTAAGTTAATGAAGCTGTACATTTGATTTGGACACTTTTCTTGTTATGTATGTCTTATATATGTTACATAATTAAATGTTTCTTTTTAAATAATAAACTAAAGAGACATAAAAACTTAATGAATGTTAGCAATATAACATTGTATGAAAATATTGTTTTAAAAGATTACTTATGGCATAAATCTTTCTTAAATTAAAAAAATAGCTAAAATTATATACATCTTCAGAATACATTTAAATTCAATAAAGCTAAATAAAGTAGAAATCCAGGGAACACTAAACATGGAATCAAGGTAAGTCACCCAAAGAAGTGGAATAGCAGGAGGAAAATATATGGTTAAATGTAAAATCATTGTCATGGTCTAACTTTCATTTTGGCTGTTGGGTTTGTGCATGCTTATTACATTATAAAAACTGATTTACTAAAATAAATAACTAAAAGTAATCCATGTATGAGAACAATCAAGAGAGTGTATATGTGAAAATATTTGTAATAAAGTCAATTCTGTGCATCTGAGATCCAAAATATTTTAAATAATTTAAAAATGATGATAAAAACATTTTCTGTCTATTTAAAAATGTGAGTGATATATATGTTTTCAAAATTATTTTAGAAAGTATGAAAGCATAATGTTTAAATTTGATCTAGAAGACACTTTTCCATCTTATATTAATAACAAAATAATTTTTTTCAAATTCCTTCCAAAAATTAAAATATAATATGTCTGCTCATTCTCCTTTCTACTACTCTAGTGATTCTATAAAGAAACTTAAATTAGCACTGTATTTCCAAAACTGTATTTTATAAAATATTAGTTTGAGATAATGTTGATAAGTAATGCACTCATACACACAACAAAATAGTTTTGTGCTCACATTTGGGAAAGACTATATATTATGTTTACCCTATTGGAAATCTATAATACACTTTAGTGTATTAAAACTCTGCAAGACTTTACAGAGTGCATGTGGCTTTTCACATGTACATGTGAAGACATATGTTTCACTTTGCTTAATCTCATCTTTCCTAAATTTATTGGGTCATAGAAGACATATTTTCTTTTTGCAGAACTACCCTATTAACATTCAATACTCTAAGGGACAACAGTATAGGTAACACCGGTCTACTGGTCTAGCATAATATATTCCTAGTAAACCCACACTAACTTAGAGTGATCAACATTTCGTTTACAAAGTACTTTTTAATATATTTAGAATCTTTCTTAGAATTATAGTGCTTCATTCAAATAATATTCTCCCACTATCAGTCTTATGGAAACTCTTTCATTCTTATTGTTAAGATAATTCAATTTCATTCACTACTATCCTCACTACTAAGAAGTTGTTCTCACAAACCTCATGGAGACTGAGAATTAGGATAAGAGTACCAAGTGTGAATAGCAAGTCTATCTGTAAATATTTGGAATGAGGTCATATGCTACAATAAAGCAGATGACTGGTACTATTATGAAAACATAAACTGCAGAAAAGAACACTTCTATTTTTAGACAATAAGATTGAAAATAAATGCTTTTGGAGTGGTTATTATGTGCAATAATTGTGAATAGCACTACATGTGCATTATTACACCTAAATCTTCATAGAAATCATACAAAATAGCTATTATTATCCCTATTAACAGAAGATTAAACTAAGGTACAATGTTTAAGTACCTTGTTCAAGATCATGTAACTGGCAGAGAAGCATTATTTAAAAAGTAAGTTTATTTAATTTCATGTGTTCTTAGCCAGTATGCTATACTGCCTCCCTGAGGACAAAGACCACATTTTATTTACATCTTAATACTTCAGAATCCCTAGTAGTTGCTCAAAAATATTTGCTGAATGAACAAATGTATAAATGAATACATTTTAGCTAGATTAAGGGACATTCATGCATTCAAAGAATGTATGTGCTTTAGGTAAATATCTCTATCAGTCTTGGAATCTCAGTTCCTACTTATTAATGTTCTCCCCGACTAGTCTATTGAAGTCGGTCTAAATACCATCAATGTCTTCGAAATTAATCTTTGACATTCTGGAAACTAAACTGAAAGATTTTTTAAAAAGCTTAATAGATTTCTGCATACCTTTCAATAAAGGACTGTAGGATGTGTGAGGTCTCCATGAATAAGTGCAGCAGTGTAATAAATACACATATTTTAAAGATTTAATTCTTATTTTTGGCTAATGAGACTATTATTATACTAAAAAGTTATCATCTGAGGTATCACTAACTATTGTGATAGCATTGTCATCATATGTTAATTTAGGAGTTATAGAAAAACTATTTCACCATCCTAATTGACCACCTATTATAACTCCAGGGGTTCACAATCTCATAAAGACAACAAATCTAAGTAAATAATTCTAATACAAGATAGTGATAAATGCAATAAGAGACAACAGCAAAGAAACTGTAGGAAGAAATTCATTAACATAGGTAGAACTGAAAAGCTTGTATTAATTCAAAACACAATGTACTGGGCAACTATCATATGCCGGATATTGTGCACATTGTGAAAGAGACAGAGGGACATTAACAAAAGAGTCTTACACTTAAGTTCATAACATTGTAGGAATGACTGAAAAGAAACAAAAAATTATAGTACTGACTGAGGAGTGTTATGGAAACTGCATATAAACAGTGGAGGAGAACATTAAAGGGAAAGACTAAATCTTGGATGAAATGAGGAAGGCCTGCTGAGGAGTTAACTTTTTTCTTTTAAAATGTTACTTATTTAGGAGGGAGTTAAAATGGCAGAGAAGTAGGCAGACCGGGAATTTCCTCATCCATCAAACACAGTTGTATTGAGCTCAGATCACTTGAAACACTCAGGCAATCTGTGGAGTGGCAGAAGGATCTCCACAGGTGGAGGGAGACAGCTTGGCAGGATCAAGTTGTGTGTATGTGAATTGGAGGAGATTAAATGGGTTAGGCACAGAGGGGAGAGGACCCTTTCTGTGCAGAGACAAAAGAAAGGGAACGGCAGAGGGCTTCTGTATCTGGTTAGTACAAGAGGAAAACCTCTCCAGAATGGAGACTGAGAAATACAATACAAGGAGTACCAGTTTATATTTTGCAAACAGCCTTAGAAGCTGAAACTTGGAGGTTTCAAAAGCGTGTGACTTTCTCCAGAGCAAAGCCAGAGCTGTGTGTGCATGCCTGGGGGGGTGGAAACAAGCCAGCCCAGAGTGCTGTAGAGATCTCACAGGTGCACTGGGAAAGAATAGTCCCCTTCCTTGAGTACTGTGGGAAAGTTTATTGCCTCCCCAAAGGACAAAAGATGCTGCAGGTGCCAGCAGAAGGCCTTTTATCAGCAGGGCTGAGTGGTGCTACACCAGAACGGGGTACATGCAGTGCAGGGCCCCTTAAGACATCGGGTTTGAATTCCATCCAGAATGCCTAAGTGGTGCGGGAGTACTGTGGAGCAGGGCAAGCTGATCATCAGTGATATATTGTGAGGGCTTCCTGAACAGTGTGGGTTGAGATTCCCCGCCTGGGGAAGACAGTGTGGGGTGAGGCCATTTTTCTTCACAATACCAAAACAGTAGGACTTCAGAGAGGAGTAAAGCAGCCCCCAATGGAGGTGGGGCCCGGTTCTGCCAAACTCTGCCCCTATATGCCTGGCAACTGCTTATCTACTAGAGGAAGACTGTCACTGAGCCAACTGGACTACCTCTCCTCCAGACCAGCACAGCCACCACTCCCAGGCACCAACAGACAACTGTTTTTTTTGTTTTTGTTTTTGTCACTTGTCTGTTTGTCTTTTGTTCTTCTCTTCACTTCTCTTTTATTTTTCTTTCTATCCTCTTCTTTTTTCCTTTTCAATTCAGGCTCATAGTTTCTGATTTGTTTTTGGTCAATTCTTGTTATATGTATATTACATACAAATTGTGTGTTATATATATAAATTTTGTTTTGTTTTGTTTGTATAACCAGGCATTTTTACTCTATTCTTTTTACACCTTTTCAATATCTTCTTTTTCTTCTTTATTTTCCTTTCTCTCTCTCTCTCTCTGGATTTAGCCTTTTGGTTTTCCTGATTCTCTGCTTGGTCTTCTTTTCTCCACTTTTATTTTTCTCCTTGTATGGTATCAGGCTTATACAACCCCCCCCCTTTTCCTTTAATTCCAGGATTACTTCATTGAACAAATCAAAGTACACCTGTTTGGGGTATCTGGGTGGCTCAGTCGGTTGGGCATCTGACTTCACCTCAGGTCACAATCTCACAGTTTGTGAATTTGAGCCCCATGTTGGGCTCTGTGCTAACAGCTAAGAGCCTGGAGCCTCCTTCATTTTCTGTGTCTCCCCTGCTGTCTGCCCCTTCCATGCTCATGCTCTGTCTCTCTCTGCCTCTCAATAATAAATAAACATTAAAAAAATTAAAATTCAGAGCACACTTGTTTGAAGCTCCAAACACTCCACCACTACAAGCAAGGAGGAGCTTTTCAGAGGACTAAGAAGCCAAAGCACAACAACAGAGTGCGTGCAGCACACACCAAAAACATGTTCTGAAGTGTCAGGCCCTGGAAAGTATATAACCCCTATTTAATATAGTAGTACTCACAGGGGCAGGACACATAACAAAACAAGGTATTAAAACACACAAAAGACAGAAACTTTGCCAAAATGATGAAAGGGATGAATTCTCTCCAAAAGAAAATTGAGGAAAAAATAACAGCCAGAGAATTGCTCAAAACAGATATAAACAATATATCTGAAAAAGAATTTAGAATAAAAGTTATAAGACTACTAGCAGGGCTTGAAAAAGCATAGAAGACAGCAAAGAATCTATTGCCGCAGAGATAAAAGACATAAGAACTAGTCACAATGAGGGGTGCCTGGGTGGCTCAGTTGGTTAAGTGTCCGACTTTGGCTCAGGTCATGATCCCGTGGTTCATGGGTTCAAGCCCTGCATCAGGCTCTGGGATGACAGCTCGGAGCCTGGAGCCTACTTCAGATTCTGTGTCTCCTTCTCTCTCTACCCCTCCCCCACTTGTGCTTTGTCTCTTTCTCTCAAAAATAAATAAACATTTAAAAAAAAGAACTAGTCACAATGAATTAAGAAATGCTATGAATGAGATGCAAAATAAACTAGATACAGTGACAGTGAGGATGGAAGAAGCTGAAGAGAGAATAGGTGAAACATAAGAAAAAATTATGGAAAATAATGAAGCTAAATAAAGAAGGAAAAGAAATTACTAGATCACGAGGGGAGAATTAGAGGGCTAAGAGGTTCCATGAAATGAAACAATATCCGTATCATAGGAGTTCCAGAAAAAGAGTGAAAGGGCAGAAGGTTTATTTGAACAAATTATAGCTGAGAACTTCCCTAATAGGGGGAAGTAAACAGGCATTCAAGTCCAAGAGGCACAGAGAACTTCCTTCAAAATCAACAAAAACAGGTCAAAACCATGACAGATCATAGTGAAACTAGAAAAATAAAAAGATAAAGAGAGAATTCTGAAAGTGGCTAGGGACAAATGGTCCTTAACCTAAAATGGTAGACATATAAGAGTAGCAGCAGACCTGTCCACTGAAACTTGGCAAACTACAAGGGAGTGGCAGGAAATATTCAATGTGCTGAACAGGAAAAAATGCAGCCAAGAATCCTTTATAAGCAAGGCTATCATTCAGAATAGGAGAGATAAAGCCTTTCTCAGAAAAACAAAAACTAAAGGAGTTCATGACCTCTAAACCAGCTCTGCAGGAGATCCGAAGGGGGGACTCTGCGAATGAAAAGCAGCAAAGACTACAAGGGGCCAGAGACAACACCACAAACATGAAACCTACAGATAACACAATGGCACTAAATCCATATCTTTCAATAATTACTCTGAATGTAAATGGACTAAATGCCCCAATCAAAAGACATAGGGTATCAGGATGGATTTTTAAAAAAATCCATCTATATGCTGCCTAAAAGAGACTCATTTTAGACCTGAGGACACTTGCAGATTGAAAGTGAGAGAATAGAGAACAATCTATCATGCTAATGGACATAAAAAGAAAGCCAGAGTAGCCATTCTTATATAAGACAAGCTAGATTTTTTAAGACTGTAAAAAGAAATGAAGAAGGGCATTACATCATAATTAAACGGTCTATCCTTCAAGAAGACTTAACAATTGTAAATATTTATACCCCAATGTGAATGCACAAATATACAAATAAATTAATAACAAACATAAACAAATGTATAGATAATAATACCATTATTGTTGGGGACTTTAATACTCTGCTTACAACAATGGAAAGATCATCTAGGCAGAAAACCAATGAGGAAACAATGGTTCTGAATGACACATTGGACCAGAGGACTTAACAGATATATTCAGAACTTTTCATCCAAAAGCAGCAGAATACAAATTCTTCTTAAATGCACATGGAACATTCTCCAAAATAGATCACATTCTGGGTCACAAAACAGCCCTCAACTAGTATAAAAAGACTGAGATCATACCATGCATATTTTCAGATCACAATGCTATGAAACTTGAAATCAACCACAAGAAAAAATTTGGAAAGCCCCCAAATACATGGAGGTTAAAGAACATCCTACTAAAGAATGAATGGGTAAATCAGAAAAATAAAGAAGAAATTTAAAATATAGTGAAGCAGGGGAAGATGGCAGCATAGAAGGACGCTGTGCTGACTGCGTCCTGCTGATCACTTAGACTCCATCTACACCTGCCTAAATAACCCAGAAAACCGCCAGAAGACTAGCAGAATGGAATCTCTGGAGCCAAGCACAGATGAGAGGCCCAGGGAAGAGGGTAGGAAGGGTGGAGAGGCGGTGCACGCTACACGGACTGGCTACAGGGAGCTGGGGCAGCAGAGCCCCCGAGTCTGGCTTGCAAAAGTGGAGGGGCCAGATGGAGTGTGTTCTGACAGCAAGCGGGACTTAACATCTGGAAGGTTATAAGCTAACAGCTCTGCTGAGAGAGCAGGAGGGCTGGAGGACAACGGGAGGGAGAGTTGTTGAGCCCCAGACAACAGAGCACAGCTTGGCAGGAAACAAAGGCATTCGCCAGCACCATCTCCCTCGCCCATCCCCCAGCCAAAATCCCAAAGGGAACCAGTTCCTGCCAGGGAACTTACTTGCACCACGCAAACACCCAACGCTGTACTTCTGTGGATTCATCCCTCCTGTGGGTCTGACTCCCTCTCAGTGCCTCAGGGCCCCTCCCGAAGCGGATCACCGAAGGAAGAGCGAGATGAGCCTGCCCCTCCTGCCCCCGTGCACCTTGCCTACCCACCCCAGCTAATACGCCAGATCCGCAGCACCACAAGCCTGGCAGTGTGCAAGTAGCCCAGACGGGCCACACCACCCCACAGTGAATCCTGCCCCTAGGAGAGGGAAAGAGAAGGCACACACCAGTCTGACTGTGGCCCCAGCGGTGGGCAGGGGGCAGATATCAGGTCTGACTGTGGCCTGCCCACCAATGCAAGTTATTCAAGACAGCACAGGGGAAGTGCCCTGCAGGTCCACACCACTCCAGGGAATATCCAAAATGACCAAATGGAAGAATTTCCCTCAAAAGAATCTCCAGGAAATAACGACAGCTAACGAACTGATCAAAAAGGATTTAAACAATATAACAGAAAGTGAATTCAGAATAAAAGTCATAAAATTAATCGCTGGGCTTGAAAACAGTATACAGGACAGCAGAGAATCTATTGCTTACAGAGATCAAGGGACTAAGGAATGGCCAGGAGAGGCTAAAAAATGCTATTAATGAGCTGCAAAATAAAATGGAGACGACCATGGCTCAGATTGAAGAGGCAGAGGAGAGAATAGGTGAACTAGAAGATAAAATTATGGAAAAAGAAGAAGCTGAGAAAAAGAGAGATAAAAAAATCCAGGAGTATGAGGAGAAAATTAGAGAACAAAGTGATGCACTAAAAAGAAATAATATACGCATAATTGGTATCCCAGAGGAGGAAGAGAGAGGGAAAGGTGCTGAAGGTGTACTTGAAGAAATCATAGATGAGAACTTCCCTGATTTGGGGAAGGAAAAAGGCATTGAAATCCAAGAGGCACAGAGAACTCCCTTCAGACGTAACTTAAATTGATCTTCTGCATGACATATCATAGTGAAACTGGCAAAATACAAGGATAAAGAGAAAATTCTGAAAGCAGCTAGGGATAAATGTGCCCTAACATATAAAGGGAGACCTATAAGACTCTTGACTGATCTCTCTACTGAAACTTGGCAGGCCAGAAAGGAATGGCAGGAGATCTTCAATGTGATGAACATAAAAATTATACAGCTGAGAATCCTTTATCCAGCAAGTCTGTCATTTAGAATAGAAGGAGAGATAAAGGTCTTCCCAAACAAACCAAAACTGAAACAATTCATCACAACTAAACCAGCCCTACAAGAGATCCTAAGGGGGATCCTGTGATACAAAGTACCAGAGACATCGCTACAAGCACGAAACCTATGGAAATCACAATGACTCTAAATCCATACCTTTCTATAATAACACTGAATGTAAATGGACTAAATGCGCCAACCAAAAGACATAGGGTATCAGAGTGGATAAAAAAACAAGACCCATCTATTTGCTGTCTACAAGAGACTCATTTTCGACCTGAGAACACCTTCAGATTGAGAGTGAGGGGATGGAGAACTATTTATCATGCCACTGGAAGTCAAAAGAAAGCTGGAGTAGCCATACTTATATCAGACAAACTAGACTTTAAATTAAAGGCTGTAACAAGAGATGAAGAAGGGCATTATATAATAATCATAGGGTCTATCCATCAGGAAGAGCTAACAGTTGTAAATGACTATGTGCCAAATACAGGAGCCCCCAGATATATAAAACAATTAACCACAAACATAAGCAACCTTATTGATAAGAACGTGGTAATTGCAGGGGACTTTAACACTCCACTTACAGAAATGGATAGATCATGTAGACACAGGATCAATAAAGAAACAAGGGCC
The DNA here is from genome assembly GCF_024362965.1 of Panthera pardus. Lineage (NCBI taxonomy): Eukaryota > Metazoa > Chordata > Mammalia > Carnivora > Felidae > Panthera > Panthera pardus. The sequence continues at coordinate 59,709,719 of NW_026526843.1, forward strand.
CTGAATGATACATTGGATCAGATGGACTTGACAGATATATTTAGAACTCTGCATCCCAAAGCAACAGAATATACTTTCTTCTCAAGTGCACATGGAACATTCTCCAAGATAGATCACATACTGGGTCACAAAACAGCCCTTCATAAGTATACAAGAATTGAAATCATACCATGCATACTTTCAGACCACAATGCTATGAAGCTTGAAATCAACCACAGGAAAAAGTCTGGAAAACCTCCAAAGGCATGGAGGTTAAAGAACACCCTACTAAAGAATGAGTGGGTCAACCAGGCAATTAGAGAAGAAATTAAAAAATATATGGAAACAAATGAAAATTAAAAGACAACAATCCAAACACTTTGGGATGCAGCGAAGGCAGTCCTGAGAGGAAAATACATTGCAATCCAGGCCTATCTCAAGAAACAAGAAAAATCCCAAATACAAAATCTAACAGCACACCTAAAGGAAATAGAAGCAGAACAGCAAAGACAGCCTAAACCCAGCAGAAGAAGAGAAATAATCATAAACTTTCCAGGTGTGTTTGCTTTAACAATCACATGGACAGCCAGAGTGCCCAAGAAAAAAAGGCCAATCTACAGAGAAGTCTTCTCAGAAGAAAGTGCAAGAGAGATACCTGTTAATTTACTTGTTGAATAGGGGCGCAGCGGTGCACTGCACTTGGGGGTGCAGTGGTGATCATGATAGGCACTTGGGGGTGCAATGGTAATCAGAACAGACAAAAATATTTTCCCTATGAGGCTTACATAATAGCGTGGAGGACAGAAAATAAGAAAAGAAATAAGTAAATTAAATAGCATATTAGAAACTAATAAGTGCTATGGAGATAAATAAAGAAAGAAGGGATAGGGAGATTAGCTTTAAATGTGGTCATCAGAGAAGGTCTCCTGGGAAAGTTATATTTAACTAAATACAGGAAGAACCTAAAGAAGCAAACCATGTACAGGCATACAATAGACATGCTGCAGGTTCCAGACCACTGCGATAAAATAAATATTGCAATAAAGCAAGTCAACTGAACTTTTTGGCTTCCAAGTGCATATAAAAGTTATTTTTACACTATGCTGCAACCTATTAAGTGTGCAATAGTATTATGTCTAAAAAATATGTCTTAATTTAAAAATTCCTTACTTCTAAAATATGCTAACTATAATCTGAGCTTTCAGTCATAATCTTTTTGCCAGTGGAGGGTCTTGACTCAAAGTTGATGGCTGTTGACTGATCAGAATGGTGGTTGCTGAAGGCTGAGGACATGGCTGTGGCAATTTCTTAAAATAAGAAAACAAGTTTGCTCCATTGACTGACTCTTCCTTCCAAGAACTATTTCTCTATAGAATGTGATCCTGTCTGATAGCATTTTACCCACTATAGAACTTCCTTCAAACTTGGAGTCAATCCTATCAAACCCTGCCCCTGTTTCATCAATTAAGTTGAGATAATATGTTAAATCCTTTGTTGTCATTTAAACAATATTTACAGCGTCTTCACCAGGAGTAGATTCTATGTCAAGAAACTACTTTATTTTCCCATCCATAAGAAGCAATTCCTTATCCATTAAAGTTTTATTGAGAAATTGCAACCATTCAGTCATGTATTCATGCTTCACTTCTAATTTTAGTTCATTTGCTATTTCCACCATTTCTGCAGTTACTTCCTCCACTGAGGTCTTGAACCCCTCAAAATCATCCATAATGGTTGGAATCAACTTCTTCCAATCTCCTTTTAATGTTGGTATTTTGATCTCTTCCTATGAATCACAAATATTCTTAATAATATCTAGAATGGTAAATCTTTTCCAGAAGGTTATCAATTAACTTTGCACAGATCCATCAGAGAAATTACTATCTAGGGAAGCTATAGCCTTACAAAATGTATTCCTTAAATAATAAAACTTAAAAGTTGAACTTACTCCTTCATCCATGAACTGCAGAATGGATGCTGTGACAGTAGACATGAAAAACAATTTTAATATCATTGTACATCTTCATCAGAGCTCTTGGATGACCAGGTGCATTGTCAATGGGCAGTCATATTTTGAAAGGTATCTTTTTCTCAGAAGTAGGTCTCAACAGTGGGCTTCAACATTCAGTAAACTATGTTGTCAACAAATGTGCTGTCATTCAGGCTTTGCTGTTCCATTTATAGAGCACAAGGAGAGTAGATTTAACATAATTTTTTAAAATGTCTAAGAATGGGGGGGGGGTAAATATCTAGTAGAACAATTGCTGGATTGTAGTGTAGTTCTACTTTTAACTTTTCCAGGAACCCCTATTCTGCTTTCCAGAGTGGCTGCACCAGTTTGCACCCTACCAGCACTGCAAGAGGGTTCCCCTTTCCCAATTCACACCAATACTTGTGGTTTCTTGTGTTATTGATTTTACCCATTCTGACAGGAGTGAGGTGGTATCTCATTGTAGTTTGGATATTCATTTTCCTGATGATCAGTGATGTTGAGCATCTTTTCATGTGTCTGTTGTCCATCTGTAAGTCTTTTTGGGAAAAATATCTATTCATGTCTTCTACCCATTTCTTCACTGGATTATTTGTATTTTTGGTGTTGAGTTTGCTAAGTTCTTTATAGATTTTTGATACCAATCTATTCTATATGTCCTTTGCAAATACTTTCTCCCATTCTGTAAGTTGCCTTTTACTTTTTTGTTGATTACTTCCTTCTCTGTGCAGAAGCTTTTTATCTTGATGAGGTCACAATAGTTCATTTTTCTTTTATTTCCCTTGCCTCTGGAGACATGTCAAGTAAGAAGTTGTTGCAGAAGGTCATAGAGGTTGCTGCCTGTTTTCTCCTCTAGGATTTTGATGGTCTCCTGTCTCACACTTAGGTCTTTCATCCATTTTGAATTTATATTTGTGTATGGTGTAATAAAATGGTCCAGGTTCATTCTTCTGCATGTTGCTGTCCTGTTCTCCTAGCACCATTTGCTGAAGAGACTGTCTTTTTTCCATTGGATACTCCTTCCTGCTTTCTTGATGATTAGTTTGCCATATACTTGTGGGTCCATTTCTGGGTTATCTATTCTATTCCATTGATCTATGTGTCTGTTTTTGTGCTAATACCATACTGTCTTGAGAATTACAGCTTTGTAATAAAGGTTAAAGTCTGGAATTGTGATGCCTTCAACTTTGGTTTTCTTTTTCAACATTACTTTGGCTATTTGGGGTCTTTGGTGGTTTCATAAAATTTTTAGAATTGTATGTTCTAGCTCTGTGAAGAATACTGGTGATATTTTGGTAATGATTGCACTGAATTTGTAGATTGCTTTGGGTAGTATAGACATTTTAACAATATTTGTTCTTCCAATCCATAAACATGGAATGGTTTTCCATTTCTTAGTGTGTTCTTCAATTTCTTTTATAAGCTTTCTATAGTTTTCAATGTATATATATTTTACCCCTTTGGATGGGTTTATTCCTAGGTATCTTATGGTTTTTGGTGCAATTGTATATGGGATCAATTCTGTGATTTCTTTTTCTGCTGCTTCATTATTGGTGTATAGAAATGCAACTGATTTCTGTACACTGATTTCATATCTAAGACTGCTAAATTCATGTATCAGTTCTAGAAGTTTTTGGTGAAATATTTCTGGTTTTCCATGTAGAGTATCATGTCCTCTGCAAAGTGTAAATGTTTGACTCCTTCCTTTTCAATTTTTATTTCTTTATGTTGTCTGCTGAGGCTAGGAGTTCAAGTATGATGTGGAACAACTGTTTTGAGTGTGGACAAGCCTGTCATGTTCCTGAACTTAGGGGGTAAGCTCTCAGGTTTTCCCCATTGGAGATGATATTAATTGTGGGGATTTGGTATATGGCCTTTATGATGTTGAGGTATAGTCCTTCTATCCCTACTTTCATGGGGGTTTTTACCAATAAAGGATACTTTATTTTGCCAAATGATTTCCTGGTGTCTATTGAGAAGATCATATATTTCTTATTTCTTATTCTTTATTCTATTAATGTGGTGTATCACATTGATTGATTAGTGAATACCAAACTAGCCCTTCAGCACAGGAATGAATCCCACGTGATCATGGTGATGTTTTAATGTACTATATTAGATTTGATTTGTTAGTATTTTGTTGAGAATATTTGCATACAAATTTATCAGGGATATTGGCTTGTAATTCTCCTTTTTGGTGGGGTCTTTGGTTTTGGAATCAAGGTGACTCATCAAATGAGTTTGGAAGATTTCTTTCCATTTATAGTTTTTGAAACAATTTGCAAAGATAGATATTAACTTTTCTTTAAATAGCTGATAGAATTCCCCTGGGAAGCCATCTGGCCCAGGAATCTTGTTTATTGGGAGATATTTGATTACTTATTCAATATCTTTGCTGGTTATGGGTCTGCTCAAATTATCTATTTTTTCCTATTTCAATTTTGGTAGTCTGTATATTTCTAAAAATTTGACCATTTCTTCCAGATTTCCCAGTTCATTGGCATATAATTTTTCATTGTATTCTCTTATCAGTGTTTGTATTTCTGTGTTTTTTGGTTGTGATCACATTCATTCAGGATTTTATCTATTTGGGTTCTTTGTCTTTTCTTTTTGGTAAGTCTGGATAGGGGTTTATCAATTTTGTTAATTCTTTCAAAGAACCAGACCCTAATTTCATTTTTTGTTCTGCTTTTTTGTTTTTTTTCTATATAATTTATTTCTGCTCTAATCTTTATTATTTCCCTTCTTCTGTATTTAGGCTTTATTTGCTGTGCCTTTTATAGCTCCTTTAGGCATAAGGTTATATTGTGTATTCAGGGCCTTTCATGTTTCTTGAAATGGGCCTGGATTGCAATATACTTCCATCTAAGACTGCCTTTGTGGCATCCCAAAGGGTTTGAATTGTCATGTTTTAATTTTCAGTTGCTTCCATGTATTTTTTTTTAATCTCTTCAATTCCCTGCTTAACCCATTCATTCTTTAGTAGGATGCTCTTTAACTTCCATGTATTTGAGGGCCTTCCAAATTTTTCCTTGTGTTTGACTTCAAGTTTCATAGCATTGTTTTCTGAAAACATGCATGGTATGATCTTGATTTTTTGTACCTATTGAGGGCTGATTTGTGACCAATTATGTGATCTATTCTGGAGAATGTTCCATGTGCACTTGAGAAAAATGTGCATTCTGGTGTTTTAGGGTGAAATCTGAATATATGTTAAGTTCATCTGGTCCAGTGTGTCTCTCAAAACCACTGTTTCCTTGTTGATTTTCTTAGATGATCTGGCCATTGTTGTAAGGGAGGGGTATTAAAATCCCCTAGTATTATTGTATAATTATCAATGAGCTTCTTCATGTTTGTTATTAATAATCATATATTTGTGTGTTCCAATTTGGGCACATAAATATTTACAGTTGTTACATCTTCTTGATGGATAGACCCCTTAATTATGATATAATGCCCTTCTTCACCTCTTGCTACAGTCTTTGTTTGAAAATCTAGTTTATATCAGGGCACATGGGTAGATCAGTTGGTTAAGCATTCAACTCTTGATTTCAGAAAAGAAGGGGTGTCTGGGTGACTCAGCCAATTTAGTGTATGACTTCGGCTCAGATCATGATCTCATGGTTGGTGAGTTTGAGTTGGTGTCAGCATGGGACTCTGTGCTGACGGTGCGGAGCTTGCTTGGTATTCTCTCACTCCCTCTCTCTCTGCTCCTTGCCTGTTTATGCACTCTCTCTCTCTCTCAAAATAAATAAATATTTTTAAAAATCTAGTTTATCTCATATAAGTATGGCTACTCCAGCTTTCTTCTGACATCCATTAGCATGATAGAAGTTTCTCCATCCCCTCACTTTCAATCTGCATGTGTCTTTAGGTCTATAATAAGTCTTTTGTAGTCAGCATATAAATGGATCTTGGGTGTTTTTTTTTTAATCCATTATGCTACCTTATGTCTTTTGTTTGGAGCATTTAGTCCATTTACATTCTGAGTGATTATTGAAAGATATGAATTTAGTGCCATTCTGTCACCTGTAGAGTTGGTGTTTCTGGTGATGTTATCTGGTCCTTTGTAGTCTTTATTGCTTTGATCTTTATTTTTTTCCTCCAGAGAGTCCCCCTAAAAATTTCTTATAGGGCTGATTTAGTGATCATGAACCCCTTTAGTTAGTTTGTTTTTTGTCTTAGAAACTTTTTATTTCTTCCCCTATTCTGAAGAACAGCCTTGCTGGATAAAGGATGCATGGCTGCATCTTTATCTGATTCAGCACGTTGAATATATTCTACCACTCCTTCCTTGCCTGCCAGATTTCAGTGAATAGGTCTGCTGCTAACCTTATATGTCTACCCTTGTAGCTTTAGAACTTTTTTGTTCCTAACTGCTTTCAGAACCCTCTCTTCATCTTGTATTTTGCAAGTTTCACTATGATATGTCATGGTGTTGGTCTGTTTTTGTTGATTTTGAGACGAGTTCTCTGTGCCTCTTGGACTTAACTGTCTGTTTCCTTTCCCAGATTAGGGAAGCTTTCAGCTATAATTTGTTCAAATAAACCTTCTTCCCCATTTTCCCACTATTCTTCTATTTGGACTCCTATAATACAGATATTGTTTCATTTAATGGAATCACTAAGTTCCCTAAGTCTCCCCTCATGATCTAATACTTCTCTTCCCCTCTTTTCAGCTTAATTATTTTCCATAATTTTATCTTATATATCAACCACCCTCTCCTCTGCTTTTTCAATCCTCACTGTTACTATGTACAGTCAGGTTTGCATCTGTTACAACATTTTTTTAATTTCTGCCTGACTAGCTTTTAGGTCTTTGATCTCTGGAGCAAGGGTTTCTCTGGTGTCTTCCATGCTTTCCTCAAGCCTAGCTAGTAGTCTTATGACTGTTGTTCTAAATTCTTGTAAGATATATTGCTTATATCTTTTTTGAGCAAGTCCCTGGCTGTGATTTCTTCTTGACATTTTTTTTTTTTTTTTTTTTTTTTTTTTTTTTTTTTTTGCGGACAATGCCTCCAACTTCTCATTTTGGTTAAGTTTCTGTCTTTTTTGTGTTTTAAAAGCTTGTTATGCTTCTTGCACCTGAGAGTAATACTCTATTAAAAAGGGGTTATACACTGTCCAGGGCCTGGCATTTCAGTAAGTGTTTCTTGTGTATGCTGTGTGAGCTCTGTTTTGTTTTGCCTACTCTTTTCTACTGTCACTCCTCTGCAGAGCCCCTCCTTGATTGCAGTGTGGAAGGTATGGAGCTTTATCTAGGTGTGCTTTGGTTTGTTGGTTAGAATAAGCCTGGAAAAGGGCGGGGGGGGAGCCTAATCCCAAAAAAAGGTAAAAGTAAAGGGAATTAAAAAAACAGAGAATCAAAAAACTATAAGACTGATTCTAATTAAAAAGAAAGAAAAAAATTGAAGTATGATCCAAAAAAAAAAGAGAAAATGAAATAAAACAAATAAGAAATTATATGCCTGATTCTAAAAGAAAAAAAGGAAGAAGAAAGGAGAAAAAAAGTAAGCCTCATCCTATTCCCACCAGTACTGCAGGTGTCATTTTGAAGCACCTGGTTTTCAGTACACTTGGTGCATGCAGGGTGCTGCTTACGCTAGTCTTCTGGAAGAGAGGTCTGCTGTGTTGTCTCAGAGTCAGTCTTGCTCCAGTAAAGAAGCAGTTGCCATGCTCAGGGGGTTTGGTTTAAGTGGGTCCCGCCTCCACTTGGGGTTGCTGTGCTGCTCTCTAAAGTCCCACCATGTTGGTGTTGGGGAGAAAATGGTGGCACTCCAATCTCCCATCCCTGGACAGGGGATCTCATACCCCTGCTGTTTAGTCAGCTCTCACAGAAAAGCATGGATAGTCAGCTCACCCTGTGCCACTGCTCTCCTGCATTTTTTCTTTGGCACTCAGCTGGGATTCAAAACTTGAAGTCTTAAAGGACCTAGCACAATGTGGACCCAACCCACCTCTACTCAAGATTAGAGCCTCTTCACGCTGTGTCTGAAGTTCTTTGTCCCAGCAAAACAGTCCCACGCCTACACAGTGCATGGTATCAATGGTGTAGCACCACTAAAAGCAGCAACAAGGTTATATTCCCTCTAGGTATGCCTCTGTGCCTGCTGATAAAAGGCCTCTTGTTGGAACCTACACGGTCTTGTGTCCTTGGAGAGGCAATATACCCTCTTCCAAAAGTACTCCAAGAAGGAGAATGTTCTCTCCCAGTGTACCCTGGAGATCCCTACAATGTGCTATGCACTCCTAGGCCAGCTCCCTACTTCTCCCCAGAGTGCACACCACAGCTCTGCTCCAGAGTAAGTCATGCACTTTCAAAATCTGCAAACACTGTGTGCAAAAAACCATGTGACATTCAGTACTTCTCTCTCTCTAGTCTGTAGTCTAGAGAGGTTTTCCTCTTGTGAAAAGTGATGCCACACTCATTCAACTCCTCTATCTTTCTCTTCCTTTTGTCTCTCTTCTTGGAAAGGGTTGCCTCCTCTTGATGGCACCACAGGTGTTCTCTGACCCAATGCACTTCCATGCACCTCGCACCTGCCATGTTGTCTCCTTCCAACCCAACTCCTTCTGCCAGTCCTCAGATCGATTTCCTGGGTGTTTCAAGTGATCTGACCTCAATACAGCTGTGTTTGAGGGCTGAGGAAAGCTAACGTTCCTACTACTTCTCTGCCATCTTAACTCCTCCCTGAACAAATACCTCTTTAAGATAAGTAACAAATATAGAATTATTAATAATTCTTTACTTGGGATGCCATCTCTCCTATACTATCTTTACCTCCTTAGTAAAGCCTTTTCTGATCTCCCCACTTTTATAAAGTGTTGGTTGCTTCTTATCCTGATTTCCATACTATTTTGAACATATATCAATTATATCACATTTCAGACTACATAGGTACACCTATGTCTGTACTAGATTGTGAGTTCCTCAAAAACCAGAATCAAATATTTGTATCCTCAGTGACTAATGCAGTGGCTAGGCTCTGAGAAGTGCTCTATGAATATTTGTGGAACAAATTACTGTGAATTATAGTTGGGCTAATAATAATTATGTTCTACTAGCATTGATTTCGTCGCTATTTCACAGTTGGAGGCAAAATGGCACTATGTCCCAGGAAGAACTGAAAATTTAAAACGGTAAAACAGGAAATAAAACACAATTAATTTTCTATGTAATTATATTAGCAAAAAAATTATGCTGAGATTTTGGTAATGAATTTCTGAACTAAGATTTAAAAGCATAAATACTTGATAAAATAAAAATTAAAAGAACTGAAATGGAATTAAAAGAGCATAGGCTCTGGAATCAAATTCACCTGAATTTGAATTCTGACTTCACAATTACTAGCTAGAAGTTTGGGTCAAGGTGGCATAGTAGTAGGGGACCCTATGCTTATCTTGTTTCTCAAACACAGCTAGATAAATATCAAATAATTCTGAATACCCAGGAAACCAATCTGAGGACAGAGAACAAACTACACAACTAGGGGGAGAATAGAGGCCACATTGAGGAAGGTAGGAGGTGTAGAGATGTGACTTGGGGGAGAAAAGAATTATGAATGCTACAAAGGTGAGGATGCTCTGATCAGAGAGAGAGAGAGAGAGACAGAGATCAGTGTGCAGGTGATTGCACAAGAAAAACACTTTCCCAAAACCATTGACTGGGAAAATGAGAAGGGCTGATTATTGCAAGTTTTTATAAGCAGTGGAGCTCAAAGTCTGACGTTCTTAGAAGTATGCTGGGGTGGAGCTTGTGGGCATAGTGGTATTCTGGTGGAGAAGGAAGGAAGAAACCCGGGAGCAGAGTGTGGTCCGAGGGTCCCTAGAGTCACACTGGGAGAGACAGTTACCCTTCTTGGAGTGCATTTTGGAGAGATGGCACTGCCTCTCAGGGGACAAAATTGCTGGCGGGTGCCATTGAGCTGCCCCATTCATTAGCATAGACACAGAGGTACCTGCTGAGGGCAGGTAGCTTAGATGCCAGCTTTCTGTTGTGCTTCACCACAAATTCCAAGTTCCTGCATGTTTGTGTGATTGCCCTTCCAGCACAAAACAGCACCAGCCACAGCATGGTGAGATCCTCCTCCAGAGGATCAGCACAGGTCCACACCACACCAAGTCCCTCAAATTTGGAGTTTTGTAACCCACCCAGTGTGTCTGCGATAAAACACAGGAGCCCTGTGCTGCCGAGTGGGCAGATGGCTCAGACACAGACAGGGTGAAGGCAAGGATCTTGGGATCTCTGGGACACATGAAGGGAGATTATTCACTCTTCTGTGAGGGCTTCCTGAACAGTGGTGGGTAGAAATGCTCCTCTCCGGGTATGAGAGAGGGGGATGACACCATTTTTATACCCTGACCAACAGCATGGACAGATTTCAATGAGCAGCACAGCACCCACAGTGAAGGCTTCAGAATCTTACACCATGACCCATCCCCCTCTACTCGGCAGATGCTTTTTTAATAGATGCAGAAAAAAAATCATTTGACACAATACAGCGTCTATTCTTGAAAAATACCCTCAATAAAGTAGGGGTAGAGGGAACATACCTCAACATCATAAAGGCAATCTATGAAAGACCCAGTGCTAATATCAACCTCAATGAGGAAAAAGTAAGAGGTTTTCCTCTATGGTCAGAACAAGACTGGGATGTCGACTCTCAAAATTGTTATTTAGTATAGTACTGAAAGACCGAGCCTCAGCAATCAGACAACAAAAGGAAATAAAAGTCATCCAAATTGGCAAGGAATAAGTCAAACTTTCACTATTCTCGGATGCGTTGATACTCCATGTAGAAAGACTCCACCAAAAATTGCTAGAACTGATACATGAATTCAGTAAAATCGCAGGATACAAAATCAACATACAGAAATCTGTTGCATCTCTATACACCAATAATGAAGACACAGAAATTTCAGGAATCAATCCCATTTTCAATTGTACCAAAAAACCATAAGAAGTATAGGAATAAACCTAACCAAAGAGGTAAAAGATCTATATTCTGAAAACTATAAAAGACTTATGAAAGAAATTTATGTTGACAAAAAGAGGTTAGCCTGGGTGGCTCAGTCAGTTAAGTATCTGACTTTGGCTCCAGTCATCATCTCATGGCTTATGAATTTGAGGCTCACATCAGGCTCTGTGCTGACAGCTCAGAGCCTGGAACCTGCTTCAGATTCTGCATCTCTGTCTCTCTCTGCCCCTTCCCTGCTCACACTCTGTATCTCTCTCTCTCTCTTTCTCTCTCTATCTCTCAATATAAACATTTTAAAAAATTTCAAGATGACACAATGAAATGGACAAACATTCCATGCTCATGGACTGGATGAATAAATCGTTAAAATGTCTCTACTACCCAAAGCAATCTATACATTTAATGTAATCCCCATCAATATACCACTAGCATTGAGAGACCTGGCTAGTTCCATCAATGGAGCAAATGACTCTTCATCTTAGGGTTGTGAGTTTCACCCCCACATTGGATGTAGAGTTTACTTAAAAATAAAAATCTTTTTGGGGTGCCTGGGTGGCTCAGTCGGTTAAGCATCCAACTTCAGCTCAGTTTATGATCTTGCATTTTGTGGGTTCGAGCCCCACATCGGGCTCTGTGCTGACAGCTCAGAGCCTGGAGCCTGCTTTGGATTCTGTGTCTCCCTCTCTCTCTGTTCCTCCCCTGTTCACACTCTGTCTCTCTGTCTCTCTCAAAAATAAATAAAATATTAAAATAAATTTTTAATAAAGTTAAAATATTTTTAAAAGCTATTGAGAGACACTACAATTAAAAAAGTTACCACCAGAATTTTTCACAGAGCTAGAATAAACAATCCTAAATTCTGTATGGAATCCCAAAGGACCCCAAATAGCCAAAGCAATCTTGAAAAAGAAAAGCAAAACTGAAGGCATCACAATTCTGGACCTCAAGCTATATTACAAAACTGTATTCATCAAGATAGTATGGTACTTGCACAAAAACAGAAACACAAATCAATGGAAAAGAATAGAAAACCCAGAAATGGACCCACAACTATAGGGTCAACTAATCTTTGACAGAGGAGGAAAGAACATTCAGTGGAAAAAAGACAGTCTCTTCAACAAATGGTGTTGGTGAAACTGGGCAGCAACATGTAGCAGAATAAAACTATACCACTTTCTTATACCATACTCAAAAATAAATTCATAATTGATTAAAGACGTAAATGTGAGACAGCAAACTATCAAAATCCTAGAGTAAAATACAGGCAGCAACCTCTTCAACCGTGGCCATAGTAACTTCTTACTAGACACATCGCTGGAGGTAAGGGAAACAAAAGCAAACATGAACTACTAGGGCTTCATGAAGATAAAAAGATTCTGCGCAGCAAGGAAAACAATCAACAAAACTAAAAGGCAACCAACGTAATGGGAGAAGATATTTGCAAATGACATATCAGATAAAGGGTTACTATCCAAAAACTATAAAGAACTTATCAAACTTAACAGCCCAAAAGCAAATAACCCAGTGAAGAAATTAGCAGAAGACATGAATAGACATTTTCCCAAAGAAGACATATAGGTGGCTAAGAGACATGTGAAAAGATACTCAACATCACTTTTTATCAGGGAAATACAAATCAAAACCACAATGAGATACCACCTAACACTTGTCAGCATGGACAAAATTAACAACGCAGGAAGCAATAGATGTTAGAGAGTATAAGGATAAAGGGGAACCCACTTACACTGTTTCTCGGAATGCAAACTGGTGCAGCCAGTCTGGAAAACAGTATGGAGTTTCCTCAAAAAGTTAATCATAGAAACTCCCTAAAACCCAGCATTTGCACCAGTAGGTATTTACCAAAAGAACACAAAAGTATTAATTGGAAGGAGCACATGCACCCTCATGTTTATAGCCGCATTATCAACAATAGCCAAATTATGGAAAGAGCCCAAATATCCATCTACTGATGAATGGATAATGAAGCAGTGCTATGTATATATGATGGAATATTACTTTGCCATTAAAAAGAATATCTTGGGGCGTCTGGGTGGTTCTGTTGTTTAAGCATCTGACTCTTGATCTCGGCTCTGGTCATGATCTCATGGTTTGTGCAATCGAGCCCCATGTTGGGCTCTGCACTGGCAGAGCAGAGCCTGCTTGGGATTCTCTCTCTCTCTCTCTCTCTCTGTCCCTCCCCTGCTGGCTCTCTCTCTCTAAAAATAAGTAAACTTAAAAAAAAGAATGATATCTTGCCATTTGCAATGATGTGGATGGAGCTAGATTATATTATGCTAAGCGAAATAAGTCAGTGAGAGAAAGGCAAATACCATATGATTTCACTAAAATGTGGAACTTAAGAGACAGAACCGATGAACACAGGGGAAGGAATAAAAAAATGAGAGGGAGGCAAACCACAAGAAATTATCAACTGTAGAGAACAAACAGGTTTGCTGGAGGGGAGGTAGGTGGGGAATGGGCTAAATGCATGATGGGTATTAAAGTACTTGTAATGAACACCTCCCATTGTATGTAAGTGATGAATCACTGAATTCTACTCCTAAAACCAATATTACACTTTTTGTTAACTAGCTAGAATTTAAATAAAAATTTGCAACAAAAACAAAGAAACAAATTATGACTGAAAAAACAATTATTAGCTATATCATTTGTAAAATAATCACCAGAAATAACTCATATAACACGTAAATAGTTCCTAATACATAGTAAGCTTCCAATAAATGGTAGCTGTTCTTACTAATTTAATCTGGAGAAAACAGGGAATATTTTACTAATAATCACCAAAGAGTGGCTCTGTGAAGGTCTGACCCAAGAGAAAAATATAAAAAGTCCATTTCCTCCTCTTTTCTCACTCCCATTCTCACCCCAAACTCTCCCATGAAAGCATTATGATCATTACCTTCCTAACTTATGCCAAGAACCAATCTAAAACATAGCTGTTCTCTCTTCCTGAAGATCCTGGTATAGATCTTCCCTACAGAAGAAAATAAATCATTTTGTAATTCACACTTTTCTGATGGCAAGCATATAATTGTTTAGAATTAAAAAGCTTTTTTATCCAATTTCTACTGGGTTAGACTAAATCACAATACTGTCAAGCCAGGAAAGTAATTAAGCAGAGAAGGTACACTGAGTCAGTATACTTTGTTGGAAAAATTACAGGCCAAAAGTTGAAATAGGAAACTTGATTTCTGTTCTTAACTTTGCTAATCACTTAGAAATCTTAGGTGAGTTGTTTTATTGCTCTAGGTCTCAACTTCCTCACTTGTAGATGATAAATTCTATGCTGAAACAACTGGCCCAAATTTTGGGAAAAAAATAAAAAAGCTGTATCCCAACTCACTTCTTAAATGTATAAAGTCCAGACAACTGCACAAATACTTTACTATAAAAAGTGAAACTACATAATTTCTAGAGAGAAGTGTTAAAACATATGTTTATAATTTGGAGGGAGGAAGTTCTTCTAAAAGAAAACACAAACAAGAAGTCATAAATAAAAAGTGATACAGCTACATAAAAACTTAAATCCTCTTTTGGAAAAATATACTTCTGTAAACATCTCAAAAGATGAAAGAGAAAAATCACATAGAAAAATAAAGCTCATGGGGCAACTACATGGCTAAATTGGTTGGGCGATATCTTGGGGCAAGTGACCTTGATTTCTGCTCAGGTCATGATCTCACAGTTTCTGGGTTTAAGCCCTGCATCAGGCTCCATGCTATTAGCACAGAGCCTGCTTTTATTCTCTCTCTCTCTCTCTTGAAATAAATAAATAAACTTTTAAAAAAAGGCTTTAAAAAAAGAAAACTAAAGGTTATGTTCAAATAATTCACAGAAAAAGGATACAAATGGCCATCAAACATATAAAAAAGTTGTTCAACTTACAATTAAAGACATATACATCAAAAGGAGATATTTTAATCTATCCAACTGGTAAAAAATAATATATTTTAAAATACTAAATGCTGGTCAAGGCAACGGAAGTGAACATTCTTCTGTGTTGGTGAGAGTGTAAAGTGGTGCTGCTCTCCAGTGCTAATTCTTGCTACAAGTCTCCGAAGCACTTTGTTTCAATCCTTCTCAGAGATACCCCTCTTCCAGTATTCCTAGTATCTGATTTGGCATCCTACAGACACATTTTAATCTGGAACACTGTGTGCAAATAGGTACATTGGTCTTGCTAACCCATCCCCCATCACCTCCTCTGCCTTGAGGAAAGTTCAAAGTCTCCTTCAGTATGGCTCCTTTCCTCTCTTCTACTCTTTGGGATCTCTTCCTTTCTGATAAGCAATTTCCAAAAATTTCAAGAACCTAGCCAGTAAAATTCTCAAAGCATAGCCATTAGCAACTGACTGAGAAGAAGAAACACAAAGATTTGGATAAATTCTTGAAATGGAAACAGAATACAAATTAATATATAAAGGAATTATCCTGCCACAGTTATTTAGTCATTTATTTAAGTAATTTCCACACCCAATGTGGGGCTCAAACTCATAACCTCAAGATCAAGAGTTATATGCTCTTCTGACTGAGCTAGCCAGGTGCCCCTTGCCACAGTTATTTTAAAGATAAAATTAAAATGGCTAAAATGTAATAGGATACTACTTTCTATGGGCAAAAGTTATCATAAACTTACAAAATAATATTTCTATTTTCAAGAGCTACAAAAATAATATTTTTCACAGAACAAGTCATACCTCATGAACCAAAATAGCATGTATTTTATTACTTTTTAAAAATCTTCAATGTTGGGGCACCTGGGAGGCTCAGTCAGTTAAGCATCAGACTTGGGCTCAAGTCACGATCTCACAGTTCATAGTTCAAGCCCTACATCGGGCCCTGTGCTGACAGCTCAGAGCCCGGAGCCTGCTTCAGATTCTGTGACTCCCTCCCTCTCTCTACCCCTCCCCCACTCATGCTCTGTCTCTGTCTCTCAAAAATAAATAAACATTACATTGTTAAAAAATCTTCAGTGTGGACTTTTTCCAGGAGAAATTAAGTGATGAATGGCAATTAATCTCATAATAAATTTAGAAGTGAATTAGAATATGAAAACAAAAGGAGATGGAAGGAATAATTCTATTTTCCCTTCAGTTTGAATCAGCAATGAATTCATATATGAAATAGTCTAAACAATATAAACTATTTAATGAACATATTTAAAAATATTTTCTAGTTTGTATTTGGACAACACAACTCTGAAAGCAAGGGAAAATGTTCCAAAAATATATTTAGTTTATAGGAAATAATGAAAATATGTAAATGTAGATTTATACTATTATCATTAAATGTATAAGAACTGAACATTCCCATTTGCTTGAATGGTTACTCACTTGAATAGAAAATATAATTTTCCAGTGTTAAATGTGTGGGAAATGAATGAAGTATGTCAGCTATTTAACAAATTGATCATAGATTGACTTAATAAAAAGAGGATAGGCATATGCACCCCAATGTTTACAGCAGTGTTCTCAACAATAGCCGAATTATGGAAAGAGGCCAAACGTCTATCAACTGATGAATGAATAAAGAAAATGTGGTGTGTGTATACACACACACACACACACACACACACATACATACATACAGTGGAATATTACTCACCAATTCAAAAGAATGAAATCTTGCCATTTTCAACCATATGAATGGAGGTAGAGAGTGTTATTCTAAGTGAAATAAGTCAGTCAGAGAAAGACAAATATCATATGATTTCACTCATGTGTGGAATTTAAGAAACAAAACAGAGGAACATAGGGGAAGGGAAGGAAAAATAAGATAAAAGCACAGAGGGAGACAAACCATAAGAGACTCTTAAATATAGAAAACAAAGTGAGGGTTGCTGGAGGGGAAGAGGGTTGGGGTATGGGCTAAATGGGTGATGGACATTAGGGCACTTGTTGGGATGAGCAGTGGGTGTTGTATGTAACGAGTCACTAAATTCTACTTCTGAAGCCAATACTACATTCTATGTTAACTAACTTGAATTTATAAGAATAAAGAGAATAGAAACAAACAAACAAAAAGAATGATTCTTTCAAAATGAAGGTAAGTAAGAAATAAGTAAATGTTTTCCGCCATGTCCTTAGAATTTAAGAACACAAGAGATGTATATGAATGATCTCCCAAAAAATGACTCTTAAGAGATATTTCTTAATGGATCTCCTCCAGGGGAACTTCTTTTCTCTCTTCCTCCCTGCACTCTTGCTTTGCTGTGTACTCGAAGGTATTTTCAGACTTAATACCATTATTGTACAGCTGTTTGTTTATTTATCCTCTTAATGGAAAATGCAGTTAGTGAGAACAACAGCATACATTGACAATTTCCCAAAACAAAATCTACTTGAGTTCTACTACTTCATCAGAATATTTGTATGTACAGTTTGAAGATTGAAGCAAACTAGTTTTAACTTTTTTATCACACTTTAGCTATGTTTAAATATGTGTAGATATTTATTTCAAGTAATTTACAATAAAATAAAACAATTTGGAGGTTATATGGTGCTTATTATAAAATAAGCTGATATGTAAGGCTCTAAGTGAGTGGATGAAGCCTAAAACAGAGTAGGGGAAAAATCTCTAGTATGATGCAAAGTTAAGAGAATCCAGCATTTAACTTTAGCCTCTTATTAAAATGGTATCAGTTTACTATATCAAATATTTTTATTAGTGAAGAAGTTGGTTTCTTACACACAACATATTTGATAGGTTGCCACTATTTTCTCAGTGAAGGGTGATTGTTTCTAATCAACACTCATTGATGGGACAGCTGAACTATACCAGAAAACTGATTTATCTTTTCTTGAAAATAGGCTGTAGTCTCATGTGGGCAATATGTGGCATTTATCAAAAAATTTTTTATTATTTTTTAATAAATTCTTGCTATAAATGTAACCAGCATTAGTGAGCTTTCTAAGGAGATAGAAAAAGCCTGAAGCATTAAAGCAAATTAAAATATAAAAAGCCAAAATATAATTGTTTTAAAGATGCCATTATCTTAGTGTACCATAATATTCACACAAATTGTAGAAGTCTCCCAAACTACATCTTAGTAGTTTATTAGCCATGGACTAATATTTATGCTTCTATAAGATAAGGCTGATAGTAGGAGCACCTGGGTGATTCAATTGGTTAAGCCTCTGACTCCTGGTTTCCACTCAGGTCATGATCTCACAGTCAGTGGAATGGAGTCCCATGTCTGGTTAGGATTCTCTCTCTCTCCCTCTTCCTCTGTTCCTCCCCTGCTTCCACTCTGTCGCACTTCCTCTCTCAAAATAAATAAATAAACTTTAACAAAAGATCAGGCTGATGGTAAAATATTAGAAAAAATAAGATTTTAAAACTCTTATATTTCATGCAAAAATACAAATTAAGTTTAATAGAATTTAGTAAATTTAAAGGAAACATAAGTCCTTATAGCTAAAGTAAAAAACTTTGGAACTCTTTTCGAGTAAATGAGGACACCTACGAGAAATGGAAAATTTTCAAATAACTTTTAGCCAACAGAAATACTTTCAAGTAAAATTACAGATGAGCTAAAAGTTATTCCAGAGTTTCAGCTAAGTGCTGTAATCAATCCAAGCAATTCCTCAGATCAATCTTCAACAAGACTCAAAAATAAGTGCATTGATGTATTTGGTTCACTGTAGACTTACCATTTATTTTGCTCTTTGAAAATACCAACCAACAATATATTTAAAACACAGAATTTTGGGGCGTCTGGGTGGCTCAGTCGGGTAAGCGTCCGACTTTGGCTCAGGTCATGATCTCTCTGTTCCTGGGTTTGAGCCCCATGTCGGGCTCTGTGCTGACAGCTCAGAGCCTGGAGCCTGCTAAGGATTCTGTGTCTCCCTCTCTCTCTGCCCCTCCCCTGCTCATGCTCTGTCTCTCTCAAAAATAAACATTTACAAAAATTAATAAATAATAAAACATAGAATTTTAATTACATACTAAAAGTCTTACATCATTATTTGTTAGCAATAGTAGGTAGTTTTCTGATTTTTTCATTTTTTGTAAATATAATGGAAACAATAATGGTAATGGATGATGCCAAAATCAAAGATAATTTAATAGATAAAAGCAAATATCTTTTTACTAATCAATCAGTATTTTTGAGATCCCATTGCACATAAAGCAGTGCATACAGAAATACTTCTAATTATGTAACATATATATCATTCTAAACTATAAACAGGACATTTGACGACCTCTTTTATTTTAACTGCCTAGCACCCCTTTTCTCATAAATACATAATCTTTCTTTTTTTTTTCAACGTTTTTTTTTTTTTTTTTTTTTATTTTTGGGACAGAGAGAGACAGAGCATGAACGGGAGAGGGGCAGAGAGAGAGGGAGACACAGAATCGGAAACAGGCTCCAGGCTCCGAGCCATCAGCCCAGAGCCTGACGCGGGGCTCGAACTCACGGACCGCGAGATCGTGACCTGGCTGAAGTCGGACGCTTAACCGACTGCGCCACCCAGGCGCCCCAGATAAATACATAATCTTAATATTCTCTTTTGGATTATCTTTCTGTTTAATGTTGGTTTCTTTCCTCTATAATTTTTCATATCTTTCTGTGTCTTCTCCCAATGGTTACCCAGTGGACATGCTAAAGTTTCTGTAGGTTTTTAGAGGGTTGTAGGTATACTTAATACTCAGGGGAAATTAGAGAGTCCAGTGGAGAGTTGTCTAACAATCAACCTTTATAGTCAATAAACAATTGTAAAAGAGAAATAAGCCAATTTAATTTTATAAAAACTGAGCCAAAAAAGTCTTAATTTGACAATTATACAAAGATTAAAGCCTTACTTAAAAATAATTTATCAATTTTAGAAAAATAGTTTTTAAAGTTAGTAAATTCATAGAAACTATGTAGAATATGATGTGCTGAGAAAATATTCAGGCAAGGCGAAATAAGTATATAAAATTTTAAATCAATGTGAAATTTTAGGACTGAATGGTTGGGGAAAATCAGGTTTGCTTGTGTCATATGAGTGGTACAATTTAAATTCTATAACATAATAAGAAAGCAGGATCTTTTAGGGCAGAAATGATTGGAGAAGGCTTTTGTCAAAGAGGTAATATTAGATTTGAATCTGAGCAGTTTTGGTAGACATTTGATAGGCAAAGATATAACAGAATGGGTCTGTAGATAATAATACAGCAAATGAAGAGTCTAGGGTAGGTTGGTTTGTATAAAAGGCCACCTGATTAATGACTAGAAAGAACATGGTATGTGGTAGGTCAAGAATTAGAGAACTATGTCACAATTAGAATATTTTCTTATGCATGCATGACTATTTTTTCAATCTGACAAGACATAAATCACAGTTGCAACAAGTCAGGCAGCAAGGAAGAAAAACTGACCAAAAAACAAAAATGCTGACAAACTTAAGAGGTATCTTAGATCTCACTGACTACACATTTGTGCTTTGCCTCAAAACTAAGCCTGACTTCCCAAGGCTTCACATGATCATTTGTTTCAGTCCACTTGGACTAGGCATTCTTTTCCCTAACAAGTACAAATATTTCCTGTATCTGCATTTGCTGTTAACAGTCTATTCAACAGTTCAGAGCCAAGTCAAATATCACCTTCTCAACAAAAATTTTCTCCAATGATCTGCCCTAAATGATAGTTCCCCTCTGTTATAATATCAAACTTAGATTGTACCACTCATATGATAAAGCAACCTTGATTTATAAATATGCATGCAACTGCTTGCTCTATGTTAAAAATTATAAAAATCCTAAGGGTAGAAACTATGTAATTTAACTTTGCATGCCAGAGAGTTTTGTCTTTTTACAGGTTAGTCTACAAAACCAAAATCCAATTCAAAAAATAATGCTAAATACGAATTTGTTGAGTAAATGTGTTCCAGTGTTGCCACATTTTTCATTCCCTTCATGTTTTTTTTTTCTTATCCTTTTGAGGCAATCCTCATTTTGTACCCAATTTTTATACTTACATTCTAACTCTTGGAACATAAAATGATTGAAAAATATCTAGGCTCGCTCAGTAATGTTTTCACCATAAGGGCAAAAAGAGGCCTCTAGAGGATCTAAGGATGATTCCAATAACTGTGGGCAAAGGAAGCAATATAAATGTCTTCTTAATTTACTTACTTGAATCAGAATACAATGAGATTGGAGAAGGGAAGTTGACTTGTAATCAAACTGTCTTATACTACTGGATCTGTTTAATTCCACAGTATAGATGGCTGGGGAAGAATGGGCAAAAATTTAAATGATGGGTTCTTCTGTTAGGCCATATTTTAGTTTGAGGGGATGCTTCTGTATTATGTAACAGCTATGAATATTAAATTTTTAAACTGGCAATTCCAATTTTTTAGTACACATGAACACAAATGAAACTCCCCCTTTAGGTAGCTGTGCAAAATATTAATTTCCTTTTTAAATTAAACTTCCAGAATAAGGATTTGGCCTGTCGTTGGAGCACTTTTAAACCCAATTACATGTTACAACAACCAAAGTAAGGTACTCTGAGAAAGGGCTTCAGGACCTGGAATCTCCATTTCTACCCACAATTATCCTCAAGTACAGTATTTGCCAATTCCCATCCCCACTCCCACAACTTTTAGGTCTCAGGAACTAACTTTGGAAGGCAGATAGAAGTCTCTTTTAGAGGAGAAATCCGCCTAAGGATGGGTTAAACTATGGTGAGGCTAAGGAGACACTATCCTTCGGCATAAAATGTAAGAACTCCAAAACTCAACAATGAAGATAAATACTTAATGCACTATTTTAAATATCTAAATTAATGTACCAAAGTCCATGATGAACAAAATACCAACATTTTTCAAAAAGGATCCTACCCTGTGCTTGCATGACTCACCTCAATCGCCTCACCCTAATCTGAGTTTTGGGCCCATCCTTAAATTTTGTGGCACAGATGAGTGCCTTTTAATCACCTGATCCTAGTCCAGGCTCTGAGTCCTAAACACACTTTTGCATGGCACCTTCCTGAGTCCCTTCACTAAATGCTACCTTTGGATTCAAAATCCCTTGTATCAGCACTTTAACTCTGGATAGACCTTTGTTATTACAAACTTAACTCGAGGTCCCATTCTTGGTGTATGCTTACCAAGTGGGATATCAGGTGTCTGTGCCCTCAGGCTCTTCTGCTCTTCCAGCTCTCAGTTTTCTTTCAACTCTTCACCTGCAGGAGACGCAACATTTTGGCACCCTCCTCGTGCCAGGACCACAATACTGCTTTGGCGGAAAGTTCCCACAACCAGAGAAACAGCTTCAGTCTTCTCTACTTTCTGAATCAGTACTCCCCCCGCCCAGTTCATCTCCATCCTCCTGCCAGAGGTAGAATGTGAAGACTGGAGCCTATACTCAACACGGTCTCAAAAACACTTTATCCCTGGAAATAAGTAAAAGTGGTGGTTTTGGAGACTGTGGAGAAAGCAACTGCTGTGACTTTCGCCTGTTATTACAACATAAAAGAAAAACAAAATCAAGACAACTCTGGCTTTCCCGCCAGTCTTAAGCTTGAGCATTTTGCATTTATCAAGTCCGCGTGCTCCTCCGCCACACCAGCGGTCTGAAAAGGCAGCCTTAGCAGGGCGTCTGACAAGTCTGTGGACCACGCCCCTGGGTAGATCAGCTTTCTTTATTGGTCTCACTGCCTGTCATTCAAATCTGGCTCCCACTCCAGCTAACCATTCACGTAGTTTGGTTGCGTCTTGGTGCGTTTAATGTTGCCAATAACGAGGTGGTTTTTTGTTTTGTTTTGTTTTGTTTTGTTTTGTTTTGTTTTGTTTTGGGGATTTTTGTTTGTTTGTTTGTTTGTTTGTTTTGCCGAGTACAGGTCGTGCTGCAATTAGTTCATTGAAAACTCAGTTGCTCTCTGAGCGCTTGGGCAGAGACTGCTTTCGGCTTTTTTTCTGCTGATTAAGATCTCCTGTAGAGAGCTGCAACAATGCCCAAAAGAAAGGTAAGTGAAATAGGAAGATAGAAGGGGAATTAGAGACTGAAATACATATTTCCTAATCCGTAGAGGTTTTAGAAAGCATTTTGGCTTCTAGTTCGATTTTGTGATGTACTGAATGGAAGGGGGAAAGAAAGGCAAAGAATGATCAGTGTAAGATTAAGGATGGTCTTGAATGCAACTAGTAGTTCACTTTCGGCTTGTTTTGTTTAAGGGAAATAATCGTTTAAGAGGTGTCTCCATGCTGAATTACAAACAGCCATAGCGTTGTGCTGTCGCTTCCTACCCCACCTCCCTTCCTCCGCTTACCCTATTGGAGAACACTTCTCTTAACCACACTTCCAGGCACCAGTTTCCTCCTCAGCCTCCGGCTTTTCTCCGGGAACCGTCCCGTTTGGGGTAACGAAAGCCACGGCTTTCTCCCGTATTTGCCTTTGTTCTTCCCGTTTTCTTTTTCCTTTTTCATCTTCCCTCCTCCACTTCTTGTCATGCCAGATGGCTATGCAATGGTAATCCTGTGCCATTAGGCGGCGCAGACTTCAAACTGTCTTAAAGAAGGAGAGAACCACCTCTGCAATTAGCAACTTTAGGGCTATGAGATCTGGGGTTCTCCAAACTCTTTGTGTAAAGGTGGAGAGATGGCAAGAGAACTGCGTAAGATAAAAACTATTGCTGATGTTGCGGTAGCGTGGATTTATTCACTTTTAGACATGCAGAATTGATTTGAGGTATTCAAGGGCTACAGGTATTTTGCAAACCCTCATTTCAAAAATTGTGACTCCTCTCTTGGACAAGAGATAAATTTACTACCAGTGTTTATTTGAATATTTGTTTGTTGTTTTGGGAAGGGGGGTGTCCCTTAGTAGTGAAATTGAACGCTGTTTCATTGCTTCATAAAATTGGAAAACACTGTGCTGATGTAAAGCAGTGTGATTGTTTTGATATTATTCCTATTTATCCGGCCACCTTCCCTATTTCTAAAACATAGGAATAAGACCGAAATTCCCCTGTGCTCTGGGGCTGTATGAATCATGTAATAGCTTGATAATTCCCAGAATAAAGGGCTGCTCAAATACAAAAAGCAATGGTTTTTAGTAACCATCCCATTTCCTGAGATTCCCTCTGCTGAGCTTTTCTAGGCTTGTGCAATGGGTCGTGCTATTTTACAGATCTGACAGCAACCTTGTAGCAGGTAGTGGCGGGAAGTTTTAAGGCCCATGGCCAGCTCCTCGGAATAATGCATTGACGTTGCAGGGGTTCCCTCCATAAAAGAAAAAGAGGGAAGGAAGGAAGGAAGGAAGGACCGAAAGGAAGGAAAGAAAGAAAGGGAAAGAAGGAAAAAGAAAGAAAGAAACAAAGAAAGAAAGAAAGAAAGAACAAAGAAAGAGAAAGCAAGCAAGCATTGAAACATTGTGGGGGTTGTAGTTTTTGTATGAAGGACTTGGAAAAATTAATCCAGCCAGTAGAGAGGATCAGATAAGTACAATTGCATATAAAACATAAGGCAAAACACAGGGAAATTGAGGGAAGTTCCTCCTTCATTCTGCCCACCCCCACACTTTTTTTTGGCTTTAACACTGGCTACAGCAGGTGGATTTTAAAATTTAAAAGGTTTGTTTGTAGGAGATGCAATTTACACAAAAGGATGGAATTATTAGTTGTGTGAATTTATGTCTTGAGAATGCATTTGCATCTTGGTGCACATTTGCACATTAGCGGACAGCAGTGTGTAGCATGCTACTAGGAAATAACACGTGGCTACTTGAGCTGGAATCCAGGAAAAAAGTCATAAATGGTTATGTTACAACTGTAATCCATATGCAATATTTTCTAATCTATGTGTTTATATCGATGACCTGATTCCTGTGTGGTTTTCTCCTCTGTATAGGCTGCCAGTCAAGATGGCACCAGGCAGGGGGTGAGTTTTTTTTAGTTTTAGAATATGACTGAAAAAATCCACTTGTTTTATGAATTTGAGACACACAAGCAGCTAAAAATAGATGCTGATTTGTATATTTGTACCATATGAGTATGAATATGGTATGCTAGTGAGCTCTCTCAGAAATATAGCAGGTATTGAAAATTACAAACTTCTTGGAATTTAGGACCTTATGCTTGTTAAGCTCTGAAGAGAGTTTCTTCCTTTTAAGCAAAAAAAAAAAAACAAAAACAAAAAAAAACAAAAAACAAAAAAAAAAACATCTTTGTCAGTTTGCAAGAAGGGGCTATATTCTTATTTCTAAATATGCTCCTTGTTATTAGCCATTGTGTTCATTTAGCTTAGCATTTGAAGTTTAATTTGAGATATTTTTCTTTAGCTGTATAAAGGGTCCAGGGTAGGGGAAATAAAAATTTATATTTCTACTATATATTCTACTCAAGTTTACAACTGCCTCTTTAAAAACAATGCTCATGTAGTGTTGCACTAAATATTTTCACAATATAAATAATTCTAGTTTTGTGTGTCCATAATTCTGTTAACTGTTTTGTTTTTTTTTTTTTTTTACTTATAGCCAAAAAGAAGATCAGCCAGACTGTCTGCTGTAAGTGGTCTTTTTAAAACGCTTCTCATGTATTGTAAAATGTACTTTTAAAATTCAGGGAATCCTACACAATACTACCTATTTAGTACAAGATTTATTTTGGATGTTGTTGTAAAAAATTTCACACTAAGGACATGTTTGTTTGTTTGTTTTTCCTAGTGCTTGGTCCGAACTATACCCATTTATTGAAATTAAGAGGTTGGATTTCATTATTAGTAATCTGTCTTCAATTATGATTTTTTCCTCCCCCCAACCATGACTTGTGTTTTTTGATGCAGATGCCCGTGCCCATTACACCAGAGTTGAAGCCCAAAAGAACATCGATTACAAAGGTAAAATTCAACATGCAATGTTGACAGAAGATTACTCTTCTTTAGAAATAATTTTTTTGGAGGGGCGCCTAGGTGATGTGGCTGTCGGTGAAGCATCTGACTTCGGCTCAGGTCATGATCTCAGGGTTCATGGGTTTGAGCCCTGCATCAGGCTGTATGCTGATAGCTCAGACCCTGGAGCCTGCTTTGAATTCGGTGTCTCCCTCTCTCTCTGCCCCTCCCCCACTCACTCGCACACGCGCTCTCTCTCTCTCTCTCTCTCTCTCTCAAAACTAAACATTAAAAAACATTTAAAAATAATGTTTTTGGAAAGGCATACAGCTGATCATTTTGCTTTCTTTACTTTCTGTTTAGCTAGTAATATGTTATATTATACCATATGGTACATGTAAACTTTTTGAGTAAGGAATATTTGTTCACGTTCTGTGATTGTCTACCGTATTTTGACATTTTTATTAGGAAGAAACAAAATAAAATTTTAGTTGGGTAGACTTGTAAAATATATATGCCTTTGACATCATATAGTCACAACACCAATATTGCTGGAAAAACAAAAGGTGTAAACTGTAGTAACCAAAATAATGCTTTGTAATAATAGTAGTAACTAACATTTGATAATACTTTACAGTTTGCAAAGTGTTTTCACATAAACTATTTTTATTTTTATTTATTTATTTATTTATTTTTATTTTTCAATATATGAAATTTATTGTCAAATTGGTTTCCATACAACACCCAGTGCTCATCCCAAAAGGTGCCCTCCTCAATACCCATCACCCACTCTCCCCTCCCTCCCACCCCCCATCAACCCTCAGTTTGTTCTCAGTTTTTAACAGTCTCTTATGCTTTGGCTCTCTCCCATTCTAACCTCTTTTTTTTTTTTTTCCTTCCCCTCCCCCATGGGTTTCTGTTAAGTTTCTCAGGATCCACATAAGAGTGAAAACATATGGTATCTGTCTTTCTCTGTATGACTTATTTCACTTAGCATCACACTCTCCATTTCCATCCATGTTGCTACAAAGGACCATATTTCGCTCTTTCTCATTGCCATGTAGTACTCCATTGTGTATATAAACCACAATTTCTTTATCCATTCATCAGTTGATGGACATTTAGGCTCTTTCCATAATTCGGCTATTGTTGAGAGTGCTGCTATAAACATTGGGGTACAGGTGCCCCTATGCATCAGTACTCCTGTATCCCTTGGGTAAATTCCTAGCAGTGCTATTGCTGGGTCATAGGGTAGGTCTATTTTTAATTTTCTGAGGAACCTCCACACTGTTTTCCAGAGTGGCTGCACCAATTTGCATTCCCACCAACAGTTGCAAGAGGGTTCCCGACATAAACTATTTTTAAATGAACATAATTGATATTCTATACTCTAATGTTATGGCTAATGACATTAGAAATAGAAATAGCCTCAATATTAAGTTCGTTTCTCCATGTTGTTATTTCTTTCTTTCTTTCTTTCTTTCTTTCTTTCTTTCTTTCTTTCTTTCTTTATGACTGTGTGCAAATATAATACTAGTAATTTTTTAAACTGCTTTACTGAGGTATGACTGATATTTTAGAGATTGGTTAACTTCCTAAAATCATAAATGCTTAAAGCTAGGAGGAACATTAAAATCCTCGAATCCCATCATTTTGTGATTGGAGAAACTGTAAATTACAGGCATATTTATAAATCGCTTTGAATTATTTGATTAAAAGATACTGCTGGGGCCGCCTGGGCTGTTCAGTTGGTTGAGTGTTCAACTCTTGATTTTGGCTGGGGTTATGAGCCATGGGTTCCAGCCCTGCATCAGCTCCACGCTAAGTGTGGAGGCTGCTTGGGATTCTCTCTCTCTCCCTCTGCCCTTCTCCCTGCTCACATACTTTCTCTCTCAAAAATAAAAAGAAAGATACTGTTAAAACTAGGGCAAGTGAAGTTTTAGTAACAAGTAACAACAGGAGAGAAAAGTTTAAAAAAATTTTTTTTCTATTTAACATTTCAAGGTCACTATTCTATGAAATTGGGTACTCAATTTATAGGCTATTAAGATAGTAAACACTTTATTTCCATTAAAATTAGAAGATAATGTTATAATAAAACAAACACTATATAA
Organism: Panthera pardus; assembly: GCF_024362965.1. Lineage (NCBI taxonomy): Eukaryota > Metazoa > Chordata > Mammalia > Carnivora > Felidae > Panthera > Panthera pardus. The sequence goes on from NW_026526843.1 coordinate 59,737,616, forward strand.
TCCTGGACTTTAAAATGCGTTATTATACTTGACTCTCTGTTTTTCGTGTGTTAAAATAGTAATAATATATCTATATTGTATTTTATAGTTTCTAAAGCAATTTCACATATATTTTACCATTTGTTCCTAATAACACCCCTATGAGGTAGGTGGAATTACTCTTTTTTACATATAAAAAAACATGCACAAAAAGATTTATACTTTTGCTCAAGATCACATCAAGTAAGTAGCAGATCCAAAATTCAAACACAGGTTTTCTGGCATCTTCACCCAGTGCTCTTTACTCACATAGGCAAAGAGCTTTCTTGGTAAAGCAATCATGATTCAAGTCATTTCAAAACTTGTAGAACGTATATTGAATCACTTATGTCCCCAGGAAATCTCTTAAAATATATATAAAGTGATGCCCTTGCTAGTGTTTCTCTTAATTATTAGTCACTGGAGGCTTTGCAATAAACAAAACCCTGTTGCTAATTATTAGACATGACAGATAAACTGGCCCCCTCTAGTCAAAAAGAGTTAATTTATAAAAATCTAATCTGATGCAGGCAATTAGCTTTGAGTGGTCAATGGTCAGTATTCTAACTTGTTGCTTCTCATCTAAAAGAAAATGTATTTGATTTATATCAGAAGAATATTATTCATTTTTAATGCTGCTTTGGGTTTACAATGGAGGTAAAAGTGTCGAGTGATGATTTCATTGATATTAAGTTTATATGGATATTTTAATCTTTTTATAAATCATTACAGCAGCTGATAAAATAACCTGGGCCATTTAATTAGCACACCACTTAAGTTGTATATTTGTTTTTATTATTCTGTGTTGCTGGACAGAAAATGAAGACAGAACATGATACGATGGAAAAAAACACAGATACAAGTGCCAAAGCAATAACTGAAAACAAGAAAGAAGTCATTAAAGAAGAATATAGTGATGAAAATGGAGAAGCCAAAATTATGGAGGTATTTTAAATATTAACAGATTTATCCATTTGAAAGATCAACAATGGGTACAACTGAAGGAAATCTTGTTTGACTTGCAGTTTAAAAGTTGAGAAACATTAAATGAGTAGTGGTTCTATACTGTGTTAGTCCATTCCAGCTGCCATAACAAATACCACAGACTAGGTAGCTTATAAATAACATAAATTTATTTCTTATAGTTCTGGAGGCTGAGAAGTCCAAGATCAAGGCACCAGCATTTTTGGTGTCTGGTGAGGACCTGCTTTCTGTTTTATACACAGCAGTCTTCTTGCTGTGTCCTGACATGACAGAAAGGGTGAGAGAGATCTCTGAGGTCTCTTTTGTAAGGACACTGATCTCATCCATAAGGGCTCTTCCCTCATGACCTAATCACTTCTCATAGGCCCTACCTCCAGGTAGGGGATTAGGTTTCATCATATAAATTATGGAGAACACAAATATTCAGTTTAAAACATATAATAGTATTGAAGGGGAAAATAAGAAAATGAATTTAAAATATGAGAGTTTACAGGTATAAGTAGTGAGAATATTGGGTTTGCATTGCTATTGGTAGAATAATGACAGTGATCATGACTTAGTAATAATAAAATGACTTTTATTAAATAGAGAGCAATCCTTTATTCCTTTTGTTGGCAAATGGTCTATTCATAAATCCCTTTGCAAGATCATATGATTCTTTTCCCCTTGCAGATTGCAAAACAAATTATTATGTAAATGTTTCTTATAGATCTTTATTTGCATATTTAATGCATACCATAGTTTTTGATATTGCAGTAAAACACTGAAAATGGGATGTAGTGCCAAATATACAAACCAAAGCTGTGCAAATAGGGAAAAAAATTTTGTAAGTGATCCTATGCTATATGGTGAAAGACTTTTATTTCTTATTTACATTATTTTTTGTTTAAATTTAGTTAGTTAACATACAGTGTAATACTAGTTTCAGGTATAGAATTTAGTGAGTCCTCACTTACATACAACACCCAATGCTCATCACAAGTGCCCTCCTTAATACCCATCACCCATTTAACCCATCCCTACACCAACCTCCCCTCCAGCAAACATCAGTTTGTTCTCTGTAGTTAAAAGTCTGTTTTCTGATTTGGCTCTCTTTTGTTCCCCTATGTTCATCTGTTTTGTTTCTTAAATTACACACATGAGTAAAATCATGTGGTATTTATCTTTTTCTGACTGACTTATTTCACTTAGCATAAGGCTCTTTAGCTCTCTCTAGCTCCATCCATGTCTTCACAAATGACAAGATTTCAATCCTTTTTATTCCATTGTATGTATGTATATATATGTATATATGTATGTGTATATATATATATATATATATATATATATATATACACACCACATCTTATATATCCATTCATCAGATGGTGGACATTTGGACTTTTCCCATAATTTGGCTATTGTTGATAATGCTATAAATATTGGGGTGCATGTATCCCTTCAAATCACTATTTTTGTATCCTTTGAGTAAATGCCTAGTAGTACAATTGGTGGAACATAGGGTAGTTCAATTTTTAACTTTTTCGGGAAGCTACATACTATTTTCCAGAGTGACTCCTCCACTTTGCATTCCAACCAACAGTGCAAGAGGGTTCCCCTTTCTCCACATCCTTGCCAACACCTGTCATTTCCTATATTGTTAATTTTAGCTGTTGAGACTGGTGTGAGGTGATATCTTATTGTAGTTCTGATTTGTATTTTCCTCATGATGAGTGATATTGAGCATCTTTTCATGTGTCTATTAGCCATCTGGATGTCTTCTTTGGGAAAATGTCTATTCATATCTTCTGCCCACTTTTTAACTGGATTATTTGAGTGTTGAGTTTGATAAGTTCTTTATAGATTTTGGATACTAACACTTTATCAGATATGTCATTTGCAAATATCTTCTCCAATTTCATTGGTGGCCTTTTAGTTTTGTTGTTTGTTTCCTTTCCTGTGCAGAGGCTTTTTATCTTGATGAAGTCCTGATAGTTTATTTTTGCTATTGTTTCCCTTGCCTCAGGAGATATATCTAATAAGAAGGTGCTATGGGAAATGTCAAAGAGGTTGCTATATGTGTTATCCTCTAGGATTTTGATAGTTTCCTTTCTCAAATTTAGGTCTTTTATCCATTTTGAATTTATTTTTCCATATGGTGTAAGAAAGTGGTCCAGTTTCATTCTTTTGCATGTTGCTGTCCATTTTTCCCAACACCATTTGTTGAAGAGACTGTCTTTTTCCCATTGCATATTCTTTCCTGCTTTGTCAATGACTAATTGACCATACAGTTTTTGGTTCATTTCTAGGTTTTCTATTCTGTTCAATTGATCTATGTGTCCATTTTTGTGCCAGTACCATACTGTTTTGATCACTACAGCTTTGTAATGTAACTTGAAGTCTGGAATTGTGATGTTTCCAGATTTACTTTTCTAAGGTTGCCTTGGATATTTGGGAACTTTTGTGGTTCTATACAAATTTTAGAATGGTTTAGCTCTGTGAAAATGCTGGTGGTATTTTGGTAGGAATTGCATTCAATGTGTAGATTGCTTTGGGTAGTATAGACATTTTAACACTATTTGTTCTTATAATCCATGAGCATGGAATATTTTTCCATTTCTTTGTGTCATCTTCAATATCTTTCATAAATTTTTTATAGTTTTCAGAATAGAGATCTTTTACCTCTTTGGTTAGGTTTATTCCTAGGTATCTTATTGTATTCGGTGTAATTGTAAATGGGATTGATTCCTTGATTTCTCTTTCTGCTGCTTCATTATTGGTGTATAGAAATGCAACCTATTTCTCTACACAATTTTGTATCCCGTAACTTTATGGATTCATGTATCCATTCTATCAATTTTTGGTGGAGCCTTTGGGTTTTCACTGTGTACAGTATTATGTCAACTGCAAAATTTGAAAGTTGGCCTTCTTCCTTGATGATTTGGATGCATTTATTTCTTTGTGTTTTCTGATTGCTGAGGCTAGGACTTCCAGTACTATGTTAAATAACAGTGGTGAGAATGGATATACATGTCTTGTTCCTGACTATAGAGGAAAAGCTCTGTTTTTCCCCATTAAGGGTAATGTTAGCTGAGTTTTGTATATGGCTCTTATGATGTTGAGGTGTGCTCCCTCTATCCCTACTTTGATGTGGGTTTTTATCATGAATGGATTTTGTACTTTTTCAAATGCTTTTTCTTCATCTATTGAGAGGATCATAAGATTCTTTTCTTTTATTAATGTGTTGTATCACATTGATTCATTTGCAAATATTGAACCACCCTTGCAACCCAGGAATAAATCCCATTTGATTGTGAAGAATGATTTTGTCAATGTATTGTTGGATTTGGTTTGCTAGTATTTTATTGAGAATTTTTGCATCCATGTTCATCAGGGATATCAGGGCTATTGCCCTGTAGTTGTTGTTGTTGTTGTTGGTGGTGGTGGTGGTGGTGGTGGTGGTGGTGTGTGTGTGTGTTTTAGGAGAATTCTTACCTGGTTTTGGTATCAGGGTAATGCTGGTTTCATAGAATTAATTTAGAAGTTTACTTTCCATTTCTATTTTTTTGGAATTGTTTAAGAAGAATATATATTAACTTTTCCTTAAATGTTTGTTAGAATTCCCCTGTGAAGTCATCTGGCTCTAGACTTTTGTTTGTTGGGAGATTTTTGATTACTGATTCGATTTCTTTGGTGGTTATCAGTCTCTTCAAATTTTCTATTTCTTTCTGTTCAGTTTTGGTAGTTTATGGTTCTAGGAATGTATCCATTTCTTCCAGATTCTCTGATTTGGTAACATATAGGTTTTTTTTTTTGTAATATTCTCCTATAATTCTATTTCTGTGGTGCTGACTATTATTCCTCCTCTCTCATTTGTGATTTTATTTATTTGTGCCTTTTCTCTTTTCTTTTTGATAAGTCCTGCTAGGGGTTTATCAATTTTATTAATTTTTCCAAAGAAATCAGCTCCTGGTTTTTGTTTGTTTTTTCTGTATCATTTATTTCTTCTCTAATCTTTATTATTTCCCTTCTTTTGCTGCTTTTAGGGTTTGTTTGTTGTTCTTTTTCTAGCTCCTTTAGGTGTAAGGTTAGGTTGTTTATTTTAGATTTTTCTTGCTTCTTGAGGTAAGCCTGTATTGTTATATATACTTCCCTCTTATGATTGCTTTTGCTGCATCCCAAAAGTTTGGACCATTGTGTTTTCATTTTAATTTGTTTCCATGTATTTTTAAATTCCTCTTTGATTTCCTGGTTAACCCATCATTCTTTAGTAGGATGGTCTTTAACCTCCATGTATTTGTGGACTTTCTGAATTTTTTCTTGTGATTGACTTCAAGTTTCATAGTACTGTGGTCAGGAAATATGCATGGTATGATCTCAGTCTTTTTGTACTTGCTGAGGTCTGAGTTTTGACCTAGTATGAGATCTCTTCTGGAGAATGTCCCATGTTCACTCGAGAAGAATGTGTATTCTGCTGCTTTAGGATGAAATATTCTGAATGTATCTGTTAAGTCTATCTGGTCCAGTATGTCATTCAAAACCATTGTTTCCATGTTTATTTTCTGTTTAGATGATCTGTCCATTGATGTACTTGGGGTTTTTAAAGTCCCCTATTATTATTATATTATTGTCAGTGAATTCATTTATGTTTGTTATTGTTTTATATATTTGGGTGTCTCTATGTTGGGTGCATAAATATTTATAATTGTTAGATCTTCTTTCTGGATAGTCCCCTTTATTATGATATAGTGCCCTTCTTTATCTCTTGTTACAGTCATTGGTTTAAAATCTAGTCATTCTGATATAAGTATTGCCACTCCAGCTTTGTTTTGATGTCCATTTGAAAGACAAATGTTTCTCCATCCCCTCACTTTTAGTCTGCATGTGTCTTTAGGTCTAAAATGAGTTTCTTGTAGGCAGCATCTAGTTTGGGCTTGTATTTTTATCCATTCTGACACCCTGTGTCTTTTGATTGGAGCATTTAGTCCATTTCCATCCAAATTAATTATTGATAGGTATGTATTTAGTGCAATTTTATTACTTGTTTTGTCATTGTTTCTGGAGATTCTCTCTGTTCATTTCTAGTCTTTGTTGCTTTCAGTCTTTCCTTCCCACTCAGAGTCCCCTGTAATATTTCTTGCAAGACTTTTTTAGTGGTCACCAACTCCTTTAGGTTTTTGTTTTGTTTTATTTTGTTTTGTTGTTGTTGTTTTTGTTTGTTTGTTTTTGTCTGGGAACCTCTTTATCTCTCCTATCCTGAATGATAGACATGCTGGATAGAATATGCTTGGCTGTAGATTTTTACCATTCAGTACATTGAATCTATCATGCCACTCCCTTCTGGCTTGCCAAGTTTCTGTGGAACCTTATTGGTCTTACCTTGTACTTTATGGACTTCTTTTGTCTTGCTGCTTTTAGAATTTTTGTTGTTATTGTTTATCACCATATTTTGTATATGTAACTACCATATGTCTTTGTGTTGGCCTGCTTTTGTCAGTTTTGATGGGAGTTCTCTTTGCCTCTTGTATTTGGACGAATATTCCCTTCCCAAGATTAGGGAAGTTTTCAGCTGTATTTCCTCAAGTAAACTTCCTGCCCCTTTTCTCTCTTGTTCCTGTGGGATGCGTATGATAGGAATGCTATTATGTTTGATGGGGTCACTGAGTTCTCTAAGCCTACTCTCATGATCCAAAATTTTTCTTCTCTGTTTTGTTCAGCTTCATTATTTTCCATATTTCCATCTTCTATATCACTTATTTGTTCCTCTGCCTCTTCCATCTTGTGGTCATTACATCCAGTCTGTTTTGAATCTCAGTTATTGCAATTTTCATTTTGGCTGGATTGTTTTTTAGCTCTTTTATCTCTGTGACAAGTGCCTCCCTAATATTTTCCATGCCTTTTTCAAGACCAGCTAGTATCCTTACGATTGTTGCTTTAAATTCTGGATCAAGCATATTACTTATGTTTGTTTCAATTAGATCCCTGGCCATGACCTTTTCCTGTTATTTCTTTAGGGATGAATTCCTCCATCTGGGCATTTTTCTAGGTCTCTATCTTCTTCTCTGTGTTAGAAAAGCCAGTTATGCTTCCTGCTCCTGAGAGTAATGGCTTTATGAAGAAGAGGTCATATAATGTTCAGGGCCTGGCTCTTCAGGAAGTGTCTGTTGTGTGCTGCATGCGCTCTGCTGCTGTGTTTGGCTGCTCTATCCTTCAGGTCAGTCATTTATAAGGGTTGTTCTTGCCTGCAGTGGGAAGTGTTTGGACCTTGGCCAGAGGGTTGCAAATTTTAACTAGGTGTGCTCTGGTCTGCTTATTAAGAGATCTGATGCTATTTCGACTAGAGCTGAAGCTTTGCAGAAATCTGTGGTCAATAGAAGTGGTGTGTGTGGGAGGTCGTGCTAGTCTTCTGAGGAAGGGGCTCACTGCACTGGTCCTTAGGCACACTTGCCTGAGAAAAGCAGTACCAGCAGAGTACAGGGTGTTAGGACTTGGTGTAAATAGGTTAAGCAGCCAGTGTTGTTCCTGTGCTGTCTACTGAGGTAGGTTTATTGCTGAGGGGCAGGGGAGGGAAATGGCGCCAACCCATTCCTCTGTACCTAGGACCTCTAAATCTCTAGTCTTTGAGCCCCACTGGTGGCAAACCACAAAAATCAGCCTCTTTCATTTTCCCAGCCAATGGCTTTGGGTAAGCATTCTCCTTGTGCATTTTCCTGTGTGTTCCACTCTCTCTCAACTTTCTCTGCAACCACAGATCTCTCCCTTCCACAGCACATGTGATCCATTTCACCCCCAAACCACATCTCCATACTTTCTGCCTTCCTTGATGTGGCCTCTTCTCTCCCTCTAGTTGTGTAGTTTGTTCTATGAATCCTCAGGTAAATTTCTTGGGTATTCAGAATCATTTGATAGTTATCTAGCTGTATTTGAGGGATGATGCAAACCTATTATCTGCCTACTATGCTACATCTTAGCTCTCCCCCACAGCCTACCCAGTCAAAGAGTTTTCAAGTAACTTTTACAAAGAAAACCTAAATCTCACCATTATAGAAACAAAATATTATTTCCTCAAAAGAATGCATTTTATTTACTCACTGAGAATTGCTGATATAGAATATATGTCATTTTTCCATATTTACTCTGTTTCCCATATTTGTAATGAAAATTATTTATATGAATATATTTTCCTGAATTTATTGTTCCAAATATCCATTTCTACATATGTGTGTGGAATTATTTTAGTTAATTATATCTCTTAGGATGTTTTCCTTATATCTTGATATTTGGGAGGTGTTTTTCACAATAAAATTACTTTCTTATAAATGGAGATCATTCTTTTTATAAAAGAATAATTATAAAACAGCTATAACTCTGTCTAAATACTTAAGGAGAACAATTCCAAATTTATAAATATAATCTTGTTTATTTCCTCTCTATATATAGGCACCAGCTCCTGAAAAAGAACTTGAGGAAATGAACGAAGAAAAAAATGAAGATGTTGAAGGAGAGGGAGTAGAAAAGAATGAAGCAGTGTCACCAGCAAGAAAAGAAGATGAGAGATATCAGAAAGGAGATGGAGAAGATCAATACAAAAAAGAAGAGAAAGGAGAAGATGGGCAAGAGAACAAAAATAGAAAAGGAAAAGAAGATAGAAAAGAGGATGAAGATAGGAAAGAAAAAGAAGAGGGAAAGGAGGAAGAAGACAAAAAAGAGAAAGGATATGAAAAAAGAGGTGAAGATGGAAAATGGAAAGAAGATAGCAAAGAGAAAGAAGAAGAAAGAGAGAAAGGACATGAAAAAGTGGATGAAGATGGAAAGGGAAAAGGAGAAGATAGCAAAGAATTGGAATGTGAAAAAGACAAAGGAGAAGAAAAACTGGGAGAAGAAAGAAAAAAGAATGAAGATGAAAAGGAGAATAAAGGTGGAAAAGAGGATGAAATTGGAAATGAAGAAGAAGATGGAAATAAGCAAGAAGGTAGAAAAGAGAAAGGAGAAGATGGAAAGGAGGGCAAAGATGGAAAAGAGGAAGATGAAACAGAAGAAAATGGAAAGGAAGATGGGAAAGATGGAAGAGATGGAAAGGAAAATAAGAAGGCTAAATTGGGAAAGGAAGTAGCTGATAAAGAAGAGGCCAAAAAAGATGAAAAAAAAGGAGAATCTCAGAATATTGTTTAAAGCTTCCCTATATAGTATCATAATTTGGTAATATGTGCCTCCATGTTGTAATGTTAATAGAGATGAATATTTTTTATCAAATATTGTATAAACACAACTTTTCTTTAGCATCAATGTAATTTCAGAACATCTTCATGCTGATTATTCATCACAAAGTAGCTAACATGAAACCTTTTTACATTTTGTGATTATAATAGTGGAATATATAAAAATATTCTTTCAACTTTTTGAGTGACTTTCCTTTTGTGTAAGTTATGTATTAAATCTGTGAATTTTAATTTTACTTGTATGTGATCAAGTCACAATGTGGGGATATCATGAAAGATTGTTACAACATTCTTATGGTTCTCTAGGTTGTTTTTATTAAAAAAAAGTGAACTATTTTCTGTAATGCAAAGAGTTAGAATTCTTTCCCAAAAATAACTTTATTAACAGCTTGTGAACAAATAAAATTGTAATTCCATTTTAAAAAGATTTACACATTTTTTTTCAAAAGGACAGTTCTGATTATACATGTATCCACAAAATTTTACTGGGTTGATCTTAATAAAAATTCTCTTCAAAAATAGTTGTAGTTTTTTATATCTCTAAAAATGTAGTTAGTGAAATATTATAGCATTTAATTTTTTATATTGTGATATTCATAAAAATTTAAAAGTTTTTTTGCACTGAGATAAAATTAACATAAAATTTACCATTTTAACCATTTCTAATTCAGTGGTTTTTAGTACATTCACAATGTTGTGTGATTACCACCACTACCTAATTCCAGGACATTTTCACCCAAATAAAAACCAAAGTGCCAATTAGTAATCTTTATATTCTCAACTCCCTCCTCACCTGTCCCTGGTAGCCACTAATTTAGTTTCTTTATAGATTTGCCTATTCTAGATATTTCATAAAAATAGAATCATGCAACGTGTGGCCTTTGTGTCTGGCTTCTTTCACTTAGGATAATGTTTTCAGGTTCATTGATGTTGTAGCATGTATCATTACTTCATTTATTTTTATGGCTGAATAATATATTACATTGATATACTACATTATTTCTTGATGAACATTTGAGTTGTTTCTATGTTTTCTCAATTATGTATAATGCTGTTATGAATATCCGTGTACATGTTTTTGTGTATATATATATTTTTATTTCTCCTAGGTATATATTCTAGGAGTAGAGTCACTGGACCAAATAGTCATGCTATAACTTTTTGAGGGTCTTCCAGACTGTTTTCCAAAGTGGCTTCAGCATTATATATTCTCACCAGCAATATAGGAGGGTTCTAATTTCTCCACTTTCTTGTCAATACTTCTTATAATCTATATTTCATTATGTAACCATCCTAGTGGGGTGATATGGGGGTGATTAAAATTATGGTGATTTTGATATGCATTTCCATAATGATGTTGAGCATCTTCCCATGTGCTTATCAGCCATTTGTGTATCTTTGGAGAAATGTCTAACAAATCCTTTGCTCATTTTCACTTGGGTTGTCTTTTTAGTATTGTGTTGTAAGATGTGTACATATTTTATATATAAGTGCCTTATCAGTTATAATATTTGCAAAAATTTTCTCCCATTCTATGGGTTGTCTTTTCATTTTCTTGATAGTGTCCTTTGATGCATAAAAGTTTTTAATTTTGATTTAAGTGTAATTTACCTTTTCTTTCATTGCTTGTGTTTTGTGTGGCATATCTAAGAATCTGGAGCCAAACCCAGGTCACAAAGACATACATCCATATATCTTAAGAGTTTTATAGTTTAACTCTTACATTTAAGTCTCTGATATATTTTGTGTTAAATTTTCTACATGGTGTGAAGTAGGGGTCCAACTTTATTAATTTACATGTGGTCATCCATTTGTTCAAGCACCATTTCTTGAAACACTATTTCCCTATTGAATAGTCTTAGCACTCTTCAAAAATGAATGGACCATAGATGTATGGATTTATTTCTGCACCCTCAAATCTATACCATTAATGTATATGTCTATATGTCAGTACCATACCTTTGATTACTGTAGCATTGTAGTAATTTTTGACATCAGAGAGTATGTGTCCTCCAATTTTGTTCTTGGTTGTTCAGGGACCCTTATAATTCCATATAAGTTTTAGGATCAGTTAGTCCATTTCGCCAAAGAAAAGGCAGTTGAAATTTTGCTTAAGGATCACAATAAATATACAGATAAGTTTTGAGAATATTGCTATACCAAGAAAATTTTCTTTCAGTACATTAACACAGGATGTCTTCTCATTTATTTAGGGTAGCTTTCATTTCTTTCAGCAATATTTTGCAGTGCTTTATGTACCAGTCTTATACCTCCTTTATTAAATTTATTCCTAAGTGTTTTATTATTTTTGATGCTATAAATGGATTTCTTATTTCCATTTTGGATTGTTCATTGCTACTACCTAGACACAACTGAGTTTTGAATATTAATCTTGTATCCAATTTTGCTGAACTAGTTTATTAGATTTGGTAGGTATTTTGTGGATTCTTCAGAGTTTTTTTTCTAATTTTTTTTTTTAAAAATTGTATCCTGCAACTTTGCTGAATTCATGTATCAGTTCTAGCAGACTTTTGGTGGAGTCTGTCAGGTTTTCCATATAGAGTATCATGTCATCTGTGAAAAGTGAAAGTTTGACTTTATCTTTGCCAATTTTGATGACTTTGATTTCATTTTGTTCTCTGATTGCTGATACTAGGACTTCCAACACTATGTTATACAACAGCGGTGAGAGTGGACATCCCTGTTGTGTTCCTGATCTCAGGGGGAAAGCTCTCAGTTTTTCCCCATTGAAGGTGTTATTAGCTGTGTGCTTTTCATAAATGGCTTTGATGATGTTTAAGTATGTTCCTTCTATCCCAACTTTCTTGAGGGTTTTTATTAAGAAAGGATGCTGAATTTTTTCAAATGCTTTTCTGCATCTATTCACAGGATCATGTTTCTTATCTTTTCTTTTATTAATGTGATGTATCATTGATTGATTTGTGAATATTGAACCAGCTCTGCATCCCAGGAATGAATCCCACTTGATCATGGTGAATAATTCTTTTTATATGCTGTTGAATTTGATTTGCTAGTATCTTATTGAGAATTTTTGCATCCACATTCATCAGGGATATTGGCCTGTAGTTCTCCTTTTTTTGTTGGGTCTCTGTCTGGTTTGGGAATCAAAGGAATGCTGGCTTCATAGAATGAGTCCAGAAGTGTTCCTTCCCTTTCTATTTTTTGGAACAGTTTGAGAAGGACAGGTACTATGACTATTTAAAAAAAATTAAGTTTATATTTTATTTTTAGAGAAGAGAGAGCAAGCGGGGGAGGGGCAGAGAGAGAGAGAATCCCAAGCAGACTCCGCTGTCAGCACAGAGCCTGACGCAGGGCTCAAACTCATAAACTGTGAGATTGTGACCTGAGCTGAAACCAAGGGTCAGATTCTTTTTATTTCTTTTTTTAATTTTTTTAATGTTTATTTTTGAGAGAGACAGAGACAGAATGCGAGTGGGTTAGGGGCAGAGAGAGAGAGAGAGGGAGACACAGAATCCGAAGCAGGCTCCAGACTCCAAGCTATCAGCACAGCCCGATGTGGGGCTCAAACTCACGAGCTGTGAGATCATGACCTGAGCCAAAGTCAGACGCTCAATGGACTGAGCCACCCAGGTGCCCCCAAGAGTCAGATTCTTAATCAACTGAGCCACCCAGGTGCCCCCAGAGTTTTCTATTCATAAGATCATGTCATTTGTAAATAAAGATCATTTTGCTTCTTTCCAATGTGGATGTCTTTTTCCCTTTTTTCTCTTGCTTGATTTCCTTGGTTTTAAAAAGACTCCATGAATATTAAGAATAAAAAAGGAAGTAAGTAAATCCAGAAGTCCAGCTTCCAAAGCATACAATTCTGACTCTTTCCCAGAGCTGGGAAAACTTTTCATACCATTTCATATCATGTCTCAAAATTTACTAAAATGCTACAGTAATCAAAACTGACCTAAAAGGGCAGGTTAAATCTCTAAGCACATTGTCTATAACCTCCCACTTCCTAGCCAAATTCTGCAGCCACAGAAAATGTACTGTCATAACTTCCAATATAACAACTGGTTTTTTAAACACCTTAGTCCCTTTCATTTCCAAGGCTAAAATAAAAGTAACAATGCTTGTTTTCTCTTAAAAAACACATTCCAAGTGATGGGTAGAAATATGGTAATGAGTAATCTTAACTTTTCATGTGAAATTCTACCCTCTACATAAAGCAGTTAGCCATCTTCACCTTACAACATTTTTTAACTATATATCTATTGATATATATATATATATATATATATATATAGCATTCATATTACAAGAATGTCATAGTATACTACAGAAGGATCATTCTTTCACACTACGAAACTAAACACTTCTCCAGGACTTGTATTATTTTTTGATATTTTCATTGGATCCTACATTCCCTTTACCATAAAAACTTTGATACACACAATTTCTCTTCTAAACGTTTCAAAAATAGTAAGTTGTGAAGGGGAGAGTGGAATAGAGGAGTGTTAATTTAAAGAAACAGTATACCATCACTATAAGTGAAAGTGGATATAAATTATAAATCTATACCAGAAAAATACTTAATAAAATTATGGAGAAACAGACAAAGGTATGCAAAAATCTTTAGGAAATACCACAGAGAAAAGTTGTTTAAGAAATGTACTTGGAGTTTTCTTAGTAATATGAAGTATCCTTTATTAACTATCTCATTGGCAATGCTAGTTTTTGGTAATATACTGATTCATCACAATAATTGATTTTCTGAGTATATAGTGCTGAAGTTTTAATAAAAGTTCTGTCATGACTTTAAAGTGTTTGCCCTATTAATAAGCATGTTTTTGGCTAGTTATAGCATGTCTCAGGATAAAAATTTTTAATGTGAATAACCTTTGAAATCATTTTCTAACTAGATGGTAAGGTATAATTCAGTTTATTGCTGTACCTTGATAAAAAAAATAACTATACATAATATTTCAGGGTATATCTGCTACATAAAACAAAGCCTGCCCTCAGTGTTTCCCTCTAATAACACCTAAAATGTTTCAAGCTGAACATTATTAATCCTTATAAAAGTCCCATGTTTAAGATGGTGTCAGCAAAAGGAGACATAGAGCTAGGGCATGTCAGAGTTGGAGTCCAATCTCATAATAAACCATAATATAATAAGTATTATTGATGACCTACTAAGATCACACAGATAAATACTGACACCATTTTTAAAGGTTAAGGTTTTTTTTTAATTTTATTTTTTTATTTTTTAATATTTACATCGAAATTAGCATATAGTGAAACAATGGTTTCAGGAGTAGATTCCTTAGTGCCCCTTACCCATTTAGCCCATCTCCCCTCCCACAACCCCTCCAGTAACCCTCCATTTGTTCTCCATATTTATGAGTCTCTTCTGTTTTGTCCCCCTCCCTGTTTTTATATTATTTTTCTTTCCCTTCCCTTATGTTCATCTGTTTTGTATCTTAAAGTCCTCATATGAGTGAAGTCATATGATATTTGTCTTTCTCTGATTGACTAATTTCGCTTAGCATAATACCCTCTAGTTCCATCCACGTAGTTCCAAATGGCAATATTTCATTCTTTTTGACTGCCGAGTAATACTCCCTTGTATAGATATACAACATCTTCTTTATCCATTCATCCATCGATGGACATTTGGGCTTTTTCCATACTTTGGCTATTGTTGATAGTGCTGCTATAAACATGGGGGTGCATGTGTCCCTTCAAAACAGCACACTTGTATCCCGTGGATAAATGCCTAGTAGTTCAATTGCTGGGTCATAGGGTAGTTCTGTTTTTAGTTTTTTGAGTAACCTCCATACTGTTTTCCACAGTGGCTGCAGAAACTTACATTCCCACCAACAATGCAAAAGAAATCCTCTTTCTCCGCATCCTCGCCACCATCTGTTGTTGCCTGAGTTGTTAATGTTAGCCATTCTGACAGGTGTAAAGTTGTATCTCATTGTAGTTTTGATTTGTATTTCCCTGATGATGAGTGATGTGGAGTATTTTTTCATGTATTGGTTGGCCATCTGGATGTCTTCCTTGGGGAAGTGTCTATTCATGTCTTTTGCCCATTTCTTCACTGGATTAATTGTTTTTTGGGTGTTGAGTTTGATAAGTTCTTTATAGTTTTTGGATAGTAACCCTTTATCTGATATGTCATTTGCAAATATCTTCTCCCATTCTGTCGGTTGCCTTTTAGTTTTGCTGATTGTTTCCTTCACTGTTCATAAGATTTTTATTTTGATGAGGTCCTAGTAGTTCATTTTAAAGGTTAGGTTTTGAAAATCCTCAAATAGTAATGTTTTGGTCCTAAAATAAATATTTTTATTCAAGGTACTATTGCAACAATTTTCCAAAATTAAAAAACAGAATTGTTGAAACAAGTTGGTTAACATGTAAGGAACAGAGAAAAAGTCCAAAATCAGCTTCAGTTTAGAACCTCCTGTGCTGAAATGAAATTAAGTTAAATCTAAACCATGATAGAAGGTAAATGACTTATGTAAAGATGCTTTTTCAGAATACAGAAAGGGATTTTTAATGTAATAACTACTCAATAGATATGATTTTTATCTTAAAATACATGAATTCAAGACAATTACATACTTTTAATAATGATACACTTGCCTCCCATGAATTGTCCCAAGGCAATGGTCTTTCAGATTATATTGACATCCTTAAATTGGAAAATGGTAAGTAGACAAAAGTCTGATTTTGTATGGAGTAATAACCATTTTCTCTAACATATTATCTCTCTAACTTAGAGCTGTTCATTCTTATTGTTTATTACAGACTTTGAAAATATTTTTTTGAAATTTGTTTTTCTCATTTTCTTTTATTTTAATTAAAAAAATGTATACTTATTTTTGACAGAGACAGAGTTCGAGTGGGGGAGGGGCAGAGAGAGGGAGACACAGAATCCAAAGCAGGCTGCAGGCTCTGAGCTGTCAGCACAGAGTCTAATGTGGGGCTCGAACTCACAAACCATGAGGTCATGACCTGAGCCGAAGTCAGACACTTAACCGACTGAGCCACCCAGGCGCCCCAAAATTTGTTTTTCTCATGAACATTTTCTTACATATTTATATCAAGTATCACATAAAAGTGTAGATCAAGGTGGTTTTCCTGTCTTTCAAAGAGTCAAACATTAAATCTAGAAAAATTAAATATCCTTTAAGAAACAAAACAATGATTTAGTATATGTTATCTGATAACACAGGCATTTAATCTTTTAGCAACTATATTATGCAGTCCAGGCTTTGTGGAATTTACTAAATAATATAAATTAACCCCAATGTTTATAGAAATTGAATATTACAGATCATATAAGGGAAAGGATGTGTGTGTGTGTGCGTGTGTCTGTGAGTGTGTGTGTTTCCAGAGGAGAGAGAAAGGAGTAATTACAAAGTGAGATGGATGATTTTGAAATATTTTAGTATTAGTGGTTTAAAAGGCTATTTTTTTCATACAGATTAGGCACTCTGACCAAGGGTTAAATAAATCTTCAAATATTTAGCACATATAAAAGTGTTTACTACGTGCCAAGCACTTTCTTAAGCATTTTTTATATATTATACATACATGTAAAAAACACATTTACATATAATAAACCTATGATACAGGTATTATTATTATTATTTTCACTTTATAGATAAGGAAACAAAAGCACAAAGTTCAATAGTTTAGTTTACTTGTATGAAATTCATAATTTCTGGGATTTGAACTAGGTTATGCTGTCTCTAAAACAGAAGTAACCCACAGGCCAATTTTGCCCAATAGACTTTTTGTTTTGATTTGTAAAAATACAAATCCAATGAGAAATGACAAGTACTAACCAGTGTTGCAATTTATATTCTTTAATTCATTTAATCAATAAATATTTCTTGAGTACCTACTATGTGTCAACTAGGTACTGTTACATCTGTGAAGAAAATAGAGATTTCCTTTGCTCTCATTGATCTTATTTTCCAGCAGAGGAAATCAATATATTTTTAATTACATAAATAATTAAATGGTTACAACTTTTTAAATGTGATTACAACTTTTTTAATGTCATAGAGGAACAGTAAGGTAGCTAAAAGACAATATGACAGAGACAGAAGAATAGTGAGGTACCTAAAATACTGAAGCTAGCATTTGTAGGAGGTTAGAGGTGCTAATTTTCATGTAACATAGTGTCTAATTCATTCACCCAGACATATGAGTTCATTGAACTCAGCTGTGAGGTTCTCACTTGAGGTTTTCTGGGCCTGGAAAACTATGTATTACTTCTGCTGCATTTTGTTAGTCAAAAGAAACCAAAGTTCAGCCCAAATCCAAGAGAAAGAAAATAAACAAGGCAACAAATACAGGGAGGCATAGTTTATTGCAGACCCATATTTGGAGATTAGCTACTATGAATCTCAGTTCTCTTGTTCTCTGTTTACAGAATCCCTACATCAATGTTGGATCTTCCAGATTAATCGTCAACTATAAAATATCTTTTCTCTTATTTTTTCTCTTTTTTTCATCTTTCTGGGATTGTTCTTATATTCAATATGTTTATTGAATTTTATTTAACAAAATTAATGTTTATTTTTGAGAGAGAGAGTACAAGCTGGGGAGGGGCAAAGAGAGACGGAAAAACAGAATTCGAAGCAGGCTCCAGCCTCTGAGCTGTCAGCATAGAGCTTGACACGAGGCTCAAACCCAGGAGCTGTGAGAGCATGACCTGAGTCAAAGTCAGACGGTTAACCAACTCAGCCACCCCAGGAGACCCTGTCTATTGAATTTTATATTTCTTTTTTTATTTTAAATTTCCATCAGCTCTTTTTGTTCTATGATTTTCTTTTTGTCATATCAGGCTATGCTTTTTTCTTAATGTAACATTTTTCTCTCCTTTGTCTTCCAATATCAATATTACAACAATTTACTGCTTTTCTTTTTGCTTGGTTTGTTTTAAATTTTCTTCTATTCCCTGGATTGCTACATTTCCTCCAATGTCCTCCGTCTCCACTTTATCCCCTTTTTGATTTGTTTTGGTAACTGCCTTTAATGTTAGTTTTCGCTCAAATTCCAGGTGATTTAAGACATTTAACACTTATATTTTAGAATGAGACACTAAAAAGCTTATTGGGTGGAGCTTTGCAACTAACAGCATCATTAGCTGATGTGTAGGAATCTCACCATTTTATGAGCAGCATCTACCAATGTCATTCTCCATGAGCCTTTTCTCTTCAGTTAGTGAGTTTCTTTAGAGAGGAACCATTCAAACTCCTGTATGAATATATAAGCTTGACTACAGATATTCTGAAAACCCAACATACATGAGGAGCTGTGAGCCTCTGTGTTAGTCAGGGTTCTCCAGAGAGACAGAACCAATAAAAGATAGATAAATTAGATACATCATTGATTGATACATAGATAAATGATAGATTAGATAGATTTATTGTAAGAAATTAACTTACATAATTATGGAAACTGGCATATCTAAATCTGTAGTATGGGCCAGCAGGCTTAAAATCTAGGGGCGTCAACATTTCAGTTCCAGTCTGAGGCCAGCAGCCTAGAAAACCGGTAAAGCCAATGGTGCAGATGTAGGTAGTCAGCTAGAGAATTACTTCTTTTCTCAGGGAAATCAGTCTTTTTGTCATATCCAGGCCTTCAACTAATTGTATTAGGACAACCAACATTATAGAAGGCAATCTGCTTACTCAAAGTTCATGAATTTAAATATTAAGTTCATCCAAAAATATCTGCCAAATCGACACATAAAATTAACTATTACAGCCCCATTGATTATTATGTACACTTTCAATTAATCACTGTGATGTTTTCAAAAGGCCCCTTACCTCTCTCCTTAGTTGTGCCTAGTATCACAGAGTCCAGTGCCCTTTTGTTCCAAAGTCTCTAGTAACTAAAATTGTAGCCTATGGATACTTTGACCAATAGAATGAGGCAGAAATGGACTGAGTTGACATTAGAGGTTAAATAATACTTTGCTGTGTTAAGCTATTCTGTACATTATAAAATGTTTAACAACATCCCCAGTTTCTACTAACAGGGTGCCGGTTCCATCCTCCCTCCACTTGTGAAAGCCAAAAATGTCTTCAGATATAGCTAAATCCCATGGAGTAGAGGCATAAATAAATAAATGAATAACCCTCAGTTGAGAACCACCCATTAGTGGGTTCTGTTTCCTAATTCTTGGAACACTCACTTTTGGAATGTGTGCTCAGGAGCACTCCAACCTCCATGTGAAATGTCTGACCACCCTGAGATAACCATGCTAGGAGGAGGCCTATGACAGAGAGAAATGACCAATTAACCCTCAATTGTTTCTGCCATTCCAGCTGAGGAGCCAGACACATAGGTGAAAAAGCCACCTTAAACAGCCAGTGAAGTTTTCAGATCACTCTAGCGTCTGCTACCATTCAACTGTAGTCATTTCAGGGACTCCAAATGAATACTAAGCTGATCCCTATAAGTTCACAGAATCTTGAAAGATAATAATAAATTTTTATTTTAAGCCATTAAGTTTTGGGATAGTTTGTTGCAAAATATAAGTAAATGGAATGTAAATTATCAAGGAAGTAATGCAAGAACATTTTTTTAGGACTAAATCACTTAAAATTCTGGGTAAAAAGATTTATCAAATGCCCAGCACAATAAATTAAAAAGGAAAGATATCAAGGGACATCATCAGGAAGTTTTGGGACATTATGCATTAAAAGAACAACCTAAAAGCTTACAATTTTTATTCTCTCTCCCTCTCTTACCCCCCTTCATTGTGTGAGTGTGCATGTGCACAAAGGGAAATGTGCACATGTGAGTGTTCATGTGCACATTTTTTTGTTTTAAGTTTTTATTTAAATTCTAGTTACTTAATATATAGTGTAATATTAGTTTCAGGAGTTGAACTTAGTGATTCATCATTTACATATAACACCCAATGCTCATTACAAGTGCCCTATAATACCCATCACCCATTTAGTCCATCACCCTGCCCACCTTCCCTCCAGCTACCCTCAGTCTGTTGTCTATATGTAAGAGTTGATTTTTGTCTCTCTCATTTTTTTCTTTCCCCTATTTTTAGCTGTTTTGTTTCTTAAACTTCATTTATGAGTGAAATAAATGGCCTTTGTCTTTCTTTGACTTATTTTGCTTAACATAATACATTCCATCTCCATCCATGTTTTTGCAAATGGAAAGATTTCATTATTTTTTATGGATGAGTAATATTCCAGTGTGTGTGTGTGTGCGTGTGTGTGTGTGTGTGTGTGTGTATGCCACCACTTCTTTGCTTCTTTATACATTCATTAGTCAATGGACATTTGGTCTCTTTCCATAGTTTGGCTATTGCTGATAATGCAGCCATAAACATCAGGGAGTATGTGCCCCTTCAAATCAGGGTTTTTGTGTCCTTTGGGATAAATACCTAATTGTGAAATTGCAGGGTGGTAAGATAGTTATATTTTTAATTTTTTGAGGAATCCTCATACTGTTTTCCAGAGTGGCTGTACCAGTTTGCATTTCCACTAACAGTGTAAGAGTGTTCCCCCTTCTCTGAATCTTCTCCAACATTTGTTCTTTCCTGAGTTGTTAATATTAGCCATTCAGACAGGTGTAAGGTGATATCTCACCAGAGTTTTGATTTGTATTTCCATGATGATGAGTGATGTTGAGCATCTTTTCATGCATCTGTATGTCTTCTTTGGAAAAATTTCTGTTCATGTCTTCTGCCCATTTCTTTATTGGGTTGTTTTTTTGTATGTAGAGTTTGATAACATATTTAGAAATTTTGGATACTAATCCTTTATCAGATACACCATTTGCAAGTATCTTCTCCCATTCCACAAGTTGCCTTTTAGCTTCATCAATTGTGTCTTTCACTGTACAGAAACATTTTATCTTGATGAAGTCCCAATAGTTCATTTTTGCTTTTTTCCCCCTTACCTCCAGAGAGGAGTCTAGCAACAAGTTACTAAAACCAATGTCAGAGAGGTGCTGCCTGTGTTCTCCTCTAGGATTTTAATGGTTTTCTGTCTCACGCTTAGGTCCTTCATTTTGAATCTATTTTTTGTGTCTTGGGTAAGAAAGTGGTCCAGTTTCATTCTTTTGCATGTTGCTGTCCATTTTCCCAACACCATGTGGTGAAGAGACTGTCTTTTTTCTGTTGGATGTTCTTTCCTACGATGTTGAAGATTAGTTGACCGTGCAGTTGTGGGTCCATTTCTGGGTTTTCTATTCTGTTCCATTGATCTATATGTCTGTTTTTGTGCCAGTACCATACTGTTTTAATGACTACAACTTTGTAATATAACCTGAAGTTCAGAATTGTGATGCTTCCAGCTTTGTTTTTTTTCAAGGTTACTTTGGTCATTTGGGGTCTTTTGTGGTCCCATACAAATTTTAGGACTATTTTTTCTAGCTCTGTGAAAAATGCTGGTGACATTTTGGTGGGGATTGCATTAAATGTGTAGATTATTTTGGGTAGTACAGACATTTTACCATTATTTGTTCTCCCAATTGATGAGTGTAGCATGCTTTTCCATTTCTTGGTGTCATCTTCATACAAAAATCTGTTGCATTTCTATACATCAATGAAGCAGCACAAAAAGAAATCAAGGAATGAATTCCACGTTTTACTTAAAGGATACAAAAATACTGATTCAAAGGGATACATGCACCCTGATGTTTATAGCAGCATTATCAATAATAGCCAAACTATGGAAAAGCCTAATATCCATCAACTGATGAATGGATAAAAAAGTGGTGGTCAAAAAAATGAAATCTTGCCATTTGTAACAATATGGATGTAGCTAGAGTGTATTATGCTAAGTTAAATAAGTCAGAGAAAGGCAAAAACCATATAATTTTATATATACAGCATAATTCTACATCATATATGTAGAATTTAAGAAACAAAATAGATGAACATAGAGGCAAAAAGAGAGGTAAATCATGAAACGGACTCTTAAGTATAGAGAACAAATTGATGGTTACTGGAAGGGAGGTGGGCGGGGGGGATGAGTTAAATACTGATGGGTATTAAGGAGGCACTTGTAATAACCACTGGGTGTGGTGTGTGGGTGATGAATCACTAAATTCTACATGTGATACTGGTGTTGCACCCTATGTTAACTAACTAGAATTTAAATAAAAACTTGAAAAAATAGATGTTACTTGATGGTTTATGTTATTGTTAAGGTCAATAACAGGCTATTAGTATTTTAGTTTTGCAGGAATCAAATGTTATACAGAGATTCTTGACTATGTGGGAGGTTGGCACCTCTAACCCCCATGTTCAAGTGCCAACTGTATATAGTGAACTGGTCTTTGACAAAGAAGCAAAGGCAATACAAGGAGCAAAAATAGTCTCTTCAACAAATTACACTCGAAGAAGTAGACATTCATATGTAAAAAGTGAACATATACACAAACCTTATACCAATTGTAAAAATTAATTCAAAGTAGCTCATAGCCCTAATTGTAAAACACAGAAATATTAAAATTATAGAAGATAACATAGAATAAAACCTACATGACTTTGGCTGTGGTGATGTCTTTTCAGATGCAATACTAAAGATATGATTCATGAAATTAATAACTAATAAATTGGAATTCATTAAAATTAAAAACTGCTCTGTCAAAGACACTATTAAGATAATTAGAATATAAGCGACAGTCGTGGAGAAAGCATTTACAAAAGATACATCTGGTAAAAGACTATTATTCAAGTTATAAAAAAAAACAACACTTAAATCTCAATAATATGAAAACAAACAACCCAACTAAAATGTGAGCCAAAGCTTAACAGACATCTCATGAAGTAAAATATACAGAGTACAAATATACATAGGAAAAGAGGCTCTACATCATATGTCTTCAAGTAAATGTAAATTAAAATATCTCAATAATGAGATACTATTACACACCTATTAGAGTGACCAATGTCCACAACACTGACAGCACCAAATACTGGTGAGGAGCTGCTGGAGCAATAAAAATTCTCATACATTTTTGGTAGGAATGCAAAACGGTACAACCATTTTGGAAGATTTTTTTTGAAGCTTCCTACAAAGCTAAACATAATCTTACCATATGAGCCAACAATCAGATAAGTAAGGTATTTACTTAACAGATTTAAAAACTTATATCCACACCAAAACCTGCACACAGATATTTATAGAAGTTTTATTTATAATTGCCAAAACTTGGAAGCAATTAAGGTGCCCTTATTTCATTAGGTGAATGAATTAATAAAATGCAATACATCCAAACAATAGAATATTATCCCACACTAAAACAATGAGGTATGGAGCAATGAATAGACATGGAGGAAGCTTAAATGCATATTACTAAGTGAAAGAAGCCAATCTGACAAGGCTACATACTGTATGATTCCAACTATATTACATACTGGAAAGGGCAAAAATATGGAGATAGTGAAAAGATCAGTGGTTTCTAAGAGTTGCAAAAGGTAAAGATAAAGAGGTAGGCACAGAGAACTTTTAGAACTGTAAAAATACTCTAATATTATAATAATGGATATATGTCATTATACTTTTGTCCAAACCTATTGAATGTACAACAGCAAAAGTTAACTCTTAATTAAACAATGGACTTTATGATGTGTGTCAATGTAGGTTCATCCTTGGTAAAATTGTACCATTGTGTTGAGTGATGTAGATAATGGGGAGGCTATGAATTTGTGGGGGCAAGAGGTATGTGAGAAATCCCTGTACATTCCTCCCAATTATACTGTAAATATAAAACATCTCTTAAAAATTATCTTTAGTTAAGAAAATACAGAAAACTCAGTTCAATTTGAATTTCAAATAAACATTAATTTTTTTTAGTATAAGTATGTTCCATGCATTGGTTTCTTTTGACCTATTTAATAGATCAGTAGACACAGAATAAATTCAAAATAGTTCTTGAAGAACTACTGTGAACAAAGGCTCTACAGACAATTAAGTTTCCTAAAGGAAAACTATAATACATATATTAATATGAAAAATTTTAAAAGGAAGAGAATTTGCATAATTCATTTTATAAAACTAAGATATCCAAGGCAAAACATAGGAAAAATAACACACTAAAGAAAAATATCTTTATCTTAATAAATTGTGTCTAAGAAGTCCAAGTAAAATGTTATAAATGGAAATTGAGTACATTGAAACAATACATATTGACAAATCAGGGTTTGTTACAGTAATATAATGATAATGTAATATTGAGGAGTATATCACTAGAACACATTGACAGTTTGAAGCAAAAAAAATGACATTATATACTAACACAAGTAAAAATAATAAAAATATCTTTCATTTAATGAGTGCTTACTCTGTGCAGACTGAACAAGAGTCCAAAAGGGTATTTGAAAAAATTAAAACCAATTCCAGATTTTTTTATAGTTTTACTACACTAAAAATAGAAGCTTAATATGATCTAAAGTGTGTTTTAAAAACATACACATAAAAAGTGTCAAAGAAAACATAGAACTATTAATAATAACTTTCTCTGGGGAAGTAAAAATTAGAAGTGGGAATGGGCTATATGAAGTGTAGGCATTTCACCTTTTATTCTGTACACGTTGGTATTATTTGACTTTTTAATGATGAAAATATATTTGTGTGTTATTTGTATAATGTTTATAAATGGTTACATATTTAAGGTAACAAAGAGCATCTACTATTGGTAAACAAAGAGCATCTACTATTGGTATTATACCGTAATCTACAAAGCAGAGGGTGCTTGCTTTTGACGAAATTATTTAAAGTTATACATATATTCTATCCATTCAAGTTAAACTCTAAAGAGGAAAAAGAAATTGCAGTATTTGAAAGAGAAAGAAAACTTTTTTATTTGTTGATGTTATGTCTTAACCCCAAAAAATCCAAGAGAATCAAATGAAAAACTTCTGTAGCTAATGAAAGAGTTCCATAGAGAAATGAGTTAATAAACAATACACACATTGCAATAGCTTTTCCTTATAATATAAGCAATAATCTTAAAAATACAATAGGAACAATGTTTTTTCTCTATAGCAATAGAGAATATAAAAATTTTGAAAAAACTAAATAATAAATAGATAGGACCTAGAAAATTAAACTATGAAGTTTCACTGAAAGGACAAAAAAAGGTAAATTTCTATAGGTATATCTCTAAAATCTTTTCAAAATAGCCTACAGATTTCATGCAATTTTTAAAACATTCTTAAAAGAATTTGCTTAGAAACAGCAAAGTGTATTTCTAAGGATAAATCAGAAAAACAGTCCAAAGTTTTAAACAAAGAATAATAAGGGAAAACTTTTTCTATCACATGTTAAAACATATTATAAGACAATAATAATTAAATTGTATGGAATTGATGCACAAACTGAGAAATTAAAACAGAATAAAAAACTTTAAAACTTACTCAAATATACAAAAATGTAATAATAAGTGTTGAATTTTATTATTACTTTAAATTTTTGTTTATTTTTTTAATTCTAGTATAATTAGCATAAAGTGTTATATTAGCTTCAGGTGTACAATATACTTATACAAAAATTCTATACATTACTTATGCTCACACAGTAAATGTTCTCCTAACCTCCTTCACCCATCACCACACCCACCTCACCTCTGGCAACCACCAGTTTGTTTTCTATATTTAGGAGTCTGGGTTTTTTGTTTGTCTCTATTTATTCATTTGTTTTGTTTCCTAAATTCCATAGGTAAGTGAAATCATAGGATATTTGTCTTTCTCTGACAACTCAACACCAAAAAGAAAAAACAATTAAAAAAGACATGAGCAGAAGACATGAATAGACACTTCTCCCAAAAAGACATACAGATGGCCAACAAACACATGAAAAATGCTCAACATCTCTCATCATCAGGGTAATGCAACTCAAAATCACAATGAGATATCACCTCACAAATGTCTGAATGGCTAAAATCAATAACATAAGAAACAAGTGTCCATGAGGATATGGAGAAAAGTAAACTCTTGTGCACTGTTAATGGGAATATAAACTGGTGCATCCACTGTGGAAAACAGTATGGAGCTTCTTCAAAAAATTAAAGACAGAATTACCATATGATCCATAATCACATTGGTGAGAATTTCCCCAAAGGAAATGAAAACTCTAATTAGAAAAGATATATTCAGGGGATCCTGGGTGGCTCAGTTGGTTAAGCGTTCGACTTCAGCTCAGGTCATGATCTCACGGTTTGTGAGTTTAAGCCCTATGTCAGGCTCTGTGGTGACAGCTTGCTCAGAGCCTGGAGGTTGCTCTGGATTCTGTCTCCCTTTCTCTCTGAGCCCCCCACCCTGCTCACACTTCATCTCTGTCTCTCTCAAATAAATAGATAGATAGATAAATAAATAAATAAACAAACAAACATAAAAAAAAAGAAAAGATATATTCTTCCCTATGTTTGTTGCAACATTATTTACAATAACCAAGATTGGAAGCAACTGAAGTGTCCATTCACAGATGAATGGATAATGAAGATGTGGTATGTATATATGTATATGTATGTATATATATATATATATATATATATATACATATATATATATATATATAATAGAATACTACTCAGTTATAAAAATAATGAAACATTATCATTTGCAACAACATGGATGGATCTAGGAGGTATAATGCTCAATAAGTCAGTGGGGAAAAGATGTATTGTTTAGTTAATGCTACTGAAATCATTGATTAATTATATGGGATAGAGTGTAGGGAAATAGATCCTTACTTTATGCAATTCTCTAAAGATAAAACAAATCTAGGTGAATTAGTTAAAATAATCATAGTCAAATTAGGAGAAAATATGAGTAATTCTTAAATTTTAATAATGGAAATAATTTTAATTGTAAAAAAAGAGGAACTATGAAAAGACAGGTATGTCTACATGAATTTGAAAATTATGTATAAAGAAAATGAACACATTTAAAAGACAAATGGCAAATGAGAAGTACAGTGCCACATATCTGGAAGCCAAAGGATTACTATTATTAATATATAATGAGCTCTTATAATCATTAAGATAAATAGGAATAGCCCAATAAAATGGTTAAAGGGCCTGAATAAAAAAAATGACAAAAAGTTAATTACCAATAAATATTAGAAGACATTAATTTACAAGTGATGAAAAAATGTCAAGCGATGAGATAAAATATCTCTTGTGATCCAATATTTGTTTTTTAAATCCCTGAAGTTATAAGAATGCAATAGGGACCTATGGTCATCACAACACAAAATATTCCTTAATCAAATGAATGCTTATAAAATTAATCCTTACTCAAACTTTTTCCGCCACTTCACACTAATGCTAATTCCTAAGTATTTTGACATCTTTATCAGTTGGTCACTAATTATGTAATATGAGCATACATATGAAAACATATTGAAAATA
This sequence comes from Panthera pardus, assembly GCF_024362965.1. Taxonomy (NCBI): domain Eukaryota; kingdom Metazoa; phylum Chordata; class Mammalia; order Carnivora; family Felidae; genus Panthera; species Panthera pardus. Next base: position 59,765,206 of record NW_026526843.1, read on the forward strand.
CAATGCAAATTGATTCCATATTAAAATTGCATAGATTGCAAAAGATGCAAGATTTTATGAAATCAATAAAAGAAATGATGGGCAACAGCTTAAGTAACAAACTAAGATACTGATAAATGTAGCTATTGCAGATTTAGCTCAGTTCAAACTGAAGATGATAAAATCTACCACAATGATAATATAGCTACAAAATAGAAAGCTGGAATATCAAACGACTGAGAGCCATCTGAGAAACTTGATGAAACCCATAATTTTTGAAAATAACTCTTTTCAAATAAATGGTAGACATGATATCACGTATGTCATTGTTTTGTTGGAAAAATTACAGTCTTGTCCCCATATTAACACTTGACTATATGCTTAAGTGTAATTATTAATTAAGTGTAATTATTACCTACTTTTATTAAATATAAGATAAAATAAATTTATTTTTATAATTTATTATTTTATTTTCAAAAATAAACCCCAGGGCACCTGGGTGGCTCAGTCGGTTAAGCATCTAACTTTGACTCACGTCATATTCTCACAGTTCGTGGGTTCAAACTCCACATCAGGCTCTGTGCTGACAGCTCAGAGCCTGGAGCCTGCTTCGGATTCTGTGGCTCCCTCTCTCTCTCCCCCTCCCCCACTCGTGCTCTGTCTCTCAAAGACAGATAGACGTTTAAAACAATAAATAAATAATAAAATAAAATCACAATCCAACAATTTTTCTTTAGTATTTACTCTAACATTATAAGTGGCCTTTCTTTCTGATTCCAATAGTCCTTAAATAGTAAGAAATCCTGGTTCATTTTTCACCTATCAGATTAGGTAGAATTTTGAAACAATGATAACATTCTTCGTTAGTGAGAGTATATAAGGAAGCAAGTATCTCTATTTACCTCTGATAAGAAGTTAAACAGTACAAGTTTACAGAGGGCATTATAACAATCTATATCAAAAGGTTTACAATTTTACACTGCTTGAATCAGTGATTCCATTTATAAGAACTTTATCTTTAGAAATAGAGATATGAATAAATATGTTTGCATAAGGATGCTCAACATGCTATTTATAATAGATAAAATAAGTCAACAATATCAATGTCTAACATAGTAAATTTTTACCTGAATTATTTAATTACTCCTCAAAACAAATCTATGAGATAGATACTTCTATTGACTCCATTTTCTCAGATGAGAGAAAAAAGAGGCAGAAAAATCTTAAACATTATAGTGTCATAGATATGCATGTATTTTTCTTAATTCAGTTACATTAAATTTTTAATATTTTATAATGAATAAAATGTAGTATAAATAAAATAATTATACATATAATTGTACTAGATCAAGAGTTCTCAAACTGGGATCTAAAGATTTCTGTGTGTCCCAGGATATATCTATTCCCATCTACCTTTGAATACATAAAAGTTTTAAAACATTTTTGTTTTAATCATTTTTAGTTTTCATTTCAAAGATATTCTAATGATTTTCTGAATTACTTGGGTATCTGCCATGAGATTTTAGTGCCCAGGTTATTATTTATGCTTATGACCATATTAGTGCCCAATGATCACATAAAGTGAAGATGTTTAACATTCCTTAAGCAAGTATGGCTACATTATTTGACATATCCTGATGTAAAAGGTTTGAGCCTTGCAACTGCAGAACCTACATTAAATTCTTTTACCTTCATTGTACTTCTCAGTATCTGATATTTTTATTTTTATTTACTTGTTTGTTGGTATATTTTCTGTTTCCAACCACTAGAATGTATGCTTTACGAGTGCAGGAATATCGTCTGTCTTATTTACTGCTGCATCCAAGAACCTGAAATACTGCCTGGCATAAAACAAATGTACAATATATTTAAAGTTCAATGAACAAATAAAAAACACATCCTGATTTTCTACTGGACATTGATGAAGGCTGAATGTTAAATATTGCTCTTCAACTGACCATATGACCTAAAATGTCCATCGTGAATTACATGCCGATTCATGTACTTATAAGGTACTCGGTCATCAAGTGGTGGTACTACATAGAATACTCATCCTAAGCCCATCCTAAAGCCCCAAATAAGTAGGATTGACAGTTTGCTTACACTCTGTGGAGTGTCTTATTCTGTCACACTATTGTAACTTTCTTGATTTGCACTATTTACTCATGAAGTGTTGACCTATGCTGAGATTGATTTCAGATATATGACTCTTCACAGTAATGCTTGCCCAAAGTGGACAGATCTGGCATCATAGACCCACTCAGGAGAAATGGGAAGACCAAAAGTGGAAAGAAAGACACACAAAGGGAAGAGCTTTATAGGAGGGTGTATTTTAAGCAGATATATTCCTGTCTACTTTGCCTAGAAGGAAGAATAGCCTAAGGTCAGAATATACACCGATTCATAAACAGTAACAAATGAGCTAGTCAGAAATTAGGGATTTAGAAGGATCACAATTGATTAGAATAGTTAAAGGGAGAGAGGATAAATTTTTCCAAATGGACTCAGTACCATAGTATATTCAAATCCCGGATCCAGGGGAAGATGGCAGCGTAGGAGGACGCTGGGCTCACTGTGCGTCCTGCTGATCACTTAGATTCCACCTACACCTGCCTAAATAACCCAGAAAACTGCCAGAAGATTAGCATAAGGGAGTCTCTGGAGCCAAGCGCAGACGAGAGGCCCACGGAAGAGGGTAGGAAGGGCGGCGAGGCGGTGGGCACTACACGGATTGGCGGGAGGGAGCCGGGGTGGAGGGGCAGAGCAGAGACCCCGAGTCTGGCTTGCAAAAGCAGAGGGGCCGGACAGAGAGTGTTCGGACAGCAAGCAGGACTAAACATCTGGAAGGTTATAAGTTAACAGCTCTGCTCGGAGAGCGGGAAGGCTGGAGGACAACGGGATGGAGAGTTGTTGAGCCCCGGACAACAGAGCTCAGCTTGGTGGGGAACAAAGGCGTTCACCAGCGCCATCTCCTTTGCCCATCCCCTAGCCAAAAGCCCAAAGGGAACCAGTTCCTGCCAGGGAACTTGCTTGCACCGTGCAAACACCCAACGCTGTGCTTCTGCAGATCCATCCCTCCGGCAGCGGGTCTGACTCACTCCAGGTGACACAGGGCCCCTCCCAAAGCAGATCACTGAAGGAGAAACGAGCTAAGCCTGCCCCTCCCGCCACCATGCATCTTGCCTATCCACCCCAGCTAATACACCAGATCCCCAACACCACGAGCCTGACAGTGTGCACGTAGCCCAGACAGGGCAGGCCACCCCACAGTGAATCCTGCCCCTAGGAAAGGGGAAGAGAAGGTACACACCAGTCTGACTGTGGCCCCAGCGGTGGGCTGGAGGCAGACATCAGGTCTGACTGCGGCCCCACCCACCAATGCAAGTTATTCAAGACAGCACAGGGGAAGTGCCCTGCAGGTCCGCACCACTCCAGGGACTATCCAAAACGAACAAAAGGAAGAATTCCCCTCAAAAGAATCCCCAGGAAATAACAACAGCTAATGAACTGATCAAAAAGGATTTAAATAGTATAACAGAAAGTGAATTTAGAATAATACTCATAAAATTAATCGCTGGGCTTGAAAACAGTATACAAGACAGCAGAGAATCTACTGCTACAGAGATCAAGGGACTAAGGAATAGTCAGGAGGAGCTAAAAAAATGCTTTTAACGAGCTGCAAAATAAAATGGAAACAACCACACCTAGGATTGAAGAGGCAGAGGAAAGAACTAGAAGATAAAATCATGGAAAAATAAGAAGCTGAGAAAAAGAGAGATAAAAAAATCCAGGAGTATGAGGGGAAAATTAGAGAACTAAGTGATGCACTAAAGAGAAATAATATACGCATAATTGGTATTCCAGAGGAGGAAGAGAGAGGGAAAGGTGCTGAAGGTGTACTTGAAGAAATCATAGCTGAGAACTTCCCTGAACTGGGAAGGAAAAAGGCATTGAAATCCAAGAGGCACAGAGAACTCCCTTCAGACATAACTTGAATCGATTTTCTGCACGACATATCATAGTGAAACTGGCAAAATACAAGGATAAAGAGAAAATTCTGAAAGCAGCTAGGGATAAACGTGCCCTAACATATAAAGGGAGACCTATAAGACTCGTGACTGATCTCTCTTTTGAAACTTGGCAGGCCAGAAAGGAATGGCAGGAGATCTTCAAAGTGATGAATGGAAAAAAATGTGCAGCTGAGAATCCTTTATCCAGCAAGTCTGTCATTTAGAATAGAAGGAGAGATAAAGGTCTTCCCAAGCAAACAAAAACTGAAGGAATTTGTCACCACTAACCTAGCCCTACAAGAGATCCTAAGGGGGATCCTGGGAGACAAAGTACCAGAGACATTGATACAAGCATAAAACATACAGACATCACAATGACGCTAAACCCATATCTTTCTATAATAACACTGAATGTAAATGGATTAAATGCGCCAACCAAAAGACATAGGGTATCAGAATGGATAAAAAAACAAGACCCATCTATTTGCTGTCTATAAAAGACTCATTTTCGACCTGAAGACACCTTCAGATTGAGAGTGAGGGGATGGAGAACTATTTATCATCCCACTGGACGTCAAAAGAGAGCTGGAGTAGCCATACTTATATCAGACAAACTAGACTTTAAATTAAAGGCTGTAACAAGAGATGAAGAAGGACATTATATAATAATTACAGGGTCTATCCATCAGGAAGAGCTAACAATTATAAATGTTTATGCGCCAAATACCAGAGCTACCAAATATATAAAACAATTACTCATAAACATAAGCAACCTTATTGATAAGAATGTAGTAATTGCAGGGGACTTTAACACTCCACTTACAGAAATGGATAGATCATCTAGACACATGGTCAATAAAGAAACAAGGGCCCTGAATGATACATTGGAGCAGATGGATTTGACAGATATATTTACAACTCTGCATCCCAAAGCAACGGAATATACTTTCTTCTCAAGTGCACATGGAACATTCTCCAAGATAGATCACATACTGGGTCACAAAACAGCCCTTCATAAGTATACAAGAATTGAAATCATACCATGCATACTTTCAGACCACAATGCTATGAAGCTTGAAATCAACCACAGGAAAAAGTCTAGAAAACCTCCAAAGGCATGGAGGTTAAGGAACACCCTACTAAAGAATGAATGGGTCAACCAGGCAATTAGAGAAGAAATTTAAAAATATATGGAAACAAATGAAAATTAAAAGACAATAATCCAAACCCTTTGGGATGCAGCGAAGGCAGTCCTGAGAGGAAAATACATTGCAATCCAGGCCTATCTCAAGAAACAAGAAAAATTGCAAATACAAAATCTAACAACACAACTAAAGGAAATAGAAGCAGAACAGCAAAGACAGCCTAATCCCAGAAGAAGAAGAGAAATAATAAATAACAGAGCAGAAATAAATAATATAGAATCTAAAAAAACCTGTAGAGCAGATGAACGAAACCAAGAGCTGTTTTTTTGAAAAAATAAACAAAATTCATAAACCTCTAGCGAGGCTTCTCATAAAGAAAAGGGAGATGACCCAAATAGATAAAATCATGAATGAAAATGGAATTATTACAACCAATCCCTCAGAGATACAAGCAATTATCAGGGAATACTATGAAAAATTATATGCCAACAAACTGGGCAACATGGAAGAAATGGACGAATTCCTAAACACCCAGATACTTCCAAAACTCAATCAGGAGGAAATAGAAAGCTTGAACAGACCCATAACCAGCGAATAAATTGAATCATTCATCAAAAATCTCCCAACAAATAAGAGCCCGGACCAGATGGCTTCCCAGGGGAGTTCTACCAGACGTTTAAAGCAGAGATAATACCTACCCTTCTCAAGCTATTCCAAGAAATAGAAAGGGAAGAAAAACTTCCAGACTCATTCTAGGAAGCCAGTATTACTTTGATTCCTAAACCAGACAGAGACCCAGTAAAAAAAGAAAACTGCAGGCCAATATCCCTGATGAATATGGATGCAAAAATTCTCAATAAAATACTAGCAAATCGAATTCAACAGCATATAAAAAGAATTATTCACCATGATCAAGTGGGATTCATTCCTGGGCTACAGGGCTGGTTCTACATTTGCAAATCAATCAACGTGATACATCACATTAATAAAAGAAAAGATAAGAACTATATGATCCTGTCAATCGATGCAGAAAAGGCATTTGACAAAATCCAGCACCCTTTCTTAACAAAAACCCTTGAGAAAGTCGGGATAGAAGGAACATACTTAAACATCATAAAAGCCATTTATGACAGCCCACAGTTAATATCATCCTCAATGGACAAAAACTGAGAGCTTTTTCCCTGAGATCAGGAACACGACAGGAATGCCCACTCTCACCGCTGTTGTTTAACATAGTGTTGGAAATTCTAGCATCAGCAATGAGACAACAAAATTAAATCAAAGGCATCAAAATTGGCAAAGATGAAGTCAAGCTGTCGCTTTTTTCAGATGACATGATATTATACATGGAAAATCCGATAGACTCCACCAAAAGTCTGCTAGAACTGATACATGAATTCAGCAAAGTTGCAGGATACAAAATCAATGTACAGAAATCAGTTGCATTCTTGTACACTAATAATGAAGCAACAGAAAGACAAATAAAGAAACGGATTCCATTCAGAATTGCATCAAGAAGCATAAAATACCTAGGGATAAATCTAACCAAAGATATAAAAGACCTGTATGCTGAAAACTATAGAAAGCTTATGAAGGAAATTGAAGAAGATATAAAGAAATGGAAAAACATTCCTTGCTCATGGATTGGAAGAATAAATATTGTCAAAATGTCAACACTACCCAAAGCTATCTACACATTCAATGCAATCCCAATCAAAATTCCGCCAGCATTCTTCTCGAAACTAGGAAGAGCAATCCTAAAATTCATATGGAACCACAAAAGGCCCCGAATAGCCAAAGCAATTTTGAAGAAGAAGACCAAAGCAGGAGGCATCACAATCCCAGACTTTAGCCTCTACTACAAAGCTGTGATCATCAAGACAGCATGGTATTGGCACAAAACCAGAAACATAGACCAATGGAATAGAATAGAAACCCCAGAACTAGACCCACAAACGTATGGCCAACTCATCTTTGACAAAGCAGGAAAGAACATCCAATGGAAAAAAGTCAGTCTCTTTAACAAATGGTGCTGGGAGAACTGGACAGCAACATGCAGAAGGTTGAAACTAGACCACTTTCTCACACCATTCACAAGAATAAACTCAAAGTGGATAAAGAACCTGAATGTGAGACAGGAAACCATCAAAACCCTAGAGGAGAAAGCAGGAAAAGACCTCTCTGACCTCACCCGTAGCAATCTCTTACTCGACACATCCCCAAAGGCAAGGGAATTAAAAGCAAAAATGTACTACTGGGACCTTATGAAGATAAAAAGCTTCTGCACAGCAAAGGAAACAACCAACAAAACTAAAAGGCAACCAACGGAATGGGAAAAGATATTTTCAAATGACATATCGGACAAAGGGCTAGTCTCCAAAATCTATAAAGAGCTCCCCAAACTCCACACCCGAAAAACAAATAACCCAGTGAAGAAATGGGCAGAAAACATGAATAGACACTTCTGTAAAGAAGACATCCGGATGGCCAACAGGCACATGAAAAGATGCACAACGTCGCTCCTCATCAGGGAAATACAAATCAAAACCACACTCAGATATCACCTCATGCCAGTCAGAGTGGACAAAATGAACAAATCAGGAGACTATAGATGCTGGAGAGGATGTGGAGAAACGGGAACCCTCTTGCACTCTTGGTCGGAATGCAAATTGTTGCAGCCGCTCTGCAAAACAGTGTGGAGGTTCCTCAAAAAATTAAAAATAGACCTACCCATGACCCAGCATTAGCACTGCTAGAAATTTACCCAAGGGATACAGGAATACTGATGCATAGGGGTACTTGTACCCCAATGTTTATAGCAGCACTCTCAACCATAGCCAAATTATGAAAAGAGCCTAAATGTCCATCAACTGATGAATGGATAAAGAAATTGTGGTTTATATACACAATGGAGTACTACGTGGCAATGAGAAAGAATGAAATATGGCCCTTTGTAGCAACGTGAATGGAACTGGAGAGTGTGATGCCAAGTGAAATAAGCCACACAGAGAAAGATAGATACCATATGTTTTCACTCTTATGTGGATCCTGAGAAACTTAACAGAAACCCATGGGGGAGGGGAAGGAAAAAGAAAAGAGGTTAGAGTGGGATAGAGCCAAAGCATAAGAGACTCTTAAAAACTGAGAATGAACTGAGGGTTGATGGGGGGGTGGGAGGGAGGGTAGGGTAGGTGATGGGTATTGAGGGGGGCACCTTTTGGGATGAGCACTGGGTGTTTTATGGAAACAAATTTGACAATAAATTTCATATATTGAAAAAAAGACAAATCCCATATACATGCTCCTCTGAAAAGTTACTACAACAGAAAAAAAAATGAGTGAATGAATGAATGAATGAATGAACAAATGAACAATGATGATGGTGAACAAGATGGTCTTTTCAGTTGCCCAGTGCCAGTTAAAAAAAGGTAACAATTTCTCATACAGGGTATATATAATGAGAAAGTTATCAGAGTTTGGGAAATTTGCAATTCTCCAAGTCTTCAAAAGTCAAGTCAATATTGTCATTATTTTTGTCAGGATACCAGTCTTTTCTAAGTAATTCTATAATTTCTATATAAGAAATCAGCCAGGGTTAAGAATTCAACCAGCATTTTATTTTTTCTAAGGTTTTATTTAAAATCTAGTTAGTTAAAATATAGTGTAATGTTGGTTACAGGAGCATAATTTAGTGATTCATCACTTACATACAATACCCAGTTCTCATCACAACAAGGACCCTCCTTAATAGGTCACTTATTTAACCCATCCCCCCACCCAACACCCCTCCAGCAACCTTCAGTTTGTTCTCCGTATTTGAGTCTCTTATGGTTTGCCTCCCTCTCTGTTTTTATCTTGTTTTTGTTTTCTCATCTTCTGTGTTTCTCAAATTCCACATTTGAGTGAAATCATGTGGTATTGTCTTACTCTGGCTGACTTATTTCACTTAGCATAATACATTCTAGCATTGTTGAAAATGGCAAGATTTCAATCATTTTATGGTTCGTAGAATTTGACTGTGAAGTTATTTGGTCCTCGACTTTGTATGGGGTGCCTGGGTGGCGCAGTCAGTTAAGCAACTAACTTTGGCTCAAGTCATGATCTCATGGTTCATGAGTTTGAGCCCTGTGTTGGCCTCTGTGCTGACAGCTCAGAGGCTGGAGTCTGCTTTGGATTCTGTGCCTCCCTCTCTCTCCCCCCTTACCCAGCTCATGCTCTCTCTGTCTCTCTCAAAAATAAACGTTAAAAATGTTTTAATTAAAAAGAAAAAATCTAAGAAGACCATAATATATGGAGATTAAACAATATATTACTAAACAATGAATGGGTCAACCAAGAAATCAAAGAAGAAATGAAAAGGTGAATGGTAACAAACTAAAATGAAAAGACAATGGTTCAAAACCTTTGGGATACAGCAAAAGTGGTTTTAAGAGGGAAGTTTATAGCAATACAGGTCTACCTCAAGAAGCAAGAAAAAAATCTCAAGTAAATAATCTAACTTTATACCTAAAGAAACAAGAAAGAGAAGAACAAACAAAATCCAAACTGAGAAGAAGGAAGGAAATAATAAAATTAAAGCATAAATAAATGATATAAAACTAAAAACAAAACAAAACAAAAAAAAACAATAGAATAACTCAATGAAACCAGAAGTTAGTTCTTTGAAAAGCTCAACAGAATTGATGAACCTCTAGCCAGACTCAAAAGAAAAAAAGAAGAAAGAAAGAAAGAAAGAAAGAAAGAAAGAAAGAAAGAAAGAAAGAAAGAATCATATAAACAAAATCACAAGCAAAGGAGGAGAAATAACTGACACCACAGAAATACAAACAATTGTAAGAAAATATTATGAAAAATTATACACCAAAAAAGGGGACAAACTAAAAGAAATAAATAAATTCCTAGAAACATGAACCTACCATAACGAATCAGGAATAAATAGAAACTTTTAACAGACTCATTTCCAACAAGGAAATTGAATCAATAATCAAAAAACTCCCAACAAAGTCCAGGACCAAATGGCTTCACAGTTGAATTCTACCAACCATTAATGAAGAGTTAATACCTTCTCTTCTGAAACTATTCCAAAAATATAGAAGAGGAAGGAAAACTTTCAAATTCATTATTTGAGACCAATATCACACTGATACCAAAACCAGATAAAGATACCACACACACAAAAAAGAAAACTACAGAGCTAATACCTCTGATGAACATAGATGCAAAAATACTCAACTAAATACTAGAAAAATGAATTCAACAATACATTAAATAAATCATACACCACAATCAAATGGGATTTATTCCTGGAATGCAAGGGCAGATCAATATTTGCAAATAAACCAAAGTGATACATTACTTCAGTAAGAGAAAGATAAAAGCCATATGATGATTTCAAATAGATGCAGAAAATGCACTTTACAGACTGCAACATCCATTCATGATAAAACCCTCAGCCAAGTAGTTTTAGAGGGAACATACCTCAACATGATAAAGGCCATATATGAAAAACCCACACTGAACATGATACTCAGTGGGGAAAAAACTGAGAGCTTCCCCACTAAGGAACAAGACAAGAATGTGCACTGTCACCACTTATTCAACATAGTACTGGAATTCTTAGCCACAGCAGTCAGACGAGAGAAAGATATAAAAGCATACAGATTAGTAAGGAAGATGTAAACCTTTCACTATTTGCAGATTATATGATATAATATATAGAAAATCCTAAAGATTCCACCAAAAAACTACTAGAAATAATAAATGAATTCGGTAAGGTTGCAGGATACAAAATCAATGTAGAGCAATCTGATGCATTTCTGTACACTAATAATGAAGTAGCATAAAGAGACATTTAAAAAAAATCACTTACAATAGCACCAAAAATAATTACATACCTAGGAATAAACTTAACCAGATCTGTACTTAAAATCTGTACTCTGAAAACAAACAAAACAAAACAAAACAAAAAAACCTGATGAAAGAAATCGAAGACAACACAAAGAAATTCCTTGATCATGAATTGGAAGAACAAATATTGTTAAAATGTTTATACTACTCAAAGCAATCTATACATTTAATGCAGTCCCTATCAAAATACTAACAGCATTTTTCATGTAACTGGAACAAACAATCCTAAAACTTGTATGGGACCATAAAAGACCTTGAAAAGAAAAAGTAATCTTGAAAAATAAAAACAAAACTGAAGGTATCATAATTCCATATTTTATTCCCTTACAAATCTGTAGTAATCAAAACAGCTACTGTTCTAGGTCATGCAAGAATGGGCTTTTGTATAAGCATCCCCTGTTTACACTGAGTGTGCCTGGAAGCTTTGACAGGCTAGCTGGAGCTATAGAGGGCATAAGTAGGGGAAGTCCCAGGGAACACCACACTGGAGCTTCCTTGATTGGACAGCTTGAGCTAGAAATGGCATGGGCTAGGGCATCCCTAGGCACACTGTGCCTGAACCTCTTTGGTCGTATGGATGGAGCTACAGCAGGCATGGGTCAAAGGATTGTAGGGCATCCCATGCCAGAGTCAACTTAGTGGAATGGCTGGAGGTGAAGAAACCACAGGCCAGTGATTCCTGAGGCATGTTGTGCCAGGGCCACCTTGGAAGGATTGCTGGAGCTGTAACAGGCATGAACTGGGGGGGGGGGGGGGTTCTGTCCATGCTGCACCAGGCCTGTCTTGGCAGGGCAATTGGATCATGTGCAGGCCATGAAGGGTTCTAGAGCACACCATGCCTGGGCTGCCCTGGTGGGATAGACTTGGGGCAGATCATGGCTGGGGGTTCCCAAAGCATTCCATGCCAGGGCCTCCTTGGGGGAATGGCTGGATCTGTATGCCAAAGCAAACCAGATAGTCACTTAAACCCTACTCCAGTCCACACTATCAAGGTGTAAAGGAAACAAAAAAAATGATACTCACAAGCACCTCCAACCCCAAAGAGATTTTCAGTAGTTTGACCCATTTGGCAATGCTCTAGGGTTAGCTAGTGGACTTCCTTTACTTGCAGTAAGTTGCCCTTTAAACCAATGTTTTTTTCACTAAGCCCCATGGTAGGCAATTCTGTGTGAAGCTTCCTCAATGACATCACTCCCTACTTAGGGTTGCTGAGTCAGGAGTGGGGTTCCTGCTATTACTTTTTTCTGTATCTCCCACCATTCTTTATGTGGTCCTTCTATCATTTGTTGTGCAGAGCTTCCAATCAGCCCTCAGTTCTTCAGGAGCCATTGCTCTATATGAATATATATACATTTGGTATGACCATGGGTGGAAGTGAGTTCACAGCCTTCCTACACCACCATCATAGACCCCATTGTAGTTTTAATTTACATTCTCTTCTAGATCATAATGTTGAAAATCTCTGCATGTGCTTATTTGCCATCTGTGTATGTCCTTTGATGAAATGTCTCTTCATGTCTTAACCATTTCTAATTGGATTTTTTTAACTTTTGAGTCTTTATAAAGTTATTTATATGTTCTAGACACAAAGACTTTATGGGTATATGGTTTGCAAATATTCCCCCATAATCTGTAACTTACCTTTTCATCCTCATAGTAAAGTCTTTCACTGAGCAAAAGTTATAAACTTTGACAAAGTCTAACTTATCAATTTTGCCTTTTATGGATCATGCTTTTTTATTAATGTTTATTTTTGCAAGAGAGAGCACATGAGCGGGAAGGGACAGAGAGAGAGACAGACAGACAGACAGACAGAAGATGAAGCAGGCTCCAGGCTCTGAGCTGTCAGCACAGAGCCTAACATGGGGCTAAAATTCAGGAGCTGTGAGATCATGGCCTGAGCTGAAGTCAGCTGCTTAACCAACTGAGCTATCCAGGCACCCCATGGATCATGTTTTTGGTGTCAAGTCTAAGAACTTCACATACCCCTAGATCCTGAAGAGTGCCTTCTATTTTTTTCTAAATAGTCTTATAATTTTACATTTTTAACTAAGAGTGTGATCCATTTTACATTAAGTTTTCTACAAAATGTGAAATTTAGGTCAAGTTTACTTTTTGTCTGATGAATGTTCAATTGTTCCAGCACCATTTGTTGAAAAGACTATTCCTCCTCTGTTAAATTGCCTCACACCTCCATAAAAAATCAACTGGGAATATCATTTTAATTCTTGTCCTGGGTTCTCTATTTTGTTCCTTTGATCAATACATTTTTTTGATCAATACATCTACCTTCCACCAATATCACACTGTGTTGATTACTGTAGTTAAATAATACTTCTTAATACCAGAGAGGAATTACTCCCACTTCATTTTACTTTTCAAAATTATTTTAGCTATTCTAATTACACATTTTGAATAAGCTTCTTAACACCTATCAAAATCTTGCTGATATTTTAATAGGAATTATGTGAAATTTACAGATCACTTTGGAGACAAACGACATTTTTACAATGTTGAGCCTTTAAATTTATGAATATGATGTGCCTCTCCATTTATCTTACTCAATTTCTTTCATCAGCATTTTGTGATTTTCAGCATGTAAATCTTGTGCTTGTTTTATTACATTAATACCTGTTTTCCATTTTTTTGAAAAACCATATATACTATTATGTTTTTGATTTAAGCTGATGCATGTTCGATGCTAGTGTAGATCATTTACCTTGAAGCACTCATGTAATCTCTTTTTTGGATTGGGAGGGAAGATGGTGGCATAGGAGGACGCTGGGCTCACCGCTCGTCCTGCTGATCACTTAGATTCCACCTACACCTGCCTAAATAACCCAGAAAAACGCCAGAGGATTAGCAGAACGGAGTCTCCAGAGCCAAGCCCAGACGAGAGGCCCATGGAAGAGGGTAGGAAGGGCGGCGAGGCGGTGTGTGCTCCACGGACTGGCGGGAGGGAGCTGGGGCGGAGGGGCGGCTCGCCAGGCAAGCAGAGCCCCCATGTCTGGCTGGCAAAAGCAGAGGGGCCAGACTGACTGTGTTCCCTCAGCAAGCGGGACTTGACATCTGGAAGGTGATAAGTTAACAGCTCTGCTCAGAAAGCGGGAAGGCTGGAGAACAAAGGGAGGGAGAGCTGCTGAGCCCCTGGACGGCAGAGCTCAGCTTGGCGGGGAACAAAGGCACTCGACAGCGCCATCTCCCCCGCCCATCCCCCATCCAAAATACCAAAGAGAACCAGTTCCTGCCAGGGGAACTTGCTCACTCCGCGCAAACACCCAACACTGTGCTTCTGTGGCGCCAAACCTCCGGCAGCGGATCTGACACCCTCCCGCTGCCACAGGCACCCTCCTGAAGTGGATCACCTAAGGAGAAGCGAGCTAAGCCTGCCCCTCCTGCCCCCATGCACCTTGCCTACCCACTCCAGCTAATACGCCAGATCCCCCGCACCACAAGCCTGGCAGTGTGCAAGTAGGCCAGACGGGTCACACCACCCCACAGTGAATCCCGCCCCTAGGAGAGGGGAAGAGAAGGCACACACCAGTCTGACTGTGGCCACAGCTGCGGGCTGGGGGCAGACATCAGGTCAGACTGCGGCCCCACCCACCAACTCCACTTATACACCACAGCACAGGGGAAGTGCCCTGCAGGTCTTCACCACTCCAGACACTATCCAAAATGACCAAACGGAAGAATTCCCCTCAGAAGAATCTCCAGGAAATAACAACAGCTAATGAACTGATCAAAAAGGATTTAAATAATATAACAGAAAGTGAATTTAGAATAATAGTCATAAAATTAATCGCTGGGCTTGAAAACAGTATACAGGACAGCAGAGAATCTCTTGCCACAGAGATCAAGGGACTAAGGGACAGTCACGAGGAGCTGAAAAGCGCTTTAAACGAAATGCAAAACAAAATGGAAATGACGATAGCTCGGATTGAAGAGGCAGAGGAGAGAATAGGTGAACTAGAAGCTAAAGTTATGGAAAAAGAGGAAGCTGAGAGAAAGAGAGATAAAAAAATCCGGAGTATGAGGGAAAAATTAGAGAACTAAGTGATACACTAAAAAGAAATAATATACGCATAATTGGTATCCCAGAGGAGGAAGAGAGAGGGAAAGGTGTTGAAGGTGTAATTGAAGAAATAATAGCTGAGAACTTCCCTGAACTGGGGAAGGAAAAAGGCATTGAAATCCAAGAGGCACAGAGAACTCCCTTCAGACGTAACTTGAATCGATCTTCTGCACGACATATCATAGTGAAACTGGCAAAATACAAGGATAAAGAGAAAATTCTGAAAGCAGCAAGGGATAAACGTGCCCTCACATATAAAGGGAGACCTATAAGACTCGTGACTGATCTCTCTTTTGAAACTTGGCAGGCCAGAAAGGATTGGCACGATATCTTCAGTGTGCTAAACAGAAAAAATATGCAGCCGAGAATCCTTTATCCAGCAAGTCTGTCATTTAGAATAGAAGGAGAGATAAAGGTCTTCCCAAACAAACAAAAACTGAAGGAATTTGTCACCACGAAACCAGCCCTACAAGAGATCCTAAGGGGGATCCTGTGAGACAGAGTACCAGAGACATCACTACAAGCATAAAACATACAGACATCACAATGACTCTAAACCCGTATCTTTCTATAATAACACTGAATGTAAATGGATTAAATGCGCCAACCAAAAGACATAGGGTATCAGAATGGATAAAAAAACAAGACCCATCTATTTGCTGTCTACAAGAGACTCATTTTAGACCTGAGGACACCTTTAGATTGAGAGTGAGGGGATGGAGAACTATTTATCATGCCACTGGACGTCAAAAGAAAGCTGGAGTAGCCATACTTATATCAGACAAACTAGACTTTAAATTAAAGGCTGTAACAAGAGATGAAGAAGGGCATTATATAATAATCATAGGGTCTATCCATCAGGAAGAGCTAACAATTATAAATGTCTATGCGCCGAATACCGGAGCCCCCAGATATATAAAACAATTACTCATAAACATAAGCAACCTTATTGATAAGAATGTGGTAATTGCAGGGGACCTTAACACCCCACTTACAGAAATGGATAGATCATCTAGACACACAGTCAATAAAGAAACAAGGGCCCTGAATGATACATTGGATCAGATGGACTTGACAGATATATTTAGAACTCTGCATCCCAAAGCAACAGAATATACTTTCTTCTCGAGTGCACATGGAACATTCTCCAAGATAGATCATATACTGGGTCACAAAACAGCCCTTCATAAGTTTACAAGAATTGAAATTATACCATGCATACTTTCAGACCACAATGCTATGAAGCTTGAAATCAACCACAGGAAAAAGTCTGGAAAACCTCCAAAAGCATGCAGGTTAAAGAACACCCTACTAACGAATGAGTGGGTCAACCAGGCAATTAGAGAAGAAATTAAAACATATATGGAAACAAACGAAAATGAAAATACAACAATCCAAACGCTTTGGGACGCAGCGAAGGCAGTCCTGAGAGGAAAATACATTGCAATCCAGGCCTATCTCAAGAAACAAGAAAAATCCCAAATACAAAATCTAACAGCACACCTAAAGGAAATAGAAGCAGAACAGCAAAGGCAGCCTAAACCCAGCAGAAGAAGAGAAATCATAAAGATCAGAGCAGAAATAAATAATATAGAATCTAAAAAAACTGTAGAGCAGATCAACGAAACCAAGAGTTGGTTTTTTGAAAAAATAAACAAAATTGACAAATCTCTAGCCAGGCTTCTCAAAAAGAAAAGGGAGATGACCCAAATAGATAAAATCATGAATGAAAATGGAATTATTACAACCAATCCCTCAGAGATACAAGCAATTATCAGGGAATATTATGAAAAATTATATGCCAACAAATTGGACAACCTGGAAGAAATGGACAAATTTCTAAACACCCACACTCTTCCAAAACTCAATCAGGAGGAAATAGAAAGCCTGAACAGACCCATAACCAGCGAAGAAATTGAATCGGTTGTCAAAAATCTCCCAACAAATAAGAGTCCAGGACCAGATGGCTTCCCAGGGGAGTTCTACCAGACGTTTAAGGCAGAGATAATACCTATCCTTCTCAAGCTATTCCAAGAAATAGAAAGGGAAGAAAAACTTCCAGACTCATTCTATGAAGCCAGTATTATTTTGATTCCTAAACCAGACAGAGACCCAGTAAAAAAAAGAGAACTATAGGCCAATATCCCTGATGAATATGGATGCAAAAATTCTCAATAAGATACTAGCAAATCGAATTCAACAGCATATAAAAAGAATTATTCACCGGTTCCTGAAGATGGCGGCGTAGGAGGACGCGGGGCTCACAGCGCGTCCTGCCGATCACTTAGATTCCACCTACACCTGCCTAAAGAACCCAGAAAACCGCCAGAGGGTTAGCAGAAGGGAGTCTCCGGAGTCAAGCGCAGACCAGAGGCCCACGGAAGAGGGTAGGAAGGGCGGCGAGGCGGTGCGCGCTCCACGGACTGGCGGGAGGGAGCCGGGGCGGAGGGGCGGCTCGCCGGCCAAGCAGAGCCCCCGAGTCTGGCTGGCAAAGCGGAGGGGCAGGACAGACTGTGTTCCGACAGCAAGCGCGACTTAGCGTCTGGGAGGTCAGAAGTTAACAGCTCTGCTCGGAAAGCGGGAAGGCTGGAGGACAAAGGGAGGGAGAGCTGCTGAGCCCCCAGACGGCAGAGCTCAGCTTGGCGGGGAACAAAGGCGCTCACCAGCGCCATCTCCCCCGCCCATCCCCCAGCCAAAATCCCAAAGGGAACCAGTTCCTGCCAGGGAACTTGCTCGCTCCGCGCAAACACCCAACTCTGTGCTTCTGCGGAGCCAAACCTCCGGCAGCGGATCTGACTCCCTCCCGCTGCCACAGGGCTCCTCCTGAAGTGGATCACCTAAGGAGAAGTGAGCTAAGCCTGCCCCTCCAGCCCCCGTGCACCTTGCCTACCCACCCCAGCTAATACGCCAGATCCCCAGCAACACAAGCCTGGCAGTGTGCAAGTAGCCCAGACGGGCCACGCCACCCCACAGTGAATCCCGCCCCTAGGAGAGGGGAAGAGAAGGCACACACCAGTCTGACTGTGGCCCCAGCAGTGGGCTGGGGGCAGACATCGGGTCGGACTGCGGCCCCGCCCACTAACTCCAGTTATACACCACAGCACAGGGGAAGTGCCCTGCAGGTCCTCACCACGCCAGGGACTCTCCAAAATGACCAAACGGAAGAATTCCCCTCAGAAGAATCTCCAGGAAATAACAACAGCTAATGAACTGATCAAAAAGGATTTAAATAATATAACAGAAAGTGAATTTAGAATAATAGTCATAAAATTAATCGCTGGGCTTGAAAACAGTATACAGGACAGCAGAGAATCTCTTGCCACAAAGATCGAGGGACTAAGGAACAGTCACGAGGAGTTGAAAAACGCTTTAAACAAATTGCAAAACAAAATGGAATCCACGATGGCTCGGCTTGAAGAGGCAGAGGAGAGAATAGGTGAACTAGAAGATAAAGTTATGGAGAAAGAGGAAGCTGAAAGAAAGAGAGATAAAAAAATCCAGGAGTATGAGGGGAAAATTAGAGAACTAAGTGATACACTAAAAAAAAATAATATACGCATAATTGGTATCCCAGAGGAGGAAGAGAGAGGGAAGGGTGCTGAAGGGGTACTTGAACAAATTATAGCTGAGAACTTCCCTGAACTGGGGAAGGAAAAAGGCATTGAAATCCAAGAGGCACAGAGAACTCCCTTCAGACGTAACTTGAATCGATCTTCTGCACGACATATCATAGTGAAACTGGCAAAATACAAGGATAAAGAGAAAATTCTGAAAGCAGCAAGGGATAAACGTGCCCTCACATATAAAGGGAGACCTATAAGACTCGTGACTGATCTCTCCTTTGAAACTTGGCAGGCCAGAAAGGCTTGGCACGATATCTACAGTGTGCTAAACAGAAAAAATATGCAGCCGAGAATCCTTTATCCAGCAAGTCTGTCATTTAGAATAGAAGGAGAGATAAAGGTCTTCCCAAACAAACAAAAACTGAAGGAATTTGTCACCATGAAACCAGCCCTACAAGAGATCCTAAGGGGGATCCTGTGAGACAAAGTACCAGAGACATCACTACAAGCATAAAACATACAGACATCACAATGACTCTAAACCCATATCTTTCTATAATAACACTGAATGTAAATGGATTAAATGCGCCAACTAAAAGACATAGGGTATCAGAATGGATAAAAAAACAAGACCCATCTATTTGCTGTCTACAAGAGACTCATTTTAGATCTGAGGACACCTTTAGATTGAGAGTGAGGGGATGGAGAACTATTTATCATGCTCCTGGAAGCCAAAAGAAAGCTGGAGTAGCCATACTTATATCAGACAAACTAGACTTTACATTAAAGGCTGTAACAAGAGATGAAGAAGGGCATTATATAATAATCACAGGGTCTATCCACCAGGAAGAGCTAACTATTATAAATGTCTATGCGCCTAATACCCGAGCCCCCAGATATATAAAACAATTACTCATAAACATAAGCAACCTTATTGATAAGAATGTGGTCATTGCAGGGGAATTTAACACCCCACTTACAGAAATGGATAGATCATCTAGACACACAGTCAATAAAGAAACAAGGGCCTTGAATGATACATTGGATCAGATGGACTTGACAGATATATTTAGAACTCTGCATCCCAAAGCAACAGAATATACTTTCTTCTCGAGTGCACATGGAACATTCTCCAAGATAGATCATATACTGGGTCACAAAACAGCCCTTCATAAGTTTACAAGAATTGAAATTATACCATGCATACTTTCAGACCACAATGGTATGAAGCTTGAAATCAACCACAGGAAAAAGTCTGGAAAACCTCCAAAAGCATGCAGGTTAAAGAACACCCTACTAAGGAATGAGTGGGTCAACCAGGCAATTAGAGAAGAAATTAAAACATATATGGAAACAAACGAAAATGAAAATACAACAATCCAAACGCTTTGGGATGCAGCGAAGGCAGTCCTGAGAGGAAAATACATTGCAATCCAGGCCTATCTCAAGAAACAAGAAAAATCCCAAATACAAAATCTAACAGCACACCTAAAGGAAATAGAAGCAGAACAGCAAAGGCAGCCTAAACCCAGCAGAAGAAGAGAAATAATAAAGATCAGAGCAGAAAATAAACAATATAGAATCTAAAAAAACTGTAGAGCAGATCAACGAAACCAAGAGTTGGTTTTTTGAAAAAATAAACAAAATTGACAAATCTCTAGCCAGGCTTCTCAAAAAGAAAAGGGAGATGACCCAAATAGATAAAATCATGAATGAAAATGGAATGATTACAACCAATCCCTCAGACATACAAACAATTATCAGGGAATACTATGAAAAATTATATGCCAGCAAATTGGACAACCTGGAAGAAATGGACAAATTTCTAAACACCCACACTCTTCCAAAACTCAATCAGGAGGAAATAGAAAGCTTGAACAGACCCATAACCAGCGAAGAAATTGAATCGGTTATCAAAAATCTCCCAACAAATAAGAGTCCAGGACCAGATGGCTTCCCAGGGGAGTTCTACCAGACATTTAAGGCAGAGATAATACCTATCCTTCTCAAGCTATTCCAAGAAATAGAAAGGGAAGGAAAACTTCCAGACTCATTCTATGAAGCCAGTATTACTTTGATTCCTAAACCAGACAGAGACCCAGTAAAAAAAGAGAACTACAGGCCAATATCCCTGATGAATATGGATGCAAAAATTCTTAATAAGATACTAGCAAATCGAATTCAACAGCATATAAAAAGAATTACTCACCATGATCAAGTGGGATTCATTCCTGGGATGCAGGGCTGGTGCAACATTCGCAAATCGATCAACGTGATACATCACATTAACAAAAAAAAAGAGAAGAACCATATGATCCTGTCAATCGATGCAGAAAAGGCCTTCGACAAAATCCAGCACCCTTTCTTAATAAAAACCCTTGAGAAAGTCAGGATAGAAGGAACATACTTAAAGATCATAAAGGCCATTTATGAAAAGCCCACAGCTAACATCATCCTCAACGGGGAAAAACTGAGAGCTTTTTCCCTGAGATCAGGAACACGACAGGGATGCCCACTGTCACCGCTGCTGTTTAATATAGTGCTGGAAGTTCTAGCATCAGCAATCAGACAACAAAAGGAAATCAAAGGCATCAAAATTGGCAAAGATGAAGTCAAGCTTTCGCTTTTTGCAGATGACATGATATTATACATGGAAAATCCGATAGACTCCACCAAAAGTCTGCTAGAACTGATACATGAATTCAGCAAAGTTGCAGGATACAAAATCAATGTGCAGAAATCAGTTGCATTCTTATACATTAACAATGAAGCAACAGAAAGACAAATGAAGAAACTGATCCCATTCACAATTGCACCAAGAAGCATCAAATACCTAGGAATAAATCTAACCAAAGATGTAAAAGATCTGTATGCTGAAAACTATAGAAAGCTCATGCAGGTAATTGAAGAAGATATAAAGAAATGGAAAGACATTCCCTGCTCATGGATTGGAAGAATAAATATTGTCAAAATGTCAATACTACCCAAAGCTATCTACACATTCAATGCAATCCCAATCAAAATTGCACCAGCATTCTTCTCGAACCTAGAACAAGCAATCCTAAAATTCAAATGGAACCACAAAAGGCCCCGAATAGCCAAAGTAATTTTGAAGAAGAAGACCAAAGCAGGAGGCATCACAATCCCAGACTTTAGCCTCTACTACAAAGCTGTCATCATCAAGACAGCATGGTATTGGCATAAAAACAGACACATAGACCAATGGAATAGAATAGAAACCCCAGAACTAGACCCACAAACGTATGGCCAACTCATCTTTGACAAAGCAGGAAAGAACATCCAATGGAAAAAAGACAGTCTCTTTAACAAATGGTGCTGGGAGAACTGGACAGCAACATGCAGAAGGTTGAAACTAGACCACTTTCTCACACCATTCACAAAAAGAAACTCAAAATGGATAAAGGACCTGAATGTGAGACAGGAAACCATCAAAACCTTAGAGGAGAAAGCAGGAAAAGACCTCTCTGACCTCAGCCGTAGCAATCTCTTACTCGGCACATCCCCAAAGGCAAGGGAATTAAAAGCAAAAATGACTTACTGGGACCTTATGAAGATAAAAAGCTTCTGCACAGCAAAGGAAACAACCAACAAAACTAAAAGGCAACCAACGGAATGGGAAAAGATATTTGCAAATGACACATCGGACAAAGGGCTAGTATCCAAAATCTATAAAGAGCTCATCAAACTCCACACCCGAAAAACAAATAACCCAGTGAAGAAATGGGCAGAAAACATGAATAGACACTTCTCTAAAGAAGACATCCGGATGGCCAACAGGCACATGAAAAGATGTTCAACGTCGATCCTTATCAGGGAAATACAAATCAAAACCACACTCAGATATCACCTCATGCCAGTCAGAGTGGCCAAAATGAACAAATCAGGAGACTATAGATGCTGGAGAGGATGTGGAGAAACAGGAACCCTCTTGCACTGTTGGTGGGAATGCAAATTGGTGCAGCCGCTCTGGAAAGCAGTGTGGAGGTTCCTCAGAAAATTAAAAATAGACCTACCCTATGACCCAGCAATAGCACTGCTAGGAATTTATCCAAGGGATACAGGAGTACTGATGCATAGGGGCACCTGTACCTCAATGTTTATAGCGGCACTCTCAACAATAGCCAAATTATGGAAAGAGCCTAAATGTCCATCAACTGATGAATGGATAAAGAAATTGTGGTTTATATACACAATGGAATACTACGTGGCAATGAGAAAAAATGAAATATGGCCTTTTGTAGCAACATGGATGGAACTGGAGAGTGTGATGCTAAGTGAAATAAGCCATACAGAGAAAGACAGATACCATATGGTTTCACTCTTATGTGGATCCTGAGATACATAACAGAAACCCATGGGGGAGGGGAAGGAAAAAAAAAAAAAAAAAAGAGGTTAGAGTGGGAGAGAGCCAAAGCATAAGAGACTGTTAAAAACTGAGAACAAACTGAGGGTTGATGGGGGGTGGGAGGGAGGGTAGGGTGGGAGGGAGGGCAGGGTGGGTGATGGGTATTGAGGAGGGCACCTTTGGGATGAGCACTGGGTGTTGTATGGAAACCAATTTGACAGTAAATTTCATATATTAAAAAAATAAATAAATAAATAAATTAAAAAAAAAAAAAAAAAAGAATTATTCACCATGATCAAGTGGGATTCATTCCTGGGATGCAGGGCTGGTTCAACATTCGCAAATCGATCAACGTGATACATCACATTAACAAAAAAAAAAAGAGAAGAACCATATGATCCTGTCAATCGATGCAGAAAAGGCCTTTGACAAAATCCAGCACCCTTTCTTAATAAAAACCCTTGAGAAAGTTGGGATAGAAGGAACATACTTAAAGATCATAAAAGCCATTTATGAAAAGCCCACAGCTAACATCATCCTCAACGGGGAAAAACTGAGAGCTTTTTCCCTGAGATCAGGAACACGACAGAGATGCCCACTCTCACCGCTGTTGTTTAACATAGTGCTGGAAGTTCTAGCATCAGCAATCAGACAACAAAAGGAAATCAAAGGCATCAAAATTGGGAAAGATGAAATCAAGCTTTCGCTTTTTGCAGATGACATGATATTATACATGGAAAATCCGATAGACTCCACCAGAAGTCTGCTAGAACTGATACATGAATTCAGCAAAGTTGCAGGATACAAAATCAATGTACAGAAATCAGTTGCATTCTTATACACTAACAATGAAGCAACAGAAAGACAAATAAAGAAACTGATCCCATTCACAATTGCACCAAGAAGCATAAAATACCTAGGAATAAATCTAACCAAAGATGTAAAAGATCTGTATGCTGAAAACTATAGAAAGCTTATGCAGGTAATTGAAGAAGACATAAAGAAATGGAAAGACATTCCCTGCTCATGGATTGGAAGAATAAATATTGTCAAAATGTCAA
Source organism: Panthera pardus (assembly GCF_024362965.1). Lineage (NCBI taxonomy): Eukaryota > Metazoa > Chordata > Mammalia > Carnivora > Felidae > Panthera > Panthera pardus. The sequence goes on from NW_026526843.1 coordinate 59,789,312, forward strand.
TACTACCCAAAGCTATCTACACATTCAATGCAATCCCAATCAAAATCGCACCAGCATTCTTCTCGAACCTAGAACAAGCAATCCTAAAATTCATATGGAACCACAAAAGGCCCCGAATAGCCAAAGTAATTTTGAAGAAGAAGACCAAAGCAGGAGGCATCACAATCCCAGACTTTAGCCTCTACTACAAAGCTGTCATCATCAAGACAGCATGGTATTGGCATAAAAACAGACACATAGACCAATGGAATAGAATAGAAGCCCCAGAACTAGACCCACAAACGTATGGCCAACTCATCTTTGACAAAGCAGGAAAGAACATCCAATGGAAAAAAGACAGTCTCTTTAACAAATGCTGCTGGGAGAACTGGACAGCAACATGTAGAAGGTTGAAACTAGACCACTTTCTCACACCATTCACAAAAAGAAACTCAAAATGGATAAAGGACCTGAATGTGAGACAGGAAACCATCAAAACCCTAGAGGAGAAAGCAGGAAAAGACCTCTCTGACCTCAGCCGTAGCAATCTCTTACTCGGCACATCCCCAAAGGCAAGGGAATTAAAAGCAAAAGTGAATTACTGGGACCTTATGAAGATAAAAAGCTTCTGCACAGCAAAGGAAACAACCAACAAAACTAAAAGGCAACCAACGGAATGGGAAAAGATATTTTCAAATGACATATTGGACAAAGGGCTAGTATCCAAAATCTATAAAGAACTCATCAAACTCCACACCCGAAAAACAAATAACCCAGTGAAGAAATGGGCAGAAAACATGAATAGACACTTCTCTAAAGAAGACATCCAGATGGCCAACAGGCACATGAAAAGATGTTCAACGTCGATCCTTATCAGGGAAATACAAATCAAAACCACACTCAGATATCACCTCATGCCAGTCAGAGTGGCCAAAATGAACAAATCAGGAGACTATAGATGCTGGAGAGGATGTGGAGAAACGGGAACCCTCTTGCACTGTTGGTGGGAATGCAAATTGGTGTAGCCGCTCTGGAAAGCAGTGTGGAGGTTCCTCAGAACATTAAAAATAGACCTACCCTATGACCCAGCAATAGCACTGCTAGGAATTTATCCAAGGGATACAGGAGTACTGATGCATAGGGGCACTTGTACCCCAATGTTTATAGCAGCACTCTCAACCATAGCCAAATTATGGAAAGAGCCTAAATGTCCATCAACTGATGAATGGAGAAAGAAATTGTGGTTTATATACACAATGGAATACTACATGGCAATGAGAAAAAATGAAATATGGCCTTTTGTAGCAACGTGGATGGAACTAGAGAGTGTGATGCTAAGTGAAATAAGCCATACAGAGAAAGACAGATACCATATGGTTTCACTCTTATGTGGATCCTGAGAAACGTAACAGAAACCCATGGGGGAGGGGAAGGAAAAGAAAAAAAAAGAGGTTAGAGTGGGAGAGAGCCAAAGCATAAGAGACTGTTAAAAACTGAGAACAAACTGAGGGTTGATGGGGGGTGGGAGGGAGGGGAGAGTGGGTGATGGGTATTGAGGAGGGCACCATTTGGGATGAGCACTGGGTGTTGTATGGAAACCAATTTGACAGTAAATTTCATATATTAAAAAATTAAAAAGGGGCGCCTGGGTGGCACAGTCGGTTAAGCGTCCGACTTCAGCCAGGTCACGATCTCGCGGTCCGTGAGTTCGAGCCCCGCGTCAGGCTCTGGGCTGATGGCTCAGAGCCTGGAGCCTGTTTCCGATTCTGTGTCTCCCTCTCTCTGCCCCTCCCCCGTTCATGCTCTGTCTGTCTCTCTCTGTCCCCAAAAAAATAAATAAAAAACGTTGAAAAAAAAAATTAAAAAAAAAAAATTAAAAAAAAAATAAAAATCTTATCATCATGGATAAAAAAAAATAATCTCTTTTTTAAAACATATTTTGATACATAAATTCATTTATCTTAATGTGTATCTATGCAGCTGAAATAGCATTATTTTGCTTTTCATTTGCTTAAACTTCATAAATTGTTATGCAGAAGACAAATGGAAAAGAAATTAGGGTAAAATTTTCTCTTACTAAAAGTGTAAAAGTGCTCAGAAAGTCCACAGATTTTCATGAGATAAATGCTAACAGGATTAAATATTATGTTTTATATTTTTACAAATGTTTACATATATGAACACATTTATTAAATATGCACAAAGAAAATCAATGTTCTATTAACATTCAGAATTCAATTTTAAAATATTTCAAGTATTTGTGTGACAAAACACAATAATGAGCAGGTTTATTTGTTTTCATTAATGAGTGAGTTTGAAGCTGATACATGCTGTACACCTTAAAGTTATATAGTAACTTTATGTCAATTAATATGTCAATTATTTCTCAATAAAACCAGAAAAATTGACCTTTTAGAAACAATTAAAATATTCAAACAGAAATGGAAAAAAATACTGTTTGAAGCATCAAAATATTTCTTAAATCCTATGTAATTACACATTTATTTCACGCTGATTTTGAACTCACTGAATATGGCACCCTATTTTAAAGAGTTTTTACAGTAAAATAAGTATAAGAATACACAAGGTGTTTGAAGTTTCATAAATTTGGAAATATATTTACTTGATTACATTTTTGAATTTAGAAATACATGTTTAGAGTTATAATGAAAACTGAAGGGTGTTATGATCTTCAGTTATGGAAAACTGAAGGGTGTTATGAGAGTGTTTGTGTCCCTCTCAAGTTCATATGTTGAAATCCTAATGTCTAATATAATGTTATCAGGAGGTGTGGCTTTTGGGAAGTGATCAGGTCATGAGAGTAGCGCCCTCATAAATGGGATCAGTGCCTTCATAAAAGAGGTTTCAGAGGAATCCCTTGCCCCTTCCATCATGTAACAACCCAGTAAAGGTAGTAAAAGTCGCCAGCTATAAGCCAGGGTCTTCACGAGACAGTGGCCATACTAGCACCTTACTTGGGCTTCCCATCCTCTAGAAATTTATTGTGATAAATAAATGCATGTTGTTTATAAGCCAGTTCATCTGTGGGATTTATTATAGCAGTCTGAAAAACTAAGACAAAATTGATATCAAGAAGTGGGGGTGCTGTTATAACAAATGCCTAAATATGTATTAGTAGCTTTGGAACTGCAGCAACTAGAAGAAAATTGAGGTACATGCTAGAAAAATCCTGCATTCTTGAGGGTTAAGGAGTAGAGGAAAGCTGTAGAAAAACTTTCAGTCTTCTTAGGTAATAACACAGTGGTCATGAACAAATGTTGGTAGAAACATGAATGGTATATTTCTGCTCTGATATTTATTATTTCTCTTCTTCTTCTGGGTTTGGGTGTCTTTGCTGTTCTGCTTCTATTTCCTTTAGGTGTGCTGTTAGATTTTGTATTTGCAATTTTTCTTGTTTCTTGAGATAGGCCTGGATTGCAATGTATTTTCCTCTCAGGACTGCCTTCGCTGCATCCCAAAGGGTTTGGATTATTGTCTTTTAATTTTCATTTGTTTCCATATATTTTTTAATTTCTTCTCTAATTGCCTGGTTGACCCATTCATTCTTTAGTAGGGTGTTCTTTAACCTCCATGCCTTTGGAGGTTTTCCAGACTTTTCCTGTGGTTGATTTCAAGTTTCATAGCATTGTGATCTGAAAGTGTGCATGGTATGATCTCAATTCTTGTATACTTATTAAGGGCTGTTTTGTGACCCAGTATGTGATCTATCTTGGAGAATGTTCCATGTGCACTGGAGAAGAAAGTATATTCTATTGCTTTGGGATGCAGAGTTCTAAATATATCTGTCAAGTCCATCTGATCCAATGTATCATTCAGGGCCCTTGTTTCTTTATTCATCCTGTGTCTAGATGAACTATCCATTGTTGTAAGTGGAGTATTAAAGTCCCCTGCAATGACCACATTCTTATCAATAAGGTTGCTTATGTTTGTGATTAATTGTTTTACGTATTTGGGAGCTTCTGAATTCGGCGCATAGACATTTATAATTGGTAGCTCTTTCTGATGGAGAGACCCTATAATTATTATATAATGCCCTTCTTCATCTCTTGTTACAGCCTTTAATTTAAAGTCTAGTTTGTCTGATATAAGTATGGCTACTCCAGCTTTCTTTTGACTTCCAGTAGCATGATAGATAGTTCTCCATCCCCTCACTTTCAATCTGAAATTGTCCTCAGGTCTAAAATGAGTCTCTTGTAGACAGCAAATAGATGGGTGTTATTTTTTTATCCATTGTGATGCCCTATGTGTTTTGGTTGGAGCATTTATTCCATTTACATTCCGTGTTATTATTGAAAGATATGGGATTAGAATCATTGTGTTATCTGCAGGTTTCATGCTTGTAGTGATGTCTCTGGTACTTTGTGGTCCTTGCAACATTTCACTTACAGAGTCCCCCTTAGGATCTCTTGTAGGGCTGGTTTAGTGGTGATGAATTCCTTCAGTTTTTTGTTTGTTTGTTTGTTTGTTTGGGAATACCTTTCTCTCTCATTCTATTCTGAATGACAGACTTGCTGGATAAAGGATTCTTGGCTGCATATTTTTTTCTGTTCATCACATTGAAGATTTCCTGCCATTCCTTTCTGGCCTGCCAACTTTCAGTAGATAGGTCTGCTACTAGTCTTATGGGTCTCCCTTTGTAAGTTAGAGCCTGTTTATCCCTAGCTGCTTTCAGAATTCTCTCTTTATCCTTGTATTTTTCCAGTTTCACTATGATATGCCCTGCAGAAGATCGATTCAAATTACATCTGAAAGTAGTTCTCTGTGCTTCTTGGATTTCAATGCCTTTTTCCTTCCCCGGATCAGGGAAGTTCTCAGCTATGGTTTGTTCAAGTACACCATGAGCCCCTTTCTCTCTCTGTTCTTCTGGAATTCCTATGATACGGATATTTTTCCATTTCATTGCATTCCTTAGTTCTCTAATTCTCCCCTCGTACTCCTGGATTTTTTTTCTCTCTCTTTTTCTCAGCTACCTCTTTTTCTATAATTTTATCTTCTAATTCACCTATTCTCCCCTCTGCCTCTTCAATCCACACTGTGGCCACCTCTATTTTATTTTGCATCTCATAGCATTTTTTAATTCATCATGACTATTTTTTAGTCCCTTGATCTCTGTAGCAATAGATTCTTTGATGTCTCTATGCTTTTTTCAAGCCCAGTGATTAATTTTATGACTATTATTCTTAATTCTTGTTCCGTTATATTGCTTAAATCTTTTTTGATCAGTTTATTACCTGTTGCTACTTCCTTGAATTTCTTTTGAGGAGAATTCTGTTTTGTCATTTTGGCTAGTTTTCTGTCCCTTATGCATTTTAAAAGCTTGTTGTGTGCTCTGCACCTGCAAGCACTGCTATATTAAAGGAGGATCATACACACTACAGGGCCTGGCCCTTCAGGCGGTGTTTTTCCAGAGATTGTTACTTGCTCTCTGTTTTTGTGACTTTGGTTTTTTTAATTACCCTACTTATAGTGATATTTTGGACCTTTCACCAGGTGTGCTTTGATTTGTTCCCTGGAGTGGCCCAGGCAGTTATGGAAGGGATTGCAAGTGATGTCCACTTAGTTAAACTCACAGTGCCATCCTCTGTCACTTTGCCCGGAGCTGCCGGGCATGCAGCCAGCATGCGGCCATGGCCACCACCTGGAGACCCAGTGTGTGCACATGTGTGTGTATGTGCATATGTGTGTGAGATCTGTCTTGTTTGTGGTGCAGCTCCCTTACTGCTCCCCACACCACCCAGAAATATGAATGGCAATGGCCATTCGGATGACGTCTGCAATGAAAATAAAGAACATATTATTGGAAACTAGAGGAAAGACAATCCTTGTTACAAACTGGCAAAGAGCTTGGCTGAACTGTGTTTGTTTCACAGTGTTTTGTGGAGGGTAGAAGGTGTGAGCAATTAAATCAGATATTTGACTACAGAAATTTCTAAGCAAAGTGAGGAAAGAGTGGCCTTGTTTCTTTGGATGCTTATAATAAAATGTGAGAAGAGAAAAATAATTTGAAAGTGGAATTGTAAATAAAAAATGAAGTAGACCAAAAACTTGGAAAATTCTCGACCTCTCCATGAAGAAACAAGAACTTGTTCATAGAGAACAAAAAGGTGTGCTAAATTTGATGATGAGATTGGTATTGATTGACCATTCCAATGGAAACCAGGAGTTATCGTTCATCAAGACAATGGGGAGATTGATTTTCTTTTTAAAATGTTTTTTAAAGTTTATTTTATTTTGAGAGAGAACACATGTATAAGCAAGCTGGAGAGGGACAGAGAGAATGAGACAGAACCCCATGCAGACTCCTCACTGTCAGCACAGAGCCCAATGTGGAGCTCAAACTCACAAACCATGAGATCACAACATAAGCCAAAACTAAGAGTTGTTCCTTAACCGACTGAGCCACCCAGGTGCCTTGGGAGATGGATTATCTAAACAGAACGCAAGACCTATTGTCCAAGACAATGGAAGAATCACTCTCAGGGCATTTCACAGATGATTGGGCTATCCCTCCCAGCATAAGGCCAGAGTACAAGGGTACAGAGGGCAGAATGATTCCAGAGAATGAGCTGTTTCTATCAGATGCCACCTCACATCATCACCTCCACTCCCCAAACTTCAGCGCCATGCTCCTTGACCACCCTAGGTTCAGCTTTCACTGTGCCCAGTGAAGCCTGGGGATGTGGCTTTCTCAACTAAGATTTCAAAGGATGGAGCCACACAGAGCTACAGGCATGCAACCCTGGCAGAAAGTCACTGTGGGGGCAGGTTCACCACAGAGAGGCCCCATTAGTACAATATCCAATTGAGTCTGATCCAAATAAGCAGGGCCAATCCTGAGAGCCCAAACTGGTAGATCCATTTGTGTAATTGCAGCCTGGGAGAGCCACATGCATAGGAATATAATTCATGGCTAATCTGTGCACCCAGCAAAATTGGGGGCCCAACTCCCACCTCAGTGTAGCCAGAAGATGGGACCACAACTCTAGTGTGCTTTAAAATTTTGGATTTGGTCAGTACCTGTTAACCCTTTCCACTTTTCCATTTCTCCCTTTTGTGTTTAAAAAATTTATATATTTAAATACACTTTGTATATAACATTATGTAAATTTAAGGTGTACAACATGTTGATTTTGTACATTTGTATATTTTAATATCATTGGCATTGTAGCACCAGCACCTCTATCACATCACATAATTATCATTTCCTTTTTGTGGTGGGAATATTATTTCCCTCTTTTGAAATTAAGTGTTTATTCTATGCCTGTCCTACCATTGTATTTTGGAAGCACATAATGTTTGATTTCACAGGTTCATAGCTGAAGAGCAATTTGCCTTAAGATGTAATGGTTTCACCCATATCTGATTTAGATGATATTTAGATGAGACTTTTGATTTAGACCCTTGAGCTGATGACATGTGAGTAGGACATGATTTTGAGAAGCCATAAATATAATACTGTGGTCTGAATGTTTGCATCTTCCTAAAACTCATACGTTGAAATTCTAATACCCAATGTCATCACATTAGGAGGTGGGACTTTTAAAAGGTGATTAAATCATAAAGGTTACATTCATAAAATGGTATGAGTACTTTTATAAAGGAGACTCCAGAGAGAACCCTTGTCCATTCCACCATGTGAGCACACAGCAAGAAAGCCTTGGTTCTCACCAGAATTCTGCTACACTGTCACCTTGATCTTGAATTTCCCAGCCTCCAAAACTATGAGAAATAATTTCTGTTGTTTATACACTACCCAGTCTTGTATTTTGATATAGCAGCCTTAACAGATTAAAAAGAAAGGCATTTATTTGAATATACTTATTTTACAGATGAGATAGCTGAGTTCCACAGAGATTAAGTAGATTGTCTAAGATTCTATAACTCTTAAATGGCAGTACTAGGGACTTGAAACCAGACTCCTTGATTTTCATTCCATTGTTCTCTCAAATAGTGCCAATTGTGTTGAATTTGGCAATGTTCAAATCTTGGGATACTCCATTTTAACAATTATTTCTTACAAAATTTGTTGTATCATGCAATAAATTTTATTTAATAACTGACCAAGGCCACTAGAGTGGCCACCCTCCAATATAGTGGTTTCCTAGAACCAACAAATTAGGTTTTAATTTTTCACACACCAGGTATTTGAACTAAATTAAAATTTCAGACAGATTAATTCTCTACCTTCTGAGTTAAGTGGGGAAATAAAATTATTTTCTTACTAATTCAGAACAAAAATCCTTTATCTGAAATAGCCAGATAATTGAGAAAAGCATTTATCTCAGCCCTAAATGGTCAATTGTTATAATTTTCCATTTTCTGCTACTTATGTAAGTTTGTACTGTGATGAGTGTTATCTGTTCCAATAATGATGGATCCTCTCCAATCAGAAAGTGAGATAATATGACAACTGAATACTTAATTTGAAATTTGTTATATACATATCAATACTTTTAACAGTTTCTAACTTAGTATTTTTAATTAGTTATGGTGAGTAGTCACTGTCACACAATGCTTTATGAAGATGAGGAAATGATTTTAAGCATTGAAAAAAATCCATTAAAAACAGATTTAAATAGAAGAAATTTAATGCTTGAAAGAACAGAAGACTGATCCTTGAATTTGAAGTAATATCTCATTACCTAAGAATTGTGCATTTTTACTGATTTTGATAAATTACTAGAGAAGGAAATTACATTTTTCTAACCTTACAAATGTTTAAAACTCAAAATGGTGTCTTGATAAAAATAAGCACAATCCTTATCCATCTCCAAGAAGTTTATTACCAAATGTTCAAAGTTCCTAAGGTACACTGCCTTAATAAATTTTCGCATACCTGGAAAATACATGATTGGCAGTATTCTACTACTGTGTCACATCCTCTGGGATTAGTGAAAACACAATGGTACTTCTCACCTTTATTTTAGATTTCTTCAGGTTGGTTTCCTAGATAATATCACTTTAATTCTGCCTGAAACTATGTGTGATTTCTTTACAACTCTACTTGTTACAAGTTCTGTTAAGCCTATGGGATAGGAAAGAAAATCAACAACAACTATTAAATAAATATGTATGTACACACTTATCATCATCATCATTGACAAAAGATTCTATGAGGGATTTGTAGTTTCTAAGATTCATATTTTAGATAAGTAAACTGAAGTTCAGAGAGATTGAGACTTCTCTATTGTAAAAGAAATGGTAGGTGTCAAGGCCTGTACTAGAATTCAGCTTTCCAATGCCAAGTCTTGGACTACCACTAAGAGTACCCTTAATGCTTCTTAACATTCACTCAACTAGATATGGATAGGCTTTGAATGAAGCATATATAGACAGATTTAAATTATCCCATATGACTTAATCCATAGTTTTAAAAATGTCTTTGGCAACCTACATGAGAAAGCAAAAAGGAACAGAATGCACTTAACAGTTTCAAGGCTGGTAACCCAGGTGAGGAAGAAAATAACAGAATTCATACAGTGTCTTAGAAATATGATGTGGGAGTAAGTGGGTCTAAAGTGAATCTACAAGTCAAGTCATGCACATAAAAATAAAATTGGCTTCACTTATAAGTGTAAGAAGGGAGCTGCATGTGGTACTGAGACAAGAGGAATGAAATGCTATGGGATGCTATATATGTTCTATGGGAATAATTCAATAAAAGTATGCTATTATTGGTTTACAGGCAATTAAAAGTTAGAAGTAAAGAATGATTACTGTTGCTATGTTTATATCCAAGCAGAATTGCATTACAATTAAGCAAATAAAAAAGTATATCAAATTAGTGCAAAAGGAATAGAAGGCTAATTCTCTTAATTCTTAGCTCCATGAAGCAAGTGAAATTGAACACCAATTCTATTCCAAATGCCAAGCAGGATTACTTTTTCCCTCAGTATATCTTTAGGCCACCATTTCCCATTATACCTATTTAATAAAAACTGTTTTAATATTTCCTTAAAGAAACACATTATCTACTGTGCAAGAGATTGTGCAAGGTATTAGGACACATTAGTATAAACACTAATGTGTTCAAGATCTAAGTATAAATGACATAAAGACTATCTTTTATTAGTCAAACAGAATGAATCCCTAGTTCTGTCACCTGCTAGCTGAGTGGCCTTGGGCAGATCATTTGACTTCTGATTCATAGTTGATAGAACTATAAAATAGGGATACTAATGCAAACCTTTTAGTGTTGATGTATTAAATTAGGTAACATGAAAAGTATCTAGGATATGCTTGGAATGATGTGGAAAACTGGATGTTAGCAAAAACATTCTAAGTGAAAGTTTCTTAAACCTAACCATAGGTGGTGAATGTGTCAAAACCTCATGAAATGAAAAAAAAAAAAAAAACTGGTGAAATTATTTTTTGCCAAGGCAATGTGAACCTCCACTCAGTATATCATTTTGAAAATATTCACTCTCAGTTTGATGTGAGCGCACATGATTCATACCAAAAATTTGTTCTTAATGTTCTTTGTACTTTTGGCATGCAGTCATCACTAAGTAGTTTTTTTTAAAGTGGATGATGGGTAGAGATAAAATGGGCCACTATCTCATTGAATGTAAAGGAATATAGATAACCTAAATATAACTATAATGTTTATTAGTAAATATTTACAGTGAATATTTTAAAATAGATTCATATATTAATTAAAGTGTTAGTCTAGAAGTTCTCTAAGATATACTCCCTCTGCTAATATATTATAGGACAATAGCACTTTATCAAAGCCATAAAATACCTTTTATTTGTTTTCTGAACCTCTTTATACATATCTCTGGGTCTAGAGACAACAACATAAATTTTGAATCATTTTGCTTATTTTAAAAACAAAATATAATAGTTTAATGTGCTGCCTCTAGGTGGTGATCATGTCTGATAATTCCTATATCATTATTATTTTAATCAGGTTACTGTTTGGGCAAAAAAGCAACATTTTAAGATAAAACTTGAGAAGAATCGTTATACCTACAGAAACAGTAGGACTGTCTCTGTGAATTCACATACATAAATATTCCTTTTAAACCATTACAAAGCACTGCATATGCATATATCCGTTAGGACATTTCACAAATGTTGAAATAAGATACACAGCTATAATGATTACAATGTGCTTGATACATATAAACTCACAGATCATATATACCTAATTATTTCATTTACAAAATCATAGAAGTACAAATATTACATAATAAAATATTCATGTATTTAACATAAAGGAAATTTAGGGTAAAGGAAATAAAATAATTAAAAAAAACATTTTATCTTTGGAGAATACATAGCTTCAAATTCAAATAGAAATCTGCCAATTCTGACCAGCTTTTAAAGATGACCAAAGTACATAAAAGTACATAAAATCTGTACAAAGTACAGATTTGTTCTTTAAGGGGGAATCTTCTTGTAAGGTCTTACATTTTTTAAAATTTAATTCTAGCTTAGTTAGCATATAATGTTATATTAGTTTCAGGTGTACAATATAGTGATTCAACAATTCCATACATTACTCAGTGCTCAACAAGATATGTGTACTCTTAATCTTTTTAACCTATTTATAAGGTTTTACATTTTAATTGATATTACTTGCAACCCTTAAATATCAAACAAGTATCAACCAAACACACCAAGTAGAAGAAGGGACAGCAATGAACAGCTGGACAGAGTTGGAAACAGTAAATAGAAGAGAATAGTATCATTGTAGTAAGTTTCCTACAGGTGAAAAAGCCTACAGATTTCCTTTATACAGTGTTTTGAGTTCTTTGAGAATTAGTGGGCAAAATGGTAAAGGCCATCTTTGGAATATTATTGTATTTATGGGCCTAACCCAGTGTTCTGTTCTGTTTGAGCAAGAGAGTTGCCATAAAATATTTTAGCTAACTAAATAAGACTTACAAAATGTGCTACTCCAGCGGTTCTCAAATTTTTGTTCTCATAATTCTTTTGCGTTAAAACATTCTTAAGGAGCCCAAAGATCTTTTTCTTAAGATTGATAAGAATTAAAAAAAATAATTATGTGTTAATTATTTAAAAATAACAAAAATAAATTTATTACATGGTGATATGAATAACATTTTAAAGAAAAATAGCTACATAATCCATAATGAAAATTTACTAAGAAGAGTGACATTGTTTTGTATGTTAGAAAATTTCCTTCATGTTTAGCACAATAGAAGATACCTGGGTTCTCAATTTGCTTCTGTAGGCACTCTGTTATGACATCATGCATTTTGTAAACTTTGGATAACACCACTGTACACTTATGATGGAAATAAAAATGGCAAATAATTTTGTAAACTGATTAAGAAAATTGTTTGACTCATAGGATCCCTTGAAAGTATCTCAGGATCCCTAAGGGTTTTTCTACAATTGAAGACACAAACAACTTCTTTTTCAAGTTTATGTTCATACATTTTTTTTTTCAAATATTTTTTTATTTTATTTTATTTATTTTTTTATTTTTTAATATATGAAATTTACTGTCAAATTGGTTTCCATACAACACCCAGTGCTCATCCCAAAAGGTTCCCTCCTCAATACCCATCACCCAACCTGCCCTCCCACCCACCCCCCATCAACCCTCAGTTTGTTCTCAGTTTTTAACAGTCTCTTATGCTTTGGCTCTCTCCCACTCTAACCTCTTTTTTTTTTTTTTTTCCCTTCCCCTACCCCATGGGTTTCTGTTATGTTTCTCAGGATCCACATAAGAGTGAAACCATATGGTATCTGTCTTTCTCTGTATGGCTTATTTCACTTAGCATCACACTCTCCAGTTCCATCCATGTTGCTACAAAAGGCCATATTTCATTTTTTCTCATTGCCATGTAGTATTCCATTGTGTATATAAACCACAATTTCTTTATCCATTCATCAGTTGGTGGACATTTAGGCTCTTTCCATAATTTGGCTATTGTTGAGAGTGCCGCTATAAACATTGGGGTACAGGTGCCCCTATGCATCAGTACTCCTGTATCCCTTGGATAAATTCCTAGCAGTGCTATTGCTGGGTCATAGGGTAGGTCTATTTTTAATTTTCTGAGGAACCTCCACACTGCTTTCCAGAGCGGCTGCACCAATTTGCATTCCCACCAACAGTGCAAGAGGGTTCCTGTTTCTCCACATCCTCTCCAGCATCTATAGTCTCCTGATTTCTTCATTTTGGCCACTCTGACTGGCGTGAGGTGGTATCTGAGTGTGGTTTTGATTTGTATTTCCCTGATAAGGAGCGACGTTGAACATCTTTTCATGTGCCTGTTGGCCATCGGATGTCTTCTTTAGAGAAGTGTCTATTCATGTTTTCTGCCCATTTCTTCACTGGGTTATTTGTTTTTCGGGTGTGGAGTTTGATGAGCTCTTTATAGATTTTGGATACTAGCCCTTTGTCCGATGTGTCATTTGCAAATATCTTTTCCCATTCCGTTGGTTGCCTTTTAGTTTTGTTGGTTGTTTCCTTTGCTGTGCAGAAGCTTTTTATCTTCATAAGGTCCCAGTAATTCACTTTTGCTTTTAATTCCCTTGCCTTTGGGGATGTGCCGAGTAAGAGATTGCTACGGCTGAGGTCAGAGAGGTCTTTTCCTGCTTTCTCCTCTAGGGTTTTGATGGTTTCCTGTCTCACATTCAGGTCCTTTATCCATTTTGAGTTTATTTTTGTGAATGGTGTGAGAAAGTGGTCTAGTTTCAACCTTCTGCATGTTGCTGTCCAGTTCTCCCAGCACCATTTGTTAAAGAGACTGTCTTTTTTCCATTGGATGTTCTTTCCTGCTTTGTCAAAGATGAGTTGGCCATACGTTTGTGGGTCTAGTTCTGGGGTTTCTATTCTATTCCATTGGTCTATGTGTCTGTTTTTATGCCAATACCATGCTGACTTGATGATGACAGCTTTGTAGTAGAGGCTAAAGTCTGGGATTGTGATGCCTCCTGCTTTGGTCTTCTTCTTCAAAATTACTTTGGCTATTCGGGGCCTTTTGTGGTTCCATATGAATTTTAGGATTGCTTGTTCTAGTTTCGAGAAGAATGCTGGTGCAATTTTGATTGGGATTGCATTGAATGTGTAGATAGCTTTGGGTAGTATTGACATTTTGACAATATTTATTCTTCCAATCCATGAGCAGGGAATGTCTTTCCATTTCTTTATATCTTCTTCAATTACCTGCATAAGCTTTCTATAGTTTTCAGCATACAGATCTTTTACATCTTTGGTTAGATTTATTCCTAGGTATTTGATGCTTCTTGGTGCAATTGTGAATGGGATCAGTTTCTTCATTTGTCTTTCTGTTGCTTCATTGTTAGTGTATAAGAATGCAACTGATTTCTGCACATTGATTTTGTATCCTGCAACTTTGCTGAATTCATGTATCAGTTCTAGCAGACTTTTGGTGGAGTCTATCGGATTTTCCATGTATAATATCATGTCATCTGCAAAAAGCGAAAGCTTGACTTCATCTTTGCCAATTTTGATGCCTTTGATTTCCTTTTGTTGTCTGATTGCTGATGCTAGAACTTCCAGCACTATATTAAACAACAGCGGTGACAGTGGGCATCCCTGTCGTGTTCCTGATCTCAGGGAAAAAGCTCTCAGTTTTTCCCCGTTGAGGATGATGTTAGCTGTGGGCTTTTCATAAATGGCCTTTATGATCTTTAAGTATGTTCCTTCTATCCCGACTTTCTCAAGGGTTTTTATTAAGAAAGGGTGCTGGATTTTGTCAAAGGCCTTTTCTGCATCGATTGACAGGATCATATGGTTCTTCTCTTTTTTTTTGTTAATGTGATGTATCACGTTGATCGATTTGCGAATGTTGCACCAGCCCTGCAGCCCAGGAATGAATCCCACTTGATCATGGTGAATAATTCTTTTTATATGCTGTTGAATTCGATTTGTTAGTATCTTATTAAGAATTTTTGCATCCATATTCATCAGGGATATTGGCCTGTAGTTCTCTTTTTTTACTGGGTCTCTGTCTGGTTTAGGAATCAAAGTAATACTTGCTTCATAGAATGAGTCTGGAAGTTTTCCTTCCCTTTCTATTTCTTGGAATAGCTTGAGAAGGATAGGTATTATCTCTGCTTTAAATGTCTGGTAGAACTCCCCTGGGAAGCCATCTGGTCCTGGACTCTTATTTGTTGGGAGATTTTTGATAACCGATTCAATTTCTTCGCTGGTTATGGGTCTGTTCAAGCTTTCTATTTCCTCCTGATTGAGTTTTGGAAGAGTGTGGGTGTTTAGAAATTTGTCCATTTCTTCCAGGTTGTCCAATTTGCTGGCATATAATTTTTCATAGTATTCCCTGATAATTGTTTGTATCTCTGAGGGATTGGTTGTAATCATTCCATTTTCATTCATGATTTTATCTATTTGGGTCATCTCCCTTTTCTTTTTGAGAAGCCTGGCTAGAGGTTTGTCAATTTTGTTTATTTTTTCAAAAAACCAACTCTTGGTTTCGTTGATCTGCTCTACAGTTTTTTTAGATTCTATATTGTTTATTTCTGCTCTGATCTTTATGATTTCTCTTCTTCTGCTGGGTTTAGGCTGCCTTTGCTGTTCTGCTTCTATTTCCTTTAGGTGTGCTGTTAGATTTTGTATTTGGGATTTTTCTTGTTTCTTGAGATAGGCCTGGATTGCAATGTATTTTCCTCTCAGGACTGCCTTCGCTGCATCCCAAAGCGTTTGGATTGTTGTATTTTCATTTTCGTTTGTTTCCATATATGTTTTAATTTCTTCTCTAATTGCCTGGTTGACCCACTCATTCGTTAGTAGGGTGTTCTTTAACCTGCATGCTTTTGGAGGTTTTCCAGACTTTTTCCTGTGGTTGATTTCAAGCTTCATAGCATTGTGGTCTGAAAGTATGCATGGTATAATTTCAATTCTTGTAAACTTATGAACGGCTGTTTTGTGACCCAGTATATGATCTATCTTGGAGAATGTTCCATGTGCACTCGAGAAGAAAGTATATTCTGTTGCTTTGGGATGCAGAGTTCTAAATATATCTGTCAAGTCCATCTGATCCAATGTATCATTCAGGGCCCTTGTTTCTTTATTGACTGTGTGTCTAGATGATCTATCCATTTCTGTAAGTGGGGTGTTAAAGTCCCCTGCAATGACCACATTCTTATCAATAAGGTTGCTTATGTTTATGAGTAATTGTTTTATATATCTGGGGGCTCGGGTATTTGGCGCATAGACATTTATAATAGTTAGCTCTTCCTGGTGGATAGACCCTGTGATTATTATATAATGCCCTTCTTCATCTCTTGTTACAGCCTTTAATTTAAAGTCTAGTTTGTCTGATATAAGTATGGCTACTCCAGCGTTCTTTTGGCTTCCAGGAGCATGATAGATAGTTCTCCATCCCCTCACTCTCAATCTAAAGGTGTCCTCAGATCTAAAATGAGTCTCTTGTAGACAGCAAATAGATGGGTCTTGTTTTTTTATCCATTCTGATACCCTATGTCTTTTAGTTGGCGCATTTAATCCATTTACATTCAGTGTTATTATAGAAAGATATGGGTTTAGAGTCATTGTGATGTCTGTATGTTTTATGCTTGTAGTGATGTCTCTGGTACTTTGTCTCACAGGATCCCCCTTAGGATCTCTTGTAGGGCTGGTTTCGTGGTGACAAATTCCTTCAGTTTTTGTTTGTTTGGGAAGACCTTTATCTCTCCTTCTATTCTAAATGACAGACTTGCTGGATAAAGGATTCTCGGCTGCATATTTTTTCTGTTTAGCACACTGTAGATATCGTGCCAAGCCTTTCTGGCCTGCCAAGTTTCAAAGGAGAGATCAGTCACGAGTCTTATAGGTCTCCCTTTATATGTGAGGGCACGTTTATCCCTTGCTGCTTTCAGAATTTTCTCTTTATCCTTGTATTTTGCCAGTTTCACTATGATATGTCGTGCAGAAGATCGATTCAAGTTACGTCTGAAGGGAGTTCTCTGTGCCTCTTGGATTTCAATGCCTTTTTCCTTCCCCAGTTCAGGGAAGTTCTCAGCTATAATTTGTTCAAGTACCCCTTCAGCACCTTTCCCTCTCTCTTCCTCCTCTGGGATACCAATTATGCGTATATTATTTTTTTTTAGTGTATCACTTAGTTCTCTAATTTTCCCCTCATACTCCTGGATTTTTTTATCTCTCTTTCTTTCAGCTTCCTCTTTCTCCATAACTTTATCTTCTAGTTCACCTATTCTCTCCTCTGCCTCTTCAAGCCGAGCTATTGCGGTTTCCATTTTATTTTGCATTTCGTTTAAAGCGTTTTTCAGCTCATCGTGACTGGTCCTTAGTCCCTCGATCTTTGTGGCAAGAGATTCTCTGCTGTCCTGTATACTGTTTTCAAGCCCAGCGATTAATTTTATGACTATTATTCTAAATTCACTTTCTGTTATATTATTTAAATCCTTTTTGATCAGTTCATTAGCTGTTGTTATTTCCTGGAGATTCTTCTGAGGGGAATTCTTCCGTTTGGTCATTTTGGAGAGTCCCTTGCGTGGTGAGGACCTGCAGTGCACTTCCCCTGTGCTGTGGTGTATAACTGGAGTTAGTGGGCGGGGCCGCAGTCCGACCCGATGTCTGCCCCCAGCCCACTGCTGGGGCCACAGTCAGACTGGTGAGTGCCTTCTCTTCCCCTCTCCTATGGGCGGGATTCACTGTGGGGTGGCGTTGCCCGTCTGGGCTACTTGCACACTGCCAGGCTTGTGTTGCTGGGGATCTGGCGTATTAGCTGGGGTGGGTAGGCAAGGTGCACGGGGGCTGGAGGGGCAGGCTTAGCTCGCTTCTCCTTAGGTGATCCACTTCAGGAGGGGCCCTGTGGCAGCGGGAGGGAGTCAGATCCGCTGCCGGAGGTTTGGCTCCGCAGAAGCACAGAGTTGGGTGTTTGCGCGGAGCGAGCAAGTTCCCTGGCAGGAACTGGTTCCCTTTGGGATTTTGGCTGGGGGATGGGCGGGGGAGATGGCGCTGGCGCCTTTGTTCCCCGCCAAGCTGAGCTCTGCCATCCGGGGGCTCAGCAGCTCTCCCTCCCTTTGTCCTCCAGCCTTCCCGCTTTCCGAGCAGAGCTGTTAACTTATGACCTCCCAGACGCTAAGTCGCGCTTGCTGTCGGAACACAGTCCGTCCGGCCCCTCCGCTTTTGCCAGCCAGACTCGGGGGCTCTGCTTGGCCGGCGAGCCGCCCCTCTGCCCCGGCTCCCTCCCGCCAGTCCGTGGAGCGCGCACCGCCTCGCCGCCCTTCCTACCCTCTTCCGTGGGCCTCTAGCCTGTGCTTGACTCCGGAGACTCCCTTCTGCTAATCCTCTGGTGGTTTTCTGGGTTCTTTAGGCAGGTGTAGGTGGAATCTAAGTAATCGGCAGGACGCGCTGTGAGCCCTGCGTCCTCCTACGCCGCCATCTTCCGGAACCTCAACCTCAAATCTGTTCATACATTATTTTGAGAACTGTTTAAATAAATACATAACAGAGCAATAGAAAATTATTACTGTATGTATGGACTTAATATTTTCCTTCTCTTCTGTGACATTTGCTCATAATAAGTACCTTTAAATATACCTCAACTGCTATACCATTTTTCATTCAACAAGTAGAGAAAAAACTCAACATTGTCTTTTAATTTTGTTGATCTTTTTTTTTGTTGCACAAGGTATCTTTAATTTGATGAGGTGTCATTTATTTTTGCTTTTGTTATTTGTGCTTTAGGTGTCGTATCCCAAAAATCAATGCCAAGATCAACATCAAGGAGCTTTGTCATATTTTCTTCTAGAGGTGTTATGGTTTGGAATCTTACATGTAATTCTTTAATCCATTTTGACTTAATTTTGGAACTTTGCATAAGATGAAGGTTCACTTTCATTCTTCTCCAGTTTTTCTAGCACCATTTATTAGAGATATCTTTTTCCCATTGTGTTCTCTGGGTGATCCTATAAATAATTGGTTGACTATATATATGCATGGATTTATTTATAGGCGCTCTATTCTGTTCCATTGTATATATGTGTCTCTTTTTATGCCAATATCATACTGTTTTGATTACTATAGCTTTGTAATATAATTTGAGATCAGGCAGTATGATTTCTCCAACTATGTTCTTTCTCAGGATTGTTTTGGCTATTCAGGGTCTTTTGTGGTTTCAAATGAATTTTAAGATTGTTATTTCTATTTCTATAAAATATGCCATCGAAATTTTGGTAGGGATTGTATTGAACCTATAGCTGTCTTTAGGTAGTATGGACATTATAACAATATTAATTCTTTCAATACAATAACACAATATATCTTTCCAGTTATTTACATCTTCTTGATTTTTTCCATCAATGTCTCATAGTTTTCAGTGTAGATATTTTACCTCATAAATTAAATTTATTCTTATTTTTATTTAAATCCAAGTTAGTTAACATATAGTGTAATAATGGTTTCAGAAATAGAATTTAGTGATTCATCACTATATATATCTATATCTATCTATCTATCTATCTATATACCATGTCTTCTTTATCCATTCATCAGTTGTTGAACAATTGGGTTCTTTCCATACTTTGGGTATGGTCGATAGTTCTGCTACAAACATTGTGGTGCACGTGCCCCTTCAAATCAGCACTCCTATATCCTTTGGATAAATACCTAGAGTGCAAATGATGGGTCATAGGGTAGCTCTATTTTGAGTGTTTTGAGGAACCTCCATACTGTTTTCCAGAGTAGATGCACCAGTTTGCATTCCCACCAACAGTGCAAGAGGGTTCCTCTTACTCTGCATCCTTGCCGACATCTGTTGTTTCCTGAGTTGTTCATTTTAACCATTTTGACAGGTGTGAGGTGGTATCTGATTGTAGTATTGATTTGTATTTCCCTGATGATGAGTGATGTTGAGCATCTTTTCATGTCTGTTAGCCATGTGGATGTCCTCTTTGGAAAAGTGTCTATTCATGTCTTCTCCCCATTTCTTCACTGGATTATTTGTTTTTTGGGGTGTTGAGTTGGATAAGTTCTTTATAGATTCTGGATACCGACCCTTTCTGTGATATGTCATTTGTAAATATTTTCTGCCATTCCATTGGTTGCCTTTTAGTTTTGCTAATTATTTCCTTTGCTGTACATTAGTTTTTATCTTGATGAGGTCCCAATATGTTGTTCATTTATGCTCTTATTTCCCTTGCCTTCAGAGATGTGTTGAATAAGAAGTTGCTGTAGCTGAGACCAAAATGGTTGTTGCCTGTTTTCTCATGTAGGGTTTTGATGGTTTCCTGTCTCACATTTAGGTCTTTCATCCATTTTGAGTTTATTTTTGTTTATGGTGTAAGAAAGTGGTCCAGGTTCATTCTTCTTCATGTTTTACCAACACCACTTATTGAAGAGACTGTCTTTTTTCCACTGGATACTCTTTCCTGTTTAAGTTGAAGATTAGTTGGCCATATATTTGTGGGTCCATTTCTTGGTTATCTATTTTGTTCTGAAATATGTGTCTGTTTTGTGCTTTTTTTTTTTTTTGAACACTACTTTGGCTATTCAGGGTCTTTTCTGGTTCCGTACAAATTTAAGGATTATTTGTTCTAGCTCTATGAAGAATGCTGGTGTTATTTTGATAGGGATTGCATTGAATATGTATATTGCCTTGAGTAATATTGTCATTTTAACCGTATTTGTTCTTCTAATCCATAAGCATGGAATCTTTTTACATTTTTTCGTGTCTTCTTCAATTTATTTCATATCTATAGTTTTCAGTGTATAGATTTTAAACCCCTTTGGTTAGGTTTACTCCTAGGTATTTTGTGGTTTCTGGTGAAATTGTGAATGGGAACCATTCCTTGATTTTCTGCTGCTTCATTACTGATACACAGAAATGCAACCGATTTCTGTGCATTGATTTTATATCCTGTGACTTTGCTGACTTCATGCATCAGTTTTAGTAGTTTTTTGGTGGTGTCTTTTGGGTTATGCAGGTAGAATATCATGTCATCTGTGAAGAGTGAAAATTTGACCCCTCCTTGCTGATTTGGATGCCTTTTATTTTTGTTGTTGTTGTTGTTGTTATATGATTGCTAAAGCTAGGACTTCTAACACTATGTTGAATAACAGTGATAAGAGTGGATATCCCAATGATGTTCCTGATCTCAGGAAGAAAGCTCTCAGTTTTTCACCATTGAGGATGATATTAGCTGTGGGTCTTTCATATATGGCCTTTATGATGTTGAGGTATGTTCCTTCTATCCCTACTTTGTTGAGGGTTTTCATCAAGAAAAGATGCTGTATTTTGTCAAATGCTTTTTCTTAATGTATTGAGGGTATCATGTGGTTCTTTTATTAATGTGATATATCACATTAATTGATTTGCAGATATTGAACCAATCCTGCATCACAGGAATAAATTCCACTTAATCTTGGTGAATAGTTCTTTTAATGTATTGTTGGGTCTGGTTTCATAGTATCTTTTTGAGAATTTTTGCATCTGTATTCATCAGAGAAATTGGTCTGTAACTCTCTTTTTTAGTGGAGTCTGGTTTGGAATCAAGGAAATACTGGCCTCATAGAATGAGTTTGGAAATTTTCCTTCCATTTCTATTTTTTGGAACAGCTTCAAAAGAAGAGATGTTAACTCTTCTTTAAATGTTTGGTAGAATTCCCCTGAAAGCCATCCAACCCTGGACTCTTGTTTTTTTGGGAGATTTTTGATTACTGGTTCAATTTCTTTGTGGGTTATGGGTCTATTCAAATTTTTTATTCCTTACTGATTCAGTTGTGGTAGTTTATATGTTTCTAGGAATTTGTCCATTTCTCCCAGATTGCCCAATTTGTTGGCATATAATTTCTCATACTATTCTCTTATTATTGTTTGTATTTCTGCATTGTTGGTTGTGAGCCTTCCTCCTACATTTGTGATTTTATTTATTTGGGTCCTTTTTCTTTTTGATCAAACTGGCTAGGGGTTTATCAATGTACTTAATTCTTTTAAAGAACCAGCTCTTGCTTTCAATGACCTGTTCTGTTTTTTTTTAATTTCAATATCATTTATTTCTGCTCTAATCTTTATTATATCCCTTCTTCTGCTAGTTTTAGATTTATTTGCTGTTCTTTTTGCAGTTCTTTAGGTGTAAGGTAAGGTGGTTTATTTGAGACCTTTATTCATTCTTTAGGAAGGCTTGGATTACTACACACTTCCCTCTTATGACCACCTTTGCTGCATCCCAGAGGTTTTGGGCTGTCATGTTTTCATTTTCAATGGTTTCATGTACTTTTTAATTTACTCTTTAATTTCGGTATTAACCAATTCATTCTTTAGTAGGCTATTCTTTAATCTCCAAATATTCATGGACTTTCCAAGTTTTTCTTCTGGTTGGTTTCAAGCTTCTTAGTGTTGTGGTCTGAAAATATACGCAGTATTATCTAGATTTTTTGTACTTGTTAAGGGCTGATTTGTGTCCCAGTATGTGATCTATTCTGGAGAACGTCCCATGTGCACTGGAGAAGAATGCATATTCTGCTGCTTTAGGATGAAATGTTCTGAATATACCTGTTATGTTCATCCGGTCTAGTCTGCAATTCAATGCCATTGTTTCCTTGTTGATTTTCTGCTTACATGATCTGTGAATTGCTGTAAATGAGGTGTTGAGTCCCTTACTATTATGGTATTATTATCAATGAGCTTCTATATGTTTGTGATTAATCAATTTATATATTTGTGTGTTCCACTTTGGGGACATAAATATTTAAACTTGTTAGATCTTCTTAGATAGACCCCTTAATTATGATATAATGCCCTTTTTCAACACGTGTTACAGTCTTCACATTAAAATCTAGCTTGTATGATATATATATATGGATAATCCAGCTTTCTTTTGATGACCTTGGCATGATAGATGGTTCTCTATCCCCTTACTTTCAATCTGCAGGTGTCTTTAGGTCTAAAATGAATTTCTTGTAAGCAGCATATACATAGGTCTTGTTTCTTTGTCCATTCTGATACCCTACGTCTTTTGATTGGGCTGTTTAGTCCATTGATATTTAGAGTGAGTACCAAAAGATATTAATTTAGTGACATTGTCTTGCCTGTAGAGCTGGTGTTTCTGGTGATGTTTTCTGGTCCTTTATAGTCTTTGTTGCTTTTGGACATTTTTATTTTGTTTTATCTTTTCTCCACTCAAAGAGTACCCCTTAAAATTTCTTGCAGAGCTGGTTAAGTGGTCACTAACTCCTTTAGTTTTTGTTTGTCCGGGAAACTCTTTATCTCTCCTTCTGTTTTGAATGACAGCCTTGCTGGATAAAGAATTCTTGGCTGCAAATTTTTGTGATTCAGCACACTGAATATATCCTGCCACTCCTTTGTGGCCTGCCAAGTTTCTGTGGATAGGTCTGCTGCAAACCTGATCTGTCTTCACTTATAGGTTAAGGACTTTTTTCCCTTGCTGTTTTCAGAATTCTTTCCTTGCCTGAGTATTTTGTGAATTTGACTATGATATGCCTTGGTGATGGTCAGTTTTTGTTGAATCTAATGGGAATTCTATGTGTTTCTTGGATTTTGATATCTGTGTCCTTCCCCAGATTAGGAAAGTTTTCTGCTATAATTTGTTCACATAAACCTTCTTCCCCCTTTTCTTTTTCTTCATCATCTGGGACTCCTATGATTCAGATGTTTTTCTTTTTTAATAAGTCACTGAGTTCTCTAAATCTTATATCATGATCTTTTGACTTTGTTTCCCTCTTTTTTCTACTTCATTATTCTCCATAATTTTATCTTCAATATCGCTGATTCATTGCTCTGCTTCGTCCATCCTTACTGCTGTGGCATCCATTCAAGATTGCATCTCGGTTATAGCATTTTTAATTTAGGCCTGACTATATTTTTTTTATCTCTGCAGAAAGATATTCTGTTTTTTTCAGCCCAGCTATTATTCTTATCGTGGCTCTAAATTCTAGTTCATACATCTTGCTTATATCTGTGTTGATTAAGACTGTGGCTATCATTTTTTCCTGTTCTTTATTTTGTGATTAATTCCTTCGTTTTATCATTTGGGAGGAAGAAAAAAATTAATAAATTAAAAAGAAAACAAATTTAAAAAAACAAAAAAAATCAAAGAAAGGAAGCTAGACTTAGGTGTGTTTCGGTCTACGTTTGGAGAGAAGCTTCATAGAATAGAGATAAAAGGGAAAGGAAAGGGAAAAAAAGGTAAGAAAAAATTTAAAAATTAAGAAAAATTTATATTATAAAATAGAATAACATAAAGTAAATAAAATGAAATAAAGGATTAAAAATTAAAAATAAAGTAAAAAATAAAAATAACTTTTTCTCTTTCTATATCCAAGAAAGATAAAGAAGAGGAAAAGATAAAAGAAAATTTAAGTAAAAACAGAAGCAAAGAAAATGAACAAATAAGGGAACCAGCAAAAAGAATGAAACCTGAATGAAGTTACATCCAGTTTCCCCTAGTACTGAATCTATGAAGCACTCTATAGTTGGTACACTAAGCAGGTGGAATTACTTGTGCTGGTCTTCTAGGGGATGTGCTTGGAGGGTGCAATTGGGTGGGACTTGCTTTAATGGCTCCATTCTCCACTAGGTGGTGTTGCTTAGCTTACTGGGTTGGATCAGTGTGTGGGAGAGGTGCAAATGGCTTCATCCAGCTCCATAGTCTCTGATGCAGGAACTTCGTGCTCTCACCAATCTGTGATTAAGCACCCCTGCTTTGTCTCAGGTTTCTGTCGACTCCCTGCCTCTACCTTGTCTGTGTCCAAGCTGTCTGCCTGCCAAACAGCACCTCCAACCAGTGTTTTATCTCAGATTGGGCTGTTTCAAAACCACACACTTCAGAGACCCCCATGGCTTGGACACATGCTGACTCTTTGGGGCAGGGTCTTGCTGAGCAATGGTCAGGTGCAGTTTTGCCCCAGAAAACATTCATGTGATCATGCAATGGCAGAAGTTCAGAGATTATGGCAAATCACAACACACAACTAGTGCCAGGTTTTTCCACACTCTGGCATCTTTGTACCAATACCAACAAATGTGTCTGTTCTCTGGGATCTGCTGGGACCTTTGCCTGTGGGGAAGACCTATGGTCTCTACCAAATGCTTCTCCCATGTGTACACAGACCCCTGAGACCCCACTTCCTCATCAGAGAACTTCCAGGCACTGAACTCTGAAACTTCAGACTGCACTCCACTGTGTACAGAATCCTAGTGGTATGGAAACCCTCTCCTTTCTCCCTGTCAATGGTTTTGGAGAACCGATTTCTTATTCAGTTCCCTGTGAATGTTTTCACTCTTTCTCTCTCTTTCTCTACATCTACTTTTGGGGACAGTGCTTTTCTTGCATGATCCCAATGCACCATACTGTGCCCCTTCCTCTTTCTCTTTCTTCCCTCTCTTTACGAAAATGGCTCCCTACCCTCTGTGGCTTTTCTATCCCCCAGTTCACCTCTCTGTACCATTTGCCTACTAAGTTCTGTGGCTCAAGTTATGCAGATTGTTGTGTTAATCCTCAGACCAATTTCCTAGGTGTTCAGAATGTTTTGGTGCTGATCTAGCTATGTTTAAGGGACAAGACAAGGTCAGGGTCTACATGCTGCTCCGCTATTTCAAAACAAGAGTTTAAATTTCTTCTTAAACACTTTTTTTTATTTCTGATGTTATAGTAAATTGGATATTTTAAAATTCCTTTTTCATATTAATTGTTGATGCATAAAAATTCAAGTGATTTTGTATCTTGTTTGTATTTTGCAACTTTTTAATGTACTTATTAGTTCTTAATGTTTTTTGGTGTAGTCTTAAGATTTTCTCCATATAAAATCATGTATACTTAAAATCTTCTAAGAAGGTAGGTCTTATGTTAAGTGTTCTTACTACAAAAAATAATAATGATGATAATAATAATAAAGAGGATAAGAGGAAACTTTGGGGAGTGATGCATATGCTTGTGGCCTTGATTATATTAATGGTTTCACAGGTATATATTTATCCCCCAATTCATTGGGTCATTATATTACATATGTATAGATTTTTACATGTTGATCATACCTCAATAAATTTTTTAAATAAATAAATAATAAGCAAGAATTTTGTCAGAAAAAGTAAAAAATAAGATCACATCATCTGTAAATAGAGACAATTTTACTTCTTTATTTCTAATTCAGATGACTTTCTTAAATTTTTCTTGCCTGATTGCTCTGGCTAATACTTCCAGTACCATGTTGAATAGGAATGGTAACAGTAGGTGCCCTTGTCTTGTACCTCACTTTAGAGGCAAAGAGTTCAACTTTTCAACACTGAGCACTAAGTTACCTGGGGTGTGTCATATATGGTGTTTATTGTGTAGAGGTACATTCCTTCTATACCCAATTTGTTGAGAAATTTTATTATGAATATTGTATTTTGTCAAATGCTTTTTCTTTATTAAGATAATCATTTGATTTTTATCCTTCATTCTATTAATGTGACATATCACATTTATAGATTTGTGTACATTGAAACATCTATGTATCTCAGGATGGTGTATGATCCCTTTAATGTGCTGCTGAATTTGTTTTGTTAGTATTTTTTTTCTAATATGAAATTTATTGTCAAATTGGTTTTCATACAACACCTAGTACTCATCCCAACAGGTGCCTTCCTCAATGCCCATCACCCACCCTCCCCTCCCTACAACCCCTCACCAACCCTCAGTTTATTCTCAGTTTTTAAGAGTCTCTTATGGTTTGGTTCCCTCCCTCTCTAACTTTTTTTTTCTTCCCCTCCCCCATGGTCTTCTGTTAAGTTTCTCAGGATCCACATAAGAGTGAAAACATGGTATCTGTCTTTCTCTCTATGACTTATTTCACTTAGCATAACACTCTCCAGTTCCATCCACGTTGCTACAAAAGGCCGTATTTCATTCTTTATCATTGCCAAGTAGTATTCCATTGTGTATACAAACCACAATTTCTTTATCCATTCGTCAGTTGATGGACATTTAGGCTCTTTCCATAATTTGGCTATTGTTGAAAGTGCTGCTATCAACACTTGTCTCTGTATTTATTAGCGATATTAGCCTGTAGTTTTCTTTTCTTGTCAAGCCAATCTGGCTTTGAGGTCAGAGTAATTTTAGTCTTGTAAAATACATTTGGGAGTTCTCCCTCCTCTTTGATTTTCAAGAAGATTTTGGGAATAATTGGTATTAATTTTTCTTTAAATCTCTGGTAGAACTCACCAGCAAAATCATCTAGTTTTAAGCTTTTCTTTATTGGGATTATTTTTATTGAATTATAATAGACATCAAAAGTATATTATATTTAGGTACACAAGATAATAATTTGATATTTGTATACATTATGAAATGACATCATGATAGGTCTACTTAATATCACCATACAAATTTATTACAGTATTATTGACTGTAGTCCCTATTCTGTACATTACATCACCATGATTTACTTTATAAATTGAAGTTGGTACCTCATAGTACACTTCACCAATTTAATTCATTCCCATGTGTCCCTCATCTCTGGCAACCCCCAGTTTGTTCTTTCTATCTATGAGTCTGTTTCTATTTTGTTTTGTTTATTCCTTTGTTCTGGGCTTTTTTTTAGATTTCACATATACACGAAATCATTTGACATCTGTCTTTCTCTGTCAGAATTATTTCACTTAGCATAATACCTCCAGGTTTATCCATGTTGTTGTAAATGGCATGATCTGGTTCTTTTTCATGGCTGAATAATATTCCATTGTGTGTGTGTGCATGTGTACATATCACATCTTCTTTATCCATTCATCTATTAATGGACATTTATGTTGCTTCCCTATCTTGGCTATTGTAAATAATGCTGGAAGGAGCATATGGGTGCATGTATCTTTTTGAATTAGTGTTCTTGATTTCTTTATATAAATACCCAGAGGTGGAATTGGAATGTATCTTGGTGTATTTTACATGGAATTCTCTTGGCTTCCTGGACCTGGATGTCTGCTTCCTTTCTCACATTATGGAAGTTTTCATCCATTATTACTTCAAATAACTTTTCTGGCTCTTTCTCTCTTCTCCTTCTGGAAGCCAATAATGAAAATATTACACTGTTTGATATGGCCCCAGAGGTGCCTTAAGGTTTCTCCCTTCTTTTAATTCTATTTTCATTTTACTGTTCTCTGGGTGTTTTACATTGTTTTGTCTTCCAGCTCAGTGATTTATCCTTCTATTTTATTTATTCTGCTGTTTAATCCCTCTACTGTATTTTTCAATTCAATTATAACTTCTGTTTGCTACTTTCTTATACTTTCTGTATCTTTGTTGAAGTTTTTGATGTGGTTACACATTCTTCTCCTGAAATTGGTGATCATCTTTATGACCATTGCCTTAAATTCTTTATCAGGTAGGTGGCTTATCTATTTCATCAGGTTTTTTTTCCCTAGGGTTTTGCCTTGTTCTTTGGTTTGGAACATATTCTTCTGTTTCCTCATTTTGCCTGTCTCTCTGTGATTATATATATATATATTATATATATATATTATATTATATATATAATATATATATAATATATTATATATATAATATATATATACTTCTGGGACACACATATATATGGAAATGGCCACCTCTCTCCTCAATTTTTAAGGAATGGTCTTATGTAGGAGTACTCCTATGTGTCCCAGAGGCACAGTATCCCCTGGCCACCAGAGCCAGGTGCTATATAGGTATATCTCATGTGGACTGTGTGTACTTGCCAGCTTGATAGGGCTGTGGCCACTCTGAAGGGAGGACAGGGTGGGGACACTCACCACAAGCAGTTGTATCTCAGTCTCTGCACTAGGTAGATGGAGCTAAGTGTGCTTGCCCAAGCTAATTAAAGATTGAGTACTATGAAGAAAAGTTGTGTCTTGAGGCACTCACAGCTCAGCTTGGCTGTACTTCTGTGTGGGGAGGGTGGGGCTTAGGGTGATTGCCCATCCTGGCTCTACATGGAGTATGTGTGATTCAGGGCACTTGCCAAACCCAGCTGTAGCTTGGCTGCTATGTGAGGGGAGTGGGTCTTTAGGCACTGGACTGTCCCATTTGCATCTCTGTTGCTGAGCAAAAAGATTGGTACTCAGGATACTTGTCCATTCTGATGGTACCTTGGTCTCTATCTGAATTGGATGGGACTTGGGGTGCTCAACTGGCCCTGTTGTGCCTTTGGTGATGTGAAGGGTAGGCAGGGTGTTCACCTAGCCCAGTTACAGTGCAATGTGGGAAGAACACATGCCAGAGCTAACAGACTAGAGAAAGGGCACCAAAAATTATGCCGTTTATCTCTCACCAGCAGGTTAGGTTGCATTTGCAAAAAATGGAATCTTCCAGCACTTTCATCCCTGGATAAAATCCCTGTAGGTCTCTGTCTCTCTGTCAGCTTTTTAGAAATTAATTAGTCTCCCTTACTTATGGTCCAGACACTTTTCAATCTATTTTGTTTGCTCTGCATCTCAGTGTGTGTGGGTTTGTGCACAAATCTTTTAGAGGTGGAATCTTTTAACCCTATAGTTCTATTCTTCTCTTAACCCCCATTGATTTTCAAAACCAGACTTTTGAGGGGCTTGTATTTAAGGGTCAGGGTGACTGGTGAAGGACACACACCCTTCACTCCTCAAAGTAATGTCTCATATTTTGGGGATTTCTCCTTATTGTGGGATCACTGTTTCTGGTGTGGGGTCTTGGACAAGGCCATGTCTCTGCTTCTCTTATTCTACACCATGTGTCTCCTTGTCTTTCATTGTAAAGGTGTTGTTCATCAAGTTCTCAGGTCCTTTTTAGAGAAAAATTATTTCATATGCCCCTGTAAATTTGTGTGTCCATGGTGAAGGTGAGTTCGGGATCATTGTATGCCACCATCTTGAATCTTCCCCTTTGTTGATAAGTTTTTGATTACTGCTTCAATGTTCCTGTTATTGCTCTGTTCAGATATTTTATTACTTCATGATTCAGTCTTGGAAAACTGTGTGTTTCTACAAATTTATCCATTTTATTTCTTATAAACTATTTAGTTGGTGAACCTATAATTGTTCATAGTAGTCTCTTACAATTCTCTTAATTTCTGTGGTATTAATTATATTATTTCTTTCATTATATTTTTAATTTTAGCCATCTTTTTTCTTAATCTAGTTAAAGATTTGTAATTTTTAAAATCTTTTTAAAAAGCCAACTCTCACTTTCATTATTGTTTCTATTGCCTTTCTAATTTCTATTTTATTTCTGCTCTAATATTAATAAATATTGCCTATCTTCTTCTAACTTTAAACATAGCTTGTTTTTCTTTTTAGTTACTTAATGTGTAAATTTAAGTTATTTATTTGAGATCTTTCTTTTCTCTTTATGTATATATTTTTTGTTTTGTTTTGTTTTTTACTTTCCTCTTAAGAATTCTTTAATTGCTTCCCACAAGTTTTGGTGTGTTCTGTTTTCATTTTCATTTTTGTCTAAAGATATTTTTTTAATTTGCCTTTTTATTTCTCCTTGGTCCATTGGTTCTTCAGAAGTATGTTAATATCCATGAATTTGTGATTTTTTTCAGCTTTTCCCTGTCATTTACTTTTAGTTTCATACCATTGTGGTGGAAAAGACACTTGATATAATTTCATTCTTCTTGAGTACACTAAAACTTGTTTCATACTCTAAAATATGATCAAGCCTAGAAAATAGTCCATGAATACTTGAGAAGGATATGCATTCTGCTGTTATTGGGTAGAATTGTCTGTATATATCTCTTAGGCTTATTTGGTTCATAGTGATTTACAAATCTGCTGTTTCCTTATTTATTCTCTATCTGGATGATGTTTCCATTGTTGATAGTGGAATATTAAAGTCCTCAACTGTTGTTATAGTGCTGTTTATTTATCCTTTTAGTTCTGTTAGAATTTGGTTTATATATGTAGGCAGTACAATTTTGGGTGGAAAATTGTTTATAATTGTTATATCCTGTTTGTAAATTGGCCTCTTTATTATTATATAATGGTCTTCTTTGTCTATTATTACCATTTCTAGCTTAAAGTCTATTTTGTCTAATAAAAATATAACTAACCATGCTTTCTTTTGGTTATCATTTCCTGGAAATAACTTTTTCCATCCCTTCCTCTCAGTATATGTGTCTTTAAAAATGAAGTGAGTCTTTTTTACACAGCATATCACTGAATCTTTTTAAAAATCCAGTCAGCTACTATTTGTCTTTTGATTGGAGAATTTAATCCATTTATATTTAAAGTAATTATTGATAGGTAAAGACTTACTATTGCCATTCTGTTTATTACTTTTAGATTGTTTTGTAGATATTTTTTTCTTTCCTTCCAATCTTGTTATTTGTTTTTGCAATTTGACAATACTTTGTAATGGTATACTTTATCTTAAGGTTTTGTGTATTTACTAGAGTTTTTTGTTTTAATTGTTACCATGTGGCTTATATGGAATATCTTATCTTTATAATGTCCTATTTCAGGCTGATAACTTAACTTTAATAAGACACATAAAATTTATTCTTTCACTCATCTCCCTCATATATTAGGTTATTGATGTTACAATTTATGTTTTATGTTGTGTACCCAATAACAAATTGTTGTAGCTATGGTTATTTTAATATCATTGTTTTTTTTACCTTTTAAACTATACCTGTAAGTAAATTATGTACCACCATTACAGTATAGGAAATCTAATTTTGACTACTATATTTTTAACATTACCAGTGAGTTTCACACATGTGTTCATATACTTTTAAGATGTTAATTCACATCCTTTTATTTTTGCTTGAAAAAATGCATTTTAGCATTTCTTACAAGACATGACTAGAAGTGATGAATTTCATCAGTTTTGTTTATTTGAGAAAGTTTTTATTTCTCCTTTATTTTTGAAGAAAACCATTGCTGGATATAGTATTTTTGATTTACAATTTTTTCTCTCAATATTTTATACATATTATCCCTTGCTTTACTGGCCTGAAAAGTTTTTTGTTGAGCTATCCACTGATAGTATTTTAAGGATTTTCTGTGTATGGGATGAGTCACTTTTATATTCCTGCTTTCAAAACTCTAATTTTGTTTGAGTTTTGATAATATCATTAAAATGTGTCTTGGTGTAGTCCTTTACCTGTCCAACATATTTGTGGTCCTTTGGACCTCATGAACTTGGATGTTCATATTTTTCCCTATGTTTGGGAAGTTCTCAGCCATTATTGCTTTTCATATGCTTCCTGTCTCTTTTTCTTACTACTGTTATTATGGGATTCCAATAATGCATATATTCTTTCTTTTAATGGCACCACATAAGTCCTGCATGCTTTCTTCACACTTTTTCACTTTTTCTCTTTTTGCTACTCTGGATAATTTCAAATTAGCATTTTGTAGCTTGTTTATTTATTAAATTATTATTTAAATTCCACTTAGTTAACATAAAGTGTAATATTAGTTTCAGGTATACAATACAGTCATTCAAAACTTCCACACATTACTCACTGGTTGTCAAAAGTGTCCTCTTTAATCCTCATTACCTATTAAACCCATCCCCACATCCAACTCCCTTCTGGAAATGAAAAGTTTGTTCTCTATTGTTAGGAGCCTATTTCTTGGTTTGACACAATCTCTTTTTTATTGTTCCTTTGCTTGTTTATTTTGTTTCTTAAATTCCACATATGATTGAAATCATATGGTCTTTGTCTTTCTATGATTTATTTCACTTAACACTAAACTCTCTAGTTCTACCCATGTCATTGAAAATGACAAGATTTCATTTTTTCATATAGCTGAGTAATATTCCATTGTGTGTGTATATATATATATATTACATATATACATAATTCTTCATATATATATATATAATTCTTCATATATATATAATTCTTTATCTATTCTTCATCCAGTGGATATGTAAGCCATTTCCATAATTTAGTTATTGTAGATAATGCTTCTATAATCATCATAGTGCATGTTTCCCTTTGATTTTGTATCTTTGCATTTTTTGGGTAAATAACTAGTAGCGCAATTGCTCTATCAAAGGGTAGTTTTATTATTTATTTATTTATTTATTTATTTAAATTCAAGTTACTTAACATATAGTGTAATATAAGTTTCCAGAGTAGAACCCAGTGATTCATCACTTACACAGAACACTGAGTTCTCATCCCAACAAGTGTCCTCCTTAATGCCCATCACCAATTCAGCCCATCCACCCAGCCCACCTCCCTTTCAGCAACCTTTGGTTTGTTCTCTGTATTTAATAGTCTCTTACAGTTTGCCTCCCTCCCTGTTTGTATCTTATTTTTCCTTCCCTTGCCCTATGATCATCTGCTGTGTTTCTCAAATTCCACAGATGAGCTAAATTATGTTATATCTTGTCTTTCTCTTATTGACTCATTTTGTTTAACATAATACACTCTCTAGTTCCATCCACATTGTTGCAAATAGCAAGACTTCATTCATTCTTTTTCATCACTGAGTAGTATCCCATTGTATGTATGTATGTGTGTATATGTATATATATATACCACATCTTCTTTATCCATTCATCAGTTGATGGAAATTTGGGCTCGTTCCATAGTTTAGCTATTGCTGAAAGTGCTGCTATCAACATTGGGGTGCATGTACTCCTTCGAATCAGCATTTTCATATTCTTTGAATAAATACCTAGTAGTGCAATTGATGAGTCATAGGGTATTTCTATTTTTAATCTTTTGAGGAACTTACATACTGTTTTCCAGAGTTGATGCACCAGTTTGCACTCCCATCAACAGTGCAAAAGTGTCCTCCTTTCTCCATTTCCTAAAATCTGTTGTTGCCTGAGTTGTTCATTTTAGTCATTTTGACAGGTGTGAGGTGGTATCTCATTGTGGTTTTGAGTTTTATTTTCCTGATGATAAGTGATATTGAGCATCTTTTCATGTGTCTGTTAGCCATCTGGATGTCTTCTTTGGAAAAGTGTCTATTCATGTCTTCTGCCCATTTCTTCACTGTTGTTCAATATAGTATTGAAAGTGCTAACCTCAGCAATCAGACAACAAAAACAAATAAAAAAACATCCAAGTTGGCAAGGAAGAAGTCAAATTTTCACTCTTCACAGATGACAGGACATTCTGCATGATATACCAAAACACTACTACATCTAATACGTGAATTCATCAAAGTCACAGGATATAAAATCAATGTACAGAAATTAGTTTCATTTCTATACAGCAATAATGAAACAGAAGAAATAAATATCAAGGAATCGATCCCATTTACAATTACACCAAAAAAATAAGATACTTAGGAATAAACCTCATTGAAAAGGTGAAAGACCTGTGTGCTAAAAACTATAAAAAGCTTCTGAAAGAAATTGAAGAAGACACACACACACAAAAAAAATGGAAAAAAATTCCATGTTCATGGATTGAAAGAACAAATATTGATAAAATGTTGATAATACCAAAAGCAATCTACACATTCGATGCAATTCCTATCAAAATAACACCATCATTCTTCACAAAGCTAGAACAAACAATCCTAAAATTTGCACGGAACCACAAAAGTCCATGAATAGCCAAAGCAATGTTGAAAAAGAAAAAGCTGGAGGCATCACAATTCAGGACTTCAATCTGTATGTATTACAAAGCTATAATCATCACCAAAGTATGGTATTGGCACAAAAACAATGGAACAAAATAGAGAACCCAGAAATGGACCAACAAGTATTTGGCCAACTAATCTTCGACAAAACAGGAAATAGTATCCAATGGATAAAAGACAGTCTCTTCAGCAAATGGTGCTAGGAGAACTGGACAGCAACATGCAGAACAATGAAACTGGGCCACCTCTTATACCATACAAAAAAGTAAATTCAAAATGGATGAAACACCTAAATTTGAGACAAGAAACCATCAAAATCCTACAGATGAAAACAGGAAGAAACCTCCTTGACCTAGGCCACAACAACTTCTTCATTGACATGTCTCCAATGGCAAGGGAAATAAAAGCAAAAATGAACTATTAGGACTTCATCAAGATAAAAAGTTTCTGCATAGTGAAGGAAACAATCAACAAAACTAAAAGGCAACCAACATAATGGGAGAAGATATTTGTAAATGACATATTGGGTAAAGGATTAGTATCCAAAATCTAAAGAACTTATCAAACTCAATGCCTCCCTGTTTTTATTTTATTTTTCTTTCTCTTCCCCTATGTTTATTTGTTGTGTTTCTTAAATTACATACATGAGTGAAATCATATGATATTTATCCTTCTCTTCCTGACATATTATTCCACTCCCTTCTGGCTTGCCAAGTTTCTGTGAAAAGGTTTGCAGCTAACTTTATGGTTCTTTCCATGTAAGTCAGGGACTTATTTTGTCTTGTTGATTTTAGAATATTTTTATTCATTGCAGTATTTTTCAAATTTAACTGTAATATGTCTTCATGTTGGCCTGCTTTTGTTGATTTTTATGGAAGTTCTCTGTGCCTCCTGCATTTAGATGTCTATTTCCCTCCCCAGATTAGGGAAATTTTCAGTTATTATTTCCTCAGATTAAACCTTCTGCCCCCTTTCCTCTTTCTTCTTCTTCTGGAATAATGTAATTAAGTTTGATGGAGTCGCTAAGTTCTCTAAGTCTACTCTCATTATCCATCATTATTTCTTTTTTTCAGCTTCGTCATTTATTCATTCTTCTGCTTCATCCATCCTTTTGTTCATTATGTCCACTCTGTTTTTGAATTTCAGTTATTGTATTTTTCATTTCTGTTAGATTGTTTTCTTTTAAGAGAGAGAGAGCAGGAGAGAGGGGCAAAAGGAAAGAGAGAGAATTCCAGGCAGGCTCCATGCTGAGCATGGAGCTCAGTGTGGGACTCAACCCCATGACCCTAGGATTATGACCTGAGCCAAAATCAAGAGTTGGACGCTCAAGCAACTGAGCCACCCAGGTGCCCCATGACATATTGCTTTTAACTCCTTTGTGTCTACAGTAAGGATGTTCTTTCTGTCTTCCATGCTTTTCTCAAGTTCAGGGAGTATTTTTATGATTATTGTTTTAAATTCTCCATCAAGCATATAACTTATACCTTTTCATGACTTTTCTTGTTCTTTCTTTTGGGATTGGTTCCTTCATCCTGGCATTTTGCCTAGGTCTTTGGATTCTTGTCTGTGTTAGAAAAGCCTGTTTATGTTTCTTGCTCCTGAGAGTAATGGTTTTATGAAAAAGAGGTCCAATAATGTCCAGAGCCTGGTGCGTCAGGGAGTCTCTGGTGTGTGCTGCATGCACTCTGCTGCTATGTTTGGGCTGCTCTGTGTCTCAAGTTATTTGTCTCCAGAGGTTCTCCTTGCCTGCGGTGGGCAGTGTTTGGACCTCGGCCAGAGTGTTGAGAGTTTTAACTAGGTGTGCTTTGGTCTCTTGTTGAATGACACTATATGCTACTTCTACTAGAACTAAAGCCTTGCAGAAGTCTATGATCTGGGGACTTAATGTATTTGGGGATTTCTGCTGGTCTTCAAGAGGGGAAGCAGCTCTCTGTACTTGTCTTTAGGCACACTTGCTTAAGAAAAGCATTTCCAGCAGAGCACAAGAGCGCTGGATTTGGGGTAAGCAAGTTAGACAGCCAGTGTTGCAGCTTTGCTTTTTTACTAAGGTTGGTGTCTGCTGAGAAGCTGGAAAGGGAAAGCTCTTTTGTCCCAGGAGAGAGGAGTCCATCTTTGCTGCTCTCAGGCAAGCACTCCCAGAAGAACAAATAATTTTTCTTCATACATCCTAGGCATTTTTTCAGATCACTGTTTTCACACTGTCTATCTCTGGGTTACTTGCTTGCCTGAAGAAATGCAGTGCACTTTGACCTTTATCCCAGCCAACATTTCTGAGTTTTAAAACTCCAAACTTTAGGGACTTGGTGTTGTGGGGAACTGTGCTTTTCTGGGAGAGGTCTCACCACGCTGGGACTGATGCAGGTTTGACTGAGAATGGTAGTGGCCCACAATGCAGGATCATGTGATATTGGACAAAGCAGGCTAAATAGCCAGTGCCAGAGTTAGCTGTCCTCAGTGGGTGTCTCTGCACCTATGCTGAGAGCCTGAGGAGTGAAATGTCACCCACTGGCTCTTCTATCTCTGGATAGACAACGCCACCTCTCACAGATGCACTCCCAGAAGAGCAGGGTCTATCCTCATATGCCTTTGGTGATCTTCCATTTGTGCCATCTGTCCCATGGTTGCTAACCTGTCTTCTCTCTAGGAGTAGAGCAGCACCCTCATGTCTCCCTCCCAGCCAAGACTGTGGCCCTTAAAACTCCAGTTTTTGAGCCTTGCTGGTTGCAAAAACTCATGAAAATCAGCCCCTCTTGTTTTTCCAGCCATTGGCTTTGGGGAAGTATTCTCTTTGTGCATATATTTGTGGTTCCTCTCTCTAGCGCCTTTCTTCACGACCAGAGCTCTGTCCCCTCTGCAATACCTTCAATCCCTTTTGCCATCAAACCACTTTTCCAAAGTTCTTACCTTCCTTAGTGTGGCTTCTTGTTTCCTTCTAGTTGTGTGATTTGTTGTATCAGTCCTCAGGTGGACTTCTTGGGTATATATAACAAATATATATAACAAAAAGCCAATATAACAAAAAGTCAACTATAAATGCTTTCTCTCAATACCATATCTCTTAGGGGAAAATATAGACAAGAAAACTATTCTTATTTTATTAGCAAAAATAATGGTGCATATACAGCTTTGTAAAAATAGCAAAATTTCGGGGGAGGAGCCAGGATGGCAGAACAGCATGGAAGTTTCTTGTGTGTCTCATGTCCATGAAATACAGCCAGACCAACACTAAACCATCCTACACACCTTGAAAACTGATTGGAGGATTAACACAACAATCTGTACAACCTGAACCACAGAATTCAGCAGGTACGCGGCACAGAGAGGTGAATTTGGGGAACAAGAAGCTGCAGAGGGTAGGGAACTGCTTTTGCGGGGAACAGAGGATGGAGACTAGGGAACGGGGGGAATACAGGAAAAGCACCCCTCCCCAAAAGCAGCTGGAGAGAAAGTGGAAAATTGGAAACGGCTTTAGGGACTAAACTAAAAAGGGACAAAGGACAAAGGAGAAAGGAGAGGGTTTAAATTCTATTAAGACTGTAAACAAGGGGAGTGCAAAGGCTGCAACTCCACAGCTCGATACCTGGTGATGCTCTGGTGGAAAGGGCAAGAATCCCCAGGAGTAGAGTGGGGTCCAGGAGGTTCTCGGGCCACATGGGGAAAAGAGGTTCCACTGCTGGAAGGACATTTGGTAGAGACTGTTGAAGCCACCTGATCCCAGCAGACCCCAGAAAATGGCCACATTTGCTGTGCTAGAACAAGGTCAAGTGTGAAGCCTGGTGCCAGATGTGTGTGATTTTCCATAATCCCTGAAAAGCTGCTGCTACACTATCTCACCAACTTTTTCTGGGGCGGGCTGGCACCTGGCCACAGTCTTGGGGCACGAGCAGCAGCAGGGTCCAGCAAGAGTTCCTGGATGCAGCCAACATTCGGCAATTGCTCATTCGGCCATTGCTCAGTAAGACCCTCCCACAGAGGGACAGAACAGGTCAAAGCCACAGTCCTTCAGAAGTAATGGTCTGAGGAAACCAGCCTCATCTGAGATAAAACTCAGGAGAGAGGTACTGCCTGGGGCCTCGTGATGAAGAGTGAAAAAGTGGGGAGTGGATGAAAACTCAAGACAGAGGACAAGTGCGTGATTGCTGATCTAGGAGAACAGACTGGGTAGCTGGGTGGTGCCATTTTCACCACTCCCGTGCATACGCAAACACACCTATGAGCTCCACAACAATCCACCCCAGCAGGCTAGAAGTGCCATCTAGAGAAGACTGGCGCTGTTACACTGAGCCCCGCTCAACTGAGCCAACTTTGCTCTTGAAAACCACAAGTCTCACCGCTGGCTTAGTTTATGGACTATAAAGCGCTACATAGACTGAATTCTAGGGGGAAACAGTAATTTCAGTCCTACTTCAATCTGTTAGCAGATTCATCTATTCAATTTTCTGTCTTTCTTTTTTTTCTCTTTCTCATTTACACTTCTTTTCTTTTTCTTGAATACAGAAAGAGAAAAAATTCATTTTTATTTTCAATTTCTACTAGAACATTTTACTTAATTTTTATACTATATTTTTCATTTTTATGTAATTTTTTATTCAAATTCTATTTTACTTCCATCATTTTATTTTAGTATACTGCAGTGTATTCACTTTTTCAAATTTTCAAACGTTTTTCTTTTTTTCTTTCTT
The DNA here is from genome assembly GCF_024362965.1 of Panthera pardus. Taxonomy (NCBI): domain Eukaryota; kingdom Metazoa; phylum Chordata; class Mammalia; order Carnivora; family Felidae; genus Panthera; species Panthera pardus. The sequence goes on from NW_026526843.1 coordinate 59,828,481, forward strand.
TATTTTTTTATCTTTTTTCTTTTTCATTTCTTTTTTTCTTGAATACAGAAAAAGAAAAAAATTCATATTTATTTTTAATTTTTATTAAAAATATTTTTCTTTAATGTTATTTTCTAATATATTCTTTACTTTTGTGTATATTTTTTCAAATTCCATTTTACCTCATCATCTCATTTTAGTCTACTTCATTGTACTCATTTTTTCAAGTTCTCAAACGATTTCCCTTTTTTTCTCCACCCCATTTTTTTTCTCTAATCTGTCAAACTATTTTCAACATCCAGACTAACACACTCAGGATCTAGCATCTTCTATTAGATTGTGTGTGTGTGTGTGTGTGTGTGTGTGGTTTCAGTTTTTAATTTTAATATTATTTTAATTTTAATATTTTTAATTTCAATTTTTCTACCTCATTAATTCCTTTTCTCCAATCAAAATGACAAAATGAAGGAATTCACCCCAAAAGAAAGAGCAGGAAAAAACGACAGCCAGGGATTTAACCAACACAGATGCAAGCAAGATGTCTGAACCAGAATTTAGAATCACGATAATAAGAATACTAGGTGGAGTCGAAAATAGATTAGAATCCCTTTCTGCAGAGATAAAAGAAGTAAAAACTATCCAGAATGAAATTCAAAATGCTATAACTGAGCTTCAATCAAGGATAGATGCAGTGGCAGCAAGGATGGATGAGGCAGAACAGAGAATCAGAGATATAGAAGACAAACTTATACAGAATAAAGAAGCAGAAAAAAAGAGGGAGATTAAGGCAAAAGAGCACGATTTAAGAATTAGAAAAATCAGGGGTGCCTGGATTGCTCAGTCAGTTAAGCGTCTGACTTCGGATCACGTCATGATCTCATGATTTGTGAGTTCAAGCCTGGCGTCGGGCTCTAAGCTGACAGCATGGAGCCTGGATCCTGCTTCAAATTCTGTGTCTCCCTTTCTCTCTGCCCCTCCCCACTTTGTGCTCTGTCTGTCTATGTCTCTCAAAAAAATAAATAAATGTGAAAAAAGAATTAGAGAAATCAGTGACTCATTAAAAAGGAACAACATCAGAATCATAGGGGTCCCAGAAAAGGAAGAGAGAGAAATAGGGGTAGAAGGGTTATGTGAGCAAATCATAGTGGAAAACTTTCCTAACCTGGGGAAAAACACAGAAATCAAAATCCAGGAAGCATGGAGAACCCCCATTAGATTCAACAATTACCAACCATCAACAAGGCATATATCATAGTCAAATTCACAAAATACTCAGACAAGGAGAGAATCATGAAAGCAGCAAGGGAAAAAAAGTCCCTAACCTACAAGGGAAGACAGATCAGGTTTGCAGCAGACCTATCCACAGAAACTTGGCAGGCCACAAAGGAGTGGCAGGATATATTCAGTGTGCTGAATCACAAAAATTTGCAGCCAAGAATTCTTTATCCAGCAAGGCAGTCATTCAAAATAAGACAGATAAAAAGTTTCCCAAACAACAATTAAAGGAGTTTGTGACCACTAAACCAGCCCTGAAAGAAATTTTATGAAGGACTCTCTGACGGGAGAAAAGATGAAAAAAAAAAAAAAAAAAAAAAATATATATATATATATATATATATATATATATATATATAAAGACCAAAAGCAACAAAAATTAGAAAGGACAAGAGAACACCACCAGAAACTCCAACTCTACAAGCATCATAATGGCAATAAATTCATATCTTTCAGTACTCACTCTAGATGTCAATGAACTGAATACTGCAATCAAAAGACATAGGGTAACATAATGGATAAGAAAATAAGATCCATCTATATGCTCTTTACAAGAGACCCAATTTAGACCTAAAGACACCTTCATTGAAAATAAGGGGATGGAGAACCATCTATCATGATAATGGTCAACAAAAGAAAGCCACAGTAGCCATACTTACATCAGACAATCTAGACTTTAAAATAAAGACTGTATCAAGAGATGCAGAAGGGCATTATAATCAAGGGGTCTATCCACCAAGAAGACCTAACAATCATAAACATTTATGTGCCAAATGTGGCAGCACCCAAATACATAAATCAGTTAATCACAAACATAAAGAAACTCATTGATAGTAATACCATAATAGTAGGAGACTTCAACACCCCAATCACAACAATGGACAGATCATGTCATCAAAAAATCAAGGAAACAATGGCTTTGAATGACACACTGGACCAATAACTGAACAGATATATTCAGAACATTTCATCCTAAAGCAGCAGAATATACATTCTTCTCCAATGCACATGGAACCTTCTCCAGAATAGACCACATACTGGGACACAAATCAGCCCTCAACAAGTACAAAAAGATTGAGATTATACCGTGCATATTTTCAGACCACAACGCTATGAAACTCAAAATCAACCACAGAAAAAATGTGGAAAGGTAACAAATACTTGGAGACTGAAGAATGAATGGGCTAACCAAGCAGTTAAAGAGGAAATTAAAAAGTATATGGAAGTCAGTGAAAATGATAACACCACAAGCTTAAACCTCTGAGACGCAGCAAAGGCAGTCATAAGAGGAAAGTATATAGCAATCCAGGCCTTCCTAAAGAAGGAAGAAAGATCTAGATAAACAATCTAACCTTACGCCTTAAGGAGCTGGAAAAAGAACAGCAAATAAAACCAAAAACCAGCAGAAGACAGTAAATAATAAAGATTAGAGCAGAAATTAATGCTATAAAGACCCAAAAAACAGTAGAACAGATCGATGAAACCAGAAGCTGGTTCTTTGAAAGAACTAACAAAATTGATAAACCACTAGTGAGTTTGATCAAGAAGAAAAAGGAAAGGACCCAAATAAGTAAAATCAAGAATGAAAGAGAAGAGATCACAACCAACACAGCAGAAATTAAAAAAAAATAGTAAGAGAATATTATGAGCAATTACATGCAAATTAAATTGGTAATCTGGAAGAAATGAATAAATTCCTAGAAACATATACACTACCAAAACTGAGACAGCAAGAAATAGAAAATTTGAACAGACCCATAACCAGTAAGGAAATCGAATTAGTAATCTGCCAAAAAACAAGAGTCAAGGGCCAGATGGCTTTCCAGGGGCATTTTACCAAACATTTAATGAAGAGTTAACACCTATTCTCTTGAAACTGTTCCAAAAAATAGAAATGGAAGGAAAACTTCCAAACTCTTTCTATGAAGCCGGCATTGCCTTGGTTCCCAAACCAGACAGAGACACCACTAAAATGGAGAACTATAGACCAATTTCCCTGATGAACATGTATGCAAAAATCCTCAACAAGTTATTAGCCAACCAGATCAAACAATACAGTAAAAAAATTATTCACCACAACCAAGCAGGATTTATACCTGGGATGCAGGGCTGGTTCAATATCCGTGAAACAATTAACATGATTCATCACCTCAATAAAAGAAAGGACAAGAATCATATGATTCTCTCAATAGATGCAGAGGAAGCATTTGACAAACTACAGCATACTTTCTTGACAAAAACCCTCAAGAAAGTAGGGATAGAAGGAGCATACCTTGAGATCACAAAAGCCATATATGAATGACCTAATGCTAATATCATCCTCAATGGGAAAAACTGAAATCTTTCCCCCTAACGTCAGGAACAAGACAGGGATGTCCACTCTTGCCACTGTTACCTCAACATAGTATTGGAAGTCTTAGCCTCTGCAATCAGACAACACAAAGAAACAAAAGCCATCCAAATTGGCCAGGAGGAGGTCAAACTTTCACTCTTCGCAGATGACATGATACTCTATATGGAACATCCAAAAGATTCCACCAAAAAACTGCTAGAACTGATCCATGAATTCAGCAAAGTTTTAGGATATAGAATCAACGCACAGAAATTGGTTGCATTCTTATGCACCAACAATGAAATGACAGAAAAGAGAAATCAAGGAAAAGATCCCATTTACAGTTGCACAAAAAACCATAAAATACCTAGGAATAAATCTAACCAAAGACGTGAAAAACCTATACACTGAAAGTTATAGAAATCTTATGAAAGAAATTGAAAAACACACAAAAAAATGGGAAAATTATTCCATGCTCCTGGATAGGAAGAACAAATATTGTTAAAATGTCAATACTACCAAAAGCAATCTACGTACTCAATGCAATCCCTATCAAAAATAACACCAGCCGTCTTCTCAGAGATGGAACTAATAATCCTAAAACTTGTATGGAACAAGAAAAGACCCGAATAGCAAAAGAGATCTTGAAAAAGAAAACCAAAGCAGGAGACATCACAATCCCAGACTTCAAGCTATACTACAAAGCTGTAATCATCAAGACAGTATGGTACTGGCACAAGAACAAACACTCAGATCAATGGAACAGAATAGACAACTCAGAAGTGGGCCCACTAACATATGGCCAGCTAATCTTTGACAAAGCAAGAAAGAATATCCAATGGAAGAAAGTCTCTTCAGCAAATGGTGTTGGGAAAACTGGACCAGTTTCTTACACCATACATAAAAATAAACTAAAAATGGATGAAAGACCTAAATGTAAGACAGGAAGCCATCAAAATCCTCGAGGAGAAATCAGGCAGCAACCTCTTTGATCTTGGCCACAGCATCTTCTTACTCAACATGTCTCTGGAGCAAGGGAAACAAAAGAAAAAATGAACTACTGGGACCTCATCAAAATAAAAAGCTTCTGCACAGTGAAAGAAACAGTCGGCAAAACTAAAAGGCAACCAACAGAATGGGAGAAGATATTTGCAAATGTCATATCAGATAAAGGGTTAGATCCAAAATCTATGAAGAACTTATCAAACTCAACACCCAAAAAACAAATATAATCCAGTGAAGAAACGGGCAAAAGACATGAATAGACACTTCAAGAAAGGCATCCAGATGGCCAACCTACACATGAAAAAATGCTGAACTTCACTCATCATCAGAGAAGTACAAATCAAAACCACAATGAGATACCACCTTACACCTGTCAGAATGGTTAACATGAACAACTCAGGCAACAACAGATGTTGGTGAGGATGCAGAGAAAGAGGATGTCTTTTGCATTGTTGGTGGGAATGCAAGCTGATGCAGCCACTCTAGAAAACAGTACGGAGGTTCCTCAAAAAACTAAAAACAGAACTACCCTATGACCCAGCAATTGCACTACTAGGCATTTATCCATGGGATACAGGTGTGCTGTTTTGAAGGGACACATGCACCCCCATGTTTATAGCAGCACCATCAACAATAGCCAAAGTATGGAAAGAGACCAAATATCCATCGATGAATGAATGGATAAAGAAGATGTTGTATATATATATACAATGGAGTATTACTCGGCAATCAAAAAGAATGAAATCTTGCCATTTGCAACTACGTGGATGGAACTGGAGGGTAGTATGCTAAGTGAAATTAGTCAATCAGAGAAAGACAAAAATCATACGACTTTAGTCGTATGAGGACTTTAAGAGACAAAACATGAACATAAGGGAAAGAAAAATAATATAAAAACAGGGTGGGGGACAAAACAGAAGAGACTCATAAATATGGAGAACAAACAGAGGGTTACTGGAGGGGTTGTGGGAGGGGAGATGGGCTAAATGGGGAAGGAGCACTAAGGAATCTACTCCTGAAATCACTGGTGCACTATATGCTAACTAATTTGGATGTAAATTTTAAAAAATGAAAAATAAAATTAAAAATAAATTAAAAATAAATAAAGGTGACACAAGAAAATTTTAAAAAATAGCCAAATTTCTCAAATAAAAATATATAACAGTTACCATACACACCTTCTGATCCCCATCAAGCTGACTTTGTTTCCATAAACTTCAACATATCTCATGTATGATATTAATATATATTGTCTGAATCAAAATGTTTATAAGGCATTGACCAATCCTGCCATATCTTTGTGTGACAATTCCAAAAGCTAATGGAACTGCACTCTCTCTATCAAAATCTTTGGAAAATATTTCCAGCCAAATCAAACCAAACAAAAATAGTATATAGTAAAAGGAAACTGCAGAGTAGGAGTTGAAAGACTAGCTATTATTGCATGTTATTTTTTTATTGAGCAAACATGACTAAACAGAAAGATATTTGAAGGCTTAGTAATTTCCATCTAAGGTATGTTGCTCTCTTCTTAAATAAGCAATGCCTTATACTGTGAAACTTCAAATCTGGCTCAATTTCATAATTTCTTACATACAAAATCTCATGAATTTTATTCCCTGATTATTTTAGGGTCTAGATTTTTATTCATCATAACATTGTCTGGGAAAACTGATTACATCACCCATCGGGAACAAAAATTCCCACAATTGCTGATGTTGTGTGATTGTGTGATTGTGACTGTGTGTATATGTGTGTGTTAAATAATGACATATTTTATTCCTGTTTTCCTTTCGTTTTCGTTTGTTTGTTTGTTTTTATTTATTTATTTTTTTGTTTGTTTTTAGGAAAAAGCTTTTCTTTTAATCCCAGGAAGATACCCACTGAAATGTTCTAAAAAGAGAACTATTTCAAAAAAGTTAAGATGATTATTTTTCCCGTAGAAAATAGAGAGTGCACATAAGATAGAGGGAGTGGAGATGGAAATGTTGTCCTATTGCTATTGCTATGTGTATTCAATGAATCTCTGGAGAGCTGAAGAACCAAAGTCATGAAAATACAAATGGAAGAAAGACAAGGATGAGGCTCTGAAACATTAAAACTTTTTTTTTTTCAATTTCTGATTCCAGGCATATCTAGCGTATTACCTGGATCAGAAGCAGTGAAATTAAACAAGTTAAGGCAAATTATGATGTTTCCTCAATGAGCAGCAGGGACCATTCAAGCCATTTTATGCATCAAACCCTTCAAATTCTGAAGTGCCCCAAAATTCCATCCTGTTTCTTGTGCTTCAATCTCTGGTTTTGTGAACATGGATGAGATGTCCTTAGAGCACAGACTGTATTTGGACTGCACAACTCCCATAGGCCAAAGTCTTCTCAAAAATCTTTTTTCATTGTTATTATACAATGAGAGAGAAAATCCACATTTACACATTTACACTTGTAACCAATATTCAGATTTACTGTAAAATACATGGAAAATAAAATAGTTTAAAAACATGGGGCACCTGGGTGGCTCAGTCAGTTAAGCGTCCGACTTCGGCTCAGGCCAAGATCTTGCAATTTGTGAGTTCAAGCCCTGCGTCGGGCTCTGTACTGACAACTCAGAGCCTGGAGCCTGCTTCAGATTCTGTGTCCCTCTCTCTCTCATCCCCTCCCCTGCTCATGCTCTGTCTTTCTCTGTCTCTCAATAATAACTAAACATTAAAAAAATAAAATAGCTTAAAAATAAAATCGTGTATTAGAGGGATTCCTGGGTGGCTCAGTCAGTTAAGAGTCTGATTCTTGGTTTCAGCTTAGGTCATGATCTCATGGCTTTGTGGGGTCGAGCTTCCAGTGCAGAGCCTGCTTGGGATTCTCTTTCTCCCTCTCTCTCTGTGAAATAATCATCATTACATGTTTATACACACACACACACACACACACACACACACACACGCACAAATTGGAAACTACAGGTTAATTTACAGGTTTACAGATTTATTATCTGATTTACATCAAAATATCTTTTTAGCATTAAAAAGCTACAAAAATGTAGGACAATTTGTACCTGAAAAAATTTTAGAATGCTTAGCTAAACTATGAATTTTGTACAAATAACATAATGGAGCAATACCAAATGCCCAGACCTTGATTTCTAAATATTTTCTCCAATTTCAGGAACCAGGACTCAAGGAAATGGTGGATACTAAGGGTGTAGCAGAAAAAACACAAGATGAGTATATTAGTAAGGGTTTTCCAGAGAAACAGAGCAATTAAGGTGTGTGTATGTGTGCATGTGTATTTGTGTGTGACAGAGAGAGAGAGAGAGAGAGAGAGAGAGAGAGAGAGAAATTATAGGAATTTTGTTTATGCAATCATGGGAGCTAAAATGTCCCAAGATTTGCAGTCATCAAGCTGAAGGCCCAGGACAGTTAATGGTGTGTTCCAGTTTCAAGCTAAAGGCCTGAGAACCAGGAAAGTTAATGGTATCATTAACTGAAGCCAACAAGCTCATCTGAAGCCAACAAGCTCAAGACTGATGTTTCTGTTTGACTTGAAAGGCAGGAATAGTCTGATGCTCCAAATTAAGGCTATCAGGCACAAAAAGTTTTCTCTTACTTGAGGAATGGTGAGAATTCTTGTTCTATTCAGGCCTTCAACTGATTGAATGAGGGGCACCCACATTAAGAAGGGCTACCTTTATTCCTTAGTCTACTGATCTGAATGCTAATCTTATTCCAAAAACCCTCACAGACATACTCAGAATAATGTTTGACCAAATATCTGAGTACCTAATGGCCCAATCCTGTTGATACATAAATTGACCACAATAAGAAGGCTAGAGCATCTTGTAGTGCCAGAAAGTAAAAAAGTGCTCAAGAAACAAAATGATGAGGAATATCAAAGAGATATAAGAACCAGTCTGAAAGAGTTCCAAATGGTCAAATCTGAAATAAATAATTTGAACAACAAAATAAATATTATAGTACTGGATTATAACCCAAAGTATAAAATAAACATCCAGGAGTTAATAATGATATAAATAAATGAAGAAAGAAAGAAAGAAAGAAAGAAAGAAAGAAAGAAAGAAAGAAAGAAAGAAAGAAAGAAAGAAAAAAGAAAGAGAGACATTTCTCTACAGAATTCCAAATGATATATATAGAAACTTCCCTTCCTCAAGGGAAATATATACACTCACACCTTGGATATGGACTAAACTTAGTGATTTGCTAACAAAACCAGACTAAGTAAGGAGAAATAAAAGAGCTGTTATAGACTAAACATTCTCCCTCAATTCATATATTAAAGCCCTAACCCCCAATGTGATAGTAATTAGAGGTGAGGCTATCGGGAAGTAATAAGTTTCAATTAAGTAACGAGGGTTGGACCCTTATGATGGGATCAGTGTCTCTATGAAGAAAAGAAAACAGAGATTTCACTCTCAGTATATGCACAAAGAAGAGGTTATGTAACCATACAGCAAGAAAAGCAGCCAGCTACAAGTCAGAAGGAGGGCTTTTATCAATAACTAAATCTCCTGGCAACTTGATCTTTGAATTCCTAACATCCAGAACTCTGAAAAATAAATGTCTGTTGTTTAAGCTACCCAGTCTATAGTGTTTTGCTGTGGCAGTCTGAACTACAGTGGAGGAACCTATCAGACAGAAACTACCTTAAGCAAGTGATTAAAATCAACATCATCAATGTTGCTATGTTAATATCATACAGCCCCTGATAATATGATGAGAAGGGCACTTCATCTCTGTGGAATTCTTACAACCCATAACCACTGTGTACACCTGAGGGAAACATGAGAAAACCCCAAGTTGAACTACATTCTATAAATCATCTGACCAGAATTCCTCAAAATTCTCAAGATCAAAAGAAAGGAAAGATTGAGAAACTCACAGGCCAAAAAAACTAAGGAGGCATAATTATTCAATGCAAAGTGTTATTCTGGACTGAATCCTAGAACAAAAAAGGTCATTAGTGGAAAAGCTGATAAAGTTCAAATGAAGTCCCGAATTCAGTTAATAGTAGTGTACCAATGTTGGTTTCTTAGTTTTGACAAATACTCCATGTTACATTACTATGTTAACAAAGGGAAACTGGGTGAAGGACTTCTCTTTACTATCTTTGCAACTCCTCTGTAAATCTAAAAGTATTTTACAAGAAAAAGTTTTTTTTTTTTAATTTGAGGAGTCTTATAGTTGACACCATTATTAAAAAGTAAATTACACAGAGGTGCCTGGATGGCTCAGTCACTTAAGCATCTGACTCTCCGTTTCAGCTCAGGTCATGATCTCACAGTTCGCTTGTGAGTTTGAGCTCTGAGATGTCAGTGCATAGCCTGTTTGGAATTCTGTCTCTGCCTCTCTCTCTCTTTGCTCCTGTCCCACTTGCTCTGTCTGTCTCTCTCTCAAAATAAATAAACTTTAAAAAGTAAATCACATAGGGGCTCCTGGATGGCTCAGTAAGTTAAGTGCTCGACTTAAGCTCAGGTCATGATCTCAAGATGTGTGGGTTTGTACCCCACATGACAGCTTGGAGCCTGGAACCTGCTTCAGGGTCTGTGTCTTTCTGTCTCTCTGCCCCTCCCTCACTTGCACTCTGCCTCTCTCTCTCTCTTAAAAATAAATAAACATTAAAAATTTTTAAAGTAAATTACATAAATTTACACTTAAATAAATCATATTAAAAACAAAAGGAAGAGGGAGCTTGGGAAGATGGCAAAGTAAGAGAACCCTGAGCTCACCCCATTCTACATTTTCAACTATATATCATCCACATCCAATTCAATAAACTGGAGAGCAACCTGAAGACTCAGAAAACCAACTTCACAACTAAATATAGATGAGAAGTTGCATCTGAAAGGTTAGGAAGTTGAGAAAGGAAGAAGGAGGCTACCCACAGGAGGGAGAGGAGCTGCATTCAAGAAGGCAGAGAAATGGGCCCTGGCACCAGGGGTCTCACACCGAGAAGATTAATCTGATAAATTCGGCTTTAAAAACCAGGGACTTCTGGTTAAACATCTGAATTCAGCTCAGGTCATTATCTTGCGCTTCGTGAGTTCAAGTCCCATGTTGGGCTCTGTGCTTATAGCTTAGACAGAGCCCGGAGCCTGTTTGGATTCTGTGTCTCTCTCTCTCTCTGCCCCTCCCCCACTCGAGCTCTGTCTCTCAAAAATATAAGTGAATAAACTTAAAAAAAAACAGAGGGGCTGAATTTTGTGAGTTTATAAAAACAGTAAGACTTGGAACCTGGGGCTTTAAAAGTCATTTGACTCTGCACTGGGCTAGCCTAGAGGACCAGTGATAGCTGGGTCCATCCTTAAAGAAACAGCAGCCTGTGTGGAAAGGCAACATAAAAATGAGTGTACACAATGCTAGGAGACAAATGAGAGACAAATCTGTTCATACTAATTTTGGAACATGTTGGGGGACTTCTCTGAAAACCAGGGAGCTGGCAGTCACCATTTTCGTCTCCAGTCCCACAGCATAAACACCAAGACACTTTCGGGTGGTGGAGGGGTTTGCACAGACACTTGCTACCTAACCTTCTAGCAGTGTACTATGCACAAAAGTTCTCCTGAGGTCCCACCCACTCCAAGCCTGCTAGCCTGTGCCCTAGTCTCAGGGAAATTTTGTTAAAGCTGCATGTGTGCCCTACCCAGCAACTGAGTGAACAGTGGCCACCATGCACCACACATGTCTGCCACAATGCCCAGACCTGTGCCCCCAGCATCTATCCTGCACTGGGCCCAGTGTCCCAGAGACATCCTCATGTGCCAGGTCCAGCCTCATGCCCCTGGCTGCTCCAGCACACAGCCCCAGTGACTGCAGCCCTTCATGGGAACCAGCATGGAACTAGTGATCCAGTGCAAATTTTGTTAACACTGCTGTTATGTTCCCAAGTTCCCTGGAGGGCACACCTCCTCAAAGCTGGCCTGCCTGGGTCCCACTAACACCACAGAGAACAAGCACAGTCCACATTAGGCAGAAAGTCAATATGGATGACTAAACTTTAAAGAAAAGTGACTCAGACACAAAAGCAGTGCATAAGCAACACTCATAGGATACTCTCCTGAAGTGTCCAGTACTGATGAACAGGGGGCACTGCACTGCAAAGCATTCCAGGATTGTCTTTTCATAAAGTCACTACTTTCAAGAGCAAAAGACACATCTGACTTTCTTAACACAAAGAAACATGCCCAGAGGGGCAGACAAAATGAGGAGACAGAGAAATTCATCCCAATTGAAAAAATAGGATAAAACCACAGACAGAGATCTAAGCAAATCACAAAACAAGCAATAAAGTGGCAATAAATACAAATCTATCATAATTACTTTGAATGTAAATGGGCTAAACACTCCAATCAAAAGACATAGGGTGACAGAATGGATTAAAAAAAAAAAGAACAAGACCTGTCTATATAACACCTACAAAAGACTCATACTACATTTAAAGATACCTGTAGATTGAAAGTGAAGGGATGTGTAAACATCTATAAAGCAAATGGGTGTCAAAAGAAAGCCAGAGCTGGCATGCCTGGGTGGCTCAGTCAGTTAAGCATCCAACTTTGGCTGAGGTCATGATCTCATGGTTCTTGGGTTCAAGCCCCTCATTGGGCTCTTGAGCGTGAAACCTGCTTTGGATTCTGCATTTCCCTTTCTCCCTGCTCCTCCCCCACTTCCGTGCTCACTTTCTCTCTCTCTCTCTCTCTCTCTCTCTCTCTCTCTCTCTCTCTCCCTCTCTCTCTCTCAAAAATAAATAAACATTTAAAATATTTTAAAAAACGAAAGCCAGAGTAGCAGTAGTATATTGGAAAGGTAGACTTTCAAGCTAAGATTGTCACAAGAGGCAAAGAAGGACAGTATATAATCATAAAGGAAACAATCCAATAAGAAGATATAATGATTGTAAATATTTATGCACCCAACATAAAGCACCCTGATACATAAAACAGTAACAAACATAAAGAAACTAAAAGATAATAATACAATAAAAGTAGGGGACTTTAACACCCCACTTACATCAATGGAAAGATTATTTAAACAGAACATCAAAAAGGAAACAATGGCTTTAAATGACAAACTGGAATGGATGGATTTAACAGATATACTCAGAACATTCCACCCTAAAACAGCAGAATTAACATTCTTTTTTTAAGTGCACACAAAACATTCTCCAGACTAGATCACCTATTAGCCCACAACAAAATCTCAACAAATTCAAGAAGATCAAAATCATATCATGGATATTTTCCAGCCACAAGAGTAAGAAACTTGAAGTCAATGACAAGAAAAAGAATCTGGAAAGACCACAAATACTTGGATGTTAAATAACATGTTACTAAACAGTAAATGGGGCAACCAGGAAATCAAAGAAGAAATAAAAAAAATTACATGGAAACAAATGAAAATGAAAATGCGATGTACCAAAACCTCTGTGATGCAGCAAAAGTGGTTCTAAGAGGAAAGTTTATACAAATACAGGCCACCTCAAGAAGCAAGGTAAATCTCAAATAAACAACCTAACCATGCACCTGAAGGAGCTAGAAAAAGAACAGCAAACAAAACCTAAAACCAGCAGAGGGAAGGAAATAATAAAGACTAGAGAAGAAATAAATGATATAGAAACTAGAAAAACAATAGAAGAAACCAATGAAATCAGTAGCTGGTTCCTTGAAAAAAATCAATAAAATTGATAAGCCTCTAGCCAGACTAATCAAGAAAAAAAGAAAGTACTCAAATGAATAAAATCATAAATGAGAGAGGACGAATAACAACCAAAGCTATAGAAATATAATAATAAAAGAATATTATGAAAAACTAGCTGTCAACAAATTGGATGACCTAGAAGAAATGGATAAATTCTTAGGAAGATAAACTACAAAAACTGAAACAGGAGCAAATAGGAAAATAGAACCAACCAAAAACGAGCAAAGCAATTGAGTTAGTAATAAAAAGAAAAGCCAAAAAACAAAAGTCTAGGACCAGATGGCTATGGGCAAATCCTACCAAACATTTAAACAAGAGTTAGTACTTATCCTTCTCAAACTATTCCAAAAAAATTAAAAGGAAGGAAAACTTCTAAATTCATTCTATGAGGCCAGAATTACACTAATACTAAAAAGAGATAAAGACACCACTAAAAACAAAAGAACCACAGGCCAATATCCTGTGATGAACATAGGTGCAAAAATTATCAACAGAATACTAGCAAAATGAATTCAACAATACATTAAGAAAAAATCATTCACTATGATCAATTATGACTTATTCTTGGGTTGTAAGAGTGGCTCAATATGTGGAAATCAATGTGATACATCACATCAGTAAGAGAAAGATAAAGGCATATGATCATTCTAATAGATGCAGAAAAAGCATTTCACAAAGTAAAACATCCATTCATGATAAAAACCCTCAACAAAGTAGTTCTAGAGGGAACATTCCTCAACATATTAAAGGCCATCTATGAAAACCCCACAGCTAACATTACACTTAATGAAAAAAAAAAAAAAACTGAGAGTTTTCCCCTAAGGTCAGGACAAGAGAAGAATGTCCACTTTCACCACTTATTTTCAACATAGTACTGGAAGTCCTAGACACAACAATTAGACAACAAAAAGATAAAAGGAATCCAAATCAAGAAGGAAGAAGTAACATTTTCACTATTTGCAGATGACATACTATATATAGAACACCCAAAAGACCACCAAAAAACTACTGAACTGATAAATAAATTCAGTAAGGAACATAAAATCAATATACAGAATTCTTTTGCATTTCTATAAACCTATAATGAAGAAACTGAAAGAGAAATTAAGAAACCAATCCCATTTACAATTGTACCCAAAATAATAAGATACCTAGGAGTAAACCTAATCAAAGAAGTGAAAGACCTGGACTCTGAAAACTACAAAATACTGATCATAGGAATTGAGTGCAACACAAAGAAATGGAAAGACATTTCATGCACATAGATTGTAAGAAAAATATTGTTAAAATGTATACTACCCAAAGCAATCTACACATGTAATGTAATCCCTATCAAAGTACCAATAGGGGCACCTAGGTGGCTCAGTTGATTAAGCATCCAGATCTGGATTTCGGCTCGGATCATGATCTCACAGTTCATGAGCTGGAGCCCCACATCAGGCTCCATGCTGTCAGTGTGGAGCCTGCTTGGGATTCTCTCTCTCCCTTTCTCTGCCCCTCCCCGGCTCTCTCTCTCTCTCTGTCTCTCTCTCAAGTGAACAATGAAAAAAAGTACCAACAGCATTTTTCACAGAACTAGAATGAGAGATCCTAAAATTTCTATTGAACCACAAAAGACCCTGAATAGCCAAAGCAATCTTGCAAAAGAAAAGGAAAGCTGGTGGCATCACAAATTTGGACTTCAAGTTATATTACAAAACTGTAGTAATCAAGACAGCATGGTACTGGCTCAAAAACAGACACATAGATCAATGGCACAGAATAGAAAACCAAGAAATGAACCCACAACTATATGGTCAACTAATCATTGAGGAAGCAGGAAAGAATATCCAATGGAAAAAAGTTTCTTCAAAGAATCGTGTTGGGAAAACTGGGCAGTAACTTGCAAAAGAATGACACTGGACCACTTTCTTACATCATTCACAAAAATAAATTCAAAATGTATGGAAGACCAAAATGCAGGAGATCACAAAAGTTCTTGAAGGGAGCACAGGAAGTTATGTCAATGACATAGACCATAGCAACATTTTCCTAGACATGTCTCCTGAGGCAAGGGAAACAAAAGCAAAAATAAACAATTGAAACTACATCAAAATAAAAAGCTTTGCATAACAAAGAAAGAAATCAATAAAATTTAATGACAACCTACTGAATGGGAGAAGATATTTACAAATGACATATCACATGAAGGGTTAGTATCCAAAATAAAGAACTTCTACAACTCAAAAAACAAATAATCCAATTTAAAAATGGGAAGAAGACATGAACAGCCATATCTCCAAAGAAGACTTATAGATGGCCTACAAACACATTGAAAGATGCTCAACATCACTCATCATCAAGGAAATACGAATCAAAACTACAACGAGACATCACCTCACACCAGTCAGAATGGCTAAAATCAACAAAACAAGAAACAGCAGGTGCTGGATAGGATGTGGAATAAAAGGAATCCTCTTCCACTGTTTGTGGGAATGCAAACTAGAGTGCCTATGATGGAAAACAGTATGGAGTTTCCTCAAAAAGTTAAAAATGGAATGACCCTATGGTCTTGGAATTGCACTACTGGGTTTTTACCAAACAATACAAAAACACTAATTCAAAGTGATACATGCACCCCTATGTTTATTGCAGCATATTTACAATAGCCAAAATATGGAAGGAGCCCAAGTGTCCATCAATAGTTGAACAGATAAATATGTGGTATATATATACATAATGGGATATTATTAAGCCATAAGACTGAATCTTGCCATTTTTAATGAGAGTATAATCTCAGCAAACTTAAGTCAGTCAGAGAAAAAATACCATATCATCTCACTCATATGAGGAATTTTAGAAACAAAACAAATGAACATATGAGGGAAAAATGACAAACCAGGAAACATACTCCTAACTATGCAGAAGAAACTGAGGGCTACTGGAGGGGAAAAGGGCAGGGGGATGGGTTAAATAGGGAATGGGTATTAAGGAGGGCATTTGTTCTCATGAGCACTGGGAGTTAAATGTAAGTTATGAATCTTAAATTTTGCATCTGACAATAATATTACATTGTATGTTAACTAAGTGGAATTTAAATAAAAATTTGGATAAATAATAAATAAAATAAAATAAAGTAAAATAAAATGAAATATGATCCAAGAAAAAAAGACTGAGACAAACCAAGAGAGAGACTTTTAACTATAGAGAACAAACATGGTTTCCAAAGGGGAAGTGGGTTGGGGATTGAAATAAATGATTGGGATTAAAAAGTACACTTACCACAATGAAATTATGTAAAATAAAAAACTAATTTAAAAACAATGATCAAAAGATACTTTATTATGAAAATCTTAATTTCAATATATTTTATAGAGTTAGAGGTATTGTTTAGGTTCATGAGGCAAAGAGAAACTTTACTGGAAATATTTTTGCCTTTTGTTGCTGTAAACTCTAATGGGAATATTCAGAGAATGAATTTAACAGGTAACTACCAAGAAGAAAAGCTATAAATCAGATAAAAATGGATTGGTAACCCCATCACTTATAGTGTGAACTTGTGCAAATCACATAACTTCTGTAAATTTGGGGATAACAGTTCTCCCTAACTCACTGAATTGTTGTAAGATAAAATGACATAATAATTGTGAAGTGCTTACCTCATGCCTTGCACTTAATAAGCATACAATAAATGGTAATAATAATTATGATAAATGAAAATGGATTTATATTAAATTTCCTTCCACTGGGTGTATTGTGACTGGGCATAGTGTGAAAGCTGAAGCATTAAATTTTTTATTTACTTGCCAAACATTTGCTGAGCACTTTTTTTTTTTCTTTATAATGTGCTAAGAACTCTAGGGGACAAAAAATTGACTGAGAGGGTTTTTCCTTTCAGGGAGCATTTAGTTTAACAACCTTACAAATTATAATGCAAAATATGTAATTAAAAAAGTCACTTGTACTCTCTTGTCAGCAATAATCCCTTTCTCCCTGGAATTCTATTCATCCTTCACAAGTCACAATTTTGTGTTCCTCTGTCTTTAGTATGTCTTTCTTCCTAAGCATAGCATTCTGGCTCTCTCCCTCCTTCCTTGACTGTTGTTATATTAGCTCTCTTATCAAAATCATTATGTTTTCACTTACTTATCCCTGTATCATTGTTTTTGTGTTAATAATCAACCTGAGTTTAAATTCAAAAATCTTTTCGATAAGATACAGATTCAAGTTGATATATGTTCAGTGGTCAAGGTACTAGGTGCATAAACTGAGCCGATAAAGGAAAGGATATTAAAAGAAAAATATCAGGAGATCTTACCCACAGAGTAATGGGCAATGAAGAGAAATTTAAGAACATATCTCTGAGTAGGGAGAAGAATCTGTCCCTCATGCAAAAAGGGTTAAAAGGCAAGGAGAATATGTACATCAACAAGAAGATTTAGCAGAGTTGTGGGTAGTGTAGTTTTATTAAACATTGAAAACACATAGAAACATCTGACAGATAGTATAACATCAGTTATATCAGTCATGAAATTGAACAGCTTTACCATGCATTTATAAGTTTAATATAATAAATAAAACCATCTTTATTCATTAAAAGTAGACTAAAATTTAAAAAACACAAATGGAGCCTCACTTATCATAAAAACATGATAACCAGACTTAATTCTGCAGCTGCGATTTTATCTTTGTTTGTTTTGCTTTGCACTGAAAACATGGCCATTTTTATTTATTTATTTATTTATTTATTTATTTATTTATTTATTTTTCAATATATGAAATTTATTGTCAAATTGGTTTCCATACAACACCCAGTGCTCATCTCAAAAGGTGAGCACCTCAATACCCATCACCCACCCTCCCCTCCCTCCCACCCCCCATCAACCCTCAGTTTGTTCTCAGTATTTAACAGTCTCTTATGCTATGGCTCTATCCCACTCTAACCTCTTTTTTTTTCCTTTCCTTCCCCCATGGGTTTCTGTTAAGTTTCTCAGGATCCACATAGGAATGAAAACATATGGTATCTATCTTTCTCTGTATGGCTTATTTCACTTAGTATTACACTCTCCAGTTCCAATCACATTGCTACAAAGGGCCCTATTTCATTCTTTCTCATTGCCACATAGTATTCCATTGTGTATGTAAACCACAATTTCTTTATCCATTCATCAGTTGATGGACATTTAGGCTCTTTCCATAATTTGGCTATTGTTGAGAGTGCTGCTATAAACATTGGGGTACAAGTGCCCCTATGCATCAGTACTCCTGTATCCCTTGGGTAAATTCCTAACAGTGCTATTGCTGGGTCATAGGGTAGGTCTATTTTTAATGTTCTGAGGAACCTCCACACTGTTTTCCAGAGTGGCTGCACCAATTTGCATTCCCACCAACAGTGCAAGAGGGTTCCCGTTTCTCCACATCCTCTCCAGCATCTATAGTCTCCTGATTTGTTCATTTTGGCCACTCCGACTGGCGTGAGGTGATATCTGAGTGTGGTTTTGATTTGAATTTCCCTGATGAGGAACGACGTTGAGCATTTTTTCATGTGCCTGTTGGCCATCCGGATGTCTTCTTTACAGAAGTGTCTATTCATGTTTTCTGCCCATTTCTTCACTGGGTTATTTGTTTTTCGGGTGTGGAGTTTGGGGAGCTCTTTATAGATTTTGGATACTATCCCTTTGTCCGTTGTGTCATTTGCAAATATCTTTTCCATTCCGTTGGTTGCCTTTTAGTTTTGTTGGTTGTTTCCTTTGCTGTGCAGAAGCTTTTTATCTTCATAAGATCCCAGTAATTCACTTTTGCTTTTAATTCCCTTGCCTTTGGAGATGTGTCGAGTAAGAGATTGCTACGGCTGAGGTCAGAGAGGTCTTTTCCTGCTTTCTCCTCTAGGGTTTTGATGGTTTCCTGTCTCACATTCAGGTCCTTTATCCATTTTGAGTTTCTTTTTGTGAATGGTGTGAGAAAGTGGTCTAGTTTCAACCTTCTGCATGTTGCTGTCCAGTTCTCCCAGCACCATTTGTTAAAGAGACTGTCTTTTTTCCATTGGATGTTCTTTCCTGCTTTGTCAAAGATGAGTTGGGCCATACGTTTGTGGGTCTAGTTCTGGGGCTTCTATTCTATTCCATTGGTCTATGTGTCTGTTTTTGTGCCAATACCATGCTGTCTTGATGATGACAGCTATGTAGTAGAGGCTAAAGTCTGGGGTTGTGATGCCTCCTGCTTTGGTCTTCTTCTTCAAAATTACTTTGGCTATTCGGGGCCTTTGGTGGTTCCATATGAATTTTAGGATTGCTTGTTCTAGTTTCGAGAAGAATGCTGGTGCAATTTTGATTGGGATTGCATTGAATGTGTAGATAGCTTTGGGTAGTATTGACATTTTGACAATATTTATTCTTCCAATCCATGAGCACGAATGTTTTTCCATTTCTTTATATCTTCTTCAATTACCTTCATAAGCTTTCTATAGTTTTCAGCATACAGATCTTTTACATCTTTGGTTAGATTTATCCCTAGATATTTTATGCTTCTTGGTGCAATTGTGAATGGGATCAGTTTCTTTATTTGTCTTTCTGTTGCTTCTTTGTTAGTGTATAAGAATGCAACTGATTTCTGTACATTGATTTTGTATCCTGAAACTTTGCTAAATTCATGTCTCAGTTCTAGCAGACTTTTGGTGGAGTCTATCGGATTTTCCATGTATAATATCATGTATTCTGCAAAAAGTGAAAGGATAAGTTCATCTTTGCCAATTTGGATGCCTTTGATTTCCTTTTGTTGTCTGATTGCTGATGCTAGAACCTCCAACACTAGGTTAAACAACAGCGGTGAGAGTGAACATCCCTGTCGTGTTCCTGATCTCAGGGAGAGCTCTCAGTTTTTCCCCATTGAGGATGATATTAGCTGTGGGTTTTTCATAAATGGCTTTTATGATCTTTAAGCATGTTTCTTCTATCCCGCCTTTGTCAAGGGTTTTTATTAAGAAATGTTGCTGAATTTTGTCAAATGCCCTTTCTGCATCGATTGACAGGATCATATGGTTCTTATCTTTACTTTTATTAATGTGATGTATCACGTTGATTGATTTGCGAATGTTGAACCAGCCCTGCAGCCCAGGAATGAATCACTTGATCATAGTGAATAATTCATTTTATATGCTGTTGAATTCGATTTGTTAGTATCTTACTGAGAATTTTTGCATCCATATTCATCAAGGATATTGGCCTGTAGTTCTCTTTTTTTTACTGGGTCTCTGTCTGGTTTAGGAATCAAAGTAATACTGGCTTCATAAAATGAATCTGGAAGTTTTCCTTCCCTTTTTATTTCTTGGAATAGCTTGAGAAGGATAGGTATTATCTCTGCTTTAAACGTCTGGGAGAGCTCCCCTGGGAAGCCATCTGGTCCTGGACTCTTATTTGTTTGGAAATTTTTGATGACTGATTCAATTTCTTCGCTGATTATGGGTCTGTTCAAGCTTTCTATTTCCTCTTGATTGAGTTTTGGAAGAGTGTGGGTGTTTAGGAATTTGTGCATTTCTTCCAAGTTGTCCAGTTTGTTGGCATATAATTTTTCATAGTATTCCCTGATAATTGTTTGTATCTCTGAGGGATTGGTTGTCATAATTCCATTTTCATTCATGATTTTATCTATTTGGGTCATCTCCCTTTTCTTTTTGAGAAGCCTGGCTAGAGGTTTGTCAATTTTGTTTATTTTTTCAAAAAACCAACTCTTGGTTTCATTCATCTGCTCTACAGTTTTTTTAGATTCTATATTGTTTATTTCTGCTCTGATCTTTATTATTTCTCTTCTGCTGGGTTTAAGCTGCTTTGTTGTTCTGCTTCTATTTCCTTTAGGTGTGCTGTTAGATTTTTTATTTGGGATTTTTCTTGTTTCTTTAGGTAGATCTGCATTGCAATGTATTTTCATCTCAGGACTGCCTTTGCTGCATCCCAAAACGTTTGGATTGTTGTATTTTCATTTTCGTTTGTTTCCATATGTTTTTTAATTTCTTCTCTAATTGCCTCGTTGACCCATTCATTCGTTAGTAGGGTGTTCTTTAACCTCCATGCCTTTGGAGGTTTTCCAGACTTTTTCCTGTGGTTGATTTCAAGTTTCATAGCATTGTGGTCTGAAAGTGTGCATGGTATGATTTCAATTCTTGTAATTATGAAGGGCTGTTTTGTGACCCAGTATGTGATCTATCTTGGAGAATGCTCCATGCGCACTTGAGAAGAAAGTATATTCTGTTGCTTTGGGATGTAGAGTTCTAAATATATCTGTCAAGTCCATCTGATCCCATGTATCATTCAGGGCTCTAGTTTCTTTATTGACTGTGTGTCTAGATGATCTATCCATTTCTTTAAGTGGAGTGTTAAAGTCCCCTGCAATGACCACATTCTTATCAATAAGGTTGCTTATGTTTGTGAGTAATTGTTTTATATATCTGGGGGCTCCCGTATTCGGTGCATAGACATTTATAATTGTTAGCTCTTCCTGATGGATAGACCCTGTGATTATTGTATAATGCCCTTCTTTATGTCTTTTTTTTTAATGTATGAAATTTATTGTCAAATTGGTTTCCATACAACACCCAGTGCTCATCCCAAAAGGTGCCCTCCTCAATACCCATCACCCACCCTCCCCTCCATCCCACCCCCCATGAACCCTCAGTTTGTTCTCAGTATTTAACAGTCTCTTATGCTTTGGTTCTCTCCCACTCTAACCTCTTTTTTTTTCCCCCTACCCCATGGGTTTCTGTTAAGTTTCTCAGGATCCACATAAGAGTGAAACCATATGGTATCTGTCTTTCTCTGTATGGCTTATTTCACTTAGCATCACACTCTCCAGTTCCATCCACGTTGCTACAAAAGGCCATATTTCATTCTTTCTCATTGCCACATAGTATTCCATTGTGTATGTAAACCACAATTTCTTTATCCATTCATCAGTTGATGGACATTTAGGCTCTTTCCATAATTTGGCTATGGTTGAGAGTGCTGCTATAAACATTGGGGTACAAGTGCCCCTATGCATCAGTACTCCTGTATCCCTTGGGTAAATTCCTAACAGTGCTATTGCTGGGTCATAGGGTAGGTCTATTTTTAATTTTTTGAGGAACCTCCACACTGTTTTCCAGAGTGGCTGCACCAATTTGCATTCCCACCAACAGTGCAAGAGTGTTCCCGTTTCTCCACATCCTCTCCAGCATCTATAGTCTCCTGATTTGTTCATTTTGGCCACTCTGACTGGCGTGAGGTGATATCTGAGTGTGGTTTTGATTTGTATTTCCCTGATGAGGAGCGACGTTGAACATCTTTTCATGTGCCTGTTGGCCATCCGGATGTCTTCTTTACAGAAGTGTCTATTCATGTTTTCTGCCCATTTCTTCACTGGGTTATTTGTTTTTCGGGTGTGGAGTTTGGGGAGCTCTTTATAGATTTTGGATACTAGCCCTTTGTCCGATATGTCATTTGCAAATATCTTTTCCAATTCCGTTGGTTGCCTTTTAGTTTTGTTGGTTGTTTCCTTTGCTGTGCAGAAGCTTTTTATCTTCATAAGGTCCCAGTAATTCACTTTTGCTTTTAATTCCCTTGCCTTTGGGGATGTGTCGAGTAAGAGATTGCTACGGCTGAGGTCAGAGAGATCTTTTCCTGCTTTCTCCTCTAGGGTTTTGATGGTTTCCTGTCTCACATTCAGGTCCTTTATCCATTTTGAGTTTCTTTTTGTGAATGGTGTGAGAAAGTGGTCTAGTTTCAACCTTCTGCATGTTGCTGTCCAGTTCTCCCAGCACCATTTGTTAAAGAGACTGTCTTTTTTCCATTGGATGTTCTTTCCTGCTTTGTCAAAGATGAGTTGGGCCATACGTTTGTGGGTCTAGTTCTGGGGCTTCTATTCTATTCCATTGGTCTATGTGTCTGTTTTTGTGCCAATACCATGCTGTCTTAATGATGACAGCTTTGTAGTAGAGGCTAAAATCTGGGATTGTGATGCCTCCTGCTTGGTCTTTTTCTTCAAAATTACTTTGGCTATTCGGGGCCTTTGGTGGTTCCATATGAATTTTAGGATTGCTTGTTCTAGTTTCGAGAAGAATGCTGGTGCAATTTTGATTGGGATTGCATTGAATGTGTAGATAGCTTTGGGTAGTATTGACATTTTGACAATATTTATTCTTCCAATCCATGAGCACGGAATGTCTTTCCATTTTTTTATATCTTATTCAATTTCCTTCATAAGCTTACTATAGTTTTCAGCATATAGATCTTTTACATCTTTGGTTAGATTTATTCCTAGGTATTTTATGCTTCTTGGTGCAATTGTGAATGGGATCAGTTTCTTTATTTGTCTTTCTGTTGCTTCATTGTTAGTGTATAAGAATGCAACTGACTTCTGTACATTGATTTTGTATCCTGCAACTTTGCTGAATTCATGTATCAGTCCTAGCAGACTTCTGGTGGAGTCTATCGGATTTTCCATGTATAATATCATGTCATCTGCAAAAAGCGAAAGCTTGACTTCATCTTTGCCAATTTTGATGCCTTTGATTTCCTTTTGTTTTCTGATTGCTGATGCTAGAGCTTCCAGTACTATGTTAAACAACAGCGGTGAAAGTGGACATCCCTGTCGTGTTCCTGATCTCAGGGACAAAGCTCTCAGTTTTTCCCCATTGAGGATGATGTTAGCTGTGGGCTTTTCATAAATGGCTTTTATGATCTTTAAGTATGTTCCTTCTATCCCGACTTTCTCAAGGGTTTTTATTAAGAAAGGGTGCTGGATTTTGTCAAAGGCCTTTTCTGCATCGATTGACAGGATCATATGGTTCTTATCTTTACTTTTATTAATGTGATGTATCACGTTGATTGATTTGCGAATGTTGTACCAGCCCTGCATCCCAGGAATAAATCCCACTTGATCACGGTGAATAATTCTTTTTATATGCCATTGAATTCGATTTGCTAGTATCTTATTGAGAATTTTTGCATCCATATTCATCAGGGATATTGGCCTGTAGTTCTCTTTTTTTACTGGGTCTCTGTCTGGTTTAGGAATCAAAGTATTACTGGCTTCCTAGAATGAGTCTGGAAGTTTTCCTTCCCTTTCTATTTCTTGGAATAGCTTGAGAAGGATAGGTATTATCTCTGCTTTAAATGTCTGGTAGAACTCCCCTGGGAAGCCATCTGGTCCTGGACTCTTATTTGTTGGGAGATTTTTGATAACCGATTCAATTTCTTCGCTGGTTATGGGTCTGTTCAAGCTTTCTATTTCCTCCTGATTGAGTTTTGGAAGAGTGTGGGTGTTTAGGAATGTGGCCATTTCTTCTAGGTTGTCCAATTTGTTGGCATATAATTTTTCATAGTATTCCCTGATAATTGCTTGTATCTCTGAGGGATTCGTTGTAAAAATTCCATTTTCATTCATGATTTTATCTATTTGGGTCATCTCCCTTTTCTTTTTGAGAAGCCTGCTAGAGGTTTGTCAATTTTGTTTATTTTTTCAAAAAACTAACTCTTGGTTTCGTTGATCTGCTCTACAGTTTTTTTAGATTCTATATTGTTTATTTCTGCTCTGATCTTTATGATTTCTCTTCTTCTGCTGGGTTTAGGCTGCCTTTGCTGTTCTGCTTCTATTTCCTTTAGGTGTGCTGTTAGATTTTGTATTTGGGATTTTTCTTGTTTCTTGAGATAGGCCTGGATTGCAATGTATTTTCCTCTCAGGACTGCCTTCGCTGCGTCCCAAAGCGTTTGGATTGTTGTATTTTCATTTTCATTTGTTTCCATATGTTTTTTAATTTCTTCTGTAATTGCCTGGTTGACCCACTCATTCTTTAGTAGGGTGTTCTTTAACCTCCTTGCTTTTGGAGGTTTTCCAGACTTTTTCCTTTGGTTGATTTCAAGCTTCATAGCATTATGGTCTGAAAGTATGCATGGTATAATTTCAATTCTTGTAAACTTATGAAGGGCTGTTTTGTGACCCAGTATATGATCTATCTTGGAGAATGTTCCATGTGCTCTAGAGAAGAAAGTATATTCTGTTGCTTTGGGATGCAGTGTTCTAAATATATCTGCCAAGTCCATCTGATCCAATGTATCATTCAGGGCCCTTGTTTCTTTATTGACTGTGTGTCTAGATGATCTATCCATTTCTGTAAGTGGGGTGTTACCCCTGCAATTACCACGTTCTTATCAATAAGTTTGCTTATGTTTATGAGTAATTGTTTTATATATTTGGGGGCTCCCGTATTCAGCCCATAGACATTTATAATTGTTAGCTCTTCCTGATGGATAGACCCTGTAATTATTATATAATGTCCTTCTTCATCTCTTGTTACAGCCTTTAATTTAAAGTCTAGTTTGTCTGATATAAGTATGGCTGCTCCAGCTTTCTTTTGGCTTCCAGTAGCATGATAAATAGTTCTCCATCCCCTCACTCTCAATCTAAAGGTGTCCTCAGGTCTAAAATGCGTCTCTTGTAGACAGCAAATAGATGGGTCTTGTTTTTTTATCCATTCTGATACCCTATGTCTTTTGTTTGGCGCATTTAATCCACTTACATTCAGTGTTATTATAGAAAGATACGGGTTTAGAGTCATTGTGATGTCTGTATGTTTTATGCTTGTAGTGATGTCTCTGGTACTTTGTCTCACAGGATCCCCCTTAGGATCTCTTGTAGGGCTGGTTTCGTGGTGACAAATTCCTTCAGTTTTTGTTTTTTTGGGAAGACCTTTATATCTCCTTCTATTCTAAATGACAGACTTGCTGGATAAAAGATTCTCGGCTGCATATTTTTTCTGTTTAGCACACTGAAGATATCATGCCATTCCTTTCTGGCCTGCCAAGTTTCAAAAGAGAGATCAGTCACGAGTCTTATAGGTCTCCTTTTATATGTGAGGGCACGTTTATCCCTTGCTGCTTTCAGAATTTTCTCTTTATCCTTATATTTTGCCAGTTTCACTATGATATGTCATGCAGGAGATCAATTCAAGTTACGTCTGAAGGGAGTTCTCTGTGCCTCTTGGATTTCAATGCCTTTTTCCTTCCCCAGTTCAGGGAAGTTCTCAGCTATTATTTCTTCAATTACACCTTCAGCACCTTTCCATCTCTCTTCCTCCTCTGTGATACCAATTATGCATATATTATTTCTTTTTAGTGTATCACTTAGTTCTCTAATTTTTCCCTCATACTCCTGGATTTTTTTATCTTTCTCTCAGCTTCCTCTTCTTCCATAACTTTATCTTCTAGTTCACCTATTCTCTCTCTGCCTCTTCAATCCGAGCCGTCGTTGATTCCATTTTGTTTTGCATTTCGTTTAAAGTGCTTTTCAGCTCCTCGTGACTGTTCCTTAGTCCCTTGATCTCTGTGGCAAGAGATTCTCTGCTGTCCTTATACTGTTTTCAAGCCCAGCGATTAATTTTATGACTATTATTCTAAATTCACTTTCTGTTATATTATTTAAATCCTTTTTGATCAGTTCATTAGCTGTTGTTATTTCCTGGAGATTCTTCTGAGGGGAATTCTTCTGTTTGGTCATTTTGGATAGTCCCTGGAGTGGTGAGGACCTGCAGGGCACTTCCCCTGTGCTGTGGTGTATAACTGGAGTTGGTGGGCAGGGCCGCAGTCAGACCTGATGTCTGCCCCCAGCCCACCTCTGGGGCCACAGCCAGACTGGTGTGTGCCTTCTCTTCCCCTCTCCTAGGGGCGGGATTCACTGTGGGGTGGTGTGGCCCGTCTGGGCTACTTGCACACTGCCAGGCTTGTGGTGCTGGGGATCTGGTGTATTAGCTGGGGTGGGTAGGCAAGTTGCACGGGGGCAGGAGGGGCAGGCTTATCTCGCTTCTCCTTAGGTGATCCACTTCAGGAGGGGCCGTGTGGCAGCAGGAGGGAGTCAGATATGCTGCCGGAGGTTTGGCTTTGCAGAAGCACAGTGTTGGGTGTTTTCGTGGAGCGAGCAATTTCCCTGGCAGGAACTGGTTCCCTTTGGGATTTTGGCTGGGGGATGGGCGGGGGAGATGGCGCTGGTGAGCGCCTTTGTTCCCCGCCAAGCTGAGCTCTCCCTCCCTTTGTCCTCCAGCCTTCCCGCTTTCTGAGCACAGTTGTTAACTTATGACCTCCGAGACACTAAGTCGCGCTTGCTTTCGGAACACAGTCCATCAGGCCCCTCCGCTTTTGCCAGCCAGACTCGGGGGCTCTGCTTGGCCGGCGAGCTGCCCCTCCGCCCCGGCTCCCTCGTGCCAGTCCGTGGAGCATGCACCACCTCGCCGCCCTTCCTACCCTCTTCCATGGGACTCTTGTCTGCACTTGGCTCCAGAGACTCCGTTCTGCTAATCCTCTGGCGGTTTTCTGGGTTATTTAGGCAGGTGTAGGTGGAATCTAAGTGATCAGCAGGACGCGCGGTGAGCCCAGCGTCCTCCTACGCCGCCATCTTCCCTGTCCCTTCTTTATGTCTTTTTACAGCCTTTAATTTAAAGTCTAGTGTGTCTGATATAAGTATGGTTACTCCAGCTTTCTTTTGACTTCCAGTAGCATGATAAATAGTTCTCCATCCCCTCACTCTCAATCTAAAGGTGTCCTCAGATCTAAAATGAGTCTCTTGTAGACAGCAAATAGATGGGTCTTGTTTTTTTTTATCCACTCTGATACCCTATGTCTTTTGGTTCGCGCATTTTGTCCATTTACATTCAGTGTTATTATAGAAAGATACGGGTTTAGAGTCATTGTGATGTCCGTAGGTTTCATGCTTGTAATGCTGTCTCTGATACTTTGTCTCCCAGGATCCCCGTTAGGATCTCTTGTAGGGCTGGTTTAGTGGTGACAAATTCCTTCAGTTTTTGTTTGTTTGGGAAGACCTTTATCTCTCCTTCTATTCTAAATGACAGACTTGCTGGATAACGGATTCTCAGCTGCATATTTTTTTCTGTTCATTACATTGAAGATCTCCTGCCATTCCTTTCTGGCCTGCCAAGTTTCAGAAGAGAGATCAGTCAGGAGTCTTATAGGTCTCCCTTTATATGTTAGAGCACGTTTATCCCTCGCTGCTTTCAGATTTTCTCTTCATCCTTGTGTTTTGCCACTTTCACTCTGATATGTCATGCAGAAGATAGATTCAAGTTATGTCCGAAAGGAGTTCCCTGTGCCTCTTGGATTTCAATGTCTTTTTCCTTCCCCAGATCAGGGAAGTTCTCAGCTATTGTTTCTTCAAGTACCCCTTCAGCACCTTTCCCTCTCTCTTCCTCCTCTGGAATACCAATTATGCATAGATTATATCTCTTTAGTGCATCACTTAGTTCTCTAATTTTCCCCTCATACTCCTGGATTTTTTTTATCTCTCTTTTTCTCAGCTTCTTCTTTGTTCATAATTTTATCTTCTAGTTCACCTATTCTCTCCTCTGCCTCTTCAATCCGAGCTGTGATCGTCTCCATTTTATTTTGCAGCTCATTAATAGCATTTTTTAGCTCCTCCTGGCTGTTCCTTAGTCTCTTGATCTCTGTAGCAATAGATTCTCTGCTGTCCTTTATACTGTTTCCAAGACCAGCCGTTAATTTTATGACTATTATTCTAAATTCACTTTCTGTTATGTTGTTTAAATCGTTTTTGATCAGTTCGTTAGATGTCGTTATTTCCTGGACGTTCTTTCGAGGGGATTTCTTCTGTTTGGTCATTTTGGATAGTCCCTTGAGTGGTGTGGAACTGCAGGGTACTTCCCCTGTGCTGTCTCGAATAACTTGCGTTGGTGGGCGGGGCCACAGTCAGACCTGATGTCTTCCCCCAGCCCACCGCTGTGGCTACAGTCAGACTGGTGTGTGCCTTCTCTTCCCCTCTCCTAGGGTCGGGATTCACTGTGTGGTGGTGTGGCCTGTCTGGGCAAGTAGCCACTGCCAGGCTTGTGGTGCTGGGGTTCTGGCATATTAGCTGTGGTGGATCTGCAAGGTGCACAGGGGTGGGAGTGGTAGGCTCAGCTCGCTTTACCTTCAGAGATCCACTTTGGGAGGAGCCCTGTGGCACCAGGAGGGAGTCAGACCCTCCAGAGGGATTGATCCGCAGAAGCACAGCGTTGGGTGTTTGCGCGGTGCAAGCAAGTTCCCTGGCAGGAACTGGTTCCCTTTGGGATTTTGGCTGTGGGATGGGAGAGGGAGATGGCACTGGCGAGTGCCTTTTTTCCCCACCAAGCTGAGCTCTTTCCTCCGGGGCTCAACAACTCTCCCTCCCTTTGTCCTCCAGCCCTCATGTTCTCCAAGCAGAGCTGTTAGCTTATAACCTTCCAGATGTCAAGTCCTACTTGCTGTTGGAACACACTCCGTCTAGCCCCTCTGCTTTTGCAAGTCAGACTCGGGGGCTCTGCTTGGCTGGCGGGTCGCCCTTCCGCCCCGGCTCCCTCCTGCCAGTCCATGTAGCGCGCACCACCTTGCCGCCCTTCTCTCGTCTGCGCTTGGCTCCAGACTCTATTCTGCTAGTCTTCTGGTGGTTTTCTGGGTTATTTAGGCAGGTGTAGGTGGAATCTAAGTGATCAGCAGGACGCGGTCAGCCCAGTGTCCTCCTATTCCGCCATCTTCCCCAGGTCAGTCAAACATGGCCATTTTTAAAGAACAGGTTAAATTTTGGAAGCACTCTTTCATTAGAAAAAGACATGTCAGTACCAGATAAAGGATTAGTATCCAAAATATATAAAGAATTAATCAAACTCAACACTCAAAGTACAAATAATCCAGTGAAGAAATGGATAGAAGACATGAATACACACTTTTCCAAAGAAGACATCCAGATGATGATGAAAAGATGCTCAATATCACTCATCATCAGAAAAATACAAATCAAAACTACAATGAGTTACCACCTCACACCTGTCAGAATGGCTAAAATGAACAACTCAGGCAACAACAGATTTTGGTGAAGATGAGGAGAGTGGGGAACACTTTTGCACTGTTAGTGTAAATGTAAACTGGTGCAGCCACTCTGGAAAACAGTATGGAGGCTCCTCAAAAAAATTAAAAATAAAACTACCCTACCTCCCAGCAATTGCACCACTAGGTATTTATCCAAAGGATACAAAAATGCTGATTTGAAGGGAACACGCACCCCAATATTTACAGAAGTACTAGTGACAATAGACCAAATTATGGAAAGAGCCCAAGTTGTTCACAAGAGTCAAATATATATATATATATATATATATATATATATATGTACACACACACACACATATATATACACTCACATATATACACACACATACACACACACACTGAAATCTTGTCATTTGCAGCAACGTGGATGGAACGAAAAGGTTATGCTTATGCTAAGCAAATAAATCAGTCAGAGAAAGAGATATATGATTTCACTTGTGGAATTTAAGAAACACAACAGATGAACATAGGGGAAGGGAAAGAAAAATAAGATAAAAACAGAGGGTGACAAACCATAAAAGACTCTTAAATACAGAGAACAAACTGACAGGTGCTATTGGGGGGTGACGGGCTAAATGGGTGATGGGCATTAAGGAGGGCACTTTTCTGAATGAGCAATGGGTGTCATGTGTAAGTGATGAATCACTAAATTCTGCTCTTGAAACCAATACTACACACTATTTTAACTAAATTGAATTTAAATAAAAAATAAAAATAAATAAATTTAAAAAATAACATATTGTGCAAAACATAAATAAATAAATAAATAAATAAATAAATAAATAAATAAAATTAAAAAAATAAAAACACTAGATTTTCAAATTAATTAAATTCTTCCAAATACCAGTCATCAACTCTTGAAAGTGTAACTGCTTAGAATTTTGTAACTATATACAAAGCATTGTAGCATTCCTACATTCAATCTATCATCAAGTCTTAACACTTCTCTTCTCATCATGTCTCTCATATCTGTCATTTTGTTTTCATTTTTATAGCCACTCATTTATAGGAGTATAGGTTCTAGGTCATCTCCCTGTGTTTAATTCATCTTACCTTCAGTAGGAAAATGGTTTGTCATAAATAACATTTTCTTGCTAATAATAGCTAATTCCACATGTAACATCTCAGTTAATCCTCACAACACTATGATGTAATTAGTGTTATTATTCTTATTTTATATAAGATTAAACTGAAGTGCAGAGATTATATAATTTGCTCAAGATCACACACTTAGGCAGAGCCAGGCTGTCTGATTCCAACTTCCATGCTTTCAGTCATTCTACTATATGAAAGAGCCCAAGAACTAAGGGTATCTCCTTCCATTTTACTGAATCCAATATTTAATGCCATGAATCCTTAAACAAAAAGATCTGGAAGGAACCTTTGAATCTATCTAGTCCAGAGATTGCAGACTAGTGGCTTATGAAAATATTTTATTTGGTCTTTGTGTTGTTTTAGTGTAAATTCCTTGTCAACAATTAAAATGGAAATATTTCACATAAAAATTGGAATTATTTAATTCTCTACAAAAATTCAAATATTGAATACACATTACCACTTAGTCACAAACATCTGAAGCTCGGTTATTTCTGTCTGCTTCAGCAAGGTATATGAGCTTTAGTTAGACATGTCTCCACTTCTCCTTCACTCATTTAGCTACTTCGTCTTTGTGGAAATTTGCACTTATGATCTATGGTTTGTTTGAACACCAGGAACTTAGGGACACTGACTTACCCAAAACCACATAGAGAATTCATACCAAAATCAAGACTAGAATCTAGGTCTATTTGACTCCCAATTAAGGCTCTTTCTGCTATGTGATGTGTTTCTTTTTATGTGTCTTTAAATAAGTTTTATCTTTTGCTATCAATATTCTCTCAACATTTCTTTTGGCCTGCTCATTATTTCTTTCAAAACTGGTTTCAAAATTTACCCTATACATATTTTTTCAGACTAATTCCATCTGACTCTGGTCACAAATGTATTCAGCATCCTCTTTGCATTAATTAATTTACACTTGTTGATATGCTTCTTTGTATAGCATTCATACATTTCCTCAGTATATATTTTATTTCCTCACCTAGACTAAATTTCTTATGACTAAGGATATCAATTTGTGCAAAATTTGTGAAGTTGGTTAAACTTATGTTAGATCATTCCATCTTCTTTCTCTGCCCTTTAGACTATCCAGTGCCTATTCCTGTGTACTCTTCCTATTCTTATCAAAGCTTTTTTAGAAGACCTCTGTTATCAATCATTTGACAAGGGTCCATGTACAGGTGTCCTGCAAGCTGAATTTGGCCAGCAGTCATATTATGTTGGTATACAAACATATTTTCTTAGTTTAAATGTTTTTATATGAGACATTTGCTTTCTAATTCATCACAGGCCTCTTTATTACTTTTTTGGGGGGGAGATATTTAATGAAGAAAATGTGGATTTTTTCTAGCTTTATTGAGAAATAATTAACATATGTCAATGTATATAAGAAAGATATTCTTTTTTATATTTAAATTCAAGTTAGTTAACATACAGTATTGTCTTGGCTTCAGAAGTAGAACCCAGTGATTCATCTCTTACATATGACACAGAGTGCTCATCCTAAAAAGTACCCTTTTTGATGCCTATCACCCACCCACCTCCTCTACAGAAACCCTCAGTTTGTTCTCTGTATTTAAGAGTCTCATGGTTTTCTTCCCTCTCTGTTGTTATCTTATTTTTCCTTCCCTTCCTCTATATTCATCTGTTGTGTTTCTCAAATTCCACATATGAGTGAAATTGTATATCTGTCTTTCTCTGACTTATTTCATTTAGCACGATACCTTCTAGTTTCATCCATGTGGTTGCAAACAGCAAGATTTCATTTTTCTTCATTGCTGAGTGTATACACACACACACACACCACATCTTCTTTATCCATTCATCATTTAGGATCATAAACTTGGCCTGATTTACACACTTGTGTTTTCTGTCTAGTCACTGTAGATGTTTGAGTTTGTGTTCCCTGTATCATATCTTCCATTGGGCTTCTGCATTATTTTCAAGACTCATTCCCACTTTTCCCTAGATTTGATAACTGAATACTTATCTTGTTCCCTGTTCTTGAGTCTAGGAAATCTTAGTAATCTTCCCAAATCAAGGTCTGCCTTGTTATGAGGTGACCCATTTCCTGATACTAAAGTCTGCTTGACTGGGTTCTGAATGATATCTTCTTCTTGATTCAATGGACATGTACTCTGACCTACTTTGGAGAACATGATGTTCCTCCACCATAGACTCTCTCCTGTTAAGTATTTGTGTAAATAATCACAATTTGCCTTGACAATCAAATATGGTGCCTGTCTGCCAAATAGGGCTTCCTTCCAATGTTTAAGTTTGAGCTCAAGTATCTATCTCTGCCTAATAATAATATCTAGATAATAATAATATCTGCCTAATAATAAGATCAAATCCCAGATCCTTTTCCTGTCCAATTAACATGATGACACTTGCAATTAATTAGGCCACAGTTCAAGAATGTCTATTGATATAACACTGTGAATTTAAGTTAATTCCTTTTTCTAGGAACATTTGTATTTTTGAATCTTAGAAATTAGCCAATATGGGGCAAGGGAGGTTTAGAGGAGATGAAGGGGTAAAAAAAAAACATGAGAAGAAATTTCCCAGAATATTTCAAAAATTAATCAGTATCCAAGATTGTGAAGCTGTTTAACGTCTTGGTGAGGATGTCTTTTTGTAAACCCAAAAGTGTTAAGCATGAAGACTCATTAAATATTGTTTTTTTTTCCTCTGGGAAACTATTCATAATGCAATATAAATCATACAATTAAACAAATCAGAAACATAAGAGAAAGTTATTCAAAACTAAGTTCTTAGTGAAAAAGACTCAAGCTAGTTATATTTTTAAAGCAAAGAAACTAGGACTTATAAAAACTCTTACAATTTTAGCCATGAAATCATTGTTCAGAAAAAGAAGTGATGGGCTAATCAAAGTAAGACACCTATAAAAATTAATCTGGACCTCTTCTGATTGATTAAATTCTCAAATTTTTCTCTCTAGTTTTATCACCAAGCGTCGATAGTGTTTTTGTTAATTAAAGTAAAACTGGATTGCTTTTTAATTCTTTTCAATATTAAATACAATAAACTGCTATTGTTTCAATTTTTAGATTAAAAAAAATCATGGAAGGTAAATTACTAGCCCAAGGTCTCCAAGAGTTCAGCACTCAGAATAACAATATTCTGTTTCTCACAGTTACATGAATAGGCCCAAGACATCAAGGCAATGATCTAGAACAAATACACATAATATATTTATTAAATGTCCTATTGAAAATTATGCACAAGCATGCATATTGTAATCTATATTTGTATTGTTGTAAATTAAAAATATGGACATAATTTCCAGGAAAATAATAGCTATAAAATTAAGATAATTATATGCTCATTTTGGCTGCACATATACTAAAATTGGAATTATACAGAGTAGATAAGCATGGCCTCTGGGCAAACGTAGCATGGACATTTCTGAAGCATTCCACAGTTCTTTTAAAAAATATAATTACACTAAAACTTAGAATTGTCACATATAGAATAGTCTAGATACAATTAAAATTTGCTACAAAATCAGTATATCAATTGAAATAATACTTTTAAACACATAAAGGAATATGCTTAGAATAAGAGAGATAGACAAAAGATGAAAGAAATATAAGAATTACATGCTGAGGCATACATAATGGGAAAGTTTTGTAAAGTTTTTCTTTAGTTTTTATTTAAATTCCATTTAGTTGACATACAACATAATATGAGTTTCACGTGTACAAATTAGTGATTCAATACTTACATACAACAACTTGTGCTCATCACAACAATTGCACTCCTTACTCCTCATCATGAATTTAACACATCTCCTGACTGACCTCTCCTTTGGTAACCAATTTGTTCTCCATAGTTAAGACTCTGTTTCCTGATTTGCCTCTCTCTTTTTCCCCTATGATTGATTTATTTCTTAGATTCCACACATTAGTGAAATCAGGTGATATTTTCTTTCTCAGATTGATATATTTTTCTTAGCACCATACTCTCTAGCTCCATCCACATCATTGCAAATGGCAACATTTCATTCTTTTTATGGTTGAGTAATATTCCATTGTATACATATACCACTTCTGCTTTATACCTACGTCAGTCTATGGATATTTGGGCTCTTTACATCATTGGGTTATTGTTGATAATGCTTCTATAAACATCAGGGTGCATGTATCCCTTCAAATTAGTACTTCTGTATTCATTGGGTAAATACTTAGTAGTACAATTGCTAGATTGTGGGGTAATTCTATTTTTAACTTTTTGAGGAAACTCCATACTGTTTTCCAGAGTGGATACACCAGTTGGCATTCCCAACAGAGCAAGGAGGTTCCCCTTCCTCCACATCCTTGCCAACACCTGTTGTATACTGTGTTGTTAATTTTAGCCATTCTGACAGGTGTGAAGTGGTATCTTATCATGATTTTGATTTGTATTCACCTGATGATGAGTGATGTTGAGCACCTTTTCATGTGTCTGTTAGCCATTTGGGTGTATTCTTTGGAAAACTGTCCATGTCTTCTCACCATTTTTAATCTGGATTATTTGGTTTTTGGGTGTTCAGAATTATAAGCCCTATTTTGGATACTAACCCTTTAATATATATGTCATTTGCAAATACCTTTTCCCTTTCCATATGTTGACTTAAGTTTTGTTGATTGTTTCCTTCACTGTGCAGAAGTTTGTATTTTGATGAAGTCCCACTAGTTTATTTTTGCTTTTGTTTTCTTTGCCTTGGAGACATATCTAGTAAGCAGTTACTAGAGAGGATATCAAAGAGATTACTTCCTGTATTCTCTAGGATTTTGATGGTTTCCTTTCTTACATTTAGGTATTTAATCCATTTTTAATTTACTTTTGTGTATGGTGTAAGAAAGTGGTCTGCTTTCTTTCTATTGCATGTTTTCCAGTTTTCTCAACACCATTTGTTTCAATGGGCTTTTTTCCCATTGGATATTCCTTCCTGCTTTGCCAAAGATTAATTGACCATGTAGTTGTAGATTCATGTCAGTCTTTTCCATTCTGTTCTATGGATCTATGTTTGTGTTTGTTCCAGTACCATACTGATGACCACATCATTGTAATATAACTTGAAGTCCAGAATTGTGAAGCCTCCAGGTTTCCTTTTCTTTTTCAAGGTTCCTTTGGCAATTCGGTGTGTTTTGTGTTTCCATACAAATTTTAGGATTATTTATTCCGGCTCTGTGAAAAATGCTGGTGTTATTTTGATAAGGATTGCATTAAATATGTCAATTGCTTTGGGTACTATAGATATTTTAACAATATTTGTTCTTCCAACACCTGGACATGGAATGTTTTTCCATTTCTTTGTGTCCTCTTCAATTTCTTTCATCAGTGTTTTATAGTTCTCAGAGTACAGATCTTTCAATTCTTTAGTTAAATTTATCTCTAAATATCTTATGGTTTTTTATGCAGTGGTAAATAAGATTGGTTCCTTGATTTCTCTTTCTGCTTTTTCATCATTGTTGTATAGAAACGCAATGATTTCTGTGTCTTGATTTTGTATCCTGTGACTTTGCTGAATTTGTGTATCAATTCTAGCAACTGGCGGGGGGGGGGAGTAGTTTTCAGGGTTTTCTATATAGAGTATTATGTCATCTCCAAATAGTGGAAGCTTGACTTCTTCCATGCAGATTTGGATACATTTATTCCTTTTTGTTTTGTGATTGCTATGGCTAGAGTGGTGAGAGCAAAATCCCTGTCTTGTTCCTGGCTTGGAGGAAAAACTCTCAATTTTTCTCCATTGGGGATTATATTATCTGTGGATTTTCACAGACAGCCCTTATCATGAAGTATGCTCCCTCTATCCCTGTTTTGTTGAGGGCTTTCATCAAGAATGGATACTGTATTTTGTCCAATGCTTTCTCTGCATCTATTGAGAGGATTGTATGGTTCTTATCCTTTCTTTCATTAATGTGGTGTATTACATAGATTTATTTGAGGATATTCAACTTGCCTTACAACCCAGGAATAAATCACACTTGATCGTGGAGAGTGGTTCTTTTAATGTACTGTTTTATTTGGTTTGTTAGTAATTTATTGAGACTTTCTGCATCTATGTTCATCAGGGATATTGGCCTGTAGTTCTCTTTTTCAGTGGAATCTTTGGTTTTGGTTTCAGGGGAATGCTGACCTCATGGAATGAATTTTGGTGTTTTCCTTCTTTTTATATTTCTTGGAATAGTTTGAGAAAAATAAGTATTAACTTGTCTTTAAATGTTGCATATAATTTGCCTATGAACTCATCAGGAACTAGACTTTTGTTTGCTGGGAGATTATTGATTATAATTCAATTTCTTTGCTGGTTATTGGTCTGTTCAAGTTTTCTATTTCTTCTTGTTTCAGTTTTGGTTATTTATATGTTTCTAGGAATTTGTGCATTGTGCATTTCTTCCAGGTTGCCCAATTTTTGGCATAGAGTTTTTTATACTATTCTCATAATTGCTCATATTTCTGTGGTGTTGGTTGCTATTTCTCTACTGTCATTTCTGATTTTATTTATTTGGGTCCTATCTCTCTTTTTTTTTGATAAGTGTGCCTAGAAGTTTATAAATTTTGTTAATTTAAAATAAAGAAACAGCTCCTGTTTTCATTGATCTATTCTATTGTTCTCTTAGTTTCTATCGTTTATTCCTTTTATAATCTTTATTTTTTTCCCTTATCCTAATGGCTTTAGGATTTGTTTGTTGTTCTTTTGCTAGTTCTTTTAGGTGTAAAATTCACTTGCATATTTGAGATATTTCTTTCTTCTTGAGGTAGGCCTGTATTTCTATATACTTACTTCTTATGATTGTTTTTGCTGCATCCCAAAAATTTTGCACTGTTGTGTTTTCATTTTCATTTCTTTCCATGTATTTTTATTTCTTCTTTGATTTCCTAGTTGATTCATTCATTCATTAAAATATCATTTAATCCCATGTATTATTTGTGGTCATTCCACATTTTTTTTTTCTTGGGGTTGACTTCAAGTTTCATAGATTGTAGTCAGAAAACATGCATGGTGTGTTCTAAATTTTTTGTACTTGTTGAGGCCTTATTTTTGACCTAGTGTGTGGTCTATTCTTAGAATGTCTCTTGTGCACTTTAAAATAATGTATATTCTGCTGCTTTAGAGTGAAATGTTCTGAATATATCTGTTAAGTCCTTCTGATCCAATGTGTCTTTCAAAACCATTATTTTCTTGTAGATTTTCTGTTTAGATAATCTGTCCATTGATGTAAGTGGGCTATTAAAATCCCCTACTATTATTGTATTTGTATCAATGAGCTATTTTATGATTGTTATTAATTGTTTTATATATTTGGATGCTCTCATTTGGGGACATAAATATTTACAATTGTTAGATCTTGTTGGATAGTCCCCTTTATTATTATATAGTGTCCTTCATCTCTTGTTAGTCTTTGTTTTAAAGTCTATTTAGTCTGATACAAATATTGCTATTCTTGGTTTCTTTTGACGTCCATTTGCATGATAAATGTGTCTCCATCCCCTTACTTTCAATCTGCACATGTCTGTAAGTCTAAAATGAGTCTCTTGTAGGTAGCATATAGATGGGTCTTGTCGTTTTTATCCATTCTGACACCCTATATCTTTTTAGTGGAGTGTTTAGTCTATTTGTATTCAGAGTAACTATTGATAAATATGTATTTAGCGCCATTTTATTACTTGTTTTGTCATTGGTTCTGGAGATTTTCTCTGTTCCTTTTTTTTTCTTTATCACTTCTGGTCTTTCCTTCCCACTCAAAGAGTTTCTTTTAATATTTCTTGCAAGGCTATTTTAGTGGTCATGAACTCCTTTAGTTTTTTTTTTTTTGTTTGGGAAACTATCTCTCTTGTATTCTGAATGATAGCTTTGCTGGATAGAGTATTTGGGGCTGCAGATTTTTCCCTTT
This sequence comes from Panthera pardus, assembly GCF_024362965.1. Classification (NCBI taxonomy): domain Eukaryota; kingdom Metazoa; phylum Chordata; class Mammalia; order Carnivora; family Felidae; genus Panthera; species Panthera pardus. Next base: position 59,867,649 of record NW_026526843.1, read on the forward strand.
CAGCACGTTGAATATATCATGCCACTCCTTTCTGGCTTGCCAAATTTCTGTGGAGAGATCTGCAGTTAGCCTTATGGGTCTTTCCTTGTAAGTTAAGGACCTTTTTTGTCATGCTGCTTTTAGGATTTTTCTTTATCACTATATTTTGCAAATTTAATTACAATGTGTCTTGGTATTGTACTGCTTTTGTTGATTTTGGTGGGAGTTCTCTGTGGCTCCTGGATTCAAATGTTTATTTCCTTTCCCAGTTTAGGGAAGTTTTCAGCTATTATTTCCTCAAATAAACCTTCTGTGCCCTTTTCTCCTTCTTTTTTTTGGGACTCCTATAATATGAATGTTATGACAATTGATGGAGTCAGTGAGTTCCTCAAGTCTGTTGTCTTGTTTCATAATTCTTGTTTCTCTTTTTTGTCCATCTTCATTATTTTTTATTATTTTATCTTCTGTATTACTTATTCATTCATTTGCTTCTTCCTTCCTTTTGTTCATTGCGTCAAGTCTCTTTTGAATCTCACTTACTGCATTTTACATTTGTGACTGATTTTTTTTAATTCTTTTATTTCTGCAGTAAGGGCTTCCCTGAAGTCTTCCATTGTTTTTTCAAACCCAGTGAGTATTCTTGTGATTGTTGCTTTAAATGTTCCATCAGGCATGTTTCTTATATCTGTTTCACTTAGATCTCTGGCCATGACCTTATCTTGTTCTTTCATTTGGGATGATTCCTCTGTCTTGGCATTTTGTCTAAGTCACTGTCTTCTGTGTGTTAGAAAAGCACATTATGTTTTCTGCTCCTGAGACTAATGACTTTCTAAAGATGTCATATAATGTCCAGGGCCTGGTGCCTCAGGGATTGTTTCTGGTGTGTTCTACATACACTCTGCTATTGTGTTTTGGCTGCTAATCCTTCAGGCCAGTCATCTGCAGAGACTCTCCTTGTGTGAAGTGGGCAGTTTTTGGTTGGTCCATGGCCAGAATGTGGCAGATTTTAACTAAGTATGCTCTAGTCTACTTGTTAATTGAGATTCAATACTACTACCTCCAGAACTTAATCCCTGCAGAATTATCTGCTTGGGAGATGTTTCTGCTAGTCTTAGGGAGAAGAGGCCCATCGTGGTGAGACTAAGGCAAGCTTGACCAAGAAGTGCAGTACTTCCAAAACACAGGGGTGTCGGACTTGGTTTAAGTAGGTTAGACAGCCAGTGTTGGGGCTGGGTTGCTTTCTGCATGTGGCTCTGTGTTTATGCTGAGAGGAGGCAGGTCATCCAGCTCCATTGTCCCCAGAGAAGTGGCCCCATGAAGTCTACCTCTCAGTGAGGAGCTCCAAGAAAAGTGAATAATCTCTCCACTGTGTGTCCCAGATATTCGATAGATTGTTTTTTCCATGCCATTTGTCCCCAGGTTGTTTTCCTGCCTTCTCCAGGTGTAAGGCAGTGCCCTCAGGTCTCTAGTCCAGCTACACCCACTGACCTTTAAAACTCAAGTCTTTAAGGCCATCTGGTTGCAAGAATTCACAAAAATCATCCTTTCTCATTTTCCCAGGCAACAACTTTGGGGAAATTCTCTCCTATGCATAAAAAAATACAGCCTAGTCTCTCTCTTGCCTTTCTCTGTGAACATGGCTCCTTCCACTCTGAAGCAGCTGTGATCCATTTCTTCCTAAAATCACTTCTCTGCCCTTCCTACATTCTTTGATGATTTTTTTCTCCTTTTATTTGTGGAGCTGGTCCTGTCAGTCTTCAGGATGATTTGTGGGATATTTCAAATGATTTGATAGTTATTCAGCTGTGTTTAAGAAACAAGATGAGCCTAGGGTCCTCCTACTATGCCAGTATCTTACTTCCACCTCCAAAGTTTTCTACATTCTTATTGCCTGTGCCACTCATTGAGTTACTACTTATTTGTTAGGACCTGTTTTTCTTCAAAGATTACTTTATATTGCTTTTTGTTTTGTTTTGTTTTGTTTTGTTTCATTTTCCCCCAGTTTTTTAAACCTTTTTAAAAAATTACCTTGCCATGAAATATTATATAAAAATAAGAGTGGGGAGGCCTGGGTGGCTCAAATGGTTAAGTATCCAACTTTGGCTCAGGTCATGATCTCATGGTTCATAGGTTGAAGCCCTGCATTGGGCTCTGTGTTGACAGCTCAGAGCCTGGAGCTTGCTTCAGATTTTGTGTCTCCATCTCTCTCTGCCCCTCTCCCGTTTGTGCTCTATCTCTCTCTCTCTAAAAATAATAAACATTAAAAAATTAAAAATAAATAAAAATAAAAGTGTTTTGGTGATTTTGGCAGGACAACTGCAGTAACATCATGGTTTCTAATCACATGTTAAAATCATCTATAAAAACAGACAGAAAAACTAGAATGGTAAACTAAAAACATGAGCCACACCTAAAACAAAACTAAAAAACAAGGTATCCCCCCAAATCCCAAATTATTTTTTATTTTTCTTTTTAAAGTTTTTTTTTAACATTTATTTATTATTGAGAGACAGAGCATGAGTAGGGAAGGGACAGAGAGAGAGATGGAGACACAGAATCCGAAGCAGGCTCCAGGCTCTGAGCTGTCAGCACAGAGCCTGACGTGGGGCTCGAATTCAAAACCGTGAGATCATGACCTGAGCCAAAGTCAGATGCTTAACCAATGGAGCCACCCAGGCACCCCATATTTTTTTTAATTTTATTTAAATTCCAATTTGTTAATATACAGTGTAATATTAGTTTCAACTGTACAATATAGTGATTTAACACTTCCATACAATAACTGGTGCTCATCATAGCAAGTATACTCCTGAATCCCTATCAACTATTTAACCCATTCTGAAAATTTACATTGGTGTAAGAAACCAACTTCAGATAGATGCATAATAGTGTCAGCATCTGTGAGAAGGGAAGTGACAGAACTTCCAACAGATATAAGAACATGAAAGCCCTGAAATAGCCAATTACTCACTTGAAATTGCATTAAACCAAATTGGAAATAACAGCTAAGACTGGAAGTGTTTACAATTTGAAAATGAATAAAGAGGTCCAAAGAAAGGCTGAAGAGGTTGTAACAGTCTGTGCCCTATGGATTCTTGAAACTAACCATCTGAAACTCCATTGTTTGCAAACCTCCACATTGAGTAAAAACCTGCTGAGAATAGAACCCCCAAATTGAGCAGGAAAGAAAAATGTCCAGATTAAAGTGGAATTAGGGAACAGAAGAAGTAGAGGTCAGAGAGAAGGCCATATTTTTATCACTCTGTGAAAATAAAATAAGAAACTCTAGAGTGATTAAGCTAGAAAAGCTTTCCTATCTCCACCCTTCCTACCAAAAGCTCAGAAAAGTAATCGAATGTTACAATGAGCAAAAAAAGAGTATTGTGGTTGAATCCATACAAATTTGTAAGTGTGTGCATAAGAGAGAGAAATAAAACATAAATAGTATAAATATGTAAAGAAAAAATAAATGCCAGAAGGACCTGCTCATAAAGCAGATGAAAAGTATAACCTAGTATTTTAAAATAAGATAAATTAAGAAAATTATAGAAAATATGAAATAACAACATAAATAAAAATGAGAAAAACTCAGAAAATGAGATAATAGAACTTAGGAAATAATAGAAATAAAGCAAAAAATATTTAAGAAATAATTTTAAATGTAGAAGAAACACAAGAGCGATATTAGAAAATAGAAGATAAATAAGAAGAAATTATTTTATTTATATGTTTTGAATTTTCAAAGAGAATTGACAATTAATATTAATTCATAGTGTACAAAGAATAATCTTGAATGTTTATCTCAATGTCATGATTTACTAAATGTTTATGTGGTTTGGATACACAGTGTAACTTTAAGTAAAGTTTAGTAAGTACATCACCTGACTTACATCAAATAACATAATTCTTAAAAGATCATTGTAATTTATACTACCTAATATTTCATAACATGTAGTTTTCTGCATACTCTATCAAATTTTTACAGCCTTCTAAAAGACAAAAGATCTTTAATGCTATAACAAGAGTAATATGTTAAATCTATTAACACCAGAGGGATTCTCTTTTGTAAAGAAAAAGTCACTTGCTCAGTAAACAATGACTTCTAAATAAAACAAAGATAAAAAGATTTAAGAGACAGAAACTTATATGGAAGGTTGACAAGTAAGATCCTACATACATGTAAAAGGAGTCCTCAAAGAAGAAAATCATAGTTAAGGAAAAGTACAATTGTCATTATCAATAATTCAAGAATATTGTCATGAAGAAAAACAAAATGAACCTTTAAAATACATATTTAAAAGACACATGTACCTGGGATAAAATTTTCAGAATGTTAAACATTAACACCTATTTCGACAAACCTACTGAACTTTAAAGGGAAAGGGGAAAAAAATGAGGGGAAAAAGCAAAAATACCAAATTACATATACATGAAAGATAAAATAATATTATTGTCATAATTTTCAAACAAGCAGAATACACTTTGTCCTGCTGATTATAAGTAAAAACTCTGAACAAAAGTAGCAACAAAAAGCATCCACATGAAGACTCTGAAAAGTAAACAAAAACAGGCAGATTGAGGGATGTCAAAAGATGGAGTTGTGATCCATACAGGGTGAGTTATCCCTTTTTCTCTGCTTTAATCTTGTAACTTTTTTTTACATTTTATTTTCATTTTTTGAGTATAGTTAACAGGTTACACTAGTTCCAGGCATACAACAAAGTGATTCACCATCTCTATATGTTATGCTATGCTTAACACAAATGTAGCTACTACCATCTATAACCATACAACCCTATTACAATATCATTGACTATATTCCCTTTTGTGCCTTTTATTCACATGACTTATTTATTCCATAACTGGAAGCCTGTATCTCCCACTCCTCATCACCCATTTTGCCCTTTCCCCCAAACACCTTCTCTCTGGCAGCCATCAGTTCATCCTCTATATTTATAGGTCTGTTTTTGCTTTCTGCTGTTTATTCAGTTTATTTTTGGATTCCACATACAAATGAAATTATATGGTATTTGCCTTTCTTAGTCTCACTATTTCATTTAATAAAATACCCTCAAGGACCATCCATGTTGTTGCTAATGGCAAGATATTATCCTTTTTATGGCAGAAAAATATTCCATTGTATATATACCAAACCTTCTTTACCTTTTCATCTATCAATAGACACTTGGGTTACTTCCATATCTTACCTATTGTAAATAATGCTTCAATAAATATAGGGGCGCATGTGCCTTTTTAAATTAGGGCTTTTGTTTTCTTTAAGTAAATACTCAGATATTAGATCATATGATATTTCTATTTTTAATATTTTGAGGAACCCCTATACTGTGTTCTTCAGTGGCTGTACTAATTTACATTCCTACCAACAGTGTTCAAGCTTTCCTTTTTCTCCATATCCCCACCAGCACTTATTATTTTCTTATATTTTCATTTCAGCCATTCTGATAGGTATTAGGTGACAGCTCATTGTGATTTTGATTTGCATTTCCCTGATGATTAGTGATGCTGGACATCTTCTAATATGTCTGTATGCCTTTTTTGGGAAAATGTCTATTCAGGTCCTCTGTTTATTTTTCAATCTGATTGGTTTGCTTTTGGTGTCAATTGTATAAATAAATTCTTTATATATTTTGGATATTAACCCATTATCTCATAAGTCATTTAAAAGTATCTCCTACCATTTGGTAGATTGCCTTTGTGTTTTTTAATGGTTTCTTTTGCTGTGCAAAAGCTTTTTATCTTGATGTAGCCCTAATAGTTTGTTTTTGCTTTTGTTTCCCTTCCCTGACATATCTAAAAAAATGTTGCTAAGGCTGATACCAAAGAAGTTACTGCCAGTGTTCTCTTGTAGAACTTTTATGGTTTCAGGTCTCACATTTAATACATATTTAGTTTGCTTTGTGTATTATATTAGAAAGTGGTCCACTTTCATTCCTTTGCATGTAGCTCCCCACTTTTCCTAGCACCATTTGTTGGAAAGACTGTCTTTTCCCCATTATATATTCTTCCCTCCTTTGTCATAGATTAATTGTCCATATAAATGTAGTTTTATTTCTGGGTTTTCTATTCTATTCTATTGATCTATGTATCTATTTTTGTGCCAGTACCATACTGTGTTGATTACTAGAGCTTTGTAGCATATCTTAATATCTGGGATTGTAAAATTTCCAGCTTTGTTCTTATTTTTCAAGATTGCTTTGTATATTCGAAAAACTTTGTGGTTCCATATAAATTGTATTATTATTTCTTCTAGTTCTGTGAAAACTACAGTTTCTATTTTGTTAGGGATTGAGTTCAATCTGTAGATTGCTTTGAGTAATATGGACATTTTAACAATATTACTTCTTCCAATCCAATAGCTTAGAGTATCTTTCCATATAGTTCTGTCTTCAATTTCTTTCATAAATGTTTTATAGATTAGAGTTCAGGTCTTTCACATCTTTTGTTACATTTATTCCTATGTATTTCATTCCTTTTATAAATAGAATTCTATTCTATTCTATTCTATTCTATTCTATTCATTCTATTATAGATAGAATTGTTTTCTTAATTCCTTTCTGATACATTGTCATTAATGTATAAAAATACTACTGATTTTTGGTTTTAAATACTTTATATTATGCAACTTTACTAAATTTATTAATTCTAATTGGCTTTTGGTGGAGTCTTTAGGGTTTTCTTTGTATGATATCATGTCATACGCAAATAGTGATCATTTAACTTCTTCCCTACCATTATGATGCCTTTTATCTCTTTTTCTTGTCTGATTGTTGTGACTAGGGTTTCCACTACTTTGTTGAATAAGAGTGGTAAGAGTGGACATCCCTGTCTTGTTCCTGATCTTAAAGGAAAAGTTCTCAGTTTTCCACCATTGAATATGACGTTACGTGTCGGTTTCTCTTATTGATTCTTTTCATTTTGGGGGGGTGGGCTCTATGTATTTATTTGTGTTATCATTATTATTTCCTTCCTTTTATTCACCTTGGACTTTGTTATTTTTCTAGTTACTTTAAGTGTAAGTTCAGTTTGAGGTTTTCCTTGTTTCCTTAGGTAGGACTACGGTATCACTATATGTCTCCTTCTTAGAATTGCTTTTGTTGTGGCTCAAAATATTTCAGACCATTGTTTTTTCATTTGCATTTGCTTCCATGTATTTTTAAATGTTATTTTATTTTTCTATTGATCATTGGTTGTTTAGTAACATGTTCTTTAGCCCCTCTGTGTTTGCATTTACTCTATTATTTTCCTGTGATTTACTTCTAGTTTCACACCTTTGTGGTCAGAAAAGATACATGGTATGATTTCAGTCTTCTCACATTTATTCAATCTTGTTTTGTGGCATAACACGTGATCTAGTCTGGAGAATGTTTCAAATGCACTTGAAAAGAATGTGTGTTTTGTTGTTTTTGGATAGATATATTTGTTATGTCCATCTGTTCTTTTTTTTTCTTTTGAAAATTTTATTTAAATTCTAGTTAGTTAACATATATGGCAAATTTAGTTTCAGGTGCAGAATTTCGTGATTCATCATTTACATATAACACCCAGTACTCATCATAACAAGTGCCCTCCTTAATTGCCATCACCCATTTAGCCCATTCCTGCCAATCTACCTCCATCAACCCTATGTTCGCTATAGTTAAGAGTCTCTTATGGTTTTCCTTCTTTATCTCTTCTTTCTTTCCCCTATATTCATCTCTTTTCTTTCTTAAATTCCACATATTTGTGGAAGACTGGGTACTTGCTGGGGTGGCAGGCCAGTTAGAGCATCTGGACTTTGCTCCAATTCAAGTTATTAAGGTGGAGGCAGAGGTTAACTATATACACCTACTCCTCCCACCAGGAAAGAGTTCCAGTAGCTTCCTAGACATTTGGAGGAGTTCTTAGGCTGGATTTTTTATATGCTAGTTGCCCTTTTAAGCTGTGGCTTTTTTTCTGTGCTCCAGTGCAACTGGGACTGGTAAGGGTTAGGAACCTCGGGCTCAATGAAGCTGCAAGCATGCTATAACTATTTAGACCCTGCTCTGGGCTGTACTTTCAAGATGGAGGGGGAGCATAAATATACCGTGCTCTGGTTCCTCTGAGAGAGAAAGTTCCAGTAGCTCCTCCACCATTGGACAGAGTTTTAGGGCTGACTTTTATATATATTAGTTGCTCTTTTAAACTGAACCTTTTTTCTGTGCCCAAAGACAAATGAATCTGCTCCTGGTCCCTCAGTAATATCCCTCCCCAATGTAGTTTGCAGTGTCAGGGGTGGAGGTTTCCTTTGCTACCATGTCTCAGTTGTTCGATCTTTTGCGCAGAAGCTGTTCAGTCAGCCTTCAGTTCTTTAGGATGCATTGCTCTATAATAGGTGTAATTTGGTGTTTTCTATGGAAGAGGTGAGTTCAGGGTCTTTCTATATTGCCACCTTGGACTGGAACCCTTTTCTCTTATAACTTTGACCCAAAGTGGGTGGCACATTTGCAGACTAGCCCAGGAGTAGTACAGACAGGTAAAACTCTGAAAGAAATATTCTTTTTTTTCTCTCCAGAGAGTCAGTAAAAGAGGACCCTGAAGGCTGGAGGCAGTGGGGCAATGTGATTACATAAAAGAGAGTTCAAGAAGGTGATTCCCTAATACTGTGTATGAATCTGCAAAAAACTGGGATCATCCATAAACTGCACGAATGTAGTAAAGCCACACAGCAAAGGCTTTTACAAATAAACTGACACTGGAACTATTATCCCAGAAGGTGGGACAGAACTTGTTGTCTGAGTATAACTGGGTTGATCACCTGCTAAAACAAATAAATGTTCTCTAGAGGATTTTTTTAATTATGTACAGAAAAATTCATTATTTTGGTGCACAGTTCTGTGAGTTTTGACAAATGCAGAGTTATGTAACTACCACATTTAAGATACAGAACAGTTCCATGACCCACCTTTAGCCGTTGGCAATAAGTGTTTTGTTCTTCATCCCTATAGTTTCACCCTTTCCAGAATATCATATAAAAGAGTTCATATAGAATTTAAGCCTTTTGAATATGGGTTCTCTCACTAAGCATACAATATTAGGTAATTATCTTTTTTAATGGACTACTTGGGAATTTTTTTTTTTAATTTCTGCAGGATATGTATGCTGAAAACTACAAAACATGGAAAGAACTCTAAGAAGACCTAAATAAATGGTGCTATATACCACATTTATGAATTATAATACACTCAATATTGGTAGTAAGTCAATTATCCCAAATTAATCTTTAGATTCAATATAATTCTGATCAAAATCCAAGCAGAGATCTTTGTAAATATTAACAAGCTGATTAAAATTTACATGGATAACTTCTCTTCTAGGTCAAGATGAAGCAACAGAAACTAGATTTACCCTCCTGCATGAAACAACTAAAACTAAACCACTGGTCAAAATATAAGAAACACTGATTTCCAAGATTTAGGGCATCAGGCCTACAGTAATAGTGATCCCTGAGAGAAAGGAAATCAGATTTAGGGCTTTTTGCACGTAGTGATAGTGATCTCTGAGAGCAGGAAAACAAATGAGGTGATCCCTACAATTGCCTCAGTGTACAGCCTTAAGAGTGTTTCCAAGCTGTAGTGCAAAGGGAACACCTAGTAAAAACCTCAAATACATAGCTATAGAAACTATAAAATTAAATTCACAGGAAAAAACTTACAAAAATGAACAGAGCATCAGTGAGCAGTGGGATAATCTCAATCTATGTAATATAAATGTAATTGGAGCCACATAAGGAGAGGAGAAAGAGAGAAGACATAACAAAGAAAAAGAATGGAAAAGTTATATCACATAAATGGAAATTGTAAAAAAGCAGGACTCACAATTTTGATACCTGATAAGATACCATTCAGAACACAATGCCTCATAAAGGAAAAAGGATGGTTTATAATGTGGCTAAAAGTCACAATAATGTTATAATTATTACTATTATTTGTGTACCTGGTAATAGCAACAATTCTAATGAAGCAGATGCTATAGTTTATGCAAGAAGTAATAGAAAGAGACACAGTAATACGAGGCTTTTATACACCCATTTTATTCAATACAGATCAAATGGAGAAAAAAATGGTAACAATATAGAAGTAAACAATATAGTCAATAATATTTACCTTAATTAATGTCCATGGGACATTCACAAAAACTACACATATCTTAACTGCAAAAACCTTGATAAATATCAACAAATAAAAATAATACATATAGGTCAATATTATCTCAATAAGACTGGAGGACAAAAAGAAAGAATACAAACTGCATTTTTGACTATAATGTAACAAAACTAGTAATTGACAACATCCTCCTCAGCAGAAAAAAAAAAAGGTTCTTTCTCATGGAAAATTAAACAAGTATGGTACTAAGCAACTCGAGTCAAATGGGGAATAGAAAATAAGACAACATAATTCAATAACTTTAATGGTAAAAAACATGAAATATCAGAATCTACAGTGTACAGCTAAATCAGTTATCAGATGAAATTTTATACTGTTAATAGCTACAATTAACAAAAACCTACATCAATAAAAATAATTAATTAAATGCATCTCAGAAAGTTGAAAAAAAACAACAAAGTAAAGTAAAAAGAAATAGAAGGAAAGAACTAATAAAGGTAAAAGTAGAAATCAGTGAGTTAGAATAAAAAGGCATAATTAATAAATAAGTCCAAAAACATAATTCCTTGAGAAAAAATAACAAAATATGTTAATACAAACCACTATGGGGGAAGGGAAGGGGAAAAAATAGTTACAAACACAGAGGGAGGGAGGCAAACCACAAGAGACTCTTAAATACAGAGAACAAACTGAGGGTGGATGGGGCAATGGGGGAGAGAGGTGGGCACTGAGGAGGGCACTTGTTGGGATGAGCACTGAATTTGTATGTAAGTCAATTTGACAAAAATTATACTTTAAAAATGGGAAAAAAGTCAAATACACAAAATCAGAAATGACAAAGGGAAAGTAATCAAAATAGAATTGTTTTTAAATCATGAAACTACTAGTCACAACACCGTACAAATAATTTTGACACTTGAAGTAAAATTGCTAGAAAAAAATGCAACTTACCAAAATTGGCCTTAGTGGAGAAAGTCTAAACAAATCAATTACTATAGAATAGAGACAGTAGTTTAAAAGTCCCTCTGAAAACAAACAAAGCCAAAACAGCACATATGTTTCATAGGGGAAATTCTAGGATTTAGTACATTTCTGAAGATGAGATCATGTTAATTCAGAGCATAAAAAAAGAAAACTGTGAAATTAATTTTATAAGGTATAACTTTGATCACCAAACTTGACAAAGACTATATCAAAAATGAAAATCATAGACTAACTTCATTCTTGCATGTTGATGCAGAAATCTTTAATAAAATATTGGCAAATGGAATCCTATAAGCCACTTAAAAATATATATCATAAATAGGGCGCCTGGGTCGCTCAGTCAGTTAAGTGTTTGACTTTGGTTCGGGTTATGATGTCACAGTTCATAGGTTCAAGGCCTGTGTCATGTTCAGTGCTGATCAGAGTCTGGAGGCTACTTGAGATTCTGTGTCTCTTGTCTCCCTCTCTCTCTGCCCCTCCCCTACTCACACTCTGTCTCTCTTGTGCTCAAAAATAAATAAGCATAAATATATATATATGTCATAACTGAGTAGGGTTTATTCCAGGAAAACAAGAGTGGTTTAATATTAGAAGAGCCATGAATATTATTCACATTATTTTCGTTAGCTTTTCTTTTTTTGTTGTTTTATGTATTTTTTTAATTTAAATTCAAGTTAGTTAACATATAGTGTAGTAATGGTTTCAGAAGTAGAATTTAATGGTTCATCACTTACATATAACACCCAGTGCTCAACCCAACGAGTGCCCTCCTTAATGCCCTTCACTCATTTAGCCCCTCCCCCCACCCACCTGCCCTCCAGCAACCTTCAGTTTGTTCTCTGTATTTAAGAGTGTCTTACAGTTTGCCTCTCTCTCTGTTTTTATCTTATTTTTTCCCTTCCCTTCCCCTGTGTTCATCTGTTTTGTTTCTTAAATTCAACGTATGAGTGAAATCATGTCATTTGTCTTTATCTGATTTACTTATTTCGCTTAGCATAATACACTCTAGTCCCATCCATGTTGCAAATGGCAAGATTTCATCCTCTTTTTAAGTTTTTTTTAAATTTTTTTTAAAAATTTATTTTGAGAGAGAGAACATGATCAGGGAAAGGGCAGAGAGAGGGAGACAGCCAAGCAGGCTGTGTTCTGTCAGCACGGAGCCTGATGCAGGGCTCAAACTCACAGACCATGAGATCATGACCTGAGCTGAAATATAGTCAGACGCTTAACCAACTGAGCCACCCAGGCACCCCAAGATTTTTTTTTTATCACCGAGTAATAGTCCCATTAATAATAGGGATAAAAATCATACAGTAATGCCCATTTGTGCATAAAAACTTTCCTACAAAATTTAGCATAAATCATGCTTAAAAAACTAAAAAGAAAAAAAATGAATGTATAGCTATGTCTTTATTTTGATATAATAAAAAAATTCCTTAGATGCATAAGAATTGGAAAAAAGTAAAACTATGTATTTATAGAAGGTATACTTGTATATCTGGAAAATCCCAAAGAACCAATATAAAAACTACTACAAAAGATGAAAGAACTTAGTTAATAAACCAGTTATAAAATTAATATACAAAAATCAATAGCTTCCAGATAAACAAAAATCAAATCAAAGATATAGTGGAAAAGAAGAACCTATTTATGATAGCATAAAAAAATTAAGTACACAGTAATAAACTTACCAAGAAATGTCCAAAACCTGTATGATGAAAACTATAAAATCGTTCCTAAAAGACACAAAAGTAGACTTGAATAAATGGAAAGATATAACATATTCTTGGATAGGAAAAATCAAAATCATAATACTTTCAATTACCTCTAAATCATTAATTTAATGCAATCTCAAAAAAATTCTATTTTTCCCCCTGGATCTAGGCAAATTATCAAGTGCAAATAGAAGACTAAACAATCAAGCATAGCTAGGAAAACTGAGACAAAAGAGAAAAGAAGTGTGTCCATACCAGATATTTGACACTAACTGTAGTCTCTATAATTACAATATGGTATTAGAACATGAATAAGCAGATTAATGGAAGAGAGTAGAAAATTCAATTAAATATGCATATTTAGTACATGATACAGGAAGTGTCTTAGATGCATTCCCCCAGAAGGAGACTCTGAGACAAGGATTAGAATGCAAATGTTAATTGTGAAGTGGTCTTAGGAAATACCAGAAGGGTTTGGGGAAAAAGGGAAGGCAGCTAATAAAAGGTTTGTTATCAAGCAAATAACCTCTGTGGGTATCTGTAAGTTCTGTTGTGTCACTCTGGGAAAAACATATGCCTCAGGGTTATCTCTCCTAAAGCTTATTTTGACAGCAAATTTTATTATTCACTGATTGTAGGCTGCTTCTGAGGGATGTTAATTCCCAGGTGCTCCCACTCTGCTGTGTGTGAGAATAAACTACTAGAAAGCTATATGGGGTGAAGAAAAAAATTGTTTCTATGCCTCAAACTATACAATAGGACAAATTTTATAAAGACCAGATATTTAAGTGAAAAAAAGGAAAGCATACATGAATTAGAAGCATACATGAATTAGAAGAAAAGAAAATTAGAAGAAAAAAGGAAAGCATACATGAATTAGAAGAAAATGGGTAAATTATATTACAATCTGGAAATGGGGAGAGCTTTCTTAACTATGATTTGATATCCAGAAACATTAAGGAAAATGATAGATAAATTTTATTATGTATTTTTTTAGATTTAGCATGACAAATATACTCTATAAGCAAAGAAAAAAGACAAATGACAAAACTGGAGGAAAAATATGTTCAACTCATACCACCAACAAAGGGCTAACATTTCTAATATATAAAAGCACTTTTAAAGATAGAGAAGGAAGAGAACAACCACTCTTAAAAAATGAACTAAAGAAATAAACAGTTCACCCCCAAAAAATGGAAATACAAACAGCTCTTAATTCTCTCATTCTTGGTGACTTTGAGAATTGGGATCCTAAAACATTTGAGAAAACAGATACAGATGTAAGATCAAAGAGGTTAATTTAAAATCTATGGTCTGGAATTTGAGGTATCAGTATGAACTCATAAAGTATTTAGTCTTTAAAATCAATTCCTAGCTCTGTCCACTGGAAATACCTAGAAATAATGACCAACCCAGGAACAAGTACTTCTTGTACCAAGATCACAGTGTTACAAAAAAAAAAATTCTTTCTAAAATGAAACAGGGTGACTTGGAAAAATGCAAGGTTTGAGGCAGAAAATGCACGAGATGAGCCTGGAACATCTTGTAATACCAGAAATAAGGGGGTGGTGGTGGTAATTAGACTGTTGGAAGCTGTTTCAAAAGGACTCAGGAGCCAACCTGAACAGACACTCACAGGTCAAAAAGGGACATTTTGATCAGGATAATAACTGTCATTAATTGAACCACATTATCAATTGGATCTAACTGAAAGTTAAAAAAAAAAAAAGAAAACAACAATTGGTTACCATTGGAAGTTTCTAGGAAACAAACTCATTTTGTAAGTTGGTAAATAAAGACAAAGAATCAACATTTTCTCTGCCTATCCTAAATAAAACGCATCTCAGGGTAACCAAATAATAGATGGGGTGATGTCTCTCTTTATAGTGTTCTAGGTAATAAATGAAAAACAAGTTACTATTAAAATATCACCATTTTTACAATTTTAATTACTTAATGGATCTAGACATTTAATATCAATGGCTGCTAACATCTCAAAAAAGGACAGTTGGACATAATGCATGCCCTGATGAAAAAATACAATACGATCAGTGACACACTCTTTTTTCTGAAAAAAATCAAACCTGGATTTGATCAAGCCTTTAAGTCCTATTATCCATTTACTGGAAAGAGAGAGGGCAGAGGAACATATAAATGGTGCCTCTGGGATGCAGTCATCAAATTCCAGACCTTAAAAAATTTTACTAAACGAATGAGCTAATTTCTTCAATAAATTGTGAGAAGAAAAAAAGGATTGGAGTAGAAATCTGCCAATTAAAAGAGACAAGTGATCTATCCAGCAATTCCAATGTGTAGACCTTATTTGGACCCTGTTTCAAATAAACAACTACTGAAAAAAATGTTATATTTGTGAGATAATTAGAAATTTGACAGTGTACATTTCATGATTTTAAGGAATTATTGACTTTTAAGTATGATAATGCTTTTTGGTTTTATCCTTTAGAGAGAAATAATGAAATATTTATGGGTGACCTATGATTCTGAGATTTGCCCCAAAATAATCAGAGGTGGACATAGAAGTGGGGAATAGATAAAACTAGACTCCATAGTATATTAAATCAGCTACTGTCTTATGAACTCCTTCAATTTCATTTCTTCTTTTTTTCTTCTGAGGCCACCCGGATCAAAATCTAATCTAGGATTAATACAACTATTCTCCTTCCTTGCTCCTATCCACACAGCAATTAGAATAATCATGAAAATTAGTGCTGCCACAAAAGTGTTTCTCATGACTCCTAAAATAGAACAATCATTTTACATTTATCTATTCCACACCCTCTCTTTTCACACAATGCTTTTCTAATAATTTCCAATTGTCTTTCATCAGATCATTGTACTATGTAATTAATTTTTACTGCTCTGGATCTTGTGCTCCCAGTCTCATGAATCCATCTTCTTCTCAGTTAAAGAGTTCTGGAAATCTTGGCTCAACCCACTGTTATCATTTTATAGTAGTTTAAGAGATGCTGTGAGAATCCAGTACTTAAGAATCCATTCTTTTTTTTTTAAGACAACAGGATCATTGTCTTGATTCTCTTTAATATGCTGGAAAAAACCCAACATCCAGGGAAGCAGATCCCTTACTGCAGTGGAGAATTAACTCTATTTTTGTTTGGCTTCTACCACCTGGGAGAAGCTCCATTGACACTCCTCACCCACCGCCTAATAAAGCTTCACCTTCTGGGGCCCACTCCTGTACTCCTAGCCTGTCTCAGAGGAGCCCTCTCTATCCATCACTGGAGTGGGATAAGAGCCATATTCCCTTGAGTGCCTGCTCTTAGGCCTGGGAGGGCTGAGGGAAGGGCTGGGAAGGAGGTCTGGGAGGATCTGGGACCTTTGTGGTCTCTTCTTACCATGCCTTCTTAGGGCTAGTGGGATCTTGGCACATGGTAGGTACTTAATAGGTGGCTAATAATGGCATGGAACTCAACCCAGCTTTCAACCTCAATGGGCCCTAAGGGGGCCCAATTATGATAGAAAAGATAGGATAAAATAGGCAGGGAGGGTAAGGTTAGAACCTGAGGTCCCTGGGTGGGGAAAACACATATTTTAAAACAATGCTGGGAATATCTGACCACAACAAGCTCCCTCCGGAGTAAAGTTCCTCTTAAGACTGTAACAGACACCACCTACTCCCTGTTAGGTTTCCCTCAAGAATTTGACAAAAAACCTAACTAAAAATAAGTAGTAGACCATAAAACATATGACCCACAAAGAACAGTATGGCCATAGACCACCTTTCATACAATGGAAATGAGCCAATCAAAAAGGAATGACTAGGTATTTAGAGCTACCTAGCCAATAAGGGTAGAACCTGAAAACAAACAAAGGAGGAGGGACCCACCAAAACACTATAAAACAAAGCCCCTTGCCTACTATTGTGGGCATTCACTTTTGAATGCTCTCTCTTTGCAAAGAAAACTTTCATACTATGCTTAATTTTTAATCTCAGATTCTAATAAACTTGCCTGCTGCTCATTTTATTTTGTGTCCACCTTGTTATTCTTCAAAGTGGTGAGACAATGAATCCCAGGTATTGAGGTAAAGAATCCTGCAACACAAACACCAGGGTCAGAGGAGGAGCTCCCTTCTCTGTCTCCTACCACAGTTTTCCAGCTGTTCTACACCCTGGAAGTCAGTGGTCCCTATTATCCTGGGCTTTTCTAAGGCCCTGAGCTCTTGCCCATAAACACTCTCCAAGGGGGTCACACCTCCCAGTACTGAAAAGTCTGGCTCTCCCATAAAAGGCTCCAAGGGTTAAATGACCACTGGGGTTAGGGGCAGAAGCCAGAACCTTGGTCACTTTGCCTGTGGCTGGCATCCTGTGGCCAGCTATCAAAGGGCACCTCCCTCTTCTCCACACAGAGCTAGGAGGATAGCTGGTTTATCTTTTCTCAGCCACAGCCTGTACAAAGCATGTTCTCTTGGAGCCATGGGCCACAGATTAATTCCCTCAGGCTTCCCAAAGTGGCCCAGGGCTCTCCTGCCTCCAGGCCTTTGCTCATGCCATTCACCACCAGAAATGCTCTTCCCAGCCCCTCCTCATGACTCAATCCTTCAAGGCTAGCTCCCAAGTTAGCCCCTTGGTTAAGTCTTCCCTGATTCTCCCTAGCTAGAAGTAATACCTTCTTCTGAACCCTCAGAGTACATGGTTTACATATCCCATTCTTTCTGTCTGCATTGGAAGTCAACAAACATTATTTGAACAGCCACCACATCCAGTGCTACGTGGATACTGAGCAGAGTAAGACTTGGTTTCCTCTCTCAAGAAGATGGTAATCTTTTTTTTTAACATTTTTATTTATTTTTGAGAGACAGAGAGAGACAGAGTGCTGGTGGAGAAGGGCAGAAAGAAAAGGAGATACAGAATCCAAAGCAGGCTCTAGGCTCTGAGCTGTCAGCACAGAGCCCAACGTGGGGTTCGAACCCATGAACCATGAGATCATGACCTGAGCCGAAGTCCAATGCTCAGCCAACTGAGTCACCCAGGTGCCTCCAGGAGATGGTAATCTTGGGGAGAGAGCAACACAACCAAATAAGCCTTCTACAGAGGCACAAGTGCTAGATTTCAATTCAATAAGCATTTAAATGGGCACCTACCACAAACAGGGAAGGAAATAAATACTTTTGAAACACAGTCCTGCCCTCAGGGCATGTAAAAAGACTGGTACAATGAGGAGAGCTAAGTGTCTGATGGAAGTGGGCCCAGGGGGCCTTGGAAGCAGAGATTCAGAGCCTGGGGTAAGAGGCAATGCCATAGTTGAGGGTTCAAGGATGAGCAGGTCTCAACCAAGACAAGAAGTGGGAAAGGGCAAAGATACAGACTTGGAATGTTGGGGCACTGTAGATTCAGGGGCCCACTAGAGCCCTCAAGAGTATGAGAGGGATATTACTTGGATGTGAGCTGGGGCCAGAGTGCCAAAGCAATACCTAGAGCTGGGGCCCCTGATCGCTGTTCTCCCCTAGATTCATTTTCTTCCCCTCTCTGTTGGGGAGGCTGGCTCCATGGGCTGCACAACCCCAGTTTTCCTGACTTTTTGCTTCTGGTTGAATCAGGCCAATGGAAGGCACCAGCAAGTAATCTTAGGATGGGAGAAGTGAGAGCTCCCCCAGTAATCTTGCTACATCACAATTTGTCAGAGGATTTTGTCCTTCTATCTATGGCCACACATTCCTCTGCAGCAACAGCTGACTTCCTGGACCCTTCAGGCCAAGGGGTGGCTCCATCCCATGTTAATTCCCTCAGTCTGTTCACATTTCTGTAAATAATCCTGCATCCAACTCTCTTCAGTTACCACTTTAAGACAAATTTAGAGGGCTGCTGAAACCTTAACCCATCAGGACTGGGTTCTACAGGCCTTGGAGGACCACCAAAAGGTTGTAAGACAGAGAAAGTCTGAAGAAGTGATAGAGGTTCCATTGAGTCTGCATTTTGTGGGTTTGAGAGGCAAGGGAGGGTATTCTAGGCAGAGGAAAGAACTCCTACTATGGAACAGAAGAAAACATGAAAAGCATAGGCCAGGAGGGGGAACTTATCAGAGCTTTTTGGAATATGATACAGTGTGCATTTTAAGCAACATATCAGTGACCTGTTGGGGATAGAGTGGGAGGAGAGGGACTGGATGAAAAGCCAGAGAGCCCATTAGAAGTTTGATACAGGAGGGGCGCCTGGGTGGCTCAGTTGGGCATCTCACTTTGGCTCAGGTCATGATCTCATCGTTCATGAGTTCAAGCCCCACGTCAGGCTCTGTGCTGACAGTTCGGAGCCTGGAGCATGCTTCAGATTCTGTGTCTCCCTCTCTCTCTCTGTTCCTCCCCCACACACTCTCTGCCTCTCTCTCTCAAAAATAAATCAATGTTAAAAAACTGTAAAAAAGAAGTCTGATATAGGAAATAGCTGTGATAAAGAAGAGAGCTTGGGAGGACTCAGGAGGTTTGGAAGGCAGAGCTGATGTAACCTTGTAGATGATGACAGCTGTCTGGTTATGGGGCTCTGGGGTTGTGGCTGGGCTGAATTCATGGATGAGCAAGAAAGGCGGAGGAGAAACGAGTCTGGCTGTGGAGAGGGGAGGACAACCAGTGGAGAGACAGGTGTGGGAGAAAAGTGAGAGCTGGAGACAGGAGCTGCAGATGAAGCGTGGTGGCAGGGACCAAAAATGTGGGTGAGATATTGGGCTCTCTCCCTCCAAAGTAGACAGAGGAAAAGGTCAAAGAAATCATAAAGCACAGCTCTCCTGGGAGCTAAAGAAAAGACATCTAGCTAGTGTAGAAAAGAGTCAGACTTTTATATGGCAAACATCCCACTATGCCCTGGGACAAATACCCCACTGCCCAGGACCAAATATTGCACCATGTCCCTAAGAGTCCATACTCTTTAAAACATAGTTCAAACTATCTGGTACAGCTCTTTTCCACAGGGCTCTGAGACATTTCTTCTTGGTTGAAGACAATAGTTCTGGACTATTGCTGATTGTAGAGTCTTCAGGAAAGCAACACAGTAAATGAGGAACTATCTGTAGATGACAGAGACTTAACATGGCTGGGGCTAATTTATCACTGATAATGTTCAAACGTGAAAGACCTGATGAAAGTTTATAATAAGATAATCAAACTGACGTGCAAATTTGGTTTCTGTGGCATCCAAAACAAAATAATAAAGCCGGTCCAAAAAGTTTTAGACAAAATATCTATAAAGACATTGATTGTCTATTTTCAAAGAATACAGTGAATGCTATATATATCTGATTTATAAAAATGGATGAATATAAATTTTGCAGAGGAAAATATTTTGAGATATAACATTGTAATTTTAAAATAAAATATGCATAATAAACCATAAATATACCAAACATAATAATACACAAAAATATATACAAAATATCTAGTAAAAAAAATCAGTAATCTGGAGTAGGTCCTAAACATCTATATTGTAATAAAAAATCAGAGGTAAATAATGTAAATCCCCAATTGAAAATCACTGAGCAAAAAGATTATAGATTCACATTAAAGAAACAAAATAAACATTTTAAATGATACTTTATCATTCAACAATAATATTGCTTTGTTGCTTAACATTCAACAAAGCAATTTCAAGACTCTCATAAATATAGGAAAATTCAACAGACCTTCTAAATACCATTTCAGTGTTTTCCCAAAGGTTAAAACATATTATATTTTTCCTTCCTTTTCCCTATGTTCATCTGTTTTGTGACAAACCATTAGAGACTCTTAAATACAGGGAACAAACTGAAGGTTGCTGGATGAATATTGATTGGAGGGATGGGCTAAATGGGTGATGGGCATTAAGGAGGGCACTTATTGGTATGAGCACTGGGTGTTAGATGTAATGATGAATCAATAAATTCTACTCCTGAATTTACACTACTACACTATATGTTAGCTAACTTGTAGTTCTACTACACTATATGTTAGCTAACTTGGATTTAAATTTTTTAAAAAATTATAAAAAGTGAGGGCATTGAAAATTATCCAGGGACTTCCCATGAAGCACGTAATTTGTAAAATACTAACAATGTTTTACCCATAAAAACTTAATCTAGGGAAAAGCTGAGCATGTTTTTTGAGTTTGGCAACTCTCCTGAAACACTTTGATAGTAACATATAAAATAAACTTAATTATTTCTAATTGTTCACTTTTTTAAATATGAAATTTATTGTCAAATTGGTTTCCATACAACACCCAGTGCTCATCCCAAAAGGTGCCCTCCTCAATACCCATCACCCACCCGCATGAACCCTCAGTTTGTTCTCAGTTTTTAGGAGTCTCTTACACTTTGGCTCTCTCCCACTCTAACCTCTTTTTTTTTCTTCCTCTCCCCCATGGACTTCTGTTAAGTTTCTCAGGATCCACATAAGAGTGAAAACATATGGCATCTGTCTTTCTCTGTATGGCTTATTTCACTTAGCAGAACACTCTTCAGTTCCATACACATTGCTACAAAATGCCCTATTTATTCTTTCTCATTGCCACATAGTATTCCATTGTGTATAAAAACCACAATTTCTTTATCCATTCATCAGTTGATGGACATTTAGGCTCTTTCCATAATTTGGCTATTGTTGAGAGTGCTGCTATAAACATTGGGATACAAGTGCCCCTATGCATCAGCACTCCTGTACCCCTTGGGTAAATTCCTAGCAGTGCTCCTGCTGGGTCATAGGGTAGGTCTATTTTTAATTTTTTGAGGAACCTCCAAACTGTTTTCCAGAGTGGCTGCACCAGTTTACATTCCCACCAACAGTACAAGGAGGGTTCCCGTTTCTCCACATCCTCTAGCATCTATAGTATCCTGATTTGTTCATTTTAGCCACTCTGACTGGTGTGAGGTGATATCTAAGTGTGGTGTTGATTTGAATTTCCCTGATGAGGAGCGACGTTGAGCATCTTTTCATGTGCCTGTTGGCCATCTGGATGTCTTCTTTAGAAAAGTGTCTATTCATGTTTTCTGCCCATTTCTTCACTGGGTTATTTGTTTTTCGGGTGTGGAGTTTGGTGAGCTCTTTATAGATTTTGGATACTAGCCCTTGTCCGATATGTCATCTGCAAATATCTTTTCCCATTCCTTTGGTTACCTTTTAGTTTTGTTCATTGTTTCCTATGCTGTGCAGAAGTATTTAATCTTCATGAGGTCCAAATAGTTCATTTTTGATTTTAATTCCCTTGCTTTGGGGATGTGTCAAGTAAGAAATTGCTGCAGCTGAGGTCAGAGAGGTTTTTTTTCCTATTTCTCCTCTAGGGTTTTGATGATTTCCTGTCTCACATTCAGGTCCTTTATCCATTTTGAGTTTGTTTTTGTGAATGGTGTAAGAAAGTGGTCTAGTTTCATTCTTCTGCAAGTTGCTGTCCAGTTCTCCCAGCACCATTTGTTAAAGAGACTGTCTTTTTTCCATTGGATATTCTTTCCTGCTTTGTCAAAGATTAGTTGGCCATACGTTTGTGGGTCTAGTTCTGGGGTTTCTATTCTATTCCATTGGTCTATGTGTCTGTTTTTGTGCCAATACCATGCTGTCTTAATGATGACAGCTTTGTAGCACAAGCTAAAGTCTGGGATTGTGATGCCTCCTGCTTTGGTCTTCTTCTTCAAAATTACTTTGGTTATTCGGGGCATTTTGTGGTACCATACGAATTTTAGGATTGCTTGTTCGAGCTTCAAGAAGAATGCTGGTACAATTTTGATTGGGATTGCATTGAATGTGTAGATAGCTTAGGGTAGTATTGACATTTTGACAATATTTATTCTTCCAATCCATGAGCACAGAATGTTTTTCATTTCTTTATATCTTCTTCAATTTCCTTCATAAGCTTTCTATAGTTTTCAGCATACAGATCTTTTACATCTTTTGTTAGTTATTCCTAGGTATTTTATGCTTCTTGGTGCAATTGTGAATAAGATCAGTTTCTTTATTTGTCTTTCTGTTGCTTCATTATTAGTGTATAAGAATGCAACTGATCTCTGTACATTGATTTTCTCTCCTGTGACTTTGTTGAATTCATGTATCATTCTAGCAGACTTTTGGTGGTGTCTGTCGGGTTTTCCATGTATAATATCATGGCATCTGCAAAAAGTGAAAGCTTGACTTCATCTTTGCCAATTTTGATGCCTTTGAATTCCTTTTGTTGTCTCATTGCTGATGCTAGCATTTCCAACACTATGTTAAACAACAGTGGTGAGAGTGGACAACCCTGTCATGTACCTAATCTCAAAGAGAAAGCTCTCAGTTTTTCCCCATTGAGGATGATGTTAGCTGTGGGTTTTTCATAAATGGCTTTGATGATGTTTAAGTATGTTCCTTACATCCCGACTTTCTCGAAGGTTTTTATTAAGAAAGATGCTGAATTTTGTCAAATGCTTTTTCTGCATCGATTAACAAGATCATATGGTTCTTATATTTTCTTTTATTGATGTGATGTATCACATTGATTTGTTTGCGAATGTTCAACCAGCCCTGTATCCCAGGAATGAATCCCACTTGATCATGGTGAATAATTCTTTTTATATGCTCTTGAATTCCATTTGCTAGTATCTTACTGAGAATATTTGCATCCATATTCATCAGGGATGTTGGCCTGTAGTTCTCTTTTTTTACTGGGTCTCTGTCTGGTTTAGGAATTGAAGTAATACTGGCTTAATAGAATGAGTCTGGAAGTTGTCCTTCCGTTTCTATTTTTTGGAACACCTTGACAAGGATAGGTAATATCTCTGCTTTAAATGTCTGGTAGAACTCCCCTGGGAAGCCATCTGGTCCTGGACTCTTATTTGTTGGGAGATTTTTGATAACTGATTCAATTTCTTCACTGGTTATGGGTCTGTTCAAGCTTTATATTTCCTCCTGAGTGAGTTTTGGAAGTGTGTGGGTGTTTAGGAATTTGTCAATTCTTCCAGGTTGTCCAATTTGTTGGCATATAATTTTTGCTAGTCTTCCCTGATAATTGCTTGTATTTCTCAGGGATTGGTTGTCATAATTCCATATTCATTCATGATTTTACCTACTTGGCTCATCTCCCTTTTCTTTTTGAGAAGCCTGGCTAGAGGTTTATCAATTTTGTTTATTTTTTTCAAAAAACCAACACTTGGTTTCATTGATCTGCTCTACAGGGTTTTTTTAGATTCTATATTGTTTATTTCTGCTATGATCTTTGTTATGTCTCTTCTTCTGATTGGTTTGGGGTGTCTTTGCTGTTCTGCTTCTATTTCCTTTAGGCATGCTGCTAGATTTTGTATTTGGGATTTTTCTTGTTTCTTGAGATAGGCCTTGATTGCAATGTATTTTCCTCTCAGGACTGCCTTCGCTGCATCCCAAAGTGTTTGGATTGTTGCATTTTCATTTTCATTTGTTTGCATATATTTCTTTTTTTTATGAAATACATTCCTTTTTATTTTTTAATTTTTATTTTATTTTTTTCCAATATATGAAATTTATTGTCAAATTGGTTCCGATACAATACCCAGTGCTCATCCCAAAAGGTGCCCTCCTCAATACCCATCACCCACCCTCCCCTCCCTCCCACCCCCCATCAACCCTCAGTTTGTTCTCAGTTTTTAACAGTCTCTTATGCTTTGACTCTCTCCCACTCTACCCTCTTTTTTTTTTTCCTTCCCCTCCTCCATGGGCTTCCATTAAGTTACTCAGGATCCACATAAGAGTGAAAACATATGGTATCTTTCACTGTATGGCTTATTTCACTTAGCATCACACTCTCCAGTTCCATCCACATTGCTACAAAGGACCATACTTCATTCCTTCTCATTGCCATGTAGTACTCCATTGTGTATATAAACCACAATTACTTTATCCATTCATAATTTGAGGGACATTTAGCTCTTTCCATAATTTGGCTGTTGTTGAGAGTGCTGGTATAAACATTGGGGTACACGTGCCCCTATGCATCAGTACTCCTGTATCCCTTGGGTAAATTCCTAGCAGTGCTGTTGCTGGGTAATAGGGTAGGTCTATTTTGAATTTTCTGAGGAACCTCCACACTGATTTCCAGAGTGGCTGCACCAGTTTGCATTCCCACCAACAGTGCAAGAGGGTTCCTGTTTCTCCACATCCACTCCAGCATCTATAGTCTCCAGATTTGTTCATTTTGGCCACTCTGACTGGTGTGAGGTGACATCTGAGTGTGGTTTTGACTTGTATTTCCCTGATAAGGAGCGACGTTGAACATCTTTTCATGTGCCTGTTGGGCATCCGGATGTCTTCTTTACAGAAGTGTCTATTCATGTTTTCTGCCCATTTCTTCACTGGATTATTTGTTTTTTGGGTGTGGAGTTTGGTGAGCTTTTTATACATTTTGGATACTATCCCTTTGTCCGATATGTCATTTGCAAATATCTTTTCCCATTCCGTTGGTTGCCTTTTAGTTTTGTTGGTTGTTTCCTTTGCTGTGCAGAAGCTTTTTATCTTCATAAGGTCCCAGTAATTCATTTTTGCTTTTAATTCCCTTGCCTTTGGGGATGTGCTGATTAAGAGATTGCTATGGCTGAGGTCAGAGAGGTCTTTTCCTGCTTTCTCCTCTAAGGTTTTGATGGTTTCCTGTCTCACATTCAGGTCCTTTATCCATTTTGAGTTTATTTTTGTGAATGGTGTGAGAAAGTGGTCTAGTTTCAACCTTCTGCATGTTGCTGTCCAGTTCTCCCAGCACCATTTGTTAAAGAGACTGTCTTATTTTCCATTGGATGTTCTTTCCTGCTTTGTCAAAGATTAGTTGGCCATACGTTTGTGGGTCTAGTTCTGGGGTTTCTATTCTATTCCATTAGTCTATGTGTCTGTCTTTATGCCAATACCATGCTGTCTTGATGATGACACCTTTGTAGTAGAGGCTAAAGTCTGGGATTGTGATGCCTCCTGCTTTGGTCTTCTTCTTCAAAATTACTTTGGCTATTCGGGGCCTTTTGTGGTTCCATATGAATTTTAAGATTGCTTGTTCTAGTTTCAAGAAGAATGCTGGTGCGATTTTGATTGGGATTGCATTGAATGTGTAGATAGCTTTGGGTAGTATTGACATTTTGACAATATTTATTCTTCCAATCCATGAGCAGGGAATGTCTTTCCATTTCTTTATATCTTCTTCAATTACCTGCATAAGCTTTCTATAGTTTTCAGCATACAGATCTTTTACATCTTTGGTTAGATTTATTCCTAGGTATTTTAGGCTTCTTGGTGCAATTGTGAATGGGATCAGTTTCTTTATTTGTCTTTCTGTTGCTTCATTGTTAGTGTATAAGAATGCAACTGATTTCTGCACATTGATTTTGTATCCTGCAACTTTGCTGAATTCATGTATCAGTTCTAGCAGACTTTTGGTGGAGTCTATCGGATTTTCCATGTATAATATCATGTCATCTGCAAAAAGCGAAAGCTTGACTTCATCTTTGCCAATTTGGATGCCTTTGATTTCCTTTTGTTGTCTGATTGCTGATGCTAGAACTTCCAGCACTATGTTAAACAAGAGCGGTGACAGTGGGCATCCCTGTCGTGTTCCTGATCTCAGGGAAAAAGCTCTCAGTTTTTCCCCGTTGAGGATGATGTTAGCTGTGGGCTTTTCATAAATGGCTTTTATGATCTTTAAGTATGTTCCTTCTATCCCGACTTTCTCAAGGGTTTTTATTAAGAAAGGGTGCTGGATTTTGTCAAAGGCCTTTTCTGCATCGATTGACAGGATCATATGGTTCTTCGCTTTTTTTTTTGTTAATGTGATGTATCACATTGATCGATTTGCGAATGTTGCACCAGCCCTGCATCCCAGGAATGAATCCCACTTGATCATGGTGAATAATTCTTTTTATATGCTGTTGAATTCGATTTGCTAGTATCTTATTGAGAATTTTTGCATCCATATTCATCAGAGATATTGGCCTGTAGTTCTCTTTTTTTACTGGGTCTCTGTCTGGCTTAGGAATCAAAGTAATACTGGCTTCATAGAATGAGTCTGGAAGTTTTCCTTCCCTTTATATTTCTTGGAATAGCTTGAGAAGGATAGGTATTATCTCTGCTTTAAACGTCTGGTAGAACTCCCCTGGGAAGCCATCTGGTCCTGGACTCTTATTTGTTGGGAGATTTTTGATAACCGATTCGATTTCTTCGCTGGTTATGGGTCTGTTCAAGCCTTCTATTTCCTCCTGATTGAGTTTTGGAAGAGTGTGGCTGTTTAGGAATTTGTCCATTTCTTCCAGGTTGTCCAATTTGTTGGCATATAATTTTTCATAGTATTCCCTGATAATTGTTTGTATCTCTGATGGATTGTTTGTAATCATTCCATTTTCATTCATGATTTTATCTATTTGGGTCATCTCCCTTTTCTTTTTGAGAAGCCTGGCTAGAGGTTTGTCAATTTTGTTTATTTTTTCAAAAAACCAACTCTTGGTTTCGTTGATCTGCTCTACAGTTTTTTTAGATTCTATATTGTTTATTTCTGCTCTGATCTTTATGATTTCTCTTCTTCTGCTGGGTTCAGGCTGCCTTTGCTGTTCTGCTTCTATTTCCTTTAGGTGTGCTGTTAGATTTTGTATTTGGGATTTTTCTTGTTTCTTGAGATAGGCCTGGATTGCAATGTATTTTCCTCTCAGGACTGCCTTTGCTGCGTCCCAAAGCGTTTGGATTGTTGTATTTTCATTTTCGTTTGTTTCCATATATTTTTTAATTTCTTCTCTAATTGCCTGGTTGACCCACTCATTCGTTAGTAGGGTGTTCTTTAACCTCCATGCTTTTGGAGGTTTTCCAGACTTTTTCCTGTGGTTGATTTCAAGCTTCATAGCATTGTGGTCTGAAAGTATGCATGGTATAATTTCAATTCTTGTAAACTTATGAAGGGCTGTTTTGTGACCCAGTATATGATCTATCTTGGAGAATGTTTCATGTGCACTCGAGAAGAAAGTATATTCTGTTGCTTTGGGATGCAGAGTTCTAAATATATCTGCCAAGTCCATCGGATCCAATGTATCATTCAGGGCCCTTGTTTCTTTATTGACTGTGTGTCTAGATGATCTATCCATTTCTGTAAGTGGGGTGTTAACGTACCCTGCAATGACCACATTCTTATCAATAAGGTTGCTCATGTTTATGAGTAATTGTTTTATATATTTGAGGGCTCTGGTAATTGGCGCATAGACATTTATAATTGTTAGCTCTTCCTGATGGATAGACCCTGTAATTATTATATAATGCCCTTCTTCATCTCTTGTTACAGCCTTTAATTTAAAGTCTAGTTTGTCTGATATAAGTATGGCTACTCCAGCTTTCTTTTGGCTTCCAGTAGCATGATAAATAGTTCTCCATCCCCTCACTCTCAATCTAAAGGTGTCCTCAGATCTAAAATGTGTCTCTTGTAGACAGCAAATAGATGGGTCTTGTTTTTTTATCCATTCTGATACCCTATGTCTTTTGGTTGGCGCATGTAGTCCATTTACATTCAGTGTTATTATAGAAAGATATGGGTTTAGAGTCAGTGTGATGTCTGTATGTATTATGCTTGTAGTGATGTCTCTGGTACTTTGTCTCACAGGATCCACCTTAGGATCTCTTGTAGGGCTGGTTTAGTGGTGATGAATTCCTTCAGTTTTTGTTTGTTTGGGAAGACCTTTATCTCTCCTTCTATAATAAATGACAGACTTGTTGGATAAAGGATTCTCGGCTGCATATTTTTTCTGTTTAGCACACTGAAGATAACGTGCCAATCCTTTCTGGCCTGCCAAGTTTCAAAGAAGAGATCAGTCACGAGTCTTATAGGTCTCCCTTTATATGTGAGGGCACGTTTATCCCTTGCTGCTTTCAGAATTTTCTCTTTATCCTTGTATTTTGCCAGTTTCACTATGATATGTCGTGCAGAAGATGGATTCAAGTTACGTCTGAAGGGAGTTCTCTGTGCCTCTTGGATTTCAATGCCTTTTTCCTTCCCCAGTTCAGGGAAGTTCTCATCTATAATTTGTTCAAGTACCCCTTCAGCACCTTTCCCTCTCTCTTCCTCCTCTGGGATACCAATTATGCGTATATTATTTCTTTTTAGTGTATCACTTAGTTCTCTAATTTTTCCCTCATACTCCTGGATTTTTTTATCTCTCTTTCTCTCAGCTTCCTCTTTTTCCATAACTTTATCTTCTAGTTCACCTATTCTCTCCTCTGCTGGCGCATAGACATTTCTAATTGTTAGCTCTTCCTGATGGATAGACCCTGTAATTATTATATAATGCCCTTCTTCATCTCTTGTTACAGCCTTTAATTTAAAGTCTAGTTTGTCTGGTATAAGTATGGCTACTCCAGCTTTCTTTTGGCTTCCAGTAGCATGATAAATAGTTCTCCATCCCCTCACTCTCAATCTGAAGGTGTCCTCAGGTCTAAAATGAGTCTCTTGTAGACAGCAAATAGATGGGTCTTGTTTTTTTATCCATTCTGATACCCTATGTCTTTTGGTTCACGCATTTTATCCATTTGCATTCAGTGTTATTATAGAAAGATACGGATTTAGAGTCATTATGATGTCTGTATGTTTTATGCTTGTAGTGATGTCTCTGGTACTTTGTCTCACAGGATCCCCCTTAGGGTCTCTTGTAGGGCTGGTCTAGTGGTGATGAATTCCTTCAGTTTTTGTTTGTTTGGGAAGACCTTTATATCTCCTTCTATTCTAAATGACAGACTTGCTGGATAACGGATTCTCGGCTGCATAGTTTTTCTGTTCATTACATTGAAGATCTCCTGCCATTCCTTTCTGGCCTGCCAAGTTTCAAAGGAGAGATAAGTCACGAGTCTTATAGGTCTCCCTTTATATGTTAGGGCACGTTTATCCCTTGCTGCTTTCAGAATTTTCTCTTTATCCTTGTATTTTGCCAGTTTCACTATGATATGTCGTGCAGGAGATCGATTCAAGTTACGTCTGAAGGGAGTTCTCTGTGCCTCTTGGATTTCAATGCCTTTTTCCTTCCCCAGTTCAGGGAAGTTCTCAGCTATTATTTCTTCAATTACACCTTCAGCACCTTTCCCTCTCTCTTCCTCCTCTGGGATACCAATTATGCATGTATTATTTTTTTTTAGTGTATCACTTAGTTCTCTAATTTTCCCCTCATACTCCTGGATTTTTTTATCTCTCTTTTTCTCCGCTTCCTCTTTTTCCAAAACTTTATCTTCTAGTTCACCTATTGTCTCCTCTGCCTCTTCAATCCGAGCCATCGTCCTTTCCATTTTATTTTGCATCTCGTTTAAAGCGCTTTTCAGCTCCTCCTGACTGTTCCTTAGTCCCTTGATCTCTGTAGCAAGAGATTCTCTGCTGTCCTCTATACTGTTTTCAAGCCCAGCGATTAATTTTATGACTATTATTCTAAATTCACTCTCTGTTATGTTATTTAAATCCTTTTTGATCAGTTCATTAGCTGTTGTTATTTCCTGGAGATTCTTTTGAGGGGAATTCTTCCTTTTGGTCATTTTGGATATTCCCTGGAGTGGTGCGGACCTGCAGGGCACTTCCCTTGTGCTGTGGTGTATAACTGGAATTGGTGGGCGGAGTCGCAGTCAGACCTGACTTCTGCCCCCAGCCCACCGATGGGGCCACAGTCAGACTGGTGTGTGCCTTCTCTTCCCCTCTCCCAGGGGCAGGATTCACTGTGGAGTGGCGTGGCCCATATGGGCTACTTGCACACTGCCAGGCTTGTGGTGCTGGGGATCTCGCGTATTAGCTAGGGTGGGTAGGCAAGGTGCACCGGGGCAGGAGGGGCAGGCTTAGCTCGCTTCTCCTTAGGTGATCCACTTCAGGAGGGGCCCTGTGGCAGCAGGAGGGAGTCAGACGCACTTCCGCTGCCGGAGGGTGGCTCCGCAGAAGCACAGCGTTGGGTGTTTGCATGGAGCAAGCAAGTTCCCTGGCAGGGACTTGTTCCCTTAGGGATTTTGTTGGGGGATGGTCCAGGGAGATGGCGCTGGTGAGCACCTTTGTTCCCCACCAAACTGAGCTCTGTCATCCCGGGGCTCAGCAACTCTCCCTCCCTTTGTCATGCAGCCTTCCTGCTTTCTGAGCAGAGCTGTTAACTTATGACCTCCCAGATGCTAAATCCCGCTTGCTGTCGGAACACACTCCGTCCGGCCTCTCCGCTTTTGCAAGCCAGACTCGGGGGATCTGCTTGGCCAGCAGGCTGCCCCTCCACCCCGGCTCCCTCCCGCCAGTCCATATAGCGTGTACCGCCTCTCCGCCCTTTCTACCCTCTTCCGTGGGCCTCTCGTCTGCTCTTGGCTCCGGAGACTCCATTCTGCTAGTCTTCTGGTGGTTTTCTGGGTTAGTTAGGCAGGTGTAGGTGGAATCTAAGTGATCAGCAGGATGCGCAGTGAGTCCAGCGTCCTCCTAAGCCTCCATCTTCCCTCCAGAATCGTTTGCATATATTTCTTAATTTCTTCTCTATTTTCCTGGTTGACCCACTCATTCTTTAGTAGGGTGTTCTTTAACCTCCATGCTTTTGTATGTTTTCCAGACTTTTTCCTGTAGTTGATTCAGGCTTCATAGCACTGTGGTCTAAAAGTATGCATGGTATGATCTTAATTCCTGTATACTTATGAAGGGCTGTTTTGTGACCCAGTATATGATCTATCTTGGAGAATGTTCCATGTGCACTCGAGAAGAAAGTATATTCTGTTGCTTTGGGATGCAGAGTTCTAAATATATCTATCAAGTCCATCTGATCCAATGTATCATTCAGGGCCCTTGTTTCTTTATTGACCCTGTGTCTAGATGATGTATCCCTTGTTGTAAGTGGGGTATTAAAATCCCCTGCAATTACCACATTCTTATCAATAAGGTTGCTTTATATATTTGGGGTCTCCCATATTCGGCACATAGACATTTATAATTGTTAGCTCTTCCTGATGGATAGACCCTGTAATTGTTATATAATTCCCTTCTTCATCTCTTGTTACAGTCTTTAATTTAAAGTCTAGTTTGTCTGATATAAGTAAGCGTACTCCAGCTCTCTTTTGACTTCCAGTAGCATGATAGTTCTTCATCCCCTCACTTTCAATCTGAAGGTGTCCTCATGTCTAAAATGAGTCTCTTGTAGACAGCAAATAGATGGGTCTTGTTTTTTTTATCCATCTGATACCCTATGTCTTTTGGTTGGCGCATTTAATCCATTTACATTCAGTGTTATTATAGAAAGATACGGGTTTAGAGTCATTGTGATGTCTGTATGTTTTATGCTTATAGCGATGTCTCTGGTACTTTGTCTCACAGGATCCCCCTTAGGATCTCTTGTAGGGCTGGTTTAGTGGTGATGAATTCCTTCAGTTTTTGTTTGTTTGGGAAGACGTTTATCTTTCCTTCTATTCTGAAAGACAGACTTGCTGGATAAAGGATTCTTGGCTGCATATTTTTTTCTGTTCATCACATGGAAGATTCCTGCCATTCCTTTCTGGCTGCCACGTTTCAGCAGATATATCCGTCACTAGTCTTATCAGTCTCCCTTTATATGTTAGAACGTGTTTATCCCTAGTTGCTTTCAGAATTTTCTCTTTATCCTTGTATTTTGCCAGTTTCACTATGATATGTCATGCAGAAGATCAATTTAAATTACGTCTGAAGGGAGTTCTCTGTGCCTCTTGATTTCAATGCCTTTTTCTTTCCCCAGATCAGGGAAGTTCTCAGCTATGATTTCTTCAAGTACACCTTCAGCACTTTTCTCTCTCTTTTCCTCCTCTGGAATTCCAATTATGTGTATATTATTGCATATTATTGTGTCACTTAATTCTCTAATTCTCCCCTCATACTCCTGGTTTTTTTAATCTCTCTTTTTCTCAGCTTCCTCTTTTTCCATCATTTTATCTTCTAATTCACCTAATCTCTCCTCTGCCTCTTCAATCTGAGCTTGTGCCGCCTCCATTTTATTTTTCAGCTCATTTATAGCATTTTTTAGCTCCTCCTGACTGTTCCTTAGTCCCTTGATCTCTGTAGTAATACATTCTCTGCTGCCTTCTATACATTTTTCAAGCCCAGCGATTAATTTTATGACTATTACTTAAATTCATTTTCTGTTTTATTGTTTAAATTATTTTTGATCAGTTCGTTAGCTGTCGCTACTTCTTGGAGTTTCTTTTGAGGAGAATTCTTCTGTTTCATCATTTTGGGTAGTCCCTGGGGTGGCGCAGAACTGCAGGGCTCTTCCTCTGTGCTGTCTGGAGTAACTTGTGATGGTGGGCAGGCCACAGTCAGATCTGATGTCTGCCCCCAGCCTATCGCTGGGGCCACAGTCAGACTGGTGTGTACCTTATCTTCCCTTCTCCCACGGGCAGGACTCACTCTGGAGTGGTGTGGCCCCTGTCTGGGCTACTTTCACACTGCCAGGCTTGTGGTGCTGCTTCGATGGGATCTGGTGTATCAGCCAGGGTGGATCTGCAAGGTGCACAGGGACGGGAGGGGCAGGCTCAACTCGCTTTGCTTTCAATATTCCACCTCGGGTTGGGCCCTGCGGCACCTGGAGGGAGGCAGACCCATTGGATGGATGGATACACAGAAGCATAGCGTTGGGTGTTTGCGTCGTGTAAGCAAGTTCCGTGACTGAAACTGGTTCCCTTTGAGATTTTGTCTAAGGGATGGGAGAATGAGTTGGCGCTGGCCAGCACCTTTGTTTCCCGCCAAGCTGAGCTCTGTCCTCTGGGGCTCAACAACTCTCCCTCCAGTTGTCCTCTAGCCCTCCCGCTCTCAGAGCAGAGCTGTTGACTTATAACATTCCAGATGTTAAGTCCTGCTGGCTGTCAGAACTCACGCAGTCCAGCCCCTCTGCTTTTGCAAGCCAGACTCGGGGGCTCTGCCTTGCCAGGCTTGCTGCCCCTCCACTGCCTTGGCTCCCTCCTGCCAGTCCGTGTATTGCACACCACCTCTCTGCCCTTCCTACCCCCTTCCATGGGCCTCTTGTCCATGCTTGTCTCTGGAGAATCCATTATGCCAGTCTTCTGGAAGTTTTCTGAGTTGTTTCGGCCAATGTGGGTGGAATCTAAGTGATCAGCAGGACGCAGTGAGCCCAGCGTCCTCCTTCACCACCATCTTCCATCTCAGGAAAACAATCTTAAAATTTGTATGAAACCACAAAAGACCCCAGGAGTCAAAGCTATCCTGAAAAATACACAAAGCTATAGGTATCAGAATTCTGGATTTGAAGTTATATTACAAAGCTGTATTGATCAACACAGTATGGTACTGACACAGAAATTGACACATAGATCAATGGAACAGAATAGAAAATTCAGAAATGAACCCACAACTATATGGTCAATTAATATTCAAAAACTTGGGGAAAAGTATCCAATGGGAAAAAGACACCATCTTTAACAAATTGTGCTGTGAAAACTGGGCATCCACATGCAAAAAATGAAATTGGACCACTTTCTTACACCATATACAAAAATAAATTAAAAATGGAGTATTATCTACAATAGCCAAATTATGGAATCAGCCAAAGTGTCCACTGATAGATGAATGGATAAAAAAGACATAGTATATATATACAATGGAATATTACTCAACCATAGGAAAGCTACTGTCTTCCACAGTGGCTGCACCTCTTTGCAATCCCATAAACAGCTCAAGTGGTGGTTTTGATTTGCATTTCCCTGATAATGAGCAATGTTGAGCATCTTTTCCTGTTTCTGTTGGCCATTTCTGTGTCTTCTTTGGTGAAATGTCTATTCATGTCTTCTGCCCATTTTTAATTGGATTGCTTCAAATTATATTACAAAATCTGTAGTACTCAAAACAGTATGGTACTAAAAAAAAAGTATGGTAATGGCACAAAAATAGGCACATAGGTCAGTGGAACAGAATAGAAAGCTCAGAAATAAACCCACAGAATTATGGTCAATTATTCTTTGACAATGGAAGGAAGAATATGCAATGGGAAAAAGACCAGTTTCTTCAAGAAATGGTGTTGGAAGACTGGACAGGTACATGCAAAAGAATGAAACTGGGCCACTTTCTTACATCATAAACTGGGCCACTTTCTTACATCACAAAAATAAATTAAAAATGATTAGAGTTCTAAATGTGAGACCTGAAGCCATAAAAATCCTAGAGGAGAACACAGGCTGTAACCTCTTTGACATCAGCTGTAGCAACTTCTTTCTAGATACATCTCCTGAAGCAAGGGAAACAATTCAAAAATAAAGTACTGGGACTACACCAAAATAAAAAAAACTTCCACATAGCACAGGAAACAACCAACAAAACCAAAAGGGAGCCTGCTAAATGGGGCAAGATATTTGCAAATGATGTGTCTGATAAAGGATTAGTATCCAAAATATAAAAATAACTTATACAACTCAAAATAAAAAAAACATTTTTTACAGAACAATTTTTTTATGGTTTCATCTTTCTAAGTTGACAAATTTGAAGATTGAAGTAACTTTTCACCTTTTTGTATGTTATGCTTAAATTATTTTTGATCTCTTTTTAACTCCCTTTTTTATATTAAATGATATATTTAACATCACTGTAGTGCCAGTCAGTATTTTTTTGCTTTTATTTAAATAAAAATGAGCTTATTAATTTGACTCAATTTACAATATACCCTAGTGAATTAAATAAATAATAATATTAATGTCATTTACAGGAGATTTCTATTAATCTTCAGATACAAAAGATATTTCACATATTAGTCTTTCATTTTTCCTACAAAATTTAGAAAGCTACTATCTTGGGAAGAAGTTGTGAACACTTTGTAGAATCATGATTATGGCTAATATTAAGAAATTGCATGCAAATATGCATTTTTCAGGGCAGAGAAAGTCTAACTTTTATCAGATTCTCAAAAGGACTACCATCCTAAAAGAAATTAAGATATTAAACACTTTTTTATTTACACAGAAATAATGTTTTTTTTTGAGAGAGAGAGAGAAACTCAAAATATAAGATAGCATTTATTATTTACTAGCTTAGCTCTTTACCTAAATCATTTCAAGTAATCTACAAAACTTCTCTATGAGATAAATCTCATAATGACTGTAATTATTTCCACCTTTAGATGAGAAAAAAGATGATCAAAAAAATTAAATGACTGGTGCAAGCCACATTTCTAGGAAATAGTGGATCTAGAATATAAAACTATCACATTTTTTTGACTCCAAGAGTTGTAACCATTATTTCTCAAATTGTAGACGTTTTGTGCCCTCTGGAGATCTGCCAAGGTATTTTCAAAATGTGACAGTCCTCTATGAGATATTTAAAATTTTGTCCTTATATTTGGATGATAATTTATAATAAATGCAGGTATATTTTGGATTATTTTGAAGGACCATGTTATAACTGAAACTACCATATGATTTAATTTATTTCAGTATCCATATTTGCAGTTCTTTATTGATAGAATTAGTGTCAAATGATCACATGAAGATATAGTGATTAAATTTTAATGCAGTGTCTTTCAAACTAAGACATCTAAATATGTATTTTGGGGGGTTCTTGTGTTCTCATATCTGAGAATTACTATGTTAAAAGTTTTCATCATGTATTTATTAATTCATTAAATATTAAGAACTTACTACATAACAGATGTCTCAAAAATCAAATCAAGTAAAGAAATGTGCTTTCATGTTGGGTCTATAAATATTTACAATTGCTATATCCTCTTGTTGGATTGTTCTCTTTATGATTATGTAGTGACTTCATTGTTTCTTATTACAGTCTGTTTTAAAATCTATTTTGTCTGGGGGCGCCTGGGTGGCTCAGTCGGTTAAGCGTCCGACTTCAGCTCAGGTCACGATCTCATGGTCCGTGAGTTTGAGCCCCGTGTCGGGCTCTGGGCCGATGGCTTAGAGCCTGGAGCCTGCTTCCGATTCTGTGTCTCCCTCTCTCTCTGCCCCTCCCCCATTCATGATCTGTCTCTCTCTGTCTCAAAAATAAATAAACGTTAAAAAAAATTTAAAAAAAAATCTATTTTGTCTGACATATGTATCACTACCCCAGTTTTCCTTTCACTTCCATTTGCATGGTAAATGTTTTTCCATCCCTTTACTGTCAATCTGCATGTGTCATTAGGTCAGAAGTGAGTCTCTTATAGGCAACATATAGATGCATTTTTTAATCCACTTTTCTACCCTGTCTTTTGATTGGAGCACTTAGTCCATTTACCTTCAAAGTAATTATTGATAGGTATGTATTTATTGACATTTTGTTACTTTTTTATAGTTGTTTGTGTAATCATCTCTGTTCCTTTCTGCTTCTCTTTCTCTCTTTCATTGTAGTTTCATGGCTTTATTTAGTGACATTCTTTGGTTTCTTTCTCTTTACTTATTGTGTATGTATTATAGCTTTTTGATTTCTGGTTGCCATTAGGTTCGTATATAACATCATATGCATATAGCAGTCTATATTAAGTTGGTGGTTGCTTAAATTTGAACCTTTTCTTTCTTCTTTACTTTCTTTTTTTGTTTTTATTGTTAAGTAAGCTCTATGCCCAACATGGGGCTCAAACTTATGACCTGAGATCAAGAGCTGCATCTTCCACTGACTGAGCTAGCCAGGCACCCTAAATTTGAACCCTTTCTAATAGCACTATTTTTTTTACTCTCCCTCGTGTTTTATGTATATGATGTCATATTTTAAATCATGTTATTTTGTGAATCCCTTGCCTGATTTTTATAAATATAATTGATTTTACTGCTTTTGTGCTTTAACCACTCTACTGGTTTTATAAGTGATTAATCTATTATTTTTATTATATGTTTTCATTTATCTGTGCATTTTTTTTCTTTTTATATTTTTGTCCTCCTGATTATGTCCTTTTATTTCCACTCAAAAAATTCCCTTTAAACATTTCTTAGAAGACTATTTTAATGGTGATAAACTCCTTTCATTAGTGTTTGTCTGGGAAACTCTATCTCATCTATTATGAATGATAACCTTGTTGGGTGGAGTATTCTTGGTAGCAGGGTTTTTTTGTTTGTTTGTTTTAGTAATTTGAACATATCATTCTACTCCTTTCTGGCCTACAAAGTTTCTGCTGAAAACTCAAGTGACAACTGAATGGGGTTTCCCTTGTATGTAACTGTTTTGCTGATTTAAAAATTCTCTCTTAATCACTACTTTATATTATTTTAATTACAATGTGTCTTGCTGTGGTTTGGTTATAGATTGCATCTCCCTCCCCTACCCATTTTGATGTGGCCTCCTCTCTAGGATTAACTGTGGAGAGTCTGTTCTGGTAGACTTCAGGTCATTTTCTGAGTTACTTGCACTGATATGGCTGCTATCATTATGTGTCCATGGATGAAGTGTGCTTAGGATTCTTCCAGTCCACCATCTTTCAAGTTTTTAGAAGCTTCACATGGACTCACCCCAGCAGTCAGTGCAGAGGCAGTCAACTGAAACATACGCGTAGCCTTTCTGTGAAAAAGGTCTGACTGCTTGTCTTGGAGTTTTGGTGTAAGGGGAAACCTTCTGGTTTGACACACAGCTAGGGGCTTACTGAGATGCTCTCTAGGGATAGAGGCCAGTGGGTACCATCTTTGCACTCACTCTCTTGGTCTGGGTATCTGGTGTCAGTGAAAGAGGCCTATGAACTTATCTTTATAGCTGTGGTCTAAGGGTTTGGCTTCTAATTAAACACACATTTATAAGCTGACTACATTTTCCTCTAGAGACCAAGAGGTTGTTGAGCACCTTAATCATGATTTCCATCAGCCTTACTCCAGGTTGTCAGAGTCTCTGAGAAAGGAGCTTATGCATATGTTTGGCACCTTGGTTTTTGTGGCTGCCACCTAAAGGACACTCCTCTTGGCGGTCTGGCTTTGGTGATCAGTGAAGATTTTGTTTACAGCTTCAATTAGATGGTAGCAAAGAAAGAAACAGTTCTTAATGTACTGTCACCCCCAGGGCTCATTGAAGAGACAGCAGGCAGAAACTCCCAGTTTTTGTGTCCCAGTTGAACCTTAAAAGAGGTACATTTCTATACTTAAATTGTTCTGGCAAAAGTAAACTCAATATCATGGTGGCATGAGTCATTTATTTTATCTGCTTTAATTTACAACTAATTGGGTATCTATAACCATAAAATTACCTCTGCACAGCACACCAGGACACCTGAGAGATTCATCCACCTGTGCACCAATAAATGGGTAGATTGGACAGTGGGTGAAGCTGTGGAGTAAGGGAAGTGGTAATAAAGCTTGTGGTAGTTGAGGAAGTAATGGCACTGAAGGCAGTGGCAGATCTGGCACTGGATCAGATTGACCTTTATGACAGAGGAGGTGGAGAGTGAAAGTGATAAACGGGGTCTCCCTGGACTTATTCTCTCTGAAGATAGAACACAATGACTAGTAAGAGGGAAAAGAAACAGAAGTAAGCAAAGATAACTAAAGGAAAGTGTCTCCTACTGGCTTCTCTGAAATTCTAAAAGAACAACCCAAGGTACTCTGGGACCACTTGACTCAAGAATCCACCTACTGGGCCATGGGCACACTCAAAGACCCTAGTGCTAAGTATATACTCCCCCTCCTGCCCCTGGGCTGTACTGCCACCCCTTTATTTTCTCCACCAGCTTTTGATTTATGTATGCACTCCCACCCAGCCTTAGCAGCAAGTCACCTCTGGCAAGAGAAACTCAAAAACTTGTGCTATAGTGCCACCTTATGGAAAACAAAAGGAAAGTTCTTAATTATCAACTTGCTGAACTGTTAGAATCAAAGTACAGATGTACCTTGGAGATATTGCAGTTTCATTTACAGACCACCAAAGAGTAGCTATTCAAATATCTTATTTTTGTTTTTAGTACATATAAAAGTTATATTTTCTCTGTACTGTATTTTATTAAGTATGCAATAGCATTATGCTTGTAAAAACAATGTATGTACCTTAATTACAAATATTTTTTGTTCAAAATGATAACCATTATATGAACTTTTAGCAAGTCATAATTATTAACCACAGATAACAATAACAAATATAATAATGAAAACATTTTAAAGTTTTATTTGACAGAGATTGAGAGACAGAGAGGAGGAGGGGCAGAAAAAGGGAAAGACCGAATCCCAAGCAGGCTTTGCACTGTCAGACACTGTGTCCTTGACACAGGGCTCAAACTCACATATTGTGCTATCACATAAATCACGAAACCAAGAGTCAAATGCTTAATTGACTGAGCCCCCTAGTTGCCCCAATAATGAAAACTTTTGAAATATTGTGAAAACTACCACAATGTCGCAAACAGACATGAAGTTAGCAAATGGCTGTGAAAAAAATGGCACCAGTAGACTTGCTCAATGTATGTTTCCCACAAGCTTTCATTTATAAAAACAAAACAAAACAAAACAAAATAGTATCTGTGAAGCACAATAAGGTGAAATGCAATAAAATGAGATATGCTTAAACAGAACCTTGCTTAAATAAGAAAAGTGTTTGGTATTTCAAATGTAATGGAAAGGACACATTTCATCAAATCTCATGAAAAAATCATGGCGATAAGATATCACAAAAAGAAAATGATGATTTTCTAGGAACCAAATCCAAACACATGGAACATTGCAATTAACTAATAAAGGATTCAAAATAGCTGTTAGAAAAAATTCATGGAGCTACAAGAAAACTTAAAAAGGCAATGCAATGATATCGAGTAAAATCAACAAAGAAAAGTACTTTACCAAGAGGTTGAAATTATAATACAAACAAACAAACACACACCCAAAACAAATAGAAAACCTGGAGTTAAATCAATAAATGAGATGAAGAATGCGTTACAATGCATTGTAAATACAACAGGTCAGATGGAAGAGAGAATTAGTGAGCTTGAAAGCAGTAGTTTACAAATGGTGGAATTGGAAAGAGAACTAAGGTTTTAAAAAAGTGAAGAAACCCTAGGAGCTATCAGACTACATAAGAAAAGTCAACTTAAGAATAATGGAAATTGCATGAGACAAAAGGAAGAAAAGGGCAGAGAATTTATTTATTTATTTATTTATTTATTTATTTAACTTGTTTTATTTTTTTTAATTTACATTCAAATTAATTAGCATATAGTGCAACAATGATTTCAGGAGTAGATTCCTTAGTGTCCTTTCCCCATTCAGCCCATCCCCCGCCCACAACCTGTCCCATAATCCTCAGTGTTTTCTCCATATTTATGAGTCTCTTCTGTTTTATCCCCCTCCCAGTTTTTATATTATTTTTCTTTCCCTTCCCTTATGTTCATCCGTTTTGTCTCTTAAAATCCTCATATGAGTTAAGTCATATGATTTTTGTCTTTCTCTGACTGACTAATTTCATGTAGCATAATACCTTCCAGTTCCATCCACATAGTTGCAAATGGTAAGATTTCCTTCTTTTTGATTGCCGAGTAATACTCCATTGTATATATATACCACATCTTCTTTATCCATTTATCCATCGATGGACATTTGGGCTCTTTCCATACTTTGGCTATTGTAGATTCCTAGAAGAAAACGTGG
The DNA here is from genome assembly GCF_024362965.1 of Panthera pardus. Classification (NCBI taxonomy): domain Eukaryota; kingdom Metazoa; phylum Chordata; class Mammalia; order Carnivora; family Felidae; genus Panthera; species Panthera pardus. The sequence goes on from NW_026526843.1 coordinate 59,908,909, forward strand.
GGAATAATTTCTTTGACATTCGTATCAGAAACATCTTTCTACATATCTTCTCTGGCAAGGGAAACAAAAGCAAAATTAAATTATTGGGACTACACCAAAATAAAAGCCTTTTGTACACCATAGGAAGCCATCATCAAAACAAAAGGGCAACCTATTAAATAGGAGAAAATATCCACATATTATATACATAAGGGGTTAATATGCAAATATATAAAGAATTTATATAACTCAACACCAAAAAAACCAAAATAATTTGATGAACCATTGGAGAGAGGATTTAAAGAGACATTTTCCCAAGGAAGACATACAGATGGCCAAAAGACACATAAAGAGAGACCTGCAGAAGATGGCGGCGTAGGAGGACGCTGGGCTCACCGTGCATCCCGCTGATCGCCTAGATTCCACCTACACCTGCCTAAATAACTGAGAAAACCACCAGAAGACTAGTAGAACGGAGTCTCCAGAGCCAAGCACAGACAAGAGGCCCACGGAAGAGGGTAGGAAGGGCGGCGAGGCGGTGCACACTCCACGGACTGGCCAGAGGGAGCTGGGGCAAAGGGGCGGCCCGCCGGCCAAGCAGAGCCCCCCGAGCCAGGCTTGCAAAAGCAGAGGGGCCAGACGGAGTGTGTTCCAACAGCAAGCAGGACTTAGCATCTGGGAGGTCATAAGTTAACAGCTCTGCTCAGAAAGCGGGAAGGCTGGAGAACAAAGGGAGGGAGAGTTGCTGAGCCCCCAGATGACAGAGCTCAGTTTGGTGGGGAACAAAGGCGCTTGCCAGCACCATCTCCCTCACCCATCCCCCAGCCAAAATCCCAAAGGGAACCAGTTCCTGCCAGGGAAATTGCTTGCTCCGTGCAAACACCCAATGCTGTGCTTCTACAGAGGCATCCTCCAGCAGCGGGTCTGACTCCCTCGCACTGCCACAGGGCCCCTGCTGAAGTAGATCAACTAAGGAGAAGCGAGCTAAGCCTGCCCCTCCTGCCCCGGTGCACCTTGCCTACCCACCCTGGTAGATCCCCAGCACCACAAGCCTGGCAGTGTGCAAGTAGCCCAGGTGGGCCATGCCACCCCACAGTGAATCCTGACCCTAGGAGACAGGAAAAGAAGGCGCACACCAGTCTCACTGTGGCCCCAGCGGTGAGTTGGGGGAAAACATCAGGTCTCACTGCAGCCCCGCCCACCAACTCCAGTTATACACCACAAGGGGAAGTGCCCTGCAGGTCCGCACCACTCCAGGGACTATCCAAAATTACCAAAAGGAAGAATTCCCCTCAAAAGAATCTCCAGGAAATAACAACAGCTAATGAACTGACCAAAAAGGATTTAAGTAATATAACAGAAAGTGAATTTAGAATAATAGTTATAAAATTAATCGCTGGGCTTGAAAACAGTATAAAGGACAGCAGAGAATGTCTTGCTACAGAGATCAAGGGACTAAGGAACAGTCACAAGAGGCTGAAAAACGCTTTAAACGAGATGCAAAATAAAATGGAAAGGACGACGGTTCGGACTGAAGAGGCAGAGGAGAGAATAGGTGAACTAGAAGATAAAATTATGGAAAAAGAGGAAGCTGAGAAAAAGAGAGATAAAAAAATCCAGGAGTATGAGGGGAAAATTAGAGAACTAAGTGATACACTAAAAAGAAATAATATACGCATAATTGGTATCCCAGAGGAGGAAGAGAGAGGGAAAGGTGCTGAAGGTGTAATTGAAGAAATAATAGCTGAGAACTTCCCTGAACTGGGGAGGAAAAAGGCATTGAAATCCAAGAGGCACAGAGAACTCCCTTCAGACGTAACTTGAATCCATCTTCTGCACGACATATCATAGTGAAACTGGCAAAATACAAGGATAAAGAGAAAATTCTGAAAGCAGCAAGGGATAAACGTGCCCTAACACATAAAGGGAGACCTATAAGACTCGTGACTTATCTCTCTTTTGAAACTTGGCAGGCCAGAAAGGATTGGCACGAGATCTTCAATGTGTTGAACAGAAAAAATATGCAGCCAAGAATCTGTTATCCAGCAAGTAGGTCATTTAGAATAGAAGGAGAGATAAAGGTATTCCCAAACAAACACAAACTGAAGGAATTTGTCACCACTAGACCAGCCCTACAAGAGACCCTAAGGGGGATCATGTGAGACAAAGTACCAGAGACATCACTACAAGCATAATACATACAGACATCACAATGACTCTAAACCCGTATCTTTCTATAATAACACTGAATGTAAATGGATTAAATGCACCAACCAAAAGACATAGGGTATCAGAATGGATAAAAAAACAAGACCCATCTATTTACTGTCTACAAGAGACTCATTTTAGACCTGAGGACACCTTCAGATTGAGAGTGAGGGGATGGAGAACTATTTATCATGCTACTGGAAGCCAAAAGAAAGCTAGAGTAGCCATACTTATATCAGACACACTAGACTTTAAATTAAAGGCTGTAACAAGAGATGAAGAAGGGCATTATATAATAATTACAGGGTCTATCCATCAGGAAGAGCTAACAATTAGAAATGTCTATGCACCGAATACCGGAGCCCCCAAATATATACAACAATTACTCATAAACATAAGCAACCTTATTGATAAGAATGTGGTAATTGCAGGGGACTTTAACACTCCACTTACAGAAATGGATAGATCATCTAGACACATGGTCAATAAAGAAACAAGGGCCCTGAATGATACATTGGATCCGATGGACTTGGCAGATATATTTAGAACTCTGCATCCCAAAGCAACAGAATATACTTTCTTCTCGAGTGCACATGGAACATTCTCCAAGATAGATCATATACTTGGTCACAAAACAGCCCTTCATAAGTATACAAGAATTGAAATTATACCATGCATATTTTGAGACCACAATGCTATGACTTGAAATCAACCACAGGAAAAAGTCTGGAAAACCTCCAAAAGCATGGAGGTTAAAGAACACCTTACTAAAGAATGAGTGGGTCAACCAGGCAATTAGAGAAGAAATAAAAAAATATATGGAAACAAAAGAAAATGAAAATACAACAATCCAAACGCTTTGAGATGCAGCAGAGGCAGTCCTGAGAGGAAAATACATTGCAATTCAGGCCTATCTCAAGAAACAAGAAAAATCCTAAATACAAAATCTAACAGCACACCTAAAGGAAATAGAAGCAGAACAGCAAAGGCAGCCTAAACCCTGCAAAAGAAGAGAAATAATAAAGATCAGAGCAGAAATAAACAATATAGAATCTAAAAAACAGTAGAGCAGATCAACGAAACCAAGAGTTGGTTTCTTGAAAAAATAAACAAAATTGACAAACCTCTAGCCAGGCTTCTCAAAAAGAAATGGGAGATGACCCAAATAGATAAAATCATGAATGAAAATGGAATTATTACAACCAATCCCTCAGAGATACAAACAAATCAGGGAATACTATGAAAAATTATATGCCAACAAATTGGACAACCTAGAAGAAATGGACAAATTCCTAAACAGCCACACTCTTCCAAAACTCAATCAGGAGGAAATAGAAAGCTTGAACAGACCCATAACCAGCGTAGAAATTGAATCAGTTATCAAAAATCTCCCAACAAATAAGAGTCCAGGACCAGATGGCTTCCCAGGGGAGTTCTACCAGACATTTAAAGCAGAGATAATACCTATCCTTCTCAAGCTATTCCAAGAAATAGAAAGGGAAGGAAAACTTCCAGACTCATTCTATGAAGCCAGTATTCTTTTGATTCCTAAACCAGACAGAGACCCAGTAAAAAAAGAGAACTACAGGCCAATATCCCTGATGAATATGGATACAAAAATTCTCAATAAGATACTAGCAAATCGAATTCAACAGCATATAAAAAGAATTATTCACCATGATCAAGTGGAATTCATTCCTGGGATGCAGGGCTGGTTCAACATTCGCAAATCAATCAATGTGATACATCACATTAATAAAAGAAAAGATAAGGTTGGTTGGTTCCGGAAGATGGCGGCATAGGAGGACGCGGGGCTCACAG